>NC_088130.1:51637444-52253486 GCF_036370855.1 Dromaius novaehollandiae | reverse complement strand
ACTTTCTCCTGTTGGAGAAAATACCCACAATTCCTGCTTTCTAATCAGCCAGTTCACTTTTTTGGTATCTGTTGAGGGTCTCATGTTCTTGGTCATGTTTCGCTTTACCCACATGTCACTCTGTGTAAAATTGCACAGAGTTATCTTTCTCTTCTAGTCCTACACTGTCCTAAACTGTCCAGTGGTCTCAGCCTCTTAGAGAGTTATGCTGAAACACAGGTATTGTTAAGCAGTATTCCCATGGGGCGAGTTAGATGTTTTTTAAATTTTCTGAGATTAGAGATTGAGAACGGTGTTTTGAGGAGTGGATATTGGAGTGGGAGCCTCATGGCAGGCCAAGGAATGACTCATAGAAAGCGAATCACTTCATGGCATATGCAGAAATTTTCCTAAGTCTTAAAGATCTTGTTCAAGGTGCAGCAGTCTGCAGTCACCTGCCATATTTTCTTTCTGACTCAGTGTTTTCAAGGTGTGGTAGGGTTGAAAGTCAGACAGAAGTGCTTTGCTGTTGCTGAGTAGATCCTGTAGGAAATGCTTTTTTATCAGTTAAAAGAATAACTTAAAAGGAATCAGTTAACTGTTACCTGGCAGGAGAATAAAAAATGTCGTCTTTCAATTCACAATGTATGTATCTGATTTTTTTTTATGTATTAGTATATATCAATACTTTTGCTGTATCCCTTCTGACATTTTGGCTTGAGATCACAATAGCAACAGTATATATATTTGAGCTGGTCTAGTCCCTGGAGGATTCTGTGCCAAAGTTGCCCCTTACCTACTGAATCCAGTATATTAACATCTAAGTAAAGCTCACCTTCTGGACAGTTCTGGAGAGAACCCTTAGGTGCTTTATCTTTGGAAAGCCTCTTTACCTGTTACCTTCAGTTTGCTTTGTAACATTGCCAATGGTCCTTTCCAGTGTCATTAAAAAACTAATGAAGTTCCTGTTATTTTAGGTTGTTGGTTGGTTCACCCTGGAGTGGCTATCCAGCTAATAGAACTGGAGATATCTATGCATGTCCTGTTGGTACATCCAAAACCACATGCAAAAAATTGAATTTACAAGGTAAGTTGTAATGAGTAATGTCTCACTATAATTGTTCAGCTTTTCCTCATTTTTGTACCAGGCCAATATGTCAAAAGAACAATGAGCAAGTAGCAAGACCAATAACAAAAATGGGTGTCAGCAGAGATTGTGTGAATGTCACACTGGAATTCAGAGGAATTTCACTTTCGTTGACAAGATCACCATTCCTTGGTCTTAGGCCCCTTCAAGAATAAAACATGGATATCACTGTATTTTATAAGGCCATTTCTAATGATCTTCTCTCTCCTTGCAATTATATTTTTTGAGTTCTAAAATTGATTGCACATAATTGCTTTTTACAGCTGCCCATGTGACACTCACATGAACTTTTTTGTCTTTTTGCCATTTGTTTCACACATTGCTGAGGTGGATTTGATTTCTGGAATCAGCTTATTCTAGAACTGTATTATCATTACTACTATTTGCTATATAGCTTTCTGAGAAAACTTTTTGTTCTGCCTCTGTCAGTTCTCTCATCTTTCTTAGTCATTTGTATCAGCCCTATTATTAACATTGTAAGTAGTAGTAATATTTATAATATATTTACATTAAACTTGCGGGTTCTCATTACCTTCTCATTTTGAATTGCACTTACTTAGTCAACATATTATATGAAGCCATTTCTGCCTCTGTGTGCTTATGGATTAAGTTTCGAATGAGATTCACTTTTCGATGCAGTAAAAATACAGAATGACAGAGGACAGTAATTAGATTTTTTTTTTCTCTGAACATAATACAGTATGTTGAGATGCCTACTGTAACTTTATTCATGGTGCAAAGCATTTCTGGCATCCACAGGTCCTTTAACATTTTTGTCTAAAGCTTAATACTGAATCAGAGGAATTTGATGTCCTGTGGATTGTAACAGTAGCCACCCAACTGTAGCTACTCAACCAACCAAAAATCCTTACAGGAAGAAATTGTCTTCTTTTCCATTCTGTTGCCTTAACTCTTGAGGGAAGGCACTCTAAATGGCATTTTCTCCCATACTTAATTAACATCTATGAATTAACATGAATTAACATTCATGTTTAGCAAATTTTTCACACAGCTGAGCTTTCTCTTTCCACAAAATTTTATACAGGCCTTTGGAAGAAGGATCTTAGATCCTGAGAAAAAAAGTTTTAGAAAAACTTCAGTAAGTTGCTTGTGCATCTTATTTACTATCGTGTCATTATTTAATCTCTTTTTATTTTAGCTTTAACAACCATTCCAAATGTGACTGAGATAAAGGAAGAAATGAACCTTGGCTTGACTCTGATACAGAACTCAAAAACGGGAGGATTTCTGGTGCGTGTCAGTGATATATTCAATAAACACAGAAATTTCTGTGGAGAATGAAGAAACTGTAATTCTACACACTTTTTAATTAAGTCCAAATTGAATATATTTCATTATGCAGCATAAATTAATACATATTTTGCATATTTTAAAATATTTCATCCAGCTATCATTACCTAGGTTACAAAATCAGGAAAACTAGGAATTGTCTCCTTCTTCATTTGTCCAAAGATCCCATGGAAGAAACCTACCAAACATATAATTAAAGATTCTGTAATATAGGTTAGACGACATAGACAGGAATATTTCCATCATGGATAGATGTAAACTGGTCTTGTGCTCTCAAAACGCGTTATGGGATCTTTCCTCCACTTTGAACAGTATAGCTGGTAAAGCACTTACCCAGTAACTGTTCTCCTGAGATGTCGGAGTTTCCAGTCCCATGAAATTGCCTTTTACTTTACCAGTGTAGTTTATTTGGTCAGTGAGCTGGAGATGGATGTGTTGTCTATGCATACATTCTGCAAACCAGTCTCTTTGGAGCCTGTAAAACTGAGATTTCATGACTGAAAGGAAGTTAAGGCCTGTTCAACACACTCTGTGTTTTACACCATTAAACATAAAAAGCATGAAGACTCTTGGGATGCAGGTGTATTCCAATTTACAGTGCACACATTGTAGGCATGTGCAGTAACTAAGTGAAACGGTAAACGGCAGTTTTGAGACTCTAGCCTCTATTGGCTCACTTTAAATGTTTTATTTTTTCTGCTGCATCTTGCTAGTAATCATGCACGTATTCAACTATTTATCTTCACTATCATATACCCCAGTTCACTGAAGTACTTAAAAGTAGGTATAACTCCAGGCTTTTCAGCAGCTCTCCTGAAGTCAGTAAGGTAAATCATAAGTTTAAATTGCAGCAACAGCACTTCTCTTGATTGCTGGCTTGAGAAGATATTGATTAAAAATCTGATTATGTCTCTTGGGTGATGCCTTTAATTACTGCTAATACTGTCCAGTGCATTCCCACTTGAGTCAGTATTAGTAATTGCAGTAATTTTAGAATATCTTATGCAGAAAAATTTACATTTTCATGTTATGCTTGAACTTCTTTCAGTTAAAAAGGCTTTCCTGATCCATACAGTGTTGTCTGACTACCTAAATAGCATAAAGACACACACACACACACACACACACACACACACACACACACACACAAAAAAGTGAATGTTGACCTGAACGGTTAGCCACTTCTTTGGTGAGGTGCATTCTTTTTGACAGAAGGAGAAACTGGTGCTTATCTGTGACTCAGCAACAAAGGATATCAGAAGTCCCATGTCTTAGTGTGGCTTGACTTGGACAATAGCAGAGATTGTCTTTGATTACAATTGCAAGTCCCTCAGCCAGGACTTCACTCCGAGACTCTGTCTCAGCTGCAGCTTTCTGCTATGAGAGGGTCTTCGCGTTACACCTGGGGCTTCTTTGCCCCTGCTCGCTGTGCTGCTTGCCCGTCCTGCTGCTGCTCTCGGCATGACCAGCTTCCCGCAGCTCTGCCCAGGCTGTTCTCCATGCCCGTGTTCTCCAAGGCATCCGGGCTGTTGGGTTTGAGTGTAACCCTGCCTGGTGCACCTGCGTGTTAGCTGGTGGATCCTGCTGTTTCAGCTGTTTCGTTCAGCATGATTGTTTCTCACAGGTATCCTAGGCAAAGAGTGGTCATTTACACATGCACGTTTCAATTTTCTGAGGCCTATTTAGTCCTGTTGGAACGTTGTTTTAGAATTTCACTCCTCTGATGGTTAACAGCTTTTTTTTTTTTTCCTTCCTAGTCTAAGTTTCTATCAGTTTGTTCTTGTGGCAGTGTTGTTCCTTCAGCTGAAATAGCTCCCATCTCTCTAAGGTGTAAAATCTCCCTTCTCTGTTTAATACACACAATCATTTTCTTTCATTCTGTGTTTTGGTAGGCAATCCCGCAGTTTTTTCTCCAAAATACACTTTTTAAAATTTACCTTTATTGAACATGACTGACCAGATGTATGTTGTATTCCACATGAGAGTCATGCGATTACACAGTGGATTTAGTATTTCCCTTTCTCAACTGGAAGTGTTTCTTGATGTATATCTTCAGGCCATATATCCTTTGTATGCTGGCTGCCTGCTGATGGTCACCCTGTAATCAGCCAGTGCCCGTCCACTTGCATCTCAGTCTTTTCCACCCACTGAGCTCCCAGGATACATCCACAATTCTTAAGAGCAGTCCTTAAGGGCAGGTCCATGCCCCTGTCTAATATGCTGGTTTTCAAGTTCATCAGTTCTTAATATGTGATTTCCTGGTTTTCTCCTGTATTACTGATGACTCTTAAATTTCTCAGTGTAACAATCCTAGAAGTAGAACATTTTACTTTTTTTTCCCTCTCTAATGAAATTCAGCAAAGCTTATGAGAACATTTCTATTCATTTGTTCTGAGATCATTAACATCACAAATTTGAGTTACTGTTAATACAGGATAAAACTGGAAAAACAGGCACATGAGATCCATAAATAAATAATAGTAGCTCTCCTCCAGGTTCATAGTTACCAGTATAACTACTTCTTTGTGACCTCCCACCCCTGTAAAAAGCTATATTTTCCAGTAAAACTAATCATGTCCCATGTGGTAACCTGTAGAGCACTGACTTGGAGATCAGATAACTTAGGTATACTGCTTTCCGCTTTTCTAGAAATTGTCGTCTTGACAAATATATTAGGATAGTTTGATGAGATCTGGATTTGGTAAACCTACGCTACATTTAGCTCATTTTCCATTTGCTTCTGCCTTTAATTACTTGTTTTTTCAGTACTTTTGAGAAAAGGATGAGAATGCTGTTCACTTTCTCTTCACTTTCTAAATAGAGATGGTGCATCTTCTATTTTCCAGGTTCTCCTGACTTGACAGGGGAATGAGAAAGTGTTAGTAATGAAGCTATCGTTTCTTTCAGAACTGTGGGACGGAGGTTATGTATTTTTTCCTTGAGTACCTATCAATACTTCATGTGATTTTCTTAAAAAAAAGAAAAAAAAAATCCCCCGAATAACCACATAACAAAATAGTGTCTCAGTATTTGTCTTTTCTCCTCTAGGTATTTTTTGTAAAAATCCTTCTAATATCAGATATTTGAATTCTGAGGAGGTTTCACAATATGGCTAACTGTGTAAAGAGATAATACTGCACTCTTCCGCTTCCCAACCACATGTTTCCTTTCATGAGATCTAGCTGTCATGAAACCACATGGTTGATCCAGCAGAAAACTTTTTTTTTTGTTTGTAGTCATTATTTTCAGCAAGAATCATGATTGTTTTTCCGAGAAGCAAAGAAACCTGTGGCTGAGGGGAATGTGGGCTGGGGGAAAACTTCTAGCTGCAGCCTGCTGTTGCGTAGGATTGTGCATACTGGGAGGCTGAGAGGTGAAGAAATTTAACTTACAAATATTTTGACAAAGTTCACTTCCTTTGGGAAGAAGCTTCTCAAATTAATACTTCCATGTATGTGTGCATTGTTCACAAATAGTTTTGGTCCTGTCATGTTGGTCATAGTAATAGGACATATTGCAATCTTACCTCTGCATGTTCAGACCTAAATGCGCTCGCTTGTGGGTATGATGCCACCTCCTGGTTAGTGGGAGTACTTATTTTCATACATATAAGCAGAGTGCAAATACCAAAACTAGTTTTAATCCAATAGTTTGTAAAGCAGATGAACTAAAGTAACAGATTCCTTGCAAACTTATCACACTCTCTAGAAGTCATAGCTGTGCATAGCTTGGAGGAAATAGTTTGCAGAAGGAAGTGGAAGGATGATCAGGAATAGAGAATCTTTTTTATGAGAAATCAAAGTATGATACTGTCACTGGGATAGCAAGGGACTTGTACCAATAACCCAAGAGGGCTCATCCCATCTTATATTCTCATAGTCCTACTTATTATGGTTTTGTATGTGGATACAGTGAGACACGTATTTGTTATTTTTATAGCTTCTTTTTGTTGTTATTTTTAAAGACTTGTGGTCCCTTGTGGGCACAGCAGTGTGGAAGCCAATACTATGCAACAGGAGTCTGTTCTGAAATCAGTCCAAGTTTCCAGATCCTAAGAAGCTTTTCTCCTGCTGTTCAAAGTAAGGCAACATGTGCAAAACAGATTCAATAAAAAAACAGATCAAAAAAAATCAAGATACGTTGTGTTGGGGACACTTACGTGGGCATTTTTTAAAACGTGTATGTACAGAGAGCAAAATCCGATAAGGATTGACAGATTCTGCTCTAATGCTGATATGAATCTGGGCTCACTCTGAATTCAGAGGCATTGCACTAGAGCAGTGAAAGTGAAAACAAGCTAAAAATCTGCATATGCTTTTATTGAGTTCATTCTGGCAAAACCTTCCTGTTCTGAAGTGTTGGCCTATATAAGACCCAAGCATGCACTTACGGATTTAGTCCAAGAGTTGTAAGTAAATTGAGACTGAAAGTACATTTAATATGTGTTTCTTATTTTGGTTTTAGAATGTTCCTCTGTCATAGATGTTGTGGTGGTTTGTGATGAGTCAAACAGCATTTATCCCTGGGACGCAGTGAGTGCGTTTTTGAAAAAGTTTGTACAGGGCTTAGATATCGGCCCTACCAAAACCCAGGTAAGTCAAAGACATCTTTGAGAAAGACAAAGAAAAAGGAAAAAAAGCAATGGGTTTTATTAGCAAATTCTGCAATTTTAAAGGAAACCGAGTATGCTTTAGCATAACTATAGTATCTCCCTCAAGACTGGTTTATGCAGTCATCCTTTATCTTTCAGGACTGGGGCTTCTAGCTCACAACTAATGTATTCCAAAAGGATTTAATAATGTGATGTAGAACACTGATCAGCTGATAGAGAAATCTAGGTTATATCTAATGGAGTCAGATCTCCTTCATATATTAGGTATAAGAATCATTAAAATGTAATCTGTGAGGGAGGCGTTAATAGTAGAACAGTTTCTCTAGTGAGATTTTCATACAGCTTTTAATTTTCAAGCCCTACATTTTTAGAACAGGAATTTTTCCTGCTTGGTTACTATCTGAACTTTCAGAAGTTCTTTTTTCCTTTTAATTTGATGATGGTAGGGAAAATTTTATTTCCTGTTTTTAAAAATGTTCTGTCTTTGCAGTTGTCCATTTTCCAGAAACAGTTCTGTGAACAAAGACAAGGGCTACTGGAAATCTCTCTCCCCAAGGATGCCTTCCTCACTGGGCTACTTTGGAAGCTAGGTCTTAAAAGCTAGGCTTCCTGCTCAGTGTCATAAGTCCTCTCTGAACCTCAGCTTTAGCATCCTCTTCTCTTTTTTTTTCTTTTGTAGTAAGTGTACATCTTAGCATATTTCTTTAGCATTCACCTGTATTAAAAACAAGCAGGATTTGCAGTTCTATGAAGTAACTAACCATTAGAATTTCCTTAGGCAAGATCAGTATGAGGTGCTGTCAGCTTGTAGAATTTTTGCTATTTTCTGATTTTTCCCAGAGCTCTCAGTATTGTTTTTGTCCATAAATGTTTTTGGAAGTAAGTGGAACAAATGTTTAATGACTACAATTTCAGATTGTTTGCATTAACATATTGTAGTACATAATAAATGACATAATATGCAAGAGTATTTAGCTTTCTTTACTTTCCAAACATGTATTAATTGGTTTTGCATGTGTTGAAAGAAAATGATAACCCCACATGCATCTGTAGATCTTTTACTCCGGCCTGATGAATAGTTTAACTCATGATTCTGCATAACAGTAACGTATGATAATCTAACATAATTTCTTTATTGTATAGGTGGGTTTAATTCAATATGGTAATGATCCACGCATAGTGTTCAACTTGAATGAATATAAAGCAAAGGATGACGTTGTTAAAGCAATGGAGGGAACCTATCAGAAGGGAGGAGATTTGACTAATACTTTCAAAGCCATTGACTATGCAAGGTAAAACACATTCATCATTACTGTGGTACTACATAACTTATCCAGCAAGGTGATGAGCACGTCCTGAATTTCATTTGCTGATTCTTGTCCCATTGGGAGTGCAAGTGCTCAGAGCCTCTGAGGAGGTTCGCAGCACCAGGCAGAATCCACCAGGTACATTTACAGTGCCCAGTGCAGAACAGTATAGGGATGCATAAACTAGGCTTGCTGAAAAGCATATCCCATTGGGTTAAATTCTACCCTAATAAAGTAGTTGTGGAACCCAAGGGACTGTCTGAAATGCCTTAACATGACAGTGCACCAAACACTGCCGACAATCTTTTAGGGAAGATACAAAACTGTTGAAAGGAGCAAAGTTTATCCATTGATTCAGGGAGACTGTAACATTTGTATTTGCAAGTCAGGCCTTGGTTGACTGTAGGGAAAATAAAATCTCTTGTCCAGTGCCAGTCTCTCAATGCAGCACTAGCAGTATGAAATATAGGAAGAACTTAAAATGACCTACCATGACTCTGAATACGTATACAAATCAGGTTTGTTCCTCATTAGGAAGATGCTGTTTTGCAGTTGGGTCAAGGACTATACTTTTTTCCTAAATACCAACTGAATCAATGGCCTACTTACGGACAGATTCTTCCTTAAGTGGAACCAAAATTTTTGGTAGTATGAAGAGACCTGTTTTCAGTCTACCTCACCTGTTGTTTGAAGTTAGTGGAGCCAGTTCCTGACTACTCTGGTGTCACAAAAATTTTGATGCTAGATCTGACAAAAAAAACATTTTATTCAGAAATATTTGTACAAAAAATTTGTTTTTCCTAGAATCTACATTTCTACCAGCAATATCCAGCCATACTTGTTTTTATTTTTTCCCCACTTCCTACCTTATCTTTTTGACAGTTCTTTGAGCTGTGCTTTGAGAACAAACTATCAGGAGCACTATTGAAAAATATTATTTAAGATTTTTAACTTAGAAATAAAAAATCACTACGGATGCAGTTTGTTCCAAGTCTATGATGAACACATTTATTTAAATATGTAGGCAGAATTCCATCCCTTATAATTTTACATCTGATACATCTAATATTTTATAACAGACGTTATGCCTTCTCTCCCGAATCGGGGGGACGCCCAACAGCCACGAAAGTAATGGTCGTTGTAACAGATGGTGAATCACATGATGGCTCCAACTTGCAAGCAGTGATAGGTAAATGCAATGAAGACAATATAACCAGATTTGGCATTGCTGTAAGTATTTCTATAATTATGTATGTTATTGCAATTTTGGAAAGGTCATTTTGGTGTATATGCATGAATGTGTGTGTTCTATATATAAGCTGTATATAATGCACGTATTGTTTACACTGGTGAGACTGAAACTAGGTGGAATTCATCTGTATGAACTAGTGGAATATTGGCTCTCTTTAGTTAGCTGAAAAAGCAGAACTAATATACCCTGAGCAACTTCAGGGTTTGCCCTAGTTGTCTTTTACTATTTGAATGGTCCATTGTATAGGAATGTAGTCTGATAAGCAGTTTGGTAATATGAATGAAAGTAACTTTATTTTTATTGTTTTGTAAATATTGAATACAGGTGATACAGAAGGAAATGGAGTAACACCATAGTTTTCTTTTCTTCCTTTTTTGTTCTTTTTTTTCCTCAAGGTTTTGGGTTACTTAATCAGACATGAACTTGATACTAAAAACTTAATCAAAGAAATCAAAGGAATTGCTAGTCATCCAACAGACAAGTATTTCTTTAATGTGTCATCTGAGGCTGCACTGCTAGAAGAAGCAGGAACACTTGGCGAGCGCATTTTTAGCATAGAAGGTAAAATACTCATTGTATCTAAAAAATCAGATCAGATTCTTCCAGCTGAGGATTTAAATTGGCTTCATCTCAGTGTACTACTGTGAAAGTCACGAGTACCTGGAACGGTGGGCTGCTCGCTGCTTACCAAAAGGGCTCTGGTTTTCACAGCCTGTCCCCCGGTTATTCTCCCAGCTAATGAGGCAGATTGGTGGGAATTGTCCCCCAGTTTCTGAAAATGTCAATAAAGTCGTAGGTTTCAGGCATCTTCTGAGGGTTTGTCCATATGCATTCAAATGTGTTTAGACCTACTATCACTGGAGAAGCAAAGGTATCTTTTTTGCTTGTTAGATTCACCTGCGTTTCTCTGTTAACACCAAGCAAGTGTAAAAATGAAAAGCAAATCAAAAATTGCCAAGGTACAGTAATGCAATCTGTAGCTTTTACCAGACTCCTTTCCTAGCATTGCCTAGAGTTGTCAGTGTACAACTTGCATGAAGATGCTGAAGAGATAAGTCAATGGCACTTCATCTCCTGAAAGCCAGCTTTTTAAAGTCAAATTTAGACCTTGCTTGGGAGACTTCAGCCCTCTCTGAGAAGCTTTTGTGGTTGCAGCCTTACTCTGCTCAAGGTGAAATCTTCCCCCTCTCTCTCAGCTGCTTTTGTTCTTAACCAGGCCCATGCTGCTAATGAAATCAAGTGGATCATTTGAGCCCCTTCTTCTTCCTGGGTTTTGTTAAGTACTCCTACTGAATTCCTGTTATGTTCTTTACTCGAGTCTCATCTGTTTAGCATAAGAAAGTTTCCTGCACATCACAGTATTTAAGACCATTACAACAGTTTTTAGAAAGCAAATATGATGATAAACATTCATTTGAAGGTTGTAAATATTCAATTATTGAACTTGTTAACTCCAGTGCATTATTAGTGCTTCCTAGAGAACATGAAAACGCATTAGCCACCGTGACAGACAGTACCATGCATGACTGTTACAAGCCATCTTTCCCATCATCATCTGCCTCTTTTGAAGGAACTTTTAGCAAAATATATTACTATTTATCAGATATTAGATTTCCATTGTTTGTAAATGTTGGAAATATTTTAAGAAGAATGGATAGATTTGGTGAAGAGGACAAATTACATATAGTCCTCATATTGCTACTCTCAAAGGCAGCAGAACTGGATCTACTGTATTGTTCTGTAAGGTTAAACATATGCAAATACTTTTTACACCAGGTACAGATCAAGGCGATACATTCCAAATGGAAATGTCACAAGTGGGCTTCAGTGCATATTACTCACAGAAAAAGGTATGTGAATTTAATTATTTAATCATATAAATAGATGTGATTATGTAGACATGAATGCATAGAAATGCAACAAAACAGGACTAATAAAATGATGACCCAGTTTTAAGATTAGTGTCAAATGTCAAGGTTACTATAATTAACATCAGGATAGTGTCAAATTATTATTATTTTATTTTATTTTTACTTCAACACCACAAAAATGACTTCTAATATGTTTGTTGATGGTATATATTTCTGAGAAGGAAAAGATATGCATTAATAAATGAAGCTAAATAATAGTTTCTTTGATTATAATGGTTTTGAGACAAGTTAATCCAAGGAATTCGGTGATTGCTGAGTTCACGTAGCTTGAAAAGCTCCGTTGTTCCAACATGACATTTTGCAGTTGAATAACTCAGAAGAATTGAAACAATATTGTAAAACTGTCTTGTTTCTGGGCACTGACCTGGATGTAAATAAATCAAGTCTGAAAAGAATTTGTCCAGTATTTATAGCATTAATAACATTTGTTTAAAGTACATTTCACTTATATCTGATTTATTATTGTTTCTATTTTTCATGCTAATCAGTTGTAATATTATCTTGACCAAGTAGGCCCTCTCTGTAAAGATCCAACTGTGATTCAAGCAGTTTCCAACTGAAAATATATGAAGTCTTATCCCTTTTTCTCAGCCCTTAAAAATGAGTGAAATAATTTTTAAAAAGTTCTCTATGTTAGTGCAAATTAAAGTTATGATTTACTGAGCACTTGATACTAGGAAAAGGCAAAAATTAAAAATGTTTTAGTGTTTGTTCAGGAAAGTGGTACATCCTGTTTCTATCGCACAATACCTCTGTTAAGTGATGAAAGAATTTTAATAATATGAATTATTTAAATTACATTTATTTTCTGCATGAAGTCAAAGGTTGTCTATATATTCATTTGGATTTTAGATTTAACTGTCCTCTCAATGACATTTCCTTACAATACACGTAGAAGATGAAATTTTATATCTTTTTCTGTCAGCTTTTGTGTACTGTCATTTGCATTTGAACACAAAAACTGAAGCCCACAAAAAGTGGGCTTTCGTTCCTTCTTACTTACCACTTTGACACTTTTCTGAGTATCATGAGTACCTAAAAGACTTATCAAGCCCAACCACAGCGTGGACAGGCTAAGAGATTATCAGTGTTTTAATCCATTTTATCTCGAGTCGTAGTGGCCTAGGAGCTAAAAAAGTCACTTATCTTCTTTCAATAATGTGATAATGCCATTTAATAGGGAAGTAAATTCCAGCACAGAGATGGTAACACTATGAAGAACTCCAGGCAACTGTTTGCATTCATTAGACTACAGCACTGGCTAAAACTCAGTGATGTTATATACCTATGGTAACTTCAGCATCCTCCACACTTTTTCTGAAATAGATAGTTCTAAAACGCTGTTTTTATTTTTTTAAAGGATGTTCTACTGTTGGGTGCTGTTGGGGCTTACGACTGGAGTGGAACAGTAGTTCAGGAGGCTTCAAACAAAGTGACCACCTTTCCAAGTCATGTATTTGAGAAAATTCTACAGGACAGAAATCATAGCTCATATCTAGGTAAAGGGCTGAAATATAAATCTTGAAATGTGTCAGATGTTTATCCAGACAATAAAGAACTTTGAAAATTCTGTTCTAGCCAGATTTCTGTTAAGAACTGATTTGGAAAAACAAGAAGAATTTTGCATCTGAATAGATTTTATGCTGGTCAATAGATCACTAAATGAGACTTCTATTGTGTTTTTTAAAATTCTGCTAATACCAATGTGCTAAGTTGCAAGCATAATTGGGGCCTATGACAAAGACATAAGAAATCATGAGATTTGAAAAGGCTACTTACTATATCATACTGATCATTTTGTGTACCTTTAATTTTAATACTCCTTATTTACTTCCCCAGTTACATGCCGATCAGAAGTTGATTGATTTGGTATCGTTTCATCTGTGCTCTCTCTTTTCTTGACCTTTTCCAGTTCAGTTTATAGTTTTAGGAATATTCCTTCAGTTTAACTGAAGTCTTATTTGTAAGCCCCATTTGTTTTCTAACACGTTTTTGTTAGCCAGTAAAGCAAGACAGTTTGTTTTCTCAGTTTATTTGTCTGCCACATAGTGTGAAATCTTTTCTGCAAACCTACAACCTGCTTGCTCTGGCAGTTCGCCTCTGAATAGTACAACTATATTAAGCAACTTTGGCTTTCTTATCCCTGAAGTTATTTAATGAAATGCTGTTTTCCCCATTAATATGTACTGTTTTCGTACGGCTTAGTAGTACTTCTATCTGATACAATGAAAAAATAAACCCAGCCTAATCAGGACTAGTTCTTTTGCATGTCTGATATCTTTGAATTTTCTTTCTTCCCACTTCTAGAATAACTCCTAAAAGGTCCAATCATTTCCTATCAATACTTCTCCACCAGGAACTTTCTAGAGTTTTGTTCTTAATCTTTTTGGTGCAAACAATGTCATTGCCTTTTCTTACTCCTCAGGGCACTATGTTGCTGTCTCCTCATTTCTCTTCCACCTCCTTCTGTCCCCCCAGGACCTCTCCATACAAGTGGGGAACCCAAGCTAAAAAACTCAGCCCAGCTTGCTAGTGCAGCCCCTATTCAGCTCTGCACCCTCTCACTTCAAATGGTTGTATGCCTTATTAGTGAGGAACCGGTGGCCTAGGTGGCTTAATTTCCTGAATAAAATAAATGTACTGCACTAAAACCACAGAAATGTAAGATATGTAGTAATACTAGCTTTACAGTGCCAACTCATGTTTAAAATATTTGCAGATATTAAAAGATGTTTCTTGAAAGCAAATAGTGTTATAATACTGGGGATGAGGATTAAAATGTTCAAAGAAGTTCAAGCAATATAAGCCCTTCAGCTGACAAGCTATTAATATGGCCAATTGTATTCAGCCAAAGTACTGGGCTGTGGTTTTGTGTGCTGTGGGAAAACGCACTGAGAGCTTTGCAGAAGTCAGGTGTTCCTCTCCAATTTGAAGACTGGCTCAAAAGTTGATCTCATGTTTCTCTTCACTTCTTCGTTCCAAGGCTACTTTTTGCAGTCTTTTTCCTATCTCCTTCATAAGCATGACATTTTTGTGGTGTACTTTTTACTGAATAGGCTAGACTATTGTCCATGCTATTCTGTAAACCTGCTTCAACCCGATCATTCTGCTTCAACTGTGTCATTCTTCTCTCCAGAAGACTGATGCATATGTGGCCACTTACCCATGGTATGGAAGTATTGTCCTCTGCCACTAATGCACCAGGTTGATCCATCCTCTCAGCTTTTATGGATAACGAACTGACAACTTGTAGTTAATGGTCTCTTACACATGTTGTATGTTGGCTTCTTCCCCCAGGTTATTCTGTTGCCATTCTCTCAACTCAAAACTCTGTCTATTTTGTTGCTGGTGCACCAAGATCCAACTATACTGGCAGAGTTGTGGTTTATGATGTTGACAGCCATGGTAATATCACAATTGTGCAGTCCCACAGAGGCGAGCAGGCAAGTACATTCTGTTCATGATCACAGATTTTAGCACAGGAGTAAATGACACTGCATTTGTTTTGAAAATTCATATTTCTTGCAAAACATTTAGAATCTTATGTGCACTTTTTTCTGCCTCTAGACTGTTTCACTGAGGTTAACTAACTCTTAAACAACATTTTAGGGAATCATTCATTTAGTGTAAAAGATAAAATATGTAGCCACTTAATATATCATTTTGTCAGCAATTCTAATTGTCAGAGGCTCAGTGACCTCCACTCTGCCCGGGAAGTTGTGAAGTAGATGACATTAAAAGCAGGATTTGGAAGCTCATTCTCTTTTCCTCATTTGAGAAAGGGCTAAAAGTTTATAAGGTTTTGTTGTTTCGTTTTAATCAGACAAATCTGAGAGTAAATCAGATTCTCTGTTTGCATTCTTCTTGCTGAGTGGTAAGACTATAGCAGTAGTTACTGGACGAAGACAGTGGACGCATGATTATGCAAACATTGTAGGATGTTATATAATAATTTCGTTCCAATGAGCAGTTTCATTTATTAGTACTGGACTATTTCTGGGTGTAAGAGTTTGCAGGATCAGATGCTAAAACATTTTGCTTTACAAAGTCCACATATAAACATGACTTTCTTATTATTGATTTCAGATTGGCTCCTACTTTGGCAGTGTGGTGTGTTCAGTGGACATTAACAGAGATTCTGTTACAGATGTGCTGCTTGTAGGTGCACCGATGTTTATGAATGACCTGAAGAAAGAGGAAGGGAGAGTATACATGTTTTCCATCACAAAGGTAGGAATGAAACTGTTGTGGTGCTGGAATTGAGTGCTTGTATCCTCATCAGTCCTGGTACAAGTCCAGGTATTTTCCTTTGCAGCTGAAGGGTTTTGTTGTTGTTCCCTGGACTGAAGTTTTGCCAAGGAAAAAGCAGTTCAAACTGCAATAGTACTTACCAGCCTTGTCTGTTCTGTTAAATCAGAAGACCAGAGAGTGATGGCTGGCTTCTTCCAAAGCAGACTGGCCACATCTGTACCACAAAACCCTTGGTTCCAGATCTCTTGTGGGCCCCAAGTGATGTCCCTGTGACCCTAAAGCCCGGTGTATTCTTTTTTTCCCCAGTTCAAAGTGCTTAAAATAACGTGAGTGGTGTTTTTATAAAGAGAAACAGAGCATGTGCTTTGCCTAGGGATGGAGCATAGGGGCATGGGCAAATGGTGCAAAGCTACACGGGACAGGGTTAGAGGCCTGTGGACAGAGCCCTTCCCAGTGCAGTCTCCTCCCTTCTCTTTCCTAGAATCAAGCTGCAACCTTTCCCTGGAACCACTTGTGTACATAACCTGGGAATAAGCCAGCTGGAGCAGTCCAAAATGGAGCCACTAAGCAAGCTAATAGCTCAACAGTATTCATGATCAGGCGTCTGCTTCTCTAGGTCGCTTCTTGGCCTCCTTTTATTTAGCAGCATAGACATAACCAAAAGTTTGGTTAGGGTTTAGGTGCTGTGCTAGACACTGTACACAAATACAACACAACGTTGACCACTTCTCTGAAAAGCTTAGCTTAAGGCTTTTGCTAATCAATCATTTGCCAATTGATTTTGGCAAATCTGTTCAACACCTAAGTAGTAGCCCCAAAATGATTCTAATAAATGCTCTTCTGCTGGCGTGTGGTTTGCAGACTTTCACACTAAATGGTTGCTCTTACTCATGTTGTTTCTTTTGTCAGCAAGGCCGTGTTATTTTGTCTGATGCTTGACTGACTGTGTTTTTTATTCAGACCTGTGGTAGGTGTTTTCATAATATTTGTATTAACATTATGGCACCTTTGAACAGTCTCACAAACAATCATGGATATCTGAATATATGAAGAAAATTAATATGTGCAATTAATCAGAGAAAACAGAATATGGCATTTCTACTAGGTAAACTGGACTGAAATAAATAGAGAGGAAGGACTGCCCTTTCCAGCAGCAGTCCCATGTTAGAGCATCCTAGACCTATATGAAACTGCAATTCAGGGCAATTTCAGGGTAGATGGAAGTACTGGAAGCTGTACTGTTGGCAACAGACATTGGTCACTGTGACTGTGTCATTAGGCACAAAATACAGAAGAAAAGAAAAATGGATTTTCTTTCCCCTGTTTTGGAAACTGAAGAAGACGACTATCCCTACAGATTTTAGTCTTTGTTAAATGTAGATTTAAAATTATTTAAAATGAAATGTTGAGAATAATGAAAGAATGACTTAAAAAAAAAAAAACATGGATTTGTGTAGCTTGCCTACGTTGTGCACATTATACTTTTCTAGTCATTTTGAATAAATAGCTTGGCTGAAATTTCTAAAATTTTAAGTACAGTGTGATAACTGAGGTTAAAGATGAGAAAGGTATTTGCTCAATTTAAACTAATATGAATGTGACTATTTACAGTTCTCTAACCTTTCTTTCCTTATTGGCACTAGAGAGGTCAGGAGTTTAGCATTTGAACACATGTTTTTTGCATTAGTTTAGTTAGGAAATTCCATTTCTATTTCAAAGAATTATGTCCAGTTACATAATTTCCATTCCCTCTGCATAAAAACTGGTAATCCAAAATTGGAAACCATATTTTTCAATGTATTGTGAAATTTTCAGAACAGTCAGATGAGGACAGTGAGAGCATTTAAGCTTCATACATATGGTTATATTTGCTGTTACTGTAGCACTCCATAGCATGCTTTAATTTTGCTGTGTAGTATTTGCCAAGACTCTGAGATATAATGCAAACTGAATGGGCAATACAATGGGGAAGGAATTCAGGACTGGGAGTCCAAGGGGAACATATTAGGAAAAAAACAAAAACAAAAAACAATCCACATAGATACTGGTCTTATGTCTAATTTGCTGAAATGACAGTTGTGTTTTTGATTTTTCTTCATTTTCGTTTTTTAAAGGGAATTTTGGATCAACAAGAACTCTTGGAAGGTCCACAAAGGTTAGAAAACTCTCGCTTTGGATCAGCGATTGCAACACTTGCAGACATTGATTTAGATGGCTTTAATGATGTTGTAATAGGTGCACCACTGGAAAGCCAAAACTCTGGAGCAATTTACATTTACAATGGATATCAAAAAACTATACGTACCAAATATTCTCAGGTAAATAACTTTCTTACATAATGCTGTGCTCAGTGCCTTCAGATCTGCTAGAGGAAAACTGAATGATTGGCTTTCTTTTTATTGGCTATTGTTTCATCCTCTTAAAGGAACATGGTTATTTGCATGACTTATTTCAAGTTTTGTGTCTCTCCTTACATCAGCTGTCAGTGTGTTCTGAATGATGTTATGGTGCTTACAGCTGAAGTGTACAGAGAAAAATGACTTGCAGGATGCTCCATCTGAGGCTGTTATATTTTTTTTGTGCCTGTGTGTGAAGTGAACTAATTTCCTGTACATTTTTGACAGCTGTTATTTTTAGGACTGATGCACAACAATGAAAGTTAGATAAATCTCAGCTCTGTAAATGATAAATATACAGTATTATATGTAGTAGTTATAATTACAGTGTCACTTTCCATGCAAATTTTCTGGTTGGAGAAATTATTTGTTAGAAGTCCTGTTAAACTTCCTACTTTTTTAGTTGCTCAGTGTGGGATGGAAAAAGTTTCCAGTAAGCACTAATGGCATATAGCAGTCCGTTAGTTGACAGAGGAAGACAAGGGACAAGACAGGGAAGTCTAGTTCATTGTCTGCTGTAACAGGGGAGGAAAAGCTGCTTAAAAAATTGAGAAAACATCTGCAAAAGTATTTGCTTAAACAGTGCATTTCATGTACAGGGAATGTATGCAAAAATCCATTGCTTGGGCTGCTATCTGAAAGCTTAAGCACTCTTGTGTCCACTCAGTAATCAAACTCTCTTTTCCAGAAAATTTTAGGATCAGATTCTGCTTTTGGACAACGGCTCCAATTCTTTGGAAGATCAGTAGATGGCCATAGAGACTTAGATGACGATGACACTACTGATGTATCAGTTGGTGCTGATGGAAATGTGGTTCTACTTTGGTTAGTAAACTCTTTTAGAAAGGCAGCACTTCATGATTCACATGCAAGTCGAGCATTTAGTTAATTAAGCAGCAAAACAAACAAACCGAAAAGCTCTTTCGTTCCATGTGTTCAGGGCCGACAGTTACTGTCTAATTGCTATTATTGTAGCTAGTTGAAAAACAGTATTGGACTACACCTCTTTTAAGTATGTATTGTCAAACCACTGAAAGCCAATTTCAGGAGCAGAGTCGGAGAGCGTGGGGGTGAAGCTAGGTGGTGGTGGGTGCTGGGGTCGAATCCAGCAGGGAGCGGAGGGCTAGGAGAAGCCGCTGCCGGCCACCGCACAGGCATGTGGGTCCAGAGCTGCGGGGCGGCCGCAGGGAGTGGAGCTTCCTCGGGAGTATTTATCACAGCAGGTTTTATACCAGCCAAGGTATAACTGATAGCTGAGTCTACCGAAACAGATGAAAACACTTCCCCCACAGCCTCCGTGACTTTTGCTAGCTGACAAACTCATCTGTGTGAGAGAGTTGTCCTGCAGGGTAAGGACACAGAGCAGTGAAAGACTGTTGGCACCCATTTCTGTCAAAAAAAATCTTTTCTGGCATGTGGGTTTGCATTTTTGCCAGAGCAATTTGAGTAGTTTCACAAACTAAGGAAGAAAGGCTTCACAAAATCTAAACCCTGTGCTCTCAGAGCTGTGTATTTTCCACTACTTCCATGTGGAGCTAAATGAAAACACAGTTTGCTTTCCTATCTGTCACCCTTCTTCTCACCTGAGGCTCCCACTGTAACAAGAAAAACTTTACTAAATTGCTACTTACTCCATCATAAAACAAGATTATTAAAAATGAATGGTCAGTTTGGACCTTTGACCTACGATAGAACTCCTGCAGGTGCCAGTGGTAATTGCATTAAAGAAAATTATGGTGCTTGGAAAACCAGTTTATGTCTGTTTGATTAATGAAGATGCTCATTTTTCTCTTTCGCTCCAGCATTTGGTCTGATTAATGAGTTTCACTTTTAATTAAAGTGCTTGTGTTTACATGCAGGGTTCCTTTGCAACTATTCTTCAAAATCTTGATTAATTGCATGAAAGTTGTTTTTCTGAAAAAGTATGGTAGTAATTAAAAATGAAGAATAACCCTTCTTCGCCTTTCCAGAGAAGCTCAGTGAGTTCCCTAAAGGAGGATAAGAAGGTTATTTGTTGGGGGAAGAAAGGGCAACAGCTTCATTCTCTGTTATCTTAAGAAAAGGATTAGGGCATTAGGATGAAGTTATTATTATGGATGAAGATTATCCATTGATTTGACATGATAAATTATTTATTGTCAGTATTGAAAACTAGTATACAACAAATACAGTTACATGCAAAGGAAAATAAATCTACTAGCAGCATAAAAAATGTTTACATGGGGAACCATAAAAATTAATGTTATATTTACAGATTTACCAGTGATAGAAAATGGTTACTAAGTTACTCGATGCTCTTAAAAATCACACGCAGTCTTTTAAAAATATTTTTCAGGTCACAAAGCATTGCAAATGTGTCCATAATTGCCTCATTTAAACCTGAGAAAATCAGTCTGCTGAACAAGAACACAGAAATAACTGTCAAAATATGTTTTGAGGCTACATTTAGACCTGCTAAGAGAAATAATCAAGTGGGTAAGATTATTTCGATGGCATGTTTTATATTAATTTCTTCAAAAGCCCATTATTCAAATGAGTAGTGGAAATTCAAATAAAATACTGGAGTGAATATCAAGAAAAGGAGAAATCAGTATAAAATTTAAGTGCTTGAGAAAGTATTTTTAAGACCTACTGTCATCACTGTCTCATTAATCTTTGAAAAGTGAGGGATTAATAATATTCAGGAGTGCTATATCTTCACTGTCCAACAAACCCCAGGAAATATCATTAGTGAGAAGCTAATTTTTCTTCATCCTCTGCTCACCAAGTTCCGTAGTTTTTCTTCGGCAGATACCACAAGAAACTTTAGGAAGGGTAACTGGATATCTCTGGAAGATGCCACTCTTGGGGATAGAGCCTTTGCGAACTGCTGGTTTCAACGGCAGACTGCCTACTTTTCTTTTCTC
The DNA here is from genome assembly GCF_036370855.1 of Dromaius novaehollandiae. Taxonomy (NCBI): domain Eukaryota; kingdom Metazoa; phylum Chordata; class Aves; order Casuariiformes; family Dromaiidae; genus Dromaius; species Dromaius novaehollandiae. The sequence continues at coordinate 52,232,394 of NC_088130.1, read as the reverse complement.
TTCAACAAAAAATAATTTCCATAAGTTCACTGCAGATGCCAGTGGGGAGAAGCTCTCCTTTTCAGAGGACAGGAGAGCACCAGATATTTCTGAGACTAACATTGACCTCATGAAGCTATTTAGTTAAATGTACACAGCTTTGGTAACATTACTTGGACTGCTTTAGTGCTGCATACAGTGCCTTTAGGAACTCATGATTGTTAGCTATAGAATAACAAAGAATTTCCACAGTGTATTAGTCATAATACGAAGACAAGACAGAAATTATTATGTGATTGAAGAGAAGATGCAGATTCTTTATAGTCTCCTTAGAATTCTGGGATATGGTTGCAAGGCCTCTTTATCTAGTATAATCCTGGCCCTGCTGACTGGCTTCTTGCCCAAGTTACAGGCTCAGACATCTGCAGTGCAGGCTGGATTGATTGCCATTTAATGTGCTCTCTGTGGATGAGAACTTCAGGATTTAAACCTGTTTGACTGCTTTAGAAAACACAAGAGAAAATTTTATCATTTTGAGAATGTTCTGTGTTTAGCAAGCTACAGAAAAAGTAAAATACTTGGGGTGGTTTGGAAAGCTTGGCCATTCTGTAATATTGAATATTGTAGTGAGATCACTGGCAGTCAGACTTGGCAGAAAAAAATTACTGTTATTCTTCTTGTAGCCATAAGATACAATGCAACATTGGATGCTGATCTCCAGTCCTCTAGAGTGACTTCTAGAGGATTATTCAAAGAAAATAATGAAAGGTACATGCAGAGGGATCTTGTGGTACGTCGTGAGGAAAACTGTGTTCACGACATCTTCAGTGTACAGGTAAGTGCAATTGCAAACAGCCTCATTTGATAAAAATGATCAGCAGAGCAAGTCGAACACCTGGAAGATGAATTTCATGCATGATGTACTCAGTGATTTACTTCTCTCAAATTCTCCACAACTGAAAAATGCAATTATATTCTAATTTCAAAGAAACTAATAACGACTTTCCTATTCAGCACAGGACAGAAGGATTTTTAGGACAGAGAGGCCACTATTAATTACATGCTTCAGGTCTGACCCAACGCAGAGCTCACAGTTTCAGTAGATTTTAATTTCACTCTGAGTAGATTCTTCCTTAAGAGCTAAGAATTTCATGCAAAATTTCTTCTCAGACTAAAAACATTTTAGGTATACTTCTGGTGCACAATAGCCCATGGTATGTACAGGTTGTGTTTGGAAAAAAGAAAAAGAATCAGAACTCCATTCTTCTCCAGAACCAAAGACCAAATGCAGCCCAGAGAGCTGCAGTAAGCGCTTTCCATGATGTTATGTCAGGTAATTAGAAAGTCAGAGTACTTTAATTCCTGCTTTGCTTTGCAATTTGTGCAAATCATCTAGATGAATAAATAGGTACAATTTTACATCCGTCCCTTTGAAACTTCCTTTTTTGCACCTGAATGCATACCTGAATAGTATCTTGATTTTGCTGATCACATTTTGTGTCATTGTGGAGCCATGAACTGTCGGGCTAGAAGAGAATCCATCCAGTGCAAAGAAATAGAGGAGATATGAAATATAATCTCTTTTAGTGTTGTTCAGAGGCCTAGCTACTGTCTGTGCTGGTAATGCAGTGGAGTAGGAATTTGACTTATGCAGCCAGGTGAGAATGGAAGTGACCTGATGGTTGCTTCTGAGGACCAGCTTCTGTAGCGTCAGAGAATCTGTATGTTTCTTAGTCCTAGAAGTAATTGTGATGAATAGCATTTCTAAGAATGCTTGGAAAAGGACTTTTATCATGGAAATGGCACAAAAAACTGTTTAGCATTGCCAAAATAGGTACTCTTACAAGATTTTTTTTTTAAAGAAATGAAATTCTGCAGTGTTATTTCTTGTTTACAGTACGTTAAACATTATTTTACTATATATTATCAATTTACAATAGAATTACCAATGTTACACTATTTGTTATGCTGTCAGCTATCATGTGAACACATGTTTTACAGGAACCTTCTGATGCAGTGAATTCACTCAGTTTGCGCATTGACATTGGCCTAGCAAATCCTGGCTCCAGTCCTGTCCTTGATATATATTCTCCTGCATCTGTGGCCTACAGTGTAAGTATATAGTCTTTCTATTGGAAAACACGTGCCTATACACAGATACATAACATGTGGCCCCCACAAGCACCAAAGAAGCACATGCAATTGAAAAGTGTTTTAGTTAGGTCACTGAGCTGAAAACACATACCTGAGTATATTTACCTGTTCCATTTATGCCTCTGTCTGTGTTGCATAGACACACACACACACACACACACACACACACACACACACACACACACACACACGTCAGCATGGCATAACAAGCATGTTCACTGGACCCAAGTAACTGTTCATGTGAACTCCTAGTTGATGGCAAAGATGAAGGAATTAAGGTTAATTTAACCTACAGTAAATGAGTCAATAAAAGAGAGGCAGAATCCCTTAAATTACATAATATTTGTCATGGGTTAAGAACATCCCATCTAGAGTATTACTATAGATCAGTTGACATGTAGTAACACACTACTCAGTGTTAACCTCTTCATGTGTCAAAGCTTTTAATGACCTTGTAAGGATTTTCTCATCTGCAAAACAAGAGTATGCTTCCCCTCACAGAAGTTGAAAATCATCTACAGACTGTAGTGTCTTAAGACTGAGCCCTATCATTCAGGAAATGTTTTTGTTTTTCTTAGATTCCTTTCATTAAAGACTGTGGTGAAGATGAACTTTGTATCTGTGATCTTGTCCTTAAGGTTCAACAGAAGGTAGATGATAGGTAAGAGAAGAATAAGTGGAATTGTTGGGGTTGGTCATTTTGTTAGTTTTGAAAAGCTGGGCTGTCTGTAGACTCTGAATTAATTTCTGGATGAAACGTCTTTCCAGTTCAACACCTAATTCAGGTTAGCTGGTGGAGGTGGGGAGGGGGAATAGAAATGGTATTTCTGTCCATAATCAAGGAAAAAGAGGTATGCTAGGAGCACAAATATATAAGCAGAGAATTTTCATCAGAGTAGACGAACCCAGATTTTGGTACCTTAGGAATAAGGACGCAATAATCATTTAGAGCTATAATGTCTGTCTGTCTGCTGCTGTAAAAGGGAGAGCACTGGGAGAAGCAGCAGCCCCTGAAGTGGCCATTTCCATCCCTCCGCTGGGGAGCAGTCAGGTTGCCTGCAGTGGGCTGTGCCACTAAGGAGTAGAGATCAGCTGTTTGGATAGCACATCTTCCAGATCCATACACAAATATATGTATATATTTATAGTATGCAGAGCGATAGGGCTGCCTTTTCCTGGAGCTGCCATCCTACCCAGCTGCCCATGCTGTGCCAACGTTTCTGCTATGATGGAACCTTTGTAACTTCAGTAAAATGATTTTAATGATACATAATCAAGATCCTTCACTTTAAGAAAACATTAATTCCCTTCAGTTTTAAGAAATACCATCACAGAATTTCTTATGTCAACAGGTTTAGAAAATAGAGGATCTAGGTGCGTAGAATTTACGAAACAGATCATGCTGTGTTATTTGTTGTTGGCTACAGGCAATAAAGTTTGATATGTTTTCATTTTCCACAGCTGTTCTAATACCTCTGTTTACAACACTGAACTTTATTTTCCAACAGCAAACAGAATTTTGTTGTCAGCAGCAAAAACAGAAGGCTGACGTTCAATGTGAAACTGAGAAATAAAAAGGAAAATGCATATAACACCAGAATCCAGGCTACATTTTCGGACAACTTGTTTTTTGCTTCATCGTCTTTACCAGTACGTGGAAATACCCATCCTAATTGTTTGTATTATTGCCACTGATTTTCCAGTTTCTTAGAGAAAAGTTTTTTCTTTCTAGTAGTGCCTATCCCAGGCAAGGAGAATGTGTATACACACCTCTCCCAATTTATTTCTTCAGATACCAGAATTATTCCCTTCTGTATATCAGTTTATTAAGGTCAGCGAGAGACACTGCCAACTCAGCATAAAAGTTGGCCATCCATCGAGTTTGACCTCACCTCAGTATTTCAGTCATCTTTTCCGTACTTTAGGACTTGGCATCCACATCATCTGCTTGACTCCCAACATCTGAATGCAGTTGCCGTGCCATAGGGAATTCATATATGATAAATCAAGCATGCAGCATGGATACAGCTTTAAAGCACAGATTTTGGATCTAGAAACAGTGTTACAGCCAAGGCCAGGTATTCCAGCTAGACAGTTAATCAGATTGAAGTGATTGCTATATTGCTATACCAGAAGCTAGTCTTCTAATGAATTTTGTCTCAGAAAAGGAAAAGAAAGGAATTTTTCAGACTATTTTGGGGAGTGCAGTAAATCTTTAATCTGAACTGTTGCTCCCAGACAATTCATGTAGGATGAAATCCAGACTTCAGTGCTTGGCCTATGTTGTCAGGCTGCTACTGGAGAGGTGCATGATAATACTAAGGGTGAAATCCAGAGCAATCCCTATATTGAAGGCAGAAAGGGAAAAAGAGCATTTATCACCACCCAAAAGCAGTATTTTCCTAACAATGAACTGGCAGAAGTACTCCACACAATGCTGAGGGTGCCCCTGGAGCTAGAATTTTCCTCTGCTTTAAAAGCCCTTTTGCTTAGAAGCATGCAAGTGAAACTTTTGCCCCAAAACATGCCTGCTTCACAGCAGGAAAAATGCATAAGCTGAGAATGTGTGTGTGTGTGGGGGGGGGGGGGGCGGGCGGCATAATTTATGAATGGTAAATGTTTTGTAAGGATGCATTTTAACAAAAGATAGTATATTTTAATGAATTCTTTTCAGTGTGATAACTGGTTATAGCCTTTGAGTTTGTCTTTCCTTTGGTGTGAGAGGATGACACTTCACTCTGTGAAGTGATATATAAGCTCCTATGGACTGTAGACTTTTCCTGCAAAAGTACATTAACTGCACATTAACTTCTATAGTTACAGTACTTATCACTCAGTCAGGTTGTGTAAATATGACTATAAAAGTTCTGTAAAAATGTTGTGAGAAAACACTAAAACAGTTAAGGCAATAGGTGATCTGTACTGCAAACTGTCCAGCAAACAATCTCACAAGATCATTACAGCCCACAAGAAATTGCACAGGATCGGGCCTTTTCCTACCTTTCACTTGTCTCACTGTAACCCCTGCCTCCCTTCTCCACCCATCTGGTGCATCTCCAGGAATTGCTGTCTTAACATGTATTTGGACTGCTCCTTAATGTAATAGATGCTCTGTTGAAAATACAAGCCTGGGGATTTCCTGTGTATTTTATCAAAAACTGATATTAACATGACTTTTCTGTCTTTGTTCTGCAGAGTGATGGGACTGAAGTCTCTTGTCAGACCGGCACAGCTCAAACTACAGTCATTTGTCAAATCAGCTATCCTGTTTTCAGAACAGGACAACAGGTACCGCTAGCATATTTAAATAAGCTTTGTGTTATACCCCAAAACTACCCCCCCACACCTGCATTTACTGCTGGTGAGGATTTCTTGGATTTAGCTGCGGTTAAATTCCCCTTTGCTTTTCAGAGACATTAAAAGAACCAAACTAAGGGCTGAACTTTAGTGACCTCTACCAGATTAAGGGAAAAAATTCTTGTGGAGCACACTTCTCCCTATCCCTGGAAAATGCCAGAACTCCCAGGTGCAACTGAGCTTTGTAACTCTGGGAGTATAAGGGCTGGGACCAGAAGCTGAGAGCCGCTGCTCGGCATGCCACTGCCTCCAGGGAACTGAACAGAATTGCAGTGGAGCTCCTACTGCTGACTGAACCTGGAGTCAGCTCCCTTTCCTGCTCTGTGAATGTAATCTCTGCAAGGAACACAGTTGTCTTGAGAGGAGAGGGGTGGCCCACACAGCCCTAGGATGGCTCATACATCCTTTTTGTCATATATAGCATAAATCTCAGGATATCCATGGTCTTAGGGAATTTAATCTTTCATTCCTCTTGGGAACTTAATCTCTTATTCCTCTCGGGCAGAACAGAAACAGACTTCCAGCCTCTAACATAGTCAATTGGAGCAGTGAGAAACTTTCCAGAAAGAATAGAAACATGACATTCTGCAGAGGAAAAGAATGCAAAACCAGAACACCTAATTAGATCTGAAAAGTTAATTAGATGCAACAATGTCAATTTGTAGGTGAAAGTGAGAACAAAACAATTCTACAGTATTAGAGATTATTGAAATAGTGCACAGAAATAGGTGGGGGATTCAGTTGTACACAGCAATTCCAGACCTTTGCACATATAATTATGTTTCTATTTGTAAGTACTTTCCATGTTTTAATATAAACTCATTTATTATCTGTTCCCTGTCTCTTCCATAGGTATCTTTTGATATTAGTTTTGATTTTAACCTGAAAAATCTTCAGAATATGGCAATTCTAAGTTTTCGTGCATTAAGGTAACCTATATTATTATATGACAACAAATTAGTTATTAATGTTCTAATTTGTTTTAAATAATTTTATAACATATGACTTAAATATATTTTGATGAACAGTGAAAGTAAGGAAGAGCATGACTTGGACAACGAGGTCAGTTTATCAATTCCTTTGCGGTATGATGCAGAAATTCACTTCACAAGGTATGCTGAATAACAAAAGGAGTCACTGTCATTTTTAAAAGGCATTTGAATATAGTAACAGCCTCTGAAAGACCACTGAAAAAATAATGAAAGTTTGTTTTTGTTTTGGAAGTCATAAGAAATTCTGACTTCATCAGTAGTAGCAGAAATTTATGCTCTTCCAGTAATCTTGCATTTAAGGAATTACAGACAAAACAATTATGGATCCATATGTATAATTATTACAGGGCATCAGATGCTCATATGAATGGAAGCTACATAAAAACACAAACAGTACTTGTGGTTTTGATAATATAAAGCGCCACTTTCCCACCCTCCTTTCAGCCTCTGGCTCACACTTACTCCTTTGCCTTCTGGTATCATCCTTTTCTCATCTCCTAGAATGGTCAGATTAAACTGTTGCCTGAGGGGTCCTTTATACCTGAGAAGGGCATTTTGTAAGGAGAGCCAGCAAGGCAGGGGGGAAGAGACACAAAAATCCCTGTAACACTGACCTTCATTTCATGCCCTAGAAATCTCTTCTCTTCAGCCCTTGAAACTCGCAGTCATTTGGGATGCACTGGAGGAGTAATCAGTCTGTTGCTGTTCCAAATGAGTAATTTCAGTTACAGTTTAAGCGAAATTAGAACTGAAACAAAAATACATTGGTTTGACTCTCAGATAACATATGTTATTTTACTTTTCATCAAAGAAAAGATTTGTTTATCTTTCCAAATTACTGAATTTCTAGGATAAGCTATATGTAGTCATATTTCATGCACTTGGTCACCAACTGTTAGTGAAGAAATGCCAAAGCATTCCAAAATTTATAAATCTAAACTAGTAGAAGATAAACAGCAGTTATTCAAAGACTGACAGAAATGGAGGCATAACTCTTGGATATAAAAAGAGGAACCTGCTTAAAAATGAACAACAACAATGAATGAGGGAAATGAATATTCAAAACTACCATAACCACATGAAACTGGAGGCTGTATGCAGTGAGCTGAATTGGAATGTGGACCCCAGTATAGATGTTGTTTAATAACCTGCTTTGCAGCAGCTGTTCCAAAATATTCTGAGGCCCTAGATTCACATCACCCAGGTGCTCCAATTCTGGAGTTGTGTAGTATTTTTCAGATTGTTTTAATTGCTGACAAGTGTATATTTGGGTCAGCAACACAAGTTCTTTCGATTCACTGAGAAAGTTGCATGACAGACATTTCAGCAGGAGAGTGTTTGTTAAAAAAGTTAGCAATGGCACAGAGATACAGAAGCATCTAACTAGGTGGCTATCACAGCAGTCTCCTAGGAAAACTAGATGATGCACACGAATCTGCAAATTTAATTAGCTGAGAAATACCAATATAAACTCACTGCTTCAGCAAAGGCCAGGCAGGGAGTCTATAAAAAGTTACTCAAAGAAAACATTTAGAATTCAGGTGCATCTCCTGAAGTAAGAGAAAATGGAATTGCATATGCATGTCAAGACATGAAGGAACCACTTCAGCCACAAAAGCATCTGGATTCCTGGAGATGAATCAGTTTAAAAGAACTAAGGGGAATACATATTAAGCCAAGGTATAATTTTAAATGGTTGCCTTGGATCCTTTGTCCTTGATCTTGTCCTCCACTTAGGAAATATCTATCTGGAGATGAAGAACTCAGTCAGCTTCTCATGGTTCTTTCTTGAGGCAGGTAATTTAGCCAAAAGGCAACATTTTAAAAGACGAGAGTTGAGAAAACTGTGTTGTCTTCCTAAAGAGAGACTTTTATAGGGAGACTCTCCTAATGTAAGTTCCCATGAGAAGAGGTGGAAGTCAGTCTTGTCAATGACTTACGCAAGGACAAGAAGGCTGATAATGCATCCAGGAAGGAGTGGAGATTTGAGCAGTGAGGAAGCAGAAAATGATTCAAACAGCTTTTCTGGGAGTCCTTGTAAGGAGGCCCTTTCATTCTTTTCCCATGGGAGAAAACATGGAGAATTGAAAAGGATCCTAGATGTAGTATGGAGGAACACCATTGATCAGGAAGTACCTCTGCGAGACTGCATGTGTTGCTTTGCAGTCGCATGCACAGATGTTACCTGGATTAAATGGAGAGGGATAAATAAGAGGGATTTGTGGCTTGCGCTGCAGTAAGGGCTGGTGTAATGGAATCATGGTTGTCCATGCTCCTCATTAACTCACTCCCTGGCTTGATTTTTGACTGCTCAAATTAACCTCCTCTAGGAGAAAAACCAGAAACAGTTCTGGGGATGGCTCACCTGAGGAGCTGCTCACAAGGAGCAGTATGGATGTGATGTACCACACAGGGATGCTTTTGTTGTATTTGAGCACTGTCCCAGCTGGCTTTGCCCCCTATACCATCCACAGGCTCTCCTACTGCATCCTTCCATTACGCACCCTTAATTGCATGTCATGGTGGGTTGCAACAGCCATCACATTACTTTGGAAATTTTGAACAAAAAGAAACATAAACAATAAAGAAGGTGGCCCAGAGGAGACAAAAGGGCCACGTGATCCGTAACGTGCACACAGCCAGGGTGCCCTGTGTGTTTCAGCACCTAGGCAGCACAGAAACAAGCCAGTCTGGCCTTTGGCATTAGGCTCAGGGTTTCCCTTGGGGCCTGTTCATATTTGTTGTTATAGATGCAGCGAGTGGGACTGTCCAGGGGGGCTCTTAATGAGGAGGGAGACTCCTGCAAGGCAGAAAGTAGCAGTTGTTGTCAGACGGGAGCTTGCAATACCACGGCGAGGCACAGAGGGGTGCAGGAGGCTGCGGAGTCTTCTCTCTCCCACAGTGCAGCACAACCCTGCTATCCCACATTCACATCCTCACTCAGGGCTTGGGCTTCAGTACACAGGGTATTTTCTTAACCAACTTTATAAAATTCAAGCAGCATTACAAGTGACCGATTTTTCTTCTGATTGTATTTCTGACTTCTGTTTATAAGTACCTTATAACAAACCAAAATGCATCCAGTTGCATATGTTTTCATAGCAGCTGCCAAGTTGAAATGTATTGTTTTACGGTTGTTAACTAGGCTTGCCAACATCAACTTCTATGAAGTGTACTCTGATCATAACATTCCTTCCACTGTGAATAATTTTGGAGAAATTGGCCCCACGTTCAACTTTTCAGTTAAGGTTAGTACAAGTTTCTGGTTCTAGTTCGAGAAGCTGCCTTACCTCCTCCTGGTAGCCTGCTCCCAAAAAGCAGTTGAAAAAAAAATTCCTAATTTCAGTGTCTGATTTTGATGCTTTATGAATCAACCAAACAGTTGAATAGCTGGGGGATAGATGCTCACAATCTCTACGGGCTTAAGGATGAAATCTCTACTTCCTGCACATGAGTGGAGTGGGGGAAGGATTGGTCCTGCACTGTTTACATCTTTACAGGATGGTTAAGGCTTAACTTTAGGCCAACTATTCACAGTGCATATTTGTTTTCTGCTGACTTGATGAATTAAAATAAATCTTCTCAGACTTGGACTTTGAAATTTGAAGTTTGGTTAAGGGTTAAGCACTTAAACCAGATGCAAGAGTTAGACTGATCACAGCATTTATTACATAACTCAGAAAAATGTTGGTCCCAAGACAATGCGTTTTGGGCGTGGGGGGGGGGTCTTTAATTATGTTCCATTTACATTTCATTTAACTGCTATGCTAAAGGACTAAGTAGTAGGCATTTTGGCTGTGGCAGAATATTTGGTTTTCAAAAAAGTATTTCATGCAGTTAATAAGAGCTTGGTAAGGAAAGCCTGGGCCCTGAAACTATATAGTGTACTTTTTGCTGTAGTATTGGTATAATGCAATTACTACTGCAGTAAGTGTACTAATACAAATCCAATTCTTTCTTAATCATCCTGGATTTATGATTTTCTTGCTAGACAAAATAATTCTTACTTATGTAAGTATAACTATCTGAATTAATTATGAATTACTTGCTTTGCAGGTAACAACAGGAAGTATTCCGGTAAAGATGGCATCTGTAAAAATCCATCTTCCAGAACTGACCAACAAAGACAACCCACTGATGTATATAACTGCAGTCGACACAGATGAGGTGAAGAACTTAATTACATAAACTGCTGTGTTTTGGGGGGTTTAACCAGCACCATATAGATCAGTTATTTCCTTTATAGTATGGTTGAGATTCAGAGAATCTCTGCCCTTTCTTCTCTTCGCATCTTCACAAAGGGAAGGGGGAGGACGATCAAGACAGCACTACACTACTCTAGTACTTGGCAGAAGTGGATTATCTTTACAGTCCACAGCTGACTTTTCATATGACCCTGGAACTCTTCACCTAGGTCCTTTTCCAAGTTCTTGGGAAGAGTATGAAATTTTTACATTAGGACAAAACTTTCAGGTCACTCTAGGAGAAAAAAAAATACCATAAGAGCAGTTGAATTCTGACCTACAACACATTCAGTCTCTAATTTTCAAAAAGTATCTAGTATTATATAATTCACAATCTAGCCTCCAACAGTCAGCAGTGATTGTCAACATCTGGTCACAAAAATATATATTACTCTGATAAGATGACTATAAACTGCGTATGACATCATCTAATTTAATTCTTGCCATCTTTTCTAGGCCAGAGGTGTTACTTGTCAAGCTCAAATAAATCCACTGAAAATAGGAAAAAGACCTTATTCTGCATCTTTCAAGAAAGAGAACTTCCGAGCTTCCAAAGAACTGGTGAGTAAGAATGAGCACTGTAGTGCAGAAGGATAGGGGCACAGATCTGATCCTTATGAGCCTATGGTCCTTATGATCCTTATGAGCAGCAGTGGAGCCTATGTATTTTTCCAAACATACCGCATCTGCCATAGGGGGAAGAAAAGATGCTCGTTCACAGCTTGCGAGCACTTAATTTGTACGCACACAAAGGCCAGGGTAAAAAATCTGATCATTAAAAGAACATTTGTTAAAGTGTATTTTTTAATGCATACTGTTGCCTCTCTTTGCGGTTTTCACTGGAAGAATTGTAAGAATGCAAAGTGCAGTACCATCACATGCAAACTGGAAGACCTTATGTTGAAGGGGGAGTATTTTGTGAATGTGTCTACCAGAATCTGGAATGGAACCTTTGCTGCTGTGAGTATCAACTGTGTTTTCGTGAGTGAATCAATATCCAAATATTTCATAGTTTCTGACATTTTTCAAACTTAGGTAAAGAGACCTTTCCCATATAGGAAGATCATCCTTTAGTTTTCATTATTGTATCTATTTTTCCAGATTGAAAACTTTTATCTAAAAGTAAAATAAGTAGTAAGCTTGCATAATGGAATTGATAAGCTGTAGTCCAGGACAAAACCTAAGAAAATGCCGGGATAATGCAGATCTTTGTAGCTGAAAAGAAAAAAAAAAAATCTTGCTGTGACTGTTTGATTCATTCAAGGGGCCAGAAACAACAGTTTCCACAAAACTGAATGTAGGACAGCAGTACAGTGTAGTCATAGTCTGGAAAATAATGTTGCTTTTAGCTTTTGAACGTCATAGCCGACATAGTGATCATTTCAAATCGTATCAAAATATCAAAAGCTTGTTAGTGCTGCCAGTTACATTTGCCAGACAAGGTGTGGAAACTTTTTTTATTGATTTTGTCGTTTTTAGAGTTGCTATCAAGGAAGCAGTCCTTGCTTAAATAGCATCCTGTAGGATGCTTAAAAATATCCTTCAATAATATCTTGACTATCCCATTTTAAATCACCATGTGTCCTCCAGGATATAATTCATCATGAATTACCAGACTTTTGAAAAAAGACCATGTTTGCCTCTCAGCTAGGCAACCGACCAAACTGTCTTAGAGTCCTGGTTTTGTCTAGAGCATCAGGAACATGACGCAGTTCTCAGTAGTCTGTTTGCCAAACCCTACGACTAGGTATTGACATTTAACAGCACGGTTGTTGTCAGGTTCAGCGTTCTGCTCTTTAAAAGTAAAAGGTCAGTTTGATAACGTAGTATACTTACGCTAGTGTCTGAAGGGAAGCATCTGCGTGTCTTTAAAGCATGCATTTTTCAAATCAGTTGGATCAAGAACACTGGGATAGTGCTGACAGGTACACAGAAGGGAGAGATCTGAATAAAAGGTTGCTACTTTTGCAAGAAATTGACTGGAAATAATTTGTTTACCACTGGGAGGTGGGAAGGGAAGATTACATGTCACAATTGTCTTCTTATCTCCCATTTTGTTAGTTTCTATTTAATTGTCAATGTTTAGTGCAAATAATCTTGCAGGCACCCAACAATGCATGTAATTAGCTTTTTTACTTAATGACAGTCAATCATTGTCCAAGAAGAGGACAGCAGGCTTGCTGGTACTTGCGAAACAAAGCAAAGAAAGATGTGTTTAGGAATTAACAAAGTACTTTGAATAGTGATCAGGCGAGTCTCTAAATATCTAGCAGCCCAGGACAGAATATTTGGACAGATGGCCACAGCGTAGGCATACAACCGTGCATTGCATGGGTGGTCAGTCCAGCACGTCGGCTGCTGTGGATTCAAGGTAGCTCGTGTTCCCTCTGTCAAGTGAACTGTATCTGTCCCTGCCAGCGTTTGTAGATTTGTTAGAACCCACTGCAGAGAGATGATTCAGGAGGCGAAAGGACAGAGCATTCATTGCATCTGGGACAGCTTCTCTGGTACTGTTTGTGACGCTGGCAGCGCTGCTCACGTTCCCCCATGAGCTTCAAGATGTTTCCTGTGGTATTCTAGGAAATGGGTATCTGTGGCTGCAGCGCGTGGGAGTGTCACACAGAGCGGCAGTGCTAAACTGGCAGCGTGAGCACAGCTGTGCTCCTCTGCCTTGGACAGAGTCGCAGAAGGAAGTGGTATCTGGCACAGGGTCCCTTTCTAAATGGGAATTGGCTAAGATTTTTTTCTTCTTCTTCTTTAAGTTGAGGGAGTGAGGTCAGAATTTGAACAGTGGAGAGAAACAGATAGCGATAGGAAAAACTAAATTGGGAAAAGCAGAGAATCATTGGATAGAAGTGAGGGGGGAAAGAAGGGAAAGAACATCCAGATTCCATTTCTTTGAAAGGCCAGAGCTCTGTCTCCATCTGTCTTTTGCTGCTGGGCTGTTTTTCCCTTTCTCACTGGGCTTTTTTTCTTTTTTTTCTTTTCCCATCTCTTTACAGTTAACAGCATTGAAAGCTCTGAAGTAACTATAAAAATGTATATATAATCAAATTCTTCTGTTTTGCTTGAACTTTCTGATAAAGAAGCACAGCCAGTTCCTAAGTTTCATTGCTAATAAATAAAAATAGCGAAACTTAATCTGGATTACTAATACATTGTTGCTTTTATAGAAACATTAGCTTGGAACAATTAAAAAAAGATCATTTTAATCTTCTCAATGCTGTGACTTTTTTTCTAGTTCTGAAGGCTTCATTTCAATACAGGAGAATTTTTTTAGGATATCTATATTCTGATTGATTTGCCCCTTAATAGAGCTTCACAGTATTTTTTTTTTTCTTTTTAACTTCTTTTTCAGTCAACTTTCCAGACATTACAACTCTCAGCAGAGGCAGAAATCAATACGCATAATCCTACATTATTTGTAATTGGAGAGAATACCCTAACTGTAAGTGATGGATAAATAGATATTTAACTTCTCTATCTTTTAGTGTATTAAAATGATAATGTTTAATATTCAGTGTCACTGAGAAGTATATAGCAAATTACACACTGATAATATTTGAATATGTTGAACTAAAGTATCCTTTGGCTGTATACATCCTCCTTCAAGATACTAAAATGTTTTTATCTAAGTCCTGTATATACAACAATGATCATACATATATACAACAATGAAATACAACAATATACAACAATGAAATTAAATCTGCAGTCTCAAATAGATTGTAAAACTATGAACAAAACCTAATAACAAAACCTAATTAAAATCTTATGAAATTCACTTAGCTTCCTGTTCTTAAAAAAAATCAAAATTTGGACTTCTTTCTGTAAGAGAATTAATTGCCCTAGATAAATGAGCTCTGGGAAATATTTTAGCAAATCTGATTTATAGTCTTACTTGTGGAAGTGTATTTGGTTTGACAGTTGTAAACAAATATTTGGCATAGCTCTCCAGCAAATGTACTTAATCTCAATTGTAAAATGTTGTGGAGTATTTTTGAATATGGAATGGCAGCAATATGGACGATATGGACAATGGACAATATGGGACAGGTAATCTCAGGAAAAGTCACTAGAAAACCACTTTGTTAGTTTGGAATCCTTCTCCCAGGGATTCCATCCATTAAAATACAAACATAAACAGCACCTGAAAAATACTTTCTACTGCAGTGCTACTGTGATAATAATAAAAAGATTTTTGTTCTCCTGACATATCTACAGAGTAACACTTTTCCATTTGCAATACTGGGTTAAGATTGTAGAAATATAATCAAGACCTTTGAAGACCAGACTGCAACTTAGTAAGGGAGTCAAGTGTCTGTGAGGGTGTGTAGCATAGCCCTGTCATAGGCAATGGAAAATTCAGTTAAATGTGTACTAGGAAAATTACTGATTGACCTATCTCAAAGTAGAAATAAGGCCATAATTCAGTGCTATTTTTATCATTATTTTCCCATGGATCATTCCATTTTTGTAAAGAATCTCTAAATAGCCCATTTGTATTCAGGGAAACCTCCACTTCCTGAAGAAGTAAAGGGAATATATCTGAAGTTCAGAAAACAATGCCAGGATTTTGCAGAAGAATAACATGACAGTATTTGGAAGTGTGCTGAGGGCCCTGCGCTTTATGACATGACTTTATTTCTACTAGGAGATGAAACTGCTTTATATACCACTCAGATATTCCAAGTAATTCTACAGGCCTTTTAGGTAGCTCATAAACCATCTATTACTGGACATCGTTCTACAGCTGTACCACAGTAGTGCCAAATTTTGCAGTACTAGCAGTTCTGTTAGTGATTTCAGGAGAACCAGAATTAAACCTTTCAAATGACTGATTAAATTGACAGTTAACAAGTAAAAAGTAATTCTTCAATCAGCCATTGAAACATCTGCAGCTGGGACTTTTACAGCTCTGAGGCAGCAGTTGAAGAGACCCAGAAAGGGGTCTGCAGAGCTCCTAAACAACAAGATGTATTTTGGTAGTCTACGCACTGATTCTTTCGATACCTTTTGCCCTGTAAAAATTCAGTGTGTCACAGCAAATTTACCACCTGGTGAAGGGCACTGCATCGTTACCCTCTACTTAGGGCAGATGGTTTCCTTTGGCACTTTGGCAATGGAGTCAGTACCCAGCACTGCATTTACCTCTTGGCAGGGCAGAAATCATGCCCACTCTTTGCCTCTTCTCACTTTCTTGGGCAGAGGACAGTGCAGTAGCAATTCTGGGTTTGTCTGCCTACTTACATTATTTCAGATGATCAGCTGGGGTGGTAGGATTCATCCAACCTGATACCTACATTAGTCATTCATATCTGAGTTAGCCCTCCTATAAGCCCTAATCAGTAGAAAGAATAGGTAGCAATAGGAAGCAATACATCTTATCTTAAAGATGATGCTAAAAATTGGTAAGGTTAATTATGCTCTAAAATTCCTCTCTATTGGAAGCCAGGGGTCTGTATTTACAGCATGTATAGATTGCATATATAGATAGAGAATACATAGATTATATAGATACAGCATTAGCTGAGGTAAATTGTAGCCATGGTGTCTTACTGATCACTGTTTGACTTTAAGGACGACATTTGGTTATAATTATGTTAGGCATAGATTTACCTCTCAAATAGTGCCACTTCACTGTTAATCTAATAGAGAAAATATTACTGGACAAGCTGCACACACACATGAAATTGGCTCTTCTAATTTGGATGAGCTAGGTTGCAGTGCAGCCAAATGAATTGATATTATCTTGTGATGCTATGCGCAGAAGTTGCTTAGATATTTTTGCGTAAGAGCTTTCAGATTTTTTTCCAAGTTGGAAAGGACTTCCAGCTGGAGGACAGTATGTTAACCTGCTATAATCATCATTATGGCCACTTTATTAGAAAATACACAAAGCCTGCTTCTGTGAAATGAATACACATGGCCACACCTAGCACAACATTAGAGCCTTCCAGCAGAAACACTGAGATGTCAGTTCAGCACAAGTTTCCCAGAAACCTTGAGATTAAATTACACCAGACAAATGCACTGAGCAAGCAACCCTGAGAAAGTAAACCAGCATGACTTCTTTTATCATGTTTCAGGAAGGAAAAAAATCTTCATGCTAAATGAATGTTATTCCACGATTAAATCCAAAGATTTGTCAGTTCATAAATATTAGGCCAGTATCTCATTGAGCAGCTATGCTGCATGTAACTATACAGCTGGTCATGCCCAATGCAACTAGATAGGGCAACATCTGAAAACTAATTTCCAGGCAGTATATACTGTTCTGGGAGCCCTCTGGTATTGACTGTAGTTCGTCTGACCAGCAGGAAGCATGGGTGTTTTAGAAAAACTCCTGTTTGACCCATATGTCTTGCTGCAACTTCATGCAGTTACCTCAGGAGAACACACATTAACATGAAGGGCAAGGAGGATCTAACAAGTTGCTAGTGCCTTTGCAAGAAGGTCAGAAGAGCAGGTAAAAGAGACAGAGGACCTGCCTGGCAGAAGGGCAAAAATGTCAGCAGCCCCCGTGAGCGTACAATAGTGTGTGCACCCTGTCATTAGTTTGCCTCATCACAGCTGGCCACCACAGATAATGGACTCTAACTGCAGGCAGTTGAAATATTCTTCTCTAGCTGACATAGTGGAAGCCTGTTTTGAGCAGATGGTGGATCTGCGTGATCCTGTTCCCAGACTGTAGTCTGTGGTTAGTCATGTCCAGTTTATCTAGTGACGGCGTGTCTGTGCAGTATGGGGACAACGCTGAAAGAATTCCTTTTACTGAAGAGAGAGAAAACTGAAGGGAAGCTACTGCTTCTCTACCTGTGTACGGCCAATAGTGATGAGGGACCCTAATCCTTAAAAGGCATTCCTGGGTGCTACAGAGGTGCAAAAGGGTACCTGTGGACACTAGCGTAAGGGCTGCAACTGTCTGGTGTGTTACAGTCTTTTTTTCTGGAATGTGTACAGCCCAGCTATTCTTGATAAGTAAAAGATTTGGTTTACAAAATCCTACTTTAAACGCTGTTAACATTAACCCGTAACACACAAATCTATCTGCTTTCAGATCTCAGTTACAATAATGAAGCCTGATGAGAAAGCTGAGATACCAGTTGGTGTTGTGATTGGCAGTATATTGGCTGGACTCTTTTTGCTGTTAGCACTGGTTGCTGTTTTATGGAAAGTAAGTAGGTGTTTATATTCTTGCAAAGAAAAGCAGAAAATAATGTTTCTTCATAAATGCACTTGGGCTATTTTCTTTGGAATCTTTCTCTAGTGCTGAACAAAACTGCACATGCAGTTTGGTGGTAAGAATAATACTGTATTGGTACTACAGTCTGGAGATAGCATTTAGATGTACTTTTAAAAATTCTGAGAGAAAAACTACTGAAATGAGTGGCCATAGATATTGGCCACATGAAGGTGTTAAATGACTTGCCAATGGCTAAAAACAAGGGCAGTGGCATTTTTGTCTTTTGACATTTGCCTGTGTCCCTCCACAACTCACCAGCTGGACTCTGAACACTCCCACGATATTCCTGGTGGGCAAGGCTGGGGAGTAGGAATCAGTGGGGGAGACCAAGGAGAGAAAGGATCAACTCAATTTCTCTCAACTGAGAAATGTAGTTGTAAATGACTAAATAAATGGCTCTTGTATATATCCTATTTTAGCAATTATACTAATGCATAGCTGGTTTTAATATAACATGTTATTTTAAAACTTCTTACAGCTTGGCTTCTTCAAGAGACAGTATGAAAAAATGACACAGGATATAGAAGATATCGATGAAGTTACAGAACTCACAAAGGACAAGGACTGAAGATACAGAGTAATGAGGATAAAGAGAGGACATCTGAGCCACCAACAGTAGTTGTGATCCAATCAGTTCTTCAGTTGGAGTGCCTTAAAGTTTAATAAGATTTAAACATTTTTAATGAAAGTGTCTTTTTTTATAGATGAAAATATTTTACAAATTCTACTCTATTATAAGAGTAACTGCAGGACAGTTTTTTTTTTCCCCCAAAAAATGACTTATAGTCCCTTTTCTTGTATATTTTTGCCTTTCAAACAAACTTAGCCCTTAGAACTGGCAGGTCCGGAGTTTACAGTAACATATTGTGCCAGCAACCCTTCTCCTGATCCACTGCAGAGTGAAACAGAGAAATTTATTTCAGATTATTGTGGGACAGCATCAGTTCATAATTCAGCTGACAAGTACCATATGTGTAAAGGACATTTTCTATTAACTTGATGATGAATGTGTGGTGAATACTGTTTCCAGCCTGGGAGAAGAAAATTCAATACATCATTGACTAGCTCCATCCTTATTGTTTTAGAGAAATGATTCACACCAGCAAACGTTTGTCTTAACTAATCTATAAACTATAAAATGGGAACTGCGTATGAAGATGTCTATCCGTGTGTTATAGGACAACCGGACGGGCATATTGCTCCAAAAGATCACCGTATTCCTTGCACTAAGGTCACAAATTACTGAAGTATATTGTTTTTGGAAAATATTGCCAAATGATACACATAACTGTCCTCTGCATTGTGTTTTTCTGAAAAGAAAATATGAATTTCACAACCACTTACAACACGTTCTCTGCACTGTTATGACTGGTTTTCAAATTTCATCTTGAGAAGCACTATCAGTACTGTTACACTGGGCTTTAAACTAGCAGTACCTCTGACATCATTTTGCCTTTAATTCTGTACTGGAAGATTTTTGCAAGCGTAAGCGCATGACGGGAACTAGAAGGGATGACTGAAGAAGTAAGCTGCTGTTAGGCCACAGGAGTGTGAAGATCTAAGCTCTCTGAATTATGTACTGCACTTTCTCCTTTAGCATCTCAGTGCCCTCCAAGAGAACAAAGCTCAGTATGACCTACTTACCTCTTGTAAGTGGTTCCATGTCTTGAAGAAGTTAACTTACATTTTCTACAGTAAAGTACTGTATTGCTCTGGATGGAGCTCTGTTAACTGCACAACACTTGGGTGACTTTGTGTTGGTTAGTAACACCTCAGATTCATCACGTGCTATTATACTGCCTTTGTTGTAATGCAAGCTCACTCTCACGGAGGCCCCTGCTGTTAAGACAGGTAACAGTCAAGATAATTGGCCTTTTGTCTGCCTTTCACTCTCCTGGCTGGCAGTAATAATCTACTGTTGGAGAAGATGATGTGTGTGTTGTCTTTATGTATGCTGATTTACAGTTAAGATTGTTTCTGAGGCAGAGGTGATTCACTTGAAGAGTAAAACATTTAAATGTGCCTAACTGACTTCCAACCTCAAGCCTTGTCTTCTCCAAAGCTAGTTCTTCATTATGCTTAGGCACCTTTAAAACTGTTTTCTGAAGGGCTCTTCAAAAATGAGACTTGAGCATGCTTAAAAGATTTATTTGGTCTTTTTAATCAGTAAAGAGTAATCAGTCAGGAGTCAACCACGTTTTTGGCAAATGATAGCTTCATTTACAATGGCACCTGGATTGTGTTCAGTGTAATCTTATGTGCGTTTTGGATTTATATCTATGAAATGTTACGTTTTAGTTTGGGGTTTTTTTTTTAACATTCTGAAAAACGATCTGGATTCTGATCTTGATTGTCTAACAAACAGGATTGTTGCCACCAGCTAAGTCTGTGACCAAAACAATTATTTAAAAAATAAAGAAATGTAGCAATTGTGTAAATTTCAAGAATAAGCTCCTGATTTGTAGTTATGAACCCAGAAGGCAAATACTCTAAAAGCAAAGATAAAAAAACTGTCTGCCTCAATTCTTGCATAAACTTGAGGAAGAAAAAAACAAAACTCTACACCCGTATGTGTGGGAAGTTCCTATGTAACTGGGGTCATGCATTCCAGGCCAGAGAGGGAATTTCACAGTGGAGCAGATGGTAGCATCTTTCATTTCTGGTGCTGCTTGCAAGGAAATTTAGGCATTCAGCCAGACTTCCATCTTCTGCCTTAAGTAGAAGGTACAGGTCCGTATTCCACACCCAACTTTTTGGAGAATTTAGCAATTCAAGTAGACAGCAGTTATTCAATTCACTTGTCTTTACTGGGTTTTATTTTGTCCCATACAGTAAGACTTTCCCCCTTGCCTGGAAACAATACTATTCCCAAAATAAAGGGAAGGCACAGCACTGGGTAAGGTTTTGTATGCATCACCTAACCACTTAAGGTTAGTAGTTTTATTCGTGTTTTATGATTAATACTTAAATGGCTAATTCAGTTTTTGTAATGGGCGAGTTTATTGCACTTTTGAGTTGGCACAGCTGCAAATAATGCTGGAAATATGATGTATATTTTGTATTATGCTCAAAGGGGGTTTTTAGGTTTTTTTTTAAAACAGCATGTTACAGATGAAATAATATTCTGAAATGTCAGGCTTCAGCATGTGCTTTTGTTTGTGCTTGCAGCAAGAGAAATCAGGAGTAAGTTCAGCAAGCTCAAGTTATAAATAGATCTGATTCTGGTCTTGAATCTAGGTGCACACTTATTGAAGTACTAGAATCAAGTCCTAACTCAGAGTTAGTTTCATATGAGACTATGTAGATTTGGGATGTACAGGCTAGTTTATAATCAAACTGAGTTCTGAAAGCTAGTGTGTAAGCTCCATGGGAGCAGGGACTCTCTCTAGTGCCTACCTGAAGGCCTAACACTGTTACTACAATAAAAACAAGAATACTGCTGAACATAGTCATTTATTTTTAAACAGCACTTTAAAGGGAAGAAATGCTACTGAAAAAGCACTACATAAAATGGGGCCAAATATGCCTTTGTTCCAGTAGCACACAGTGAAAACCCTAAGGGGATGACTCTGCTCGGTTTACAAAGAATCTGCATTTAAACTCTTGTAGGTTATTGTCATGTGTATAACTCCAGTAATATGCTATATTGCAGTATAAGTCAGTTCATGTTAGTGCAAAACACCTAGATTTGGATAGCTCTGAGTGCACAGAGATTGATAAAAACCACACCAGGCCCAGGCCTTTATATACACATGTGGTTATCTCACTTCACTTGCATCTATTCTGCCAGCCCCATGCCCTGCACTCATATAATTTGTTATGTACAGAATTGCTCAGTAGTAGCAACTCTGGCTATTCCCCACCACATGATGAAAAAGCAGAATGCAGCATTGCCAAGGGAGACTGGTGGGAAAGGAAAGGAGGGAGAAATTTGGCTGTGAATGGGAAGACAATGGACAGTCATGACAGTAACCGCCACCTAAAAACTAGCTGCTTTTGTGGACATTACTTTTTTCCCCTCTTAAGTCCTCCATACATTATTAGTGGTAGATAAACTTTCCAACCACAAACTTTTAACACTTCCATAATACAGAATCAGATGACCCTACTCTTAAGGCACAAAATTCTATCTTTCAGCAAGTTTAAACGTTTTGCAGAATTGAGAAACAGTTTCCATATATAGTAACTTGCCTGCATTACACCCCAGTTTTGGGTATAAGAGTAACAAAAGCTTGTTCTGTTTCTTCAAGTAACTCCACAGGACAACACTTACTGGAAGAACTTAAAATTGAGTTTTTAGAGGGTTGGGGTTTTCTTTGAGGGTTTAGCATCTGTTTTCATTACACTTTGTTTATAATTAGTTTTACTATTTCCTCTTCCTTATGTTTTTGACAGAACAGATGAGTACATTAGACATATTTCTGTGAAGCTACAAATTCCCTGAACAGCTATAGGAAAAATGGGCTGAAAGAAAAGCCAAAAGTAGACTTATTTAGAATTGAGTAATTTAACGGCTTCATTACTGAGTGCAACAGTGGCAGTTTCATGAGCTACAGTAGAAGTGAGCACCTGCATCTCCCAGCATACCCCAAATCCGGGCAAACGGGCTGGACTGGCTGTGAGCTGGAGACCTGTGCAGCGCTCTGGCCGCCCCAGGAGCTCCCTGCCCAGCACAGCTGTCTCTCTGCTGCCATCTCCTGGGTAGGCTCCTTATAACACAGCCCCCCAGTTTTATTTTAGGACAATCTTCCATCAGTTAATGCTTTCATAGCATGTATCAGTCTGAACCCCTCTCGAGAACAAAACAAAATGAAATATTATGAGGCAGGAAACTCAAACTTACGCAATGTTAATATGTGGACACTCTGCCAGGCAAAGGGACAGTCTATATTCAGTTATTGCCAGCCAAGACCAAGTCATTTTCTCAGAAGGACAAATTCTAGCTTTGCAGACATCTACTTCCCTCCCTGCCGTACACTTTGGCTTGCATATCTCTACACAAGTCACACAGCTACGTTCTGGTCTACAGTGGCTTCCCAGCGATCCTGTCTCCACCTGGAGCTGCTGGCTCTGCAACATGCTGTCACACGGCTAGAAAAGCCATATATAGGTGGGATTACGCTCCTCTATAGCCAAAAGAGAGAAACAGTTAGACATAACCCAGAACCCTAGGGCTGCATTTTATACTGACCTTCAGCTGCCCATCATGCAGCTTACAGACCTTGTCAGAACACAAGATATTTTTTGACCAGCAGCCTGGTTTTGTGTGTGTGAAAACCAGGACATGTGCAACCACATCCTTCCCTGACACATAGTCAGAAGCAGCTGGGGTTCATCCCCCAGCCTGGAAATTTGGAAGCACTTCTGGGTCACTCCAGACGTAGCCTTAGGCAGCTATCATAGGACAGAGTAACTTGCCTTCTTAAGATAGTATCGGCCCAGCTGAGCAGGGAGCCCTATGGAAGGAGCCTCGACAACTAGCTCAGAGTATGTACTTACTTAAATTTCAGTGAGATACGTTTTACCTCTGATTATGCTCATCATCCCTCCTAGGGGGGCTTTTCTATTCCTCTTTTAGATGCCAGCTGAAGAACCCAAAGTTACACAATCCTGATACATCATTGTTCCAGAACAAAGCAGTACTTGCCTCATGCACAGCTAGGGACACAAAATGACATTTCATTGTTTTGACCATGGCAGCGTACACACATTGTAACACTCAGTTGTGACTCAGTACAACATCTCTTCCATTCATTGTTCCTGGGCACTGTGGGGAAGTACACTATTATTCTCCCTCTTCCTTTCTGCACCCTCCTTCCCAGCTGCATTGCTGCTGGGGAAGGTGCATTTAAGGTCACCCTGGATACATCGGCAAGACTGCAGCACTAGAGAAGCATTAGTGAAACACAGGAATTGCCCCTGAATCTGGAGTCCCAGGCATGATTTAGCTGTTCTAAACACCACTGTTTTTCTGTATTAAAGCACAGCACTAGTTTACAAGCACTGTACAGGTTTTACTTCATTCATAAACCATCCACCACAAGGCAAATTAGCCATATATTTGTTTGAAATTAACACACTGATTAGTTGCATGGTAACAGTAAACAAGTTCATGTGGAAAAATGAATGCCAAAAAACAGGGAACAGTCTGTATTGGTTACATTAGCAAAAAGAAGAATTACTGGTCTGAGGAAGTGATTTGTAGTCAGGGTTCTGTACAATTCCCAGAAAAAATGACATTCAAATAGCAGAGGGCTTCTCTCCAACACCCAAAGCAAAGGAGAATTCAACCTTCAACTTGCTCAGCTCTGCCTAGATAATAAGGCCCACATGGTTTGGAGGCTGGGTATGTGCATGCACGCAAGGAGCAGCTGCTGTCCTGCAGAGGAGCTCTCTCACTTCCACTGAGGGAAAGTACACAACATAACAAGCACAGTTTAACCATGCCTGAAGTTCTATATTTCACTAGGGTTTCATTAATCCAGATAAAACAAGTATCGCTTAGTATTAAAACTGAGATATCACTGAGGAGGGCAGATACCATTGCCTATTTTTCAGGTTTTATTTTGTGCAGCAAACAGCTGTTCATAGATTTTCACTGCAGACACAATGAAATGGATTATACAGCTGAGGCCCAAGTGTTGTGCGATGCAACAATATATGAGCTTGAGCAAATCATTTTATTTCTC
Organism: Dromaius novaehollandiae; assembly: GCF_036370855.1. Classification (NCBI taxonomy): domain Eukaryota; kingdom Metazoa; phylum Chordata; class Aves; order Casuariiformes; family Dromaiidae; genus Dromaius; species Dromaius novaehollandiae. The sequence goes on along the minus strand of NC_088130.1, from coordinate 52,207,733 downwards.
CTTACCTCTTTCATTTGCCATCCTTTATGCCTATCTTGTCTACATTGATAATAATAAAAAGATAGAAACTGCCTCTCAGCATTAGTAAAAATGCCACACACAACGAGACTGTGAGCATCCATACACTATCATGGCACAGAATAATAATATGAAGAAATGATCTTACTTTGGTGAGCAGCTGATTGTTTTCAGTGGAAGCCCATGCATACTGTGTCAGTCTTTTTCCTCTTTAGGTAGATTTCATAACAGTAACAAAACTGTACTAGAAATTTAAATGTGAATATAAATATAAATTGTAAGTAGTACACTAGATTTCACTGTCCTTTGAACATCCAATACATTTTGATGACTTTGAATCCTGACCCATCTAAAGTCAAACTACCAAAGCCAATTATTCTTAGAGTTACCTCTTTGTAAAAGAAGTTGGCTTTTTTTCTGCGGCACCATAAAATTACACAGTTACAAAAACTCCTTCAAAATTAATCATGTCTACACATCACTAAGATGTAGTTAAGGGTTTGCGTGTTAATGCTAATGCAAGTCTGTTGCTGGTAGAGTATCAGATCTAACTTTGAATCAAGTTTTGTCCATATTTTTTTAATGTTATGGACTTGTAATATCAGCTGCATGGTAAAAATATTTCTGTGAGACACAGCTACCAGAAAGTAACCACTACTAAAAAATTAATAACTCTGGGGTATAGTTTATATTTTTTCCTCTGTCTGTATTAAAATGTTTAATCTACTTCAAGTAGCTTTCATGTTACAACAATGTCAAAATAGTGTAAAGCTTGCAAACTGACTCTGCATTCATATAAAATTAAACTCAGGATTTTTTTAGGTAAAAAAAAAAAAAAGAAAAAAGAAAAAAAGGAAATTGTCCTGTTATGACCTCCCATGCAGACAATGAACACACATTACCAACATAAAGGCACTGAAGCAATATATAACACAGATGAACCAAACTCTTGCAACCAAGAATTTTAGGGAAGATTGTTTAAAAAAATGACTCCAGATGAAAAAGTATAAAGAGATGATTTCAAAGGAAAATCAAGACCACTTAAAAACCCTAATTATTAGTCATTCATTTAATTCAGTCCTAAGTAAATTGTTCAGATTGAAATATCTATTACAACTGCCTAAAAACATATAGATTCTCCATGAAAACAACTCAAAGCTAAATCAGCATGCTCATTAGGAACAGTAAGACTTTATTTTTAAAAGAGTACAGTTATTTTTCTGAATTTGCCCAAAAGCATTCCTTGTTTTCTTTCCAAGAATATTCGTCCTCATAAATCTCCTGCAAATATAAACAAAGAATGGGAAATATTGTGAGAGTCTGCTACATACATAGCCGCAAGCCAAGCAAACAACTCAACAGCCACCCGACTATTATTTACTGATCACATCAGGAATACACAGCAATTAGCTGGCAAACAGCAAGCAGAAAGGGCAGCATCCTCAGAACATACGGCCTTCCATGTGGGTAGCCACTGAACCTCAGCCTGAACGCAACCTGAACCCCAATAACTTCAGGAGGGCCCACCTATGTAGAAGGCACTTCAGGAAAGATCTAGAAGAAAGGATGCAAAAGCCACGGAGCATACAGCATTCATGTTTGAAACTAACATTTTACATGATGCCATGCTACTCCACCATCATTTGTAGGAATAAGAATATTCAAGTGTACATAAAATGTTGATGTTAAAAAAAAAAAATGACATCAATGCCCAAAATACAATACATACGACACATTTGGGACAGCTTAGTTACTGCCCAGCAACAGACAACTCCAAATCCAGCAGGGCTCTGAACCCCCGGATTATTCTTTCTGAGACCACAGAACCCCATTCTCCTGAAATACGTGTCAGAAAAGCAGAGATGTCTAAGAAAGCGTTTTGCACTGAGCAGTAACTCAGAGAACATCCCCGTTACCATACACCAAGTTTCTCTAGAGAAGGCAGAGGTAATGCTCATTACTTGCACGCAACACTGGGCTTATGCAATAAGGCAGTATTTCCAGTCCCAGGCTGGTCTCTCCACACAGTGCTGTGTGCCCATACTAGCTTTGGGACCTCTGCACATTCCTTCACTGTGTGCTGTCACTGTGCTTATGTGCACTGCTGCTTAATGCTCTGTGTTTACTCAAGGCCACAGGGATAAGGGGAAAAAGGAGAGACCAGAAATGCCACTTTTACTTGCAAACTGTAACACCATCCATAGCAAAGCTGACTCCAGGCTTTTTCAGAAGCCTATGCAGAACTGAACTTTGCCACTCAAGGGAGGAGTGCTCAGGCTCCATGACTCCCATCACAGGAAAGAGTTAAGAGGAGCTGGGACATACACGCAAGGGAGGGCCTTCCTCATGTCCTCCTGCCACCAATGGGCCTGACAGCAGTAAGAGAAACAACCACTGGTACTAGAAAGAGGTGTCCCCTCAACAGCAACTGCTGCCCATCATGCTTCAGCAACTTCCCTAAGAGCAATAGCAGCCTCCAGCCCAGCTGTTTAAGACTCTGGCACAATCCTAGAACCAAACTTGGCTCAAATGTACCTTTTTCCATATTGGGACGGATGCTTTTAAGGTGTTGATGCAGTACCTCACAGCTTCAAGGGATTCCACTCTGTGTGGAGAGGAGACCGCAATAATTACACTTGCTTCAGTTATTGGAACCAAGCTAAGGAGAGAAAGAAACAACAGCACTTTTAGCTAATGCTTACCATCAAGAGCAACCAAAAGTTGTGGCCATGTCACGTCAGTATTCTGGCCACGCACTCTCCTGACTCATTCATACTGAGCAAGTGTCAGGCCATGTCCAAAAGATTATACACTTCCAAAAGGAAAGAAAATCACAACCAAAATTAGTACCAGATGGGAGAATTCCATGCTTTAGAATAAATAAACCCACCAGGCAGAGCCTTTTTTCTTTTCTTTCTCTCAATAAAGTTTATGGAATTAAAGGGGAAAATTGCTAACTTACAACAATGCATAGGATACTCACTGGAAGCTGGCTGATTAATAGTAACAAGTCAGGAATGACCAGTTCTTACTTGAAAGCCTGAGAAATCATCTCAGTTTGGAAACAAGTATGTGAAAAAAAAGAAAGAAAGCACCTCAGACTATTAGGATTTTGCACTAAAATTTAATTTTTGACAAATTCTGATTTCAAATTATGAAGTTTTTCATTTGGTGTGCTATATGTACCAAACTGAGTTAAGAGAGGTAGCAGAGGGTTTTGTCTCACTGCTCACAAGGGCAATATTCCCAAAAGCTGCTTCCCAAGTCTCCCTCTATAGTAAGACTCCTCTGGCAAACATCTCAGAGGGAAAATTTAAGTTTCAGTGCTTTGAGCTGCCCTTGAGAGAAATCATTCTCTGCTGACTACAGAGAAAGTCTAAAGAAACTACATTCCAGAGCTAATACTAGCCTTTGTGATCACCTCCTAAGTTACTCCTGCTGAGAAAAAGAAGCAGGCATTTGAGACACACTCCTCAAGCCCTGATAATTTCACTGAGAAATCTGATGAACAGGAAAAGCCCAGCAGCATGTCAGAGACTAGCATTCTGTGTTTTAAACCCAACAAAAGATGGATCTCCGAGATTCAGGGACTGGAGTTTTTCCTCCCAGCATGGCTGGCAATTCCCATTCCCACTCCCCTATTCTAAGCTTTTGGGCTTCCTCTGACATAATTTGACTTACATCTGACAAAAAGAAATTGACATTCTAAAGTACAAGAGAAAAGAGAAGAAATAAAGATGTGCCTTAAAAAAAAACAACCCTGCCCTTCCCTGCAAGAAAATCGCCAGCCCTTCTCCCCACTTTCAAACTAACAACACCAGTATCAAAGTTCATGCAAGCTAAATGCAGATTCCAGCAAACATTACCAGTATACACTTTTCGAAAAGCAAAAGACTAGATTTCTGAAACTTAGTTATGCAGCGAGAAGTTGATCCTGCAGCAAGCTCTGTTGCATTACAGAATATATAGACTCTTGCACATCCTGCAGGTACATAAGCACAGCCAAGCACCAGTCAAGGATTAATATTCAACTTTTGGAAGGATGGGGTCTGACCATACATACCCAAGTCTATGGTGCACTGCAACGTGTTTGACTGATGGCCATTTCTGTCTAACATCTCTGCAGATTTTCTTTATTTCAGTCTCTGCCATTGAAGTATATGCTTCATACTCTAGGTGAATCACCTTTTTCCCTTCGAAATTATTTCTTGTAGTACCTAAACACAATAAGTTATCAACTCGAAGCACCAATATATACCTAGTAAAATTTAACATCTCCCATCATGGTCAAGATCAGCACTGTGCAAACACACTGCCCTCCCCTCATTTTGGCTGTGTAAAGAGATTCTTCACACAAGAGAAATCTTTAACATTCCAGCCAAAATTTAGTCCACAGATTGTGCAAGTCTGCAGTCAGCAACGCCCAAGGTTCGGATATCTTTTGTGGTAACTGATAAGGTGCTATTACTGTATCTGCCCATGCAACATTTAAGTGCTCAGTATTTGGGAGCACAGTGGCACTCAGGTTTGAGCACAAAGGGGTGTGAAGATCTATACCATGTACATTAAGCAAGAGGATGGAGCCATTGGCTTTGACCTTCCCCAGAGCATTGGTTTACTTTCAACCAAGATCTGAACAGCAGCAGCTTCCATACAGGTGAGCACATGTGGTTTGCACAGCCACAGCTACCCACTTCCCACCTTGAATGAGGGTGGGAAGCAGAAGGGGGAGTAACTCCAAGCAGTTCTGTGTACCAGAGCTGCTGTTCTGCTGAGCCAGGACAGCAACAGCAGCAAGGAAGCTCCTCATCACTCCACCCCAGCCCAACTGTGCAAGAGTTGCCACAGTCTTGTTCTAAATAATTCAGAACGAATTTTCTAAATGTCCTCCGGAAATGCACTTATTTGAGAAGCACAAGTTTGGGGTGTGGAACCACAATTTGGGTTGCATTTATTAGACTATTAACACACCCAGGGATCCAGCTTAAAGACATTAAACTCACCAATGAACAGAGACACTGCCCCACAGTATGGCGAAATGACCAGCTCTGACACTTCCTCTACAGAGAGTTTTTCAGACTTGAGCTTGATAAAATCTTTTGGCACGTCTTCGCTTTCATCCATAGCTCACTAGAAGAGCTGAAACCAAACAGATTCTGATGTTTTTGGTGATACTAGCATTTGCCAGTTGCTTTTATCCAGTACTGATACCCCAATTTATTCAGAAAACATGCACCATCTACTCACTCACCACAAGAGACCATTCTCCATGTCAAATTCACTTCCCAGAAGACTTGCTGAGAGAGTACTAACTGTAAATCTCAAGGGATATCCTTTTATTTTTTAATGTATGTGCGTTCCTTTCCGGCAGGAAAGTCTGGTCCGGTAGGACTAAACTAGAACTAGAACTAATCCAACACCCAATTTAACAGTACAATCAACTAGTATGGACCATCTTGCTGGCAGATCTGTAAGACTGTCAACCCCTTCTGCATTTTATCCTGAAATCAAACACAGTTTACAACAGAGGTTTCTAATAAAGAGAACTCTTGGATTCTAATCCTAAGGTTTAATATGCTTTCCGGGACTTTCAAACGCCCATCCTATCAACCTGTTTTAGGGACGCAGGAGCCACTTCTAGTTTCTCTGTGCAGAAACCAGTTATCAATTCAACTAAGAATGAAAAGCAAACGAAGCATGCTGAGCAGCAGCAATGGAACAAACTGTAACAAATACATGGACTGGCACTTCAAAGCATGCAGACAAAAATATTCTAAAGACACCTCTCTTTGACAACAACAAACAAAAAATCTTTTTTTTTTTTTTTAAGTAGCAGACAGTTCTTTTTCTTTAATATCTTTTCTCTTAAAAAGTAGCAGCAGGTTTTTCACTATTATCTTACTTAGGCAAGCTGGATGTCTATAGACAGCCAGAAACAACTACTAAAGCATAACAAGACCTAAAAACCAAAATCAAAACAATGCCTGACCTCTCTGGCAATTTTCTGCTATTTACTGCATATGTGTTAATCATTTATTTGTGCAGCAGCTTATAGTTTCTGGTCAACACTATGGTTCTCTCCAGCAGGAAGCACAAGTTAAACTCTCTCAAAAGAGTGGGGGCGAGAGGGGGAAATGCACTTCACATCTCTGGACCTAAACAAAAAAGGAAGATTATACAGAATCCATGAGATATTTCAACACAGGATGATCCTCCATAGCAAAATAAGCAAGAAGTGATACCTACAAAAAAAGAATTTGGACTGATTCAGCCTCCGCTAATTGGTGGGATGATGGCAACCTCGTCTCCTGGGTGCAGGACCAGGAGCTGATCTCCAAGAAGCACGTACTCCTGCTGAACAGCAAAAACCACTTGATCCCGGATGACAGCAAGCCTGAGGGGGATTGGCAAGAGCACAAATAGGTTTCTAAATAGAGCATTTGCAGTTGACCATTACATTTCTTTAAACAACAAACTGGTGCACAGCCTAGGGCAGCTGAGGTCAATACTTCTAAGACTTACACAACTCTGCTCCCAATATACTTCTAAAACATCATACATAACAAACACGCACCTCCTACTCTTGGATTTTACTGTTGCAGGCAAGAAGGAACCAACTCGGCAAAACTTTTAAAAGTCAGGAATTGAGTTTGTCACAGGCATTTATAAGCAACAACAAAACCAACTGCGGTATACAAGATCCACTTCAGAAGCTTCTAACAAATCAGTAAGTAACTCAAGAGGATACCAACTATCTGATTTGAGATTAGAATGAAACATGTCCCCTGATTCAGTCTGGCAGAACAGAACGGTCATTTTCTTCCACAGCAGGAAGTTATATGGCATGCTGTTCCTAAGATCTCATGGAGATTCAGTGGCCTAGGAGTTGCTCTTCTCGTGCAACCTCACAGTTCATGAGGCTTTTGGTCTTTTGTACTTACAGATCTGAAATCTGTTATTGATAAGGAGTGGTAAAACAGATCAGAGAGGAGATATATGGCATATGTAAAGGAGGCATATGGCATATGTAAAGCAGATCTTCTGTATATTTGCTTGGTCCTCACATCTTTGAGATCTTCATGTAACAGGCCACAGCTCTGGACACAGAGTGAGTCTCTTTCACAACTAAGTTCAGTCATACTGTGAGTATGAGGGCAACAACAGTAAGACATAAATGAATGCCAACACTTTACTTTAAAAGATGCAAGCATCCAATTACATTATTTGAGAGCACAGAGTGTAGCACAGACTGCAGAGAACTGTATTGCCTAGAAACGAGCACGCATGCCAGAAGGGCCTGAGTAAAAATCATCTTATTTCCTACCAGCCAGATAGACAAAGCAGGCATGGCACAGGCCAAGAGAAACACAGTAGCACTGATTCAGAGGACAGCCTGAATGGAGGGACTGTAAGAAAATAAAGTAAGTCACTGAAGAACTTAGCACAACTACATATGCAAAATGTACTGCTCCAAGTCCTCATTCATAAAAGGATGAATCTGGCAAACCACAGCAAGCTGAACAAAGGTGCTATGCCTTTTGATACCAACCGTAGTAGTAATGTAGGCTGTAAGGTAGGCTGCAAAGTAAAATACACTCATTCCTTACTGCCTCTTCTCCCCAAACACACCTGGTCTGATTGTGTGTGAAGAAAAGGCCCCTGGCCTAACATTTGTTTAGAACTCCACACTAGGAAACAGCTACCATTGCTAAACAGTTTTTTTTTTTCCATAGCCATTGAGAGTACATCCAATGAAGAAGGGTGGTGCCAAAAGGAGTAAGTACTTTGGCGCCTAAATCCAAAGTTAAAGAAACTCAGGTACATTCAACACTTAACCCTGAGGGCCTTAACCTCTGCTCTAACTTTTTTTCTTTTTTCTTTTTTTTTAACCAGGCTGTGCAGAGAGGTTGTGGAGTCTCTATCCTTGGAGATATTCAAAAGCTGAATGGACATGGTCCTGGGCAACCTGCTCTAGGTGCTCTGCTTTAGTGGGGGGGGGAGGGGGGGGGGGTTGGACCAGATGATCTCCAAAGTTCCCTTCCAACCTCAACTGTTCTGTGATTCTGTACATCAAACTCACTACTGACAGGATTGAGTACATTACCTCAGCCTTAACCTGAGATGGAAATTCCTCAGTTGACATGCCCCAAAAGTACTGGTACAGAAAGCAATCTTACAGCACACCTAATACTCTTTTAGGACCTGACTCCCTGTGAAATGCAATGAAGACTTCTTTCTTTCGAGGCAGTGGAGGTTGAAAGTGGCTGTGCCTATTTCTTATGTAAGAGTTGAGCAGATGGAAGTCTGTGGCAGAGCTTGAGTTCCCTTCTTTACCTGCTTTCCAGAGACTGCCATAAGCTCAGACGAAGGGCTGAGTAGACAGAGAGAAAAGTGATCAAAAACACCTGCTCTTTATGAAAAATTTCTTCTTCATTGCACTGGCTGTGCTGGATCCCTTTTGGAGACATTTCACTTTCACCACAGGTATCAAGCACAGATTAGGTACTTTACTGTCACCTGCAGAATTGCTTCCAGAGTGGTCCTCCTGGATGATAGGTCACATATCTTACTTACTTATGCCCAGCTTTTGGGAACATTTATTGGATCTAGGCTTTTCTAGTGTAAAGCTATAGAATTTGCAATTTGTCAAAAAGCATGCAGGTTACAAGAACAAGGCAAATCTCTGTTTTTATGATACCAAAATACTGACGCAAGTTCCAGCTCTGTATTCCTTTACATAAACTGTTAAACTCTGCTGCACGCCGGCAGTGATCTTCCCAAATACCTTGGATGAATCTTAACAATTTCCTCCCAGAGCTGCAGCGAGGTTATCTGCCGTGGCACAGAAACGGTCTCGGAGCGCAGCCCCGCCAGCTCGGCACTCCTAGCAAAATACAGCACCACTACCTGTTCAAGAGAAACAAATGCCCTGCAGACTCCGCGCCTGCCGACACGGGGGAAGGAGGCGCTCTTGTGCGTTAACTTCTCCTAATACGTATACGCATAGACACACACACACAAAAGCACGAAGCTTTCTTATGTTTCTTCTGCTTTAGCTGTCAGGAGGAAACGAAAGGAGGAAAAAAAAAGACGGATTTTTCGAAAATAATCGCGACCCCGTGCCTGTGTCCGGCCCTCGCACGCTGCCGCCGTGCGGCTCCGCCCGGCGCTGCCGCCCGCCCGGGGCTGGGGGTCCCCGCCGCCGCCGCCGCACCCCGGGAGCCGGCCCCCCGCCCGCGGCCCTGCCACCGCGCCGGGGCAGCGGCACCTACCTGGCAGCGCATGGAGCCGCCGTCCCCGGGCGGGCGGGCCGGCAGCGGCGGCGCCTGCGCCTGGCCGAGCGGCGCAGGGCATGGCCCGCCCCTGTGGCCTGGGCCGGGGAGGGGCGCGGGCCCGCTGTAGGGCGCTAGGCCGCGACGGGCCGGGCCGGGGGGCGGCGGCGCGGGTCCGGGCCGGGGCACTAGGCCGCGCCGGGCCGAGCAGAAGGGCGGAGCGGGCCCGCCTGGGGCGTTAGGCCGCGCCGGGGGCGGTGCGGCGCGGCCCCGCTGTGGCAGAGAGGGCTTTCCTCCGCGGTGTTTAGCACGAGCGGGAGCCGAAGGCGGACACAGTGCTAGGGCGCCCCTGAAGAGGGGGGCAGCGGGGGAAGCATCGGGTAGGAGGCCGTGGTCTCGGCTTCACCCCGAAACATGGCCTGTAAATTTGGGGGACAGCACCCTAAGAGGCAGATTTTCAAATAGGATCCATCCAGTCTGTGTTGCCTACAGTATGCATCCATTGCACACGTTATAAATCTATAATACATAATGCATGTGTAACATATATGAACCAAAGATCCATTCAGATGTGTTGCTAAGAGATTTCTTGGGTAAGCCCCTTTTTGGTACGGGGACTGCCTTGGCAGGATGTCACCTGCCTCTCTATGGACAACTGTACGCCTTCAGCAATCGCTTGCATGGAAAAATAGCCCTGTGAAAGAATGCTAGTTAACTTCATGCAGTTTGGCACCAGGGAAAAGGGGAGAGCAGTATGGGGTATGTGACAGGTGCTGCAGAGAGACCCGCAGCAATTGTTCTACAGGCCACAACTGTGCCCCGAAACTCTGTCGTTGTGGGTGGCCAGAGTTATTTCTGTGCTGTTTACCAGGCAACACTTGTAACCTCACAACAGTCAAACAGTACCTCCTTCTATCACGCGAACCGGAGGGAAATCTGTAATTGTTATTAGTGACACGGAGTTTGTAATACATAAATGAGCATTTGGGATTCCAGCCAGGTAGTCAAGTGGAAAACATCCACCCTAGCTCAACTGCAGCAAAAAAGTGCCCTTAACGTAAGAGCTGCTATTCATGATTTTGAAAGATTATGTTGAGAGCAAAGCAGACTGTTCTGCATAATAGTTCTTGTGTCTGAAGTACAAAGGCAAGGAAAGCATCACAATTTTCTACTGTGGAATGAAGAAGTGCTAAAAAAGTTTTCCAGAGAACATGCAAAAGCAAATTACTTCCATAGAGTATTTCGTACCAGTTATCCAGTACACTGTGTCTTAATCCTCTGCTGCGAGGAACAAACAAGGTATTTTTTAAAACTCTATTCTTTTGTTTGTGAATGATTAACTACGGTTACAAATTGAGCTCTCCTCAAGACAGCATGTGTCAAGTGAATAAAATGTCTGCTTTCTTTTTTGTCAGGGCTGTGTAATTTTGGATCTATACATCTTAAATGAAATAGATCACTTTGACAAGATGCACATGACCCAGTCAGTAGCTAGCAAGTGGCTGGCACATTTTTCCAGTGCAAAAGATGTGCCACAGGTGTCTGTCCTTAGAGTCAAGAGGGTGAGTAGCTAGGCTCAGCTGGAGCAAATTAGTCTCTCAGTCCACAAAACAGTGAGCTTTGAAAGGTTTATCCCTGGATTTGGCATTGGATTTAGAATTAGGTCTGCTGTGGAGTAAGGAGAGAGTAGTTGCAGGCAGCAAGTTTGTGGATTTTCTTTGTTTGCTCTCCAGCTAATGACTCACCTACTCCTGTACCTGACTGCATGTTTCAAAGGATGGGTCAGTCTTCATCCCTGTGTTGCATGACTTGTGTTAAAGGCAGAATTTGGCCTCAAAAGACCAAAAGGAATGGAATAGGATTGCTGACTCTTATCATGTATTAATTGTGTTCTAGAACCAATAAAGATAGGTTAAAAGATCCTAAGAAACAGAATGGGATTTAAACTGAGGTGTCGTGCATGTCCAAAACAAAACCTCTCTTTAATTACCTCCTAATTCTGGAGATTTTTTCTTCTTCCATCTTAAAGTTTCCTAGATATTTATGATTCTACTTTTGAAGATGCCCAGAACTGCCACAATCTAAGATGCGCTAGGACATACACACTAGCTCATACCAGAAACATCATCCACCTCAGAAAATAGAGCTGTGACCAATACATTTCTTAGTTTGCAAAAATGAGTTGTATTCAGATTGCTATTTTTTCATTTTGTTTGTTTTGTGTCTTTTGGGGGGAGGGCAGGTACCTATGCTTGGGAGTTATAAAGTGAAATGAGAGGAGAGACCTTTCTTCAGTTCTGATGGAGGTACGTTAGCTCCACAGAGACTGGGATTTCAAAAACATCTCTTTCCTAATTATTCCTATAGGTTATCTCCATATGCTTTCTCCCTTAACATACTATCTGTTTTGGATCCTTCTTTGAAGCACTTATTTGTCTTGCAGCTTTTGATTTGAAGTGTAATTGCAAGTAGCTGCAGCATGTAATGTTTAGTTCTAAGTGTTCTTTATTGGGTCTAAAATTTTTGGTTAGATCTTTTCCTAAACTGTTACCTTTGCTTTAACAAACAGATGTGTATGCATTCTCCCACACACATTTATATAGTAGCCTCAAAGATGATACTTCTTTTGGATGTCTTTGAATTTTATAGGTTGTAATTAAGCCTTCCAAAGCTGACGTTTCCTATTCTGCTTTGCAGCCTTTCTTCATTTTAATAATGTTTAGTATTGAAAAAGAGCAAATCTTACTGTAAAGGATTCCCCATCGCCATCAAAATAGAATGTGGCTTAAGAGGAATTCAACTCTAATAATGCCAAGGAGAGAGAATGGCAAGGGACTGTTATTAATTTATTTCTTTTTTGCCAGCAACATACCTTAAACTTGAATATCCAGTCTGAACATACCCAAGGACTAAGAAGTTTACAGTCTGAGGCACTGATTCTGCAGTGTGCTGTTCAAGAGATAGAATCACAGCAGAGTCAGTGAAAATTAGGTAGGTATACTAGTCTACTATTACTAAGCTATTTTTGTAATAGCATATTATAAAAATTGGCACAAAACATGACTAGACACCTTGGGAAAACCAAAGAGGAAAGAACTGGAGACATGTTAATAATCTCTTTCTTTTTACTGAATATTTGTCTATGGTCACTGCAGCGAAAGTGAGTCTGTAGGACTGCACACAATTCTCTCTCTTATAGTAGATTTTCTGTTTCTTTTCATTTCCATTTTGGATCTTTTCTCAGGACTGTTTGGTATAAATCTTTAATTACTGCTCTGAAATCCAGATTTATACTTAGGAATTCTGCAGAGAACATCTCTTACTCCTGTTTTACTGTTGTGATCAATTTTGCTATATTGGTGCTAGATCCGAATGCATCTGTAATACACATCAGAGACCTAGATATTGATGCATGACACTGTATTTAGAAGAACTGACACAAGGCCCTCACTTCATGGTTCCTAAAATTACTAGGAAAAATAAATAATCATTCTCTGGAATAACCTTTCATTACCCATTGCACCCTTCATTTTTCTTGGGTGATCAGCCAGATCTAAAGTCAGTTTAGCATTAACCCCCTGCTAGTTAGTTCATTTAAAACAAAACAAAGCTGTTTGTTTGGAATAGCCTAAAAATGGGGCAGATATAAGAGATATGTCATCATGAATTCCATTCATTCCACTGAATTCAGGTCTGAATTTGGCCTCATACACATTAGCACTGGTAATAATCTGGAAAACATTTCCTTCCTATTTGGGGAGGAGAAAGAGCTGTTCCTTGAGTTTCCGTGGTGGAAGAGTGGGGAAAAAAGTGAAAATATGAATCTGTCTGAGGCACTATGACCTCCAGAATTCCTGTGTGTGAGGTATATATGGCCATTTGACCAATGTCTTTAACATTCCCCTTGGCACTCTTTGAAATTGTCTATTACAAAACAGATGGTGCAGTAGTTACTTTTTGAAGGGCTAGAAGAGCATGACCACATCTGGAATTAATCTTTAGCTCCCTAAACCAATAGATCACCCAGTTTTAAGGGGGCCTTCCAATATAAATGCATTGCACAAGTACAGAGAGAGAGTACACAGCTTTAAAGCAGAGTATAAGCAGCCTGGAACTATAATTCATAAGCACACAACTCTTTCTGTTCAACTGTCTCATTTGTAGGCAAGTTCTTTTTACAAGCATTTCTTTTTATTTTCATTGAGCAACAGCAGTAAGTGAAATATGTAACATTTAAAATATGATTTTAAAAATCCATAAATTTTCAGGTTTTGTATAAAATATTTCCTTTTTTTGTTGATGGCTACAGTATTCCTAAAGAAATTCCTCTTCATTTTCATACTATCCTTTGCCTTAAAGCATAGCAGAACATTGTATAAAACAAGTGTGCACATAGCACCATGCAAATAGAACTGGCTCTGGCATTTTGGGTGACCATTAAGCAGTAAAACATGTGCTGTATAGAAGGATAGGAAAAGGGCATTAGGGCATTCAGCTGATGAGGCTATGGTAAAAACTGTTTCTACAATCTTTGATGCCTGTGCAAACCGCAAGTTTTATCCCAAAGAAGCTCACATTTTGAAGTGCATGATACTGAACTGCATGTACCTGGCTACCATTTGATCTGGAGAATCTACATATTTGAAAAATCTGATTTCTTATCCATCATTGTGGAAAAAAAGTAGTAACGTCACAAATGCATTACTTGCTGCAAGGCCCCAAACTCCTGTAACAAAGCTGTGGTTAAGAGCAAAGAACTTTGAATGCCACAAAATCTGCAAGTCATATCTCTAGTGTCATGTTTAAAAGGATAAAACTTCTCTCCTGCCTCTAGTCTTTCTGTTGGCTTGTGTGCTCTTTTGTCCTTCCTTTACATAGCATCTAGCACCTAGCTCAAAGAGAAAAGGAATATCTGCAGATAGATAACTACATTGTTACTTTGTATTATCAAATTAATTTTTGGCCCTCTAATGATCATAGTGTGTAAGAATTTGGAACACTAACCAAGGTAAAACATGTTTCACAATGTGGATTTGCTGAAGCCAGTCAGTTTTCACGGAAGTTTTGCTGGTCTGTGCGTGGCTGATGAAAATAAAATCAAATTCTTTAGGCACCAGTTCAGAATTTGAGTTCAGAGGTAGACACTTGCCATATCAGATTGCAGGTTGCAGCTATTCGACCTATCAATTCTTTACAGTGACTGTAGCTGCTTTGCTCAGCTTGAAAAATGCAGTTTGGCTCAAATTTTTACAATATTCCATATCAGTATTTATCACCTTTACTTACCTCTGGAAGTTCATACAGCACAATCATGATAGATATTCTGCAAATGACAATCGAGCTTAATTTTAGATTCTGATTGTATCAAGTTATGAATCCTTTCAATACCAGTTAAATTATTCCAGTTGTTTTGCTTTCAATTTTTTCTTTACACCTGAAATGTAAGGGTTATTTAGCTGAAACTGTAAAATGCTGGGCTTGCATTGAAATCTGCTGATTAATTCTATATCTAAAGTTTAGCATTTTTGAGAAATAGGGCAAAAGTACATAAACCTTTGAATCATTTCACAATAAGCACTCCCAAGATGAAAGGGTAGAAGATGCTCTTCACAGACAACGCCTGTTGCAGACAAGTAGACACACTGTGGGTATAGCTGCACTGACCTTAGCATGGGGTGTTGGCAGCAGCTTGGAACAGGCCATGTTCCCTTAGCCACTCATCTACATAGGAGCCTTGCTGATAGTCTTCAGATATTGATCCTAGTACATACAATATATTCATAGTGGAAGTATCATATGCTTTTCACTCACCTGTTTTGCATATTTCCAGAGATAGGTGGCTAGATTCTGAGTGATAATGTCATTATTCTGCTGAGGCTGATCAAACTGGAATAATGTCCACCTGACAATATGCACTGTGCATACTCAGCTCTTCCCTGGGTTGGCTGACAGCTGGAATGCTTTCTTTGTAAATAAGAAATGTATTTTTCCAGGAAAGATTATATTCTGTTGAAATTTTTGCAAACCATGGAAAACAGTTGTGTGATTAGTTCTGAAAGCTAATTATTGATAAGTTCTACTTTTTAATATGAATCCGTAGTTTTTGTGAGGGAGAGAGGCTGTGGCTCTGTGGTTAAGAATGAGTTGAGTTTTGTACTTCAAATCTACCTTGGGAGCCATGCTATATTCTGGCATCCAACTAGGAGATTCTGCTTGTGACTAAGTAGTATGGAATTGCACACACTGCAAGTAAGTGATAAAAGGCCATCGTAAGTAAAGTATCAAAATTTGTGTGCAAAACCAAGACTTTAAAGTTCCTATAACTTTGCTCTGACTAAAAGGTTAATTTTCTGTATATAACAGAACTCGCATCCACATGAGGGCACCAGCAGACATCTTTTTCTCAGACCGATGCGTAATCTGCTGCTGAAATGAACATGTCAGTCAATGATCATATCAATCCATTTTTATACATTGCTAGAGAAAAGATCGATCTGTTAAATGTTAAAATTTGCAAAGTTTACTTTATTGTTTTTTGATTCTTTGAGCGAAAATATTTTAGCTTTTCCTATGGTCTACTATTAGCAGGAATCTTAAATAAAAAGTATAAGCACATAGAGATTGGGGGGTTGCATTTTTTAAATATATAAAATTGAAGTACTTTTTAATCCAGCTGCATAAGGGCATGCATGTGAATTCTCATTAAAATTTGTAAAGTTTATTATGTCTTAGCTTTGAAAAGAGAATAAAAATCAGAATTTTAACCTCATTTTTATTAAATCCACAGAAATATGCAGACAACACCCACTCCATTTGTAGAAATTATACCTTGTTTAAAAAAAGCAAAGAGTTATTATTGTTGCTGTACTCAGGGTTAGACCAAGGATTCAGAACCAAGATTATCCACTCCCTTTTCCCACTGAACTTCAAGAACAAATTCACCAACGAGTACTGTACAAGAATGATCATGTTTCGTCTCTCCTCTCTCAAAGTGCTAGACAGTCAGAACTGAAAGAAGCATGACTTTCTTCAGTGCATGCTGCAGCAAGGATTTAACAATATATTAAATAGGGAATGTACACCAAGTAGGCTGCAGGGTTATTTGATAGACATGACTGCATACAACGTGAAGTAATGCAGAGGATGTTCTTCTAAATCAACTGGATAGCATTCTAAAGGATAGAAAAACTTGACAGGAACTTCCAAACACTTAGGAGAGTATTCACAAAAGCTGGCTTAGCCTAGTGAGACTAATCTCTGTAGACTCTATACAGCGGAAACCCATAGGCTTTTCCAAAGAGTGGTTCAGAAGAACTAAATTAACTTCTTCTCTTGCTTGCCTCTGGCTAAAGCCTGTTTCTCCACTGACTATTGGGGTAGTCTGGAGAAATTAGCCTCTCTGGGCTGAACTTGATCTTAGTGAACACCATCTCCTGATGACAGAGCAATAAAACAGCATTATTTATAAAGATTATACATACTATGGTATAGTATAGTTCTCTGTAATGGGGGAAGAATCTTAGAAGATTTTTGCATCCTCAACAGGAACCTGAAGAGTTGGAGAAGTCAGCAAAGTTCTTGAGCAGAGGACTATCCTCACTCCTTACGGCAAGGCAGATATGTAGAAAGAAGCATATTTCTTGGCAGGAGAACACACCTGAACATTGGAGTGGGCATTAAAAGATTGTGAAGATGTGAAACTACTGGAAATCCTGATGGAAAATGGTGACTTTAAAGAATCTTTAGGATTAGTTTTGCTAAGACAGAAAAAAGGTAATCTGGGAGGACAGTATCCTCCCTTTAGCACAGGAATTTAGTCTTGCAAAATTTACAAATGTACGCTAGGTCCAAAATCCTCAAGTGACTATTCTGGGGAAAGAGGAAAAACTTAAGATCTCAGATACATAGTCATACATGGGTTAGAAAGGAACACAGGCCTTGACCACAGAACAAGGGACCTTGTACTGGGAAACGATGTGTTTGGAAAAAACGTAGACGTCATAACAAGAGAGGTGCTCCCCTATGCAACTCTCTCTTGCTACAGCTATTGAGTGAGAACAGGGATCTTCTTGGGTACATAGAGTTTCCCTTCCTTAGCACTGCAGCTCACAAATGCAGTAAATGTGGTCAAATGGACCATTTCACAAACTGACACAGAATGTTTTAGCATGAAGTTGGTGTGATACAAGCTATTAAGTCTCCTAAAAGGCTTCTGCTTTTCCAGTGCTATATTTGGAGTAATACTATTCAATAATTTAAATGAAAGTTAACAGAAAAAAAAGTGTTTATTAAGATAACACTCTTTCCATGTGCAGAGACACTAACATGTTTTCCATATGCTAACTCAGATAACTTACTAGCTAGCTCTCCGGTGGAGATCAAGTTATGGTGGTAAGCATATTGGATTGTTTGGTAAAGAAACTGTCGTTACGGCAATTTTTTCCAGCTGCCAGGAAAAGTCATACATTTATTGCTATAAATGATAATTGAGCAGAATTGTGGTATGAGTCTTTTTGTTTTTTTGTTTTTTTAATTCAGGGTACCTCCCAATTATTTTTTCCCCAGCACCTTCCAGGCTTAAGGCACTCTTCCCTTTCCTTAGTCTATACTTCTCCTGGCCTCCTCAGAAATCTTTCTCAGCTTCCACTATATCCCCACCACCTGGGGACTGCAGCCTCTCTTTCCAGGCAGGAGCAGGACCTGGACATACCTATCCCCACCTGTTGTTTGCTCTGAAGGACAGACACCCAAGGCACTTCTTCCTTGCCTTTTGAGGGATAAGACACACTAGGCACACTGCACAATGCTTCACGAGAGTGGTGAAGATACTGCCCTTAGCAGCTTGAGAGACACATAGTCTATACTGATACACAGCAACTTTGTAGGGCTCTGGGAATCACAAACTTGGCTCTCTTTAAGGGCTCTGATCTCAGTCATATTCTGCAAGACTGATATAAATGGAAAGTAAGTGTTGATTAAAATAAAGAAATGTGTCTGTGTCCATAAATTTGACACTCAGAGATACAGCCATTACTGAAACTCAAGTTTTCCTGGCTATGCAGATTTTATAGCTAATCCTAAAAGTGGAGTCCTGTCTTTTTCTCTCAAACCTATATCTAAACAGTGAGAAGTTAAAGTAGCTGGAAAGTTTGGAGCATGCAGTGTCTGCTTAATACATGAAGTGTGGTATCTGCGGCTTGAGTTTCACTCAGTTTTATGTGTTTTCTGCAATAAAGGCATTTGCATCTTTTATGAAGAATTTGCACTTACAAGTCTTGTCAAAATTCACAATACTCTTTGAAGTATTGCAGATAACCTGTTTTCTTATAACAAGCAAATACAGTTTCATCAACCAAATGCTAATGATTACTGACCTTGTATTAAAAGGCTAAGGAAAGCATTTTGTTACCATACTATGTTCACAGTTAGCATCTTAATTCAATAAGCGCTTTCAGTAGTGTAGCCAGCCTCACCATCAAATGTGGTAACTGCTGGAAACCCTCTAGCCGAGCCAAAAAAAGCTTTGCAAAGAAAGTGTTTTGGTTCACCATGCAGCTTCATGGACATCGATGCCAGTGCAAGAGAAGTGGTATGGGTGGGAACAAGCAGTGGGAAGATGGGATCATTTGTTGCAGCAGCAGTGTGGGATTTGTGCCCAAATAAACTGCCTGTGGAACTGCTAAGAGCTGTCAGTATAACAATGACATGGAAGTAGAAACTCACACTGATAGAGTCTTTAGTTATTCATTCAAAAATTTAAAAGCAGAAGCGTAAACCCAGGTGTCAGAAGAACTTCAGATGTCTAATACCAGAATGTAATTGTTCTCTTAATACCAAATTTAAACAAAAATTTTGGAAACCTCTGCACAAGGATGGGCATGCTGTAGTCAAGAAAATGAGGGTGTAAGTTAAGGAAATTGACTGCATTTCGTGTGTCATTTATAGACATCTTCAGCTCACCCGTGCGCCTGGGGTCAGGGTACAGTACACCCAGCCATAGGTCGTGATTGTGGGAAGACCTAGAGGTAGTAGCTCTGAAATAAAATTGTCCTACATTTTGACAATAAATGAGTTTAAACTCTAAGATTGGTTTATCAAATTAACAGCTCAAAAGTGATTAGTTGAGCTAAAGAAATGAGATTAGACATTATGAGCTGAAATGTCTAGAATATCAAATAACCTCCTGACATTAAGTGAGAGTCTATGGATTACTCAACTAATCTGGAATAAAGCTTTCACTGTAAAAGTAAACTCTCCAAAGTAGAAATTGATATGGAATTTCCTTTGGGCTCAGTACTGGGATCTCAGACCTGGGAAATGAATGTGATCTGTAACAAAGCTAATATGAGCTCAAATGCTACACTGCCTCCTCCAGTGACCCCAAGGTAATCATTCTTTTCTGCAGTGCTTCTGTTGCAACTCTTTCTTTGGTAAAAGAATCTTGGGAAGACTTCTCAGGGCTGAGGGAAAAATCCCTCATTTTTAGACCTATCCTGAACTGCTGTCTCAGTTTCATACAGCTCAGCATCAGTCAAATTTAAAACTAGTCATGCTCAGTTTTGACCTCTTTATTTTAAAGATTGAGTAATATATACACTCATCCACATATTTGATTAGCAGAAGCCTATAGCTCACAAACCTATAGTAGATCTGAGATTTAGATTTTGCTCTTTCCCTTGGACTTGAACAGAGGGGGAAACTTTCTGTCATTTCTTTTAAAAAAAATAGTTGCTCAATGTGGTCATGCTATTCCTCTCCAGCAAGGAGAAGAATGGGAGCTCACTTATTCATCCATCTTAGATACTGCAGCATAATTAATTTTACAATCCAACTTATGTGTGAGAAGGGATATGCTGTAAGTGAGGAACTGTGGCTTGGGAATCATTTCTACTCTCTTGTCTATTTTTGACTCATTTGTTGTGTGGCAATCCTATTTTGTAAACTCTCATGGGATCTCAGAGATCGTGATACTGAAGGTAACAGGGCCAGAATTAACTTCAAGCAGTTACCAACCAGACTCAGTATCACTTATACCTCCTTCAGACCTGTTTTAGATTCTTACAACTGTAAAATTCCCTCTTTGTGACCTAATGGTGTTGGAGAAAATGTTAAGCTTATATGTTTGATGCAAATTACAGTCCCACTTTAACTATACAGACAAACCATACAAGTCTTTTCACCATCGCATTGCTTTTGTACATTGCTGAACAGGGTGTGGCAGACAGATGAATGAACTTTTGCCTTACACATTTCTTGGTGCATGGGGTGCAGGCAGGCCATAACCCCGAACAAGCCATCTGTCCCTGGCGGAAACAGGACTGGGCTGCTGCGACCCCCGAGATGGTCTCCCTGCGACCACCCGGGACACACCGAGCCTGCACTGAACGAGACCACAATCGGGCAGAGACTTTGGGATCTGGACTGTAAATTATTGTCTGTTTTTAGCACAACTTCTATAAAACTTGCTTGGCATGAGTGGCTAAATTTGCTGAAGCCTTAGGCCGCACTCCCTAGTTCAGTGAGAAAGGGCCCCAGAGCGGGTGCAGGCGGGAACGATAAGGGAGTTACCAGCAATTTGCATCTGAAACAGTGCTAATTGCTGGAGTTAAATGAAGACACACCTGTCCGCAGAAACTGCAACAGAAAACAGCCTGCCTAGGAACAACGATGAGATCCAATAAGGAGCAGGAGACCCCAGACCCAAAAAATTACTATTGGTCTGAACTACCACGCGGGGGTGGGAAACTTAATTTGAAAAAAGCTATAATTGCCTGGGGATCTCTTTGTTCAGGGTCCCTCTTTGGAGGCACCCAACTCGAGCTGTAACCACTGCACGCGTGCCATTACAGTTTGTTCTCCGAGCCTTTCCGTGGGAACCTAGGGTCGGACCCTGCTCGAGTTGTAATTACTGCACGCGCATCACCAAAACTTACACCCAGAGTGAAGAGGACCCACCTACCACCAGATGGGAACCCCCCCCCCCCCCCCCCGCCGAGACTCCCAAAGGAAGAGGACCAACGGGACACCGCTGGATCCACGGGTGGTGATATCTTTTTCTCTCTCTCTCTCTCTCTCTCTCTCTCTCTCCCCCCCCCCTTTTTCTCTCTTTTTCCCTCTCTTTTGTTGAATGTTGGTAAGATTTATTTGAAACGTGTGGCACGGGACTTGTCCAGCTAGTTGCAGTATTCGCCATTGAATTATCCTATTTGACCACATGCCTTATCTTTGTGTTAATAAATCTTAAACTGGTTGGCTGGTGTCGTTTCACCTTAATTCAGTCCAAGGGCATCACGAACTTGGTCGTTGGTCCCAAGGGGAGGGAGGTCGTCCTGAACGACTCCTTTCGGGCTGCGACACAGGGGCTTGTCATTTTTGCCTCTTGCAGCTATGGATTCTTATCTTTCCTCTCCAAGGAGGCTAAGGCAAATTATAACACATTGCTTTTGGTAACTGATGAAAATTCATGTCCTCGCATTTGCAGACCAATATTTGAAATGAATGTGAGTAGATATGCCACATACTGCCAGCACATGAATGAGATACAGCAAGTTTCAAGAGATAGGACGTGAGATAGAGGAACAGAATATCTTTCTTTCGAAGACCTTCTTTTCCTTACCACTGTTTCTACATATTCATCTTGGAACTTCTTCACTCCTATTTTGATCACTGTCAAGTCTTTTATTGTTAAAGTCAGCCTATTGGTGCTTCAGAGCCATTGCTACACTTTTGTAAATGCAGAGGAAAGCGTCTCAGCTTTAATTATTATATATAGTTGTATATATATAAAAAGGGAAAAATTAATGAAAGTTATCAAGAACAGATTTTACTTCTCTCTATAGGGACTGAAGTACTTCAAAAAGAGTAACAATCTTTTAAGCTAAACAGTTTTAAGCCTATGAGAGTTTTCACAATATTCCTACCCTAAAAGGAAACTTTAAACATGACAGAAGTAATAAAAAGATGCTAGTAAGTATCCTTTTTAAGACCAGTTTGTATAATTACATTGCCACACAGACTAAAGCAGACTAGATCACCACAGTATTAACGAATAAAAACATAATCAAGCTGGAAAGAGGATATGACACTACAAAGGTCAGAATCAACAGAGCACAGTAATAGTATTCATGAAGGCTGTGATACTGAGAGGCACTGTAAGGAAAAACAAATCACCAAGAGGACTTTAGCCACAACGTTAAGTAAAGCATATGGGTTTCTCCAGAAGAAAAACAAGTATAACACCATTTTGTCTGCAGATGAGTAACATAGACTCTCTGATAGACACATCACGTACTTACTGGTATGTGCCAGTCACTGATATTTGCTGCAGAATTCTCCAAGAACTCACACACATAGGTAGTAAGTGTCTAGGAAATTCACTAGCCTTCGCCATAACTGAGGATGATGATGAAGCTGCCCTTCCTCACTTCACTGAGCAATCTCAGGTGAATAAAATTCCCCTGGTGGCATGGAGAAATTTGCCAAATATACAGAAGGAAAATAGTAGGTATTGATAATACAATATAATAACTTTTGCAATTATTTCAAGTTCAGTACTTGGTGAAGAATGCAACTGGGTAGTTCCCATACAACTTCCCTTTTAGCTGTTAGCATGCACCAACAGTACTGGCCATTACATCAGTATTACATTTAGACACAGGAAAAGAACAGGATAATTGCTTTAAACGTCTCAGGAAACATGGATCAATGGCAGAATCAATTTAAACTGACCTTGACAATGAAATGGTTTCATTGCGAGTCCCTGCAGCCGGGGCCTGTTAGAATAATCTTTTATTTTCCTTGCTGTTTTTGAGACACTGAGCATTTTCAACCTTGAAACTGAATGAACTGCCAGGGTTGTAGCTGTTTTGAGTAAATATTCCCAGAATTTCAACACACCATGGATGGTAATGACGTCTCTTTGAATGTTTGTTGTCCTAATTCCAATACACAATGCGGAGTGTAAAACAAAACTGCAGGTTACTCTGCAAAAGAATTATGCAAAGAAAACAAAAATCTTAATAGCTCTATTACCTTCCCCTTTTATTTTAATTTACCTCCAGCATCTCCAGAATTTCTAGCTATACCAGTTAAACAGGTTGCTCTTCCAAGAAGAACAATTTTTTTAAGGGGAAAATTAAAGAAGAATAATTCCTTGACATGCATCTTTAAAATTACCAGAAAAAAATCTTACTGTTTTCATCTTTTCCAGGAAAGGCTTAGGCTGGATTTGATTTTTACGTTTGGGGGAACAAGGACTGGACCTTTGAAGCAAAAAAGTTTGTCTTCTTCAAGTCAGCGCAAGGTAACTGGAGAGTTGGAGCAATATCCATTCCCATCCCTCCTCCCCAAGAACACCTGCTGTTACTCCAGGAATTACCCCTTGAAGTTGCTAATGAAAATATTTGTACAGTGAGATTGGTCAAGCACTGGAAGAGGTTGACCAGAGGGGCTGCGACATCTGCATCTTTGGAGAGATTCAGAAGTCAACTCATTTCACATAAACTACATTTATAACAGCCTAACATCCTTGTCCTAAATAGGGTTAACACTCATCTGTGTATTGTTGAGGTCAGAACCAGGCCATTGTTTCTCAATAATTTGGATGCCAAGTTACTTCTGTGTGCTGGCCGTTCTGACTACCTTCACATGGTCAGTACTATTAAATGTTCACAGAGAAAACAGCAAGTGCATATTTTTCTTCAGCTGAGGCATGGTCTATATTTTTGCTTTCTGTCCAGGTATGGGGCTGGCAACTGTGCCCAAAGTTCAGAGATCTTACTACCCTTTTTTTTTCTCAGCTCCTTAGATAGTAAACTATTCTGAGGAAAAGGTTATTTTTATATCTTTATCAGAGAGTAGGAGACCTGTTTCCACTATTTGATCCCTTTTTGTGGGTTTCTTCAGACCTCTCAAAATTTATTTCTTGCTGGCTGTGTCTCTTGGGATATAAGAAACAAAGACTGGCACGTTCCTTGCCTGTAGCGCTGAGCAGTACTGTGGCTTCTCTGCTTACCATATGTCCCAACACACAAATGCATGGTGCCAACTCATGCAGCTACATGAGCTGCGCTACTGGCTGAATAAAAGTGTCACACAGGATTCAGTGGCATCGCTTTCTTGCCTGCTGGCCTACACTTTTTCCTCTCGTTCTTTCTCAGTTTTGTGTATTTAGAGTTAAGGTTTGTGGGGCTTGTACTGAGTGCAAAGGCCCTATTCACCCAGCTTAACTGAGAGGCCTATTTTTCCTAGGCCACCTTAACACTCCTTTAAGAGAGAGACATTTTCATGGGGTGTTTAGAGGGAAGAGAAAAAGAGGTGCTGATCTCAGGAGGTGACAAACAGAAAGACAGAGGGAGATAAGGGAATGATAAAAGATCTTGGGATAGGAGAATATGCATTTGGGTGTTTTAGAGGAATTTAGAACCTGTAAATCCTGCCTGAGTTGTGTAAGGTCTGCCTTGACACTAGCAGCTATACCACACACCACCTTGTCCTCCAGCCCCTTTGCTCTGTTACAGAATGGAGTCTAGCTTGAGTTCAAAAAGAAGGGTTATTTGTGAGATTCAGATCCTGATTTGGATTGGCATCTCCATCCCCAAGACTGGAGGATAGACTGACTCAGAAGTACAGAAAAGGCAAAACAAAAAATAAGAAATGCAAAACTGACTGAAAAAGAAATTATGGAAGGTGTGCTCTTCTGGATTCTGTAGGTATTTCTTTTTTCTCTCTTAGTTACATATTTCAAGATCATCTATTAGCTGACATTTTGTCAGTATTTAATAATTGTCCACCAGTCAATAGCAAGTGCCTCTTACAAGCTTCCCCAACTTGGGGTCAAAGAGGGCTTCCTGTAGCTTCTGTCCACTTTATCCGGCGTTGTTCATATTTTTTCTAAGACTTCCATCTTTTGCAAAGCAAGTTTTGCAATGGTTTGGGACTATGTCTGTCTCACTGAAGCTTTTGTGCATGAATAAGCTCTGTGGATCTGACGAGCTCCTTTTCCTGCTGAGCACAAGTTTGGGAGCATCACGTATCTTGTTAGAGACAGACAGTGTCTTTTAAAATTTTAAATTTCAGTGTTTTCTTGAAGACATTTTGCTTCATCCATAAAATTCATATGCAATTAATATTCTGAGTCTACAGGCCAGACTGGCTAGTAGAGGAGGTGGATCACCAGAGGATCTGGTGATAGTGCTTACATTTTGTCTTAGAGGTTTCCTAGTTTATTTATGACCATCTATTTTTGTCTATAGTTATTCCACTATTAACTTTGTTCTGATACCAGCTTAATTTTATAAATATGCAACTAGAGATGGGCCTGGTCCAGTATGAACATTTGTGTGTACGTTTGTGTGTTTGTCTCTGACTCTGTGTGTGAAGTTTATTGCTGAAGAATCCAAACCTGGATCCAAATTCCAAGTCCTCAGATGGTCCCTGTCACTGCAGTAGGCTAAACCAAAAAAGCCAAGCACAACTCTGAAGGCGTTTAGATTCTAAATCCTGATCCAAATGACTTGAATTCCTCTTGCTCTGCCATCCCTTTAATCTAGATTAAAGATAAGATCTTGGGAGCACAGGAAGAAGAAAAGAGAATATCAACAGTTGATACTAATTGCCCTCTTTCAATCCCAGAAGAGTTCTCAAAATATTTAGACAGTATGATGTGAATAACAACATTAATAAACTAAATGTGAGAAAGAAAAAAATCCAGTAATTACAGCTAAGTTTAAACATCACATCTGATATGTAACAAAGACCTCTAAATATAACAGATAAAAAAGATAAAACCAAAAGCATAGTAAAGAAAAAAAAACAAAATCAAAGCATTGTCCTTAATGCCATGGAGGTCACATGGATTAAATAACTCTAATGTCTTTCCAAAAAGAAAACATCATTAAAAGCCTGGAAGAACTTAGTTCTGAATTAATTCTTCATCAAAATTCAAAGCACTTCCCCCTCCCTTCCATCCCAACATTTTTCCTAAGGCCTCTTGCTTGACCCATAAAAACATGTAATTGTCATAAACAAAAAACAAACTTCTGACCATTAACAGAAGATTAAAACTTTGCAAGAAATAGCATGGAGTAATCAAACCTTAAGCCAAGAGTCCAATTCAAGGTCTGAAAGAAGCTCTGTAAATATAAATATATGGGATTTCTTGGATTTATTATTATTGCCATTACATACTGTGTTTGCTAGTTAATTGAATTTATTTAATTTCAGTTACTATCATAAAGCAAATTTGTTTGTTTTACAGGTAAAATAATTATTTATTCTTCATGGCAGTTCTGCAATGTAGTAGAGCCCAACTTTTTGCCAACCAAAATTGTTAGTTAGTGAACTAACTTGATTAATTCAACTTGGTTAGTTAACTCAACCTTTTGGAAAATAATGTGAGTCATACATAATTCTTCTTGTACTGGGCATGAATGGACGAATCTCTTAAAAACACCTTAATTCTTTGCATACAAGGCGTCTGGGCAGACTGTTGTTCAGCATTGTCTGCCTGGCACTCCTTCCTCCCTCCTGCTGGAACCTCCTCACGTGTTTCTTCACTGCTTTGCATCTTCTGATTTTCTTCCTCTCTTTCATCAGTCGGTTAAAACAAAGTGAAGCAGTGGAGTTTAATATACTTCATTCCAGGGGTAGCCAGTATACTTTTTGTGGTTTTTTGCTTGTGTTTTCTTATGAGAAGTTACATTTCAGTGCAGCCCTACAATATTTTCATTGAGATGAAGCACTGGGGGCATTTGCATTGAGATGAAGGATATGTCACAATTTTAAGACTGTTTCTCATGTGGTTCTTCAGTGACATATATATTTTTTTCCTGTAAAAGAAAAACACAACAAAGGGAACTGGCCTGGGGAAAATGCCACTGAGATACTGTTAAGAAGTCTGACTTAAAGGCAAGTAGCATATGCAGAGTGGATGCTGAGTCCACCCATTGTGCTTACAGCCACAGGGGGCTGAGAATAATACCCTAAGTGATTTTAACCAGTGTGGTAAAAATATTTTGGTATGGCTGCCTTAATTTCTGAAATTAGAGGCTTTAGCTTTTAATTTAATTTATATTATATTATTTTAATGTAGATTTTTTTCTATGTTAACACCATATTATTATGCATTTTAAAAAGAGCTGCAAAGAGTGTGCAACCTGCCGCTTTGCATAGGGCAGTGTTCACAACTTTAACCCAGGTACCACTCTTATCACAGGTGAGAGACTGCTGATAAGGAGGTGGGCACTTCTAGATGTTCTGGCCATGGCGCAGTACTAGTTAGTTCTTTGACCAAAGAACAGCCTATGAAGAGCTATTTTAGCCTAGTGCGATTTTGGGCTATCTTTTGGCTGTTTTAGATTCAAGTAGGAAAAAGATACATTTCAGGCATGGTCCAGAATCACAAAGGTGAAAAGAAGAATCACCTTTGCTCAGTTTTAACTCCCCTGTATTCAGAAAAGTGTGATTTACCAAAGAATCTGATCCATCTCTGACAGTTTTTCTTTTCCATTCTAAAATAAGGATAATAATTTAGGGCCATATGATAGCTTGGAAGTGTAGAAGTGCAAAGTGAAAAGGGGACACTGCTCTGTGCTGGACAATCTTCCAGGGAACATATACTCTGAGAGATACAGAACTGGCATAATCACTGCCTCTGACCGATGCACAAAGTGATTCCTGAAATCACAACTGCAGTCCTGGTCTTTTCTGGTGGCAGTGCAGCAGCATGCTGTCTCTTGCTTGGGGCTTGGAACAAATCCATGATTCAGCCTTAAGGAAAGGAAAGTTTGTTAGCGAGCGTATTAACTACAACCTTCAAAACAAAACTTGTTATTATTTTGTCACAGAATGCCCGTAGATTTATGAGGCCTTGGGAATACAATAAATTAATCACAGTAGTACTTGCTTGTCTGTGTGAAGATTTGCAAAACAAGTAATAAAGTGTTGCTGTGATTTTTGTACTTGGAAATCCATTAGATCTTATTCTGGATCTAGTTTCCTACTTTAAAATGAGCTAGTCTGGAATAGAAGTAGAAAGCCAGCAGAGCTGATAGAAACTGGTTAGAATTCAAGAGTCACAGTCACAAGTCCTATCAAAAATCATTCAGATCCTAAATTCGGTCTTAACTGTATTTATTCTTTAGCTGAAACAGTCTTCCATAAATTTTACAAAGACTACATGGTACATTATATCGCATCGCAAAGAACTAGCTAGAGAAAAGAGGATTATTAAAACTAATAAGCATTGACTTTCCAATAAAATAAGTGGAAATAACAAATGGTTGTGTTTTATCTCTAAAATAATGAATAATTGAATAGAAACTTTCCATTTAAGAAGACTCAGATGTTTTTATTAAGACTGCTAAAAAGCCTAACAAACTCAGAATTTGCCAAATTACATCCATCTGCATAAACTAATGAAGTATAAATGATCATTTCCAGTAGTTCTGAAGAGATATTAATTCAAAAGTTGATATATTAAGCATACTTCACAATGTAATTCAGTTCTTACTCTTCATCTCACTGTATATTAGAAAATACATTGTTTCACATGATGCACGCTGAAGCTGTAGGTGCCCCTGCATTCTCTAGCAATGCCAGCCTGAACTCCTAGGGACTCTTATGCTATCTGCACGCTACATTGCTCCTTGAAGGAGTCGCTTTTCTCAATTGGTGATATTGCATTGCTTTTATTTTTGGCAAGGTTCTTTCAGCAGAGTGACATGATGTGAAATAGAATAATTTAATGAAATACAATAAGTTAATAATAGTGTTGTACACAGAGCACCCCTTTCATCATGACAGATCCCAAAGAGTTCTACAGACTGTACATATAAAATCATTCTTCACCCACCACTGAAATGCGGGGGAAGAATAGAGTAACCATACTATGCCAGAAATAACAGCTTTTTTGAGGAATAGAAGTTAAGAAAAATGTCTTCATGTGAAACAATAATGGGAATATTTGGGGAGGCAGGATCTAATTACTAGCATTTGCATTCGGTCAAAGTGTTTAAAGGCTTTCTTGTAAATACATGAATTAACAATGGGTATCCGTGAACATTTCATTTGCCACAAGTTCTCATGTCTCCATTTCTCCTTTTCTCAGAAGCAACACCTTAAATAGCAGAAAAGAAGTTTTCTATTTATGTTCAGGTAGAATCCTGTCACATCAGAATCTGTGTCAGGACATCACTCAGTGCAATAAAATTATGGCAAATAACACTGGCAGTGGCAAAAGTGATCTGTATTTGCCCTCAATGGTATGTGATACATATACATCCTTTGATGTCAAAGCCAATGGAACTGTGAGCTATAAGCATTTACAGTATAGATTTATCATCCTTAATTTTGAATATACAGTTAGGTTGCCATAAGTCATCTTAGCCATGATAATTGACTCTGTATGTTTCCCTAGCCTTTACTAGTCACAGAGTCTTTGAAAAGAATTTTTTCCTTTGCAGACTACGTCTCATTGGCCTCTATTTGCTTTGAGCTAACAGCACTCTCTAGACCATTAGAGTGGCTCATTTGATGTATTCGACACTTTGCAACCTGATCATGTGCTCTGCTGCAAAATATTATTGAAAAATAAAAATTGTAATTTGAAGACAATTAGGGAAAGATAGATGGATCATGATATCCCTCCTTTGATTGATACATTGATATTGGTACAGCATATTAATCAGCACCATCTGGTGCTATGATGAAATACAGAGAGTAAATATAGCCAAGTGTAAATAAGAAATTTGTTCATTGCTTCTTGAAAACTTGTAAAATTAATGTAAATTGGCTTGGAAGTGAATAGGCACATGATTAGAGCATTAGCTGAAGGGTCATAAAGAAAGAGTAACAGTTAATGGCAAGAGATCAAGCTGGTAGTGAATTATCCATAGAGTGTCATAGGAATTAGTCTCATTGCTTGTTAATATTTATTCAATGGAGGAAGATAGTAAAACTACAGTAATTAAATCTGCAGATGATAGAAAATAGCTAGGTGAAGTAAACATGAAGGAAGTTGGGAGAAATAGTAACAATGACATTGAGAGGTAAGGGATATGGGCTGGAAGTATTAAGTTGTGATTCAGCCTGAAAAAATGCTAACTAATATAACTACAGAATATAGAATTTCTGGAAATTACTAAATCTGACAGGTAGTAACAATGGACAGCAGTTTAGATAGGCATAATGTGATCTAGTGTCTAAAAAAATGTATGATTCAGGGCTACACACTCAGAGCACAACAAAAGGCAGTAATGGGCATCAGGGCTGAACTGCAAGTCAAATTTGAAAACAAAATTCTATCTGCACCTTTGACAAGGAGAGCTGACTGTGTTGGATGATAACCATCCAGCATGTCTGAATTCAACGTGATCTGAAAAGTGAAAGAGATGACTTCTGTGGATTTTTTGACCACTTCTATAAGGAAATTCTCTTGTTCTTTCCCTCCTTGAGGCCTCTTTTGAATTTCTGTCTCGTCGATATCATGATAGTTACCTTCACATTCTGATTGTAAACCTATTCCCCGTATCTCAGATTTCACTCTCCAGCTTATTGCAATCTTCCATTCTGGGAAAAAGTCCTATAGACTATAAAAAGGGAAACAAATCTTTTTCATAGAATTTGTGCCAACTCTACAGAATTCCCTAGCCTGAACAAACTCCCAGTGAAGACTATCCTGGAGCGGGGGGCGGGGGGGGGGGGTGAGGAGGGGAATGCAGCAGTTAAGGGTTTAGTCTGTGATCAGGAAGGCTTCGATTCATACCCTACTCAAACCCAGATCACCTATTTGATCCCAGCGTGTTCTGGCTCTCATTCCTCACTTTAACATGGATCTACTACTCCCTCTCTACATCACAGAGGTCTTGTGAGAATAAATATGCTACAGATGGTAAAGTACTCAGACATTAGAGTCCTGAGGGCTGGAGGAAATCAAAAGTTTTATCCATGCATCTGTCACTGGAGTCATTTGAAATTGAATGGACAAGGCTTTCAGAGAACATGCTAGATACAACTGCTTAACTTACAGCATACATTTTATTCAATGAATTTAATTTCCCTCATGTGTATGAATTGTCCATGAGTAGTTTAGGAATACAAGCATTCACACCCCACCAGGAGGTCAGTTTAACAGAAGGCAGGCCTTGTGCCACTAGATGGGGGAGCAAAGCAGTGAGCAAAGTTTCTCCTACTCCACCAGCCTTCCCTACATGGAGTAGAGTAACTTGTACAGTTAGTGCTTTTGTACCAATATTTGGTTCAGTTGCCTGCCTGCAAAAGCTCTATTCAAGATGTCATTTCCTGGAATATTCTTCCTTTTTTTATTATTTTTAGATGTCTCCATGTACATCTTGGGACCTACTGGAGAGTTGAAGATTTCAGTGGGAAGAATGGGGTGTTTTTCTCAGAAGAGAAACCAAAATGAGCCCATTACCACAAAGCTGTGGCAAACACGGATGGAATATAAGGAATACGTCATTCCACAAAGGGAACAGTCTCCAGGTCAGCCAGCAAATGCATTTTAGCAGTGTGACGCCCTGTGTGTGGTAATGCTTATATGTATGTTAGCTAGTACATTTATAAAGTTGACC
Organism: Dromaius novaehollandiae; assembly: GCF_036370855.1. NCBI lineage: Eukaryota > Metazoa > Chordata > Aves > Casuariiformes > Dromaiidae > Dromaius > Dromaius novaehollandiae. The sequence goes on along the minus strand of NC_088130.1, from coordinate 52,175,854 downwards.
TATTTTCTGAGTCTAGACTGGATCCGTGTTTGAGTAGATTTGAGGCTCTGTGCAAATATTTACAAATATTTATAAACACAATTTTGCTTTCTACCGGAGAATACTATGTCTGCATTTCTAAAGCTGGAGGTTCTTTTCTCACTAATAGACTTTCTATCTTTTCAACACTCTGGTTTGACCAAAAGGCATTTTTTTCTTGATTAAAACTGTTTTCTTTAAACGAGCTTTTCATCAGGAAAAGACTCATTCATGCTCAAGATCACTTTCTTGTTACACAAAGCTGCTATTTGACCTTATCAACACACTTTCATAACAATTAACTAATTAATTCTTAGAACAAGCTTTGAAATCATTATCCTCTTACTGTGTGGCTAGGATGTGGAAGCAAAGAAGGACAGAGTATGTCCACAGAGTATTAATTGAAAGGAAATTATTAGCAGAGGGCAGATTACAATGCTAATTCCTGCACAGTATTTAGATGATGCCTTCCTTTGACAACTTATCATTCTGGTCCTCACTGTGCTAATACAACAAGGTGTTTCTTAAAGCACTTGAGTTTGGGTCCAGTGTTTTAGATGGACCTGAAGACTATAATAAAAGTAGCTGAACCCGCCTGTTTTTTGTGGAGAAGCCAAGAGAAGAACTGAAAGAGATATAAAACACAATCAGCACACGAGCAGGTTTTTGATGCTCGATAAGATGAAGTCGCCTAAGCACATCATTAGGCAGTAGCTAACTAATTGGAGCTTACTGGAAAATAAACCTTCACAGTTGTTGCAGAACCCTTATAAATCTGTGTTGTTTTGTAGAAATAATCCTAAATTCCTCTACTTTGTTTTTTTTTTTTTTTTTTTTTTTCCTAGAAGGATGGTGACTTCTTTTGCAGGGAGATATCTGAAAGATTCTACAATGTGGTGTATAATCCTTTTTGTTCAGTCTTTATGAAAAAAAGAAACAGATATTGTGCATTAGCAAAAACTTTTAGGTCTTGGCTACTTTTTCCTATTAAATATGTCTTGGCAATTGCCTAGATTACTCTTGCACAATATCATCCTTTAAATAGGTCAGCCAAAACTCTATATCCAAATACACGCTAAGCATTGCTTAGATCTCACTTAGAATTTTACAGTTGGGTTCTGTCTCTCTAATAGTCTGAATCAAAACTGTGGATACATCCAAATACCCTGAAGCAGGGGTATTGCAAATGCAGATCCAGTTTGTCTGGCACAAGTCTTTCATTTTCAGCTAAGACTTCTACTTTTTTCTTCTTCGTCGTCTTCCTCTTCTGCTTCTTCTTCTTTTCCTTTTTCCTCGTTTAAAGCAAAATCACTTTGTTATTTCATGAGATCTAGAAATGACTATTTTCCAGGATGGGAGATGTTCATATGTAAAAAATGAGAAAGTGATTAACTTGCAATGCATCTTGAGTGAAACTGGCAGAGAAGAGTAAAAACATGGAAATTCAGCACATATGTTTTGTAAAGAAAACCTATTGTCCTCTCTGGGAGGCTTTATTTCCCCAACTTTTTAGGCAATGACCATAAATCAATATGGAGGAGGTCCTGATGCTCAGGCCTATGTTATTAGCTACAGTTGCAGAAGAGTTACATGTGTAGTGTGATGGACACCAAAGGTCTGGAAGAGACCTCTCAGGACATTACAGTAGTTGTGACTATTTCAGGTAATCAAATTATATACTATCATTATTGTTTTGGTGTGACTGATATTTGGCTTTGTATCTTAAAAGCATCCTGAACCATCACAGTGATAAATTTTGCAGAGGATGTGCAAACTGACATTAATTTTTCCATGATTTCATAAAGTCTCTCCTTTACTTGATTTTTTTAACTCTATGTTGTTGCCACAGACAAGTATAGGATAAGATCTCAGTATTAGTTATGTCTTGTCCTCCAGGATATAATTTTTCTTAACTATCTTTAATTGAAAGGAATTAACCATCTTTTATAAGTCTACAAAATATAAGGTGTGCTCAGATGCTTGAGTAAATGCATTAACATTTTTGTTAACCCAGTTCTAATTTTGTGACTGAACAGCTCGAACAGCATACCAGAGCTTCATTTTGGCATACTCGAACCTGTCTTCTGGCCACAGGTATTCATGTTTCAGCATTTCCTTTCATAAAAAATTAACTTCATATTTACAAATTACCCTGTGCATAATAAGGCCAAAAGGGATTTATAGATATTTTCTTCTTCTATTTTTGCCATTTAATCATGTTGAGCACCTGAATGTGCTCTTACTGCACTACTGTCTCACTCCATCCTTCCTGCACTGACATAGCTTCTACATCCCCATTCATTTCAGGAACACGGTTTTCCACATTGTCTCAAATCTCAGCTATGCCTTCTTCTCCACTGCACCTGGATCCTTCCTTACCTTCCACTGCATCCCCTAGGCTGACATACACAGACTCACTGTGACAGCTTTAGTTCTGTAAGAAGTTATGCCAGGAAATAAAAAAATGCACTGTACCAAGCTGGTCACATTCCTTCTCTGTGTAATTACCAGCCATCTCAGTACTTTGCTTTGCCCTTCATCTTCTCTCCATTTACCACATCTCTGTTTTCCCTTTTTCTCATCCCAGCCCAACTTGGAGAATGAGGAGTTGATGCCAAAGGCAATCTTCTCAGTCTGTTCTGGATCTAGCGAGCCTTTAACTGTTGCTAAATAAATACTGTTCAGTACAGAAAGGAAGGCATGGTTCTGGTCAAAGGGCTACACCAGCTGAAGGTTTAACTACTTTGCTGACTGTGGCAGTGCTGCTTTTTCATAGGCTCAGCACCTACTTTAGTGTATAGTGTAGAAGAATATTTTGGGCAAGGCTTCACCTTTCCATCTTGTTGCACAGGTGTCAAAGCCAGTGGTAGAACTTTTATACTGCGGCAATGCCTGGAAGTCCCTCAGAGCTGCTTTGCCCTAAGTACTGCAAAAGAGTAGCCCTTACCCCAAATAAGTTGGTCTCTGTGACCATGTGTCTTTTAATTTAGCCCAAAAAACAAAATTAAGACAATCTGTGCATGAAACCATGAGAAAGGAGATGGGCTTCTTACATTCCCACGTTGCAAAAGCCAAAATCTGACCATAAGTTTTGTTGCTTTTTTTTAAGTCCTAGTTACTATTGGTATGATTCATTTTTTTGTTTTATAATAGTACCCAGATGTCCCAATCAGGGTCCTGCTGTGCTTAACACCACACAAGCTTATAAGAAGATACAGGCTTTGCTCTGTAGAACTTAAAATGTAATTTAGGAGACAGCATAACAAGTGAATGAGCAAACAAACACAAGGCAACATGGGCATCAGGGTCACTGGTTACTGCAGGCTGGCACCACTCACAGCATAAAGGCTCCGAATTGTACGCAGGGACCTTTATGATATAGGAAAACACATAGCAGCAGCCTGCTGTGGCTCTGTGATCAGCCATTAGCCCAATGGCAGTTTCTCGTAAGCTGCGCACTAGAAGCAAGTCTTGAAGAAGTACTTGAAATTCAGAAGTATTGACAGATATATAACAGTGTAACAGATATATTAACAGTATATAACAGATTTAACAGGCAAAGACACGTAACCTGGAAAGGAGGCATAGTTTGCTTATTTTTTTCTTTCTTTGCCCTAACAAAAGGGCAGTAAGTCCCTGGCAAGTTAATGCTAATAGGCGTGTTGGACAAAAGCTGTAGGAAAGTATTAAAAGAGAAAAAAAAGGATCCTTGGTGTAGCAAAGAAGTGGGAGTATCCCAGCTGAGACAGGATATGTTCAGCTGTCGTGGTAAGGACACTGCATAATGCAGATTAGAATCCAAAGAAAGAAGGAGAGGAAAGGGGTTTCAAAAGGTTAGTCATTTTTACTTAATCCAGTGATAATTCACAGTATATCCCCAGTGATAATTCAGATCTGAAGATCTGAAACACGTAATTTTCTATTTTCTGCTCATCAGATACTAAGTAAAATATCTACTGTATTATTTTATGAATTAAACACATATTCTTCTATCAGGCCACTTAAGTCATTTCTGGGAATACTGGTTCTTTGGCTTAGTGTATAGGTGAAACTCATGCTTTTCATTTAACTGACCATTTGGTGGCAGTACACGTTAGCAGCAATCCCTCACTTTTGTGATGATGTAAATGTTATTTATTGCATTTAAATCTAAACTCTGTTCTTCTCAAAAGTATCAAATGCAGGAGCCAAATCTTGATATAAACTCTTCAAGGCTAAGGGATGAATGCCTGCTCTTAAAACACTCTAAGGCAAACAAGTAAATGGGATCTTCATAGGAAAAAATGTGTGCGATGATCTATTCATTAACATTTCATTGTACTTCTTTCAGCTATAAAGAAAATAGTTCACTTCTGCTTTCTTCCATTGTTCCATCTAAGGGATTGTGACATAGTTTCATAAAAATTATGGTTATCATGAAGTATCAACAGTATGCTTTTATTGCTATTTTCTTACATGCAAAAATAAGATGAAGTCAAATTAAATTAAATTAACTTTAATAGCCTGCATGCAAAGAAGAAATTACACCTATATGGAAAAAACGTAGACAGGATTTCTCAAGGGATTCTCCGCTGTCCTTGGTAACAGGCATCTGTTACCACACTCTTACAAAGCAACGTACTCTATACACTGAGTGAACATTTTTATCTGGTGCAGTTTAGAGAGACGCACAATATCCTGTTTTTAATGCAGCACAGGTGTTGGCAGATCGAGTTACCAAGTCTCATTAAATCATATATATATAGTCATGAAATCAATTTTCTATTTTTTTATATTTGTGTACTAGATCAAATTGTTAAAACTAAGACAAGGGAAGGGAAAAGGGGCCAGTTACAGTGTTCATAGGGGTTGATACTTTCTAATCTCTGTTTTGATCCAAGCAATATTTCATTTGACTGTTTATTTCCATTAAGACGCTTTTTGAACTTATTTATTGAGCTATGGTACTTGTTGGGAATTGTTTCTGGCTATGGACAAATACCATCTGCACTAAAGTAAACTTGTGTATAAAAAAGCTTGTTAGTACAAACTAAAACCAGAAAAGGATCTTAGAATGGGCCCAGGGAGGGAACCTGTAAGAGTATGGCAGAAGGGAACGGGGGAAGGATACTGAACTTCAGGACTCTTACAACAATCCAGCTTCAAGCTAGACATCATGTAGTCAGCTTGTGTTAATGTTACTGCATGCTCTGAAGCAGGCTTCAGCCACCTATAAATTATCCCTGAAAGCAAGAGAATGCCTAAAATGCAGACATAGAGGAGGAGAAAAGATAAATTATATATTACATAGCAGGAAAATGTAAGCTCTACATTTTCAACTCTCTTTGTCTGAATTTTAAAAGTGTAATTCGATATGTGAGCACCCAAGTTAACAGTCTCAACTTCAGTTTTCCACCAGAGCTGCAGGTGCACAAGAGTTTCCAGTAGCTTTTGGCATAGCTAAATGCTTGAATAGAGAGCAGGCTGTTTAGTTTGGTGTTCCCTGGTTTGACAGTCCGGCTTCCTATATTTTATAGTGTTTACATTTTCTCAGTGCAGAACATTCGTAAAACCTCACAACACCTCTCTGCAGTAGACAAGTGTTACTACTCCTAGTTACTGGATCATGGAAGAGAAAGAACAAAACCATTAAAAATATTGCAGTGCCATACAATGGCCAGAAATACAGAAACAGCCACACTCTTGAGGCAGGATTCTACATCTCTGAGTCACGTCAGCAGTATTCTTCTTGCTTTTGTATTCAGTTACTCTACTGTACTGATAACACCCATCTGATTCCATTCATAATTTGAAAATTAGTTTAAAACATAGCTTTTTTCAGTAGCAGTCTGATTCCAACAAAAAGATATGAGGTATTCTTGAAAGTGGCTCAGTATTTTCTTAGAGATTTACACATACTTACCTTTATTAGCAGTACTTGCAGTAACGGAATACTACCTGTATATACTTATTCCTACCACTGGGAATACCCAAGATCCTGTAAATCAGAGGAAGCTCTTAATTTTCGATGAAAATCTCAACAGAAGGGGAGGAGCTGGTGCCTTCTCTTCACCCTCCAGCAGTTGTAAAGGAGCTCTTCTTTATCTCCTAAAATAAGAGGATAACACTGCCTAAGGAGAGTTTCTTAATGATTACAATTTTGACACTTTAAAGGAAGCAATATAGCAGGCACTGTTTTAATGAGTAATTGCTTATAATAAATGGTGTCTGATTTCTTAATGCTTTTACTTCAGTCAAAAGATGATCAGTAGTGTAAGTGGAGAGATCACCTGGATGGTGTGGCAAATAGTCCAGTTGCATGTTTAAGCTGTTGTTTTGTCTTCATTGGGAAAAAGGCATGTTCTCCAAGCTCACCTACACTGGGACTTTGTCACATGAACTTGTTACCACAGAGCCTTGGGTTAGCTTAGCTGCTTTGTACTTGTTCTTTGCATGCCGTACTCTCCAGTAAGTGCAAGCTAACTTACTCCAGAGCACTCACTAGGATACTTACCTTGAGCAGCTAACTCACACAGTACCCACACTGTGCTTGCAGTGACTTGTTCGTGTGCCAAAAACTTGAGATTTAATAACAAACATAAAGTAAAACCTTGCTGAAGACGGCCCAGCTTCATTTTTAACATGAGGCAGATTACCATAGCCTTAGATTTTCCTGTTGTCTTTAACACAACCTACCAAAATGTATGAAAACAATAAACTGCCTTGTCTTCACCAAGATTTTATTCTGTGGTAGTCAGAATGTTTTGGTTAAGAACAAACCAATTTTCCTAATAAAGAAGCACCCTAGATCTCTTTTCCACCCTTGCAGTGATGGCAAGCAAAGAATTTCCGTACAGTTTCTGGTCCTTTTCATACTGCCAAAACATTCTAAATGGTCACAACCTTGATCTTACAAATTAGTGCGTCTATCCATGATAATAGTAATTCCATCATGTAATATTTGCTGAGTTGGCGCACAAGTATCTTTAAGTAACATAAATCTTGATCAAGTGGTAGAGAAACCACAAACTTATACCTTGGAGGAACCCAGCTAAACAAAAATATTTACATTTTCAGGAAACCCATGTCTTCTCACCTGCACCAGAGGCATTTGGGCTCACATTGCTTGTACTTTGCATTTGCTCATTGTTATAAAATTCTTTAGGATCAACACTGTAAAGACTAATTCCCAGCACTATCCAAACAGTGAAAATGTGCATGTTGGCTGCTGCTATTTCTGCTTTAAACCATTCCCACCACATTGCTTTGATACATGGCTACATAGCTGTGACGAAAGACATGTTCTGATCAAATGTCTGTGGTTTTTACCCCTACTCACCAGCTATTGCTTCCTGGCAGTAGGGTGTCAGCAGTATATTTCATGCAAATGAGTATCTTCCAATTCAGTAGGAAATGGTCTGCCTATGTGTAATTTTAGACAGCATCCAAAGAGATCCAAATGCAAAATCCAGACCTCAGGGACACTGCATTGTTTTGTGACTTTTTGCCCCAAAATCAACAAATGGATTATATTCATTCCTCTGTAGTTTTTTCAGTTATGAAAGGTACAGCATGGCTTTTATTGTGTTATGGTAAGGTAATAAATAACTCGAGAATAATTTGATTCCAAACCCATCTCTGAAAATGAAAAGTTCAGCTATGTAAAACTTAGCTCGCAGCCACTACCTTGAGCTTTGCTCTGTGCAGAATTTGACCAGTCAGGACTAGGGTGAGAAGCTTTCACAAAAAAAGGCCAGGGTGCAATACAAGACTTAGCTGTGATACTTTTTCTCGCAATAAACAGTGGGTCAAATCTCCTTTCTGATACTGCAGGAGCTATGCTGTAGATAAGACCACCAATTCAGGGAGAAACTCAAGGGCTGTGATGATGGGCAACCTCACCTTATATGTGTAAGATCATTTTATAAGGAAAAATGAACTGTTGGACCTCGTACTGTACTCCTTTTGACTACAGAGATCTCTCTGTTTTATTAGTTTCTAAGGACAACATCAGTGACTGCAATTAATGATCAGGGACAGAATCAAGGCAGGTCAGGTCTCCATAGATAGCAGCTTGGTCCTATGAGCTGTTCATAAAGGCACCTGCCACAGTGGTATTAGAGCAGGAAGTATATCCAATAACTCCACTCATGATACTACATTTTGGTTTTTGTTGTTTTTTCAGGAAAATGAAAGCTGTGAAGAAAACTTATCCTCCTAAATATTAAAGACCCAGTTACAAGTTGCTGATTCACAGAAGAGCCTAAAATAATAACTGCACTGGACAAGTTCAGGGATGATACCATGGAGCAGAGCCAGAAGGTGCCCTGTATGGCCTCCACTTTTTAATTAAGTAATTAGTTAATCATGGTGCTCTTACTGGACCTGTGCTTGGGTAGTATTGACTTCACACCACATAGAAAGGGGGGTAGCAGTCTGATCTCTCCATGTGTACACATTTAACTAGTTTCACTTCCATATAGAGCACTCAGACCATCTGTCTATTTACCTCTCTACTTTGTAAATATGAATATAAATATTGATTTTCTCAAACTGCCCCATACTTAGTCACTCATACATTAGATGATTTCTGATCCTGTAACAGCACATGCAAGTCTCAAGAGGGGATCTGAAGGAAGAGAGACTTGTTTCTATTAATCTCTGCCTTCAGCAAAGAGCCATGCACGTCTGTGATGGGTTATAAATAACAGTTTTATTCGTTCTTTAGAATTTGAAACCTCTTCTGAAAAAGGAATAACAGTCCTTGCTTGCTTCCAGCCAGGCCCCCTGCCCTCGTGATGCACTGCAGGCAGCCCATACCTGGGGGTGACCCTGCAGGCTCCCGCACGCACAGTTCCCATTGGCCCAGCCGGGAACAAAGATCTTTTTTTCAGTAAATCTTCTCAGACTAAACATGGACAAGAGCTTCCTTGCTGCTCTATGATCTCCGGAGTGATGGCGATCGCAGTAAATTCATCTTTTTATTCACTTTTAATGTAACAATCATTTTATACTGGAGCAGCCAATGTGATGTCTGCACACGCCTTCCCTTGGTGACATCACTGTGGAACCATTGCAGTTGAACCAATGGGAAGGGTATATGCAAATGAGGGCGGGGAGGCCGGGGGATTTGCCTCTGATAACACCATCCCCTCTGCCCTCACCGGGAGTGAAGCGTATGAAAACGAAGGGAAAAAAACGGGAGAGAGCAAGGGGCTACTGCTGGGGCCATGTCCTCACCTACAGTCTTGCTTGCACACAGTGGGAGAAGGGCAGGAAAAGCTGAAGTGACTGACAGAAAAGAGGGACATTTCAGCACTCCCGTACTGTAGGCTTGATCCATTTTAAATACCCAACCTGGGTTTTTTAAAGCTAGATGCTAGGAAAGTGCCTTTCAAACATCTGTTACCCAGCATGAAAACTAGAACCCAGAATTAGTTGTCTGTAAATTGTCCATGCAAAATTAGGCATCTTAGAATGATATCGAAAACCAAAGAGCAAGCTAAGCCAGGAGCTACCTTCCGTCACTCAGCATACAGTCGCCAGAAGTTAGCCAGAAAAGAAACTCAAAGGATATCGAGTGTCTTCAATCTTGCCCTTCACTCAGGGCTACGAGAAATTTCTTTTATCCACTTGGTATGCACAGCCAGCACCCTCACTGGAAGCTATATGTCTCTAAAGAACTAGGCAGGACTCATATGTTTCTTTTAAAATGTAGCCAGAATTTATGCTGTGCCCTTCAAAAGCGGTGAGAGTGCTCAGGGGAAATAGACTCAGTTCTTTCCTCATCTCAAAATACTTTAATCCCTCTTTTCTCACTCTCCAGAAGATGGAGATCTCCAAGAGGTTACCTAATCTGGTAATAGGCTAGCGTGGGAGGTGCAAAAGGACCCCTTTCATCCCTTTTGGGAAAATTGTACTGCTGTGCAGGAAATACTAAAGGTTCACTGAGAGAGGTAGAGTGGCTGAGCTTACAGCTAGCAAGAAACACAGTTCTCATTCCTGTTTCCATGATTGTTCCTGTATTTTATCTATTTTATCTGAAATGCAGACACTGTCTTGGGAGCAAAATCCAGAACTCAGATCTTTTCATACTGACCTGAGACACTTAACCACTAAACTACTGAATCATGCTTGGCCCCATAAACCTTGAAGTCTCCTCTACAGTGGCATAGTGGTAGAGAGTATTTCCACCCAGAACCGTTTATTGCCTGGTGTTAGGACACTTCCCTTTAAGGGAGGAGATATAATTCTGAACCATCCCAGAAGAAGAGGGAACTAAACTAGATTTTCCACATCTGAGCAACTTTGGATGAAAAATTAAAGTGACAAAAGTCAAATGTCTATTAACCCTAGTGCCTCCAGGGTTAGGCAGGTATTTTCAGTATCATGCTTTGCATTTAAGTTTCTGAATTCCTATATTCCCAAATAAAGTGCTTAAGTCCTCTTTTGGAGTTCACCCAAAGTCATGGTTAGATCTGAACACAATATTTACATTAAACCTCAGCGCTCTCTGACCTGAGTTTTGGGTGCAAAGTTCACTGAGTTCATGAACATAAGCCAATGATCTTGAAAGTCTGGCAAACACAAACTAAGGTGGTTCAGAGAGCTGGCAGACCTACAACCCTAGATTTTTACAGTTCATACATCCTCAGAGCAAGATAGAATATATTTACCACCCCAAATACAAGCCTGAGACGAGCTCAGTGCAAGCAGCTAGAAGTAAGGAAAGGCCAACTAGGGAGCAGGGAGCCCTTGGAAGTCTGAACTGATAACAGTGTGCCCATAAATGCTGTGACATTCAGAGCTCTCAGTGCTAGCCCTGCCTAAACTGGTATGTGCAGAGGGAGCTGCACTTCAACAGATCTGTGAATCGTCTGTGAGCACAGTATGTAATATCCTGGCTTTTAGGCTGATTAATTACAGGTGGTAAAGGAGAACATAAAATCCACATCCAAAGCACCTTTGCTGAGTCTTGCACAATACTAGCCACTGGGGCACACAGTGCAGACAGGTGACAAAATGCACCTGCAGCTCTTACTAACATGTCTCTGTATATTTACAAGGAAGCTGCAACAGGGAATGATAGAAATACTAGTTGAAAGGGCTCTCTAGAGATCATCTAGTCCAAACTCCTACCTGAAACTTGAAATTGTGGGGTTCTTTTCTATGCCTCACTCTTAATGCCTTACCAGGCCCCTGGTATGCTAACAGTCTCCCGGATGTAGAGAACCATTTGGATTCTATTGTGTGAAAGCAGAATAAATAACTAAAAGAAAAAATAAGAGAGAGAGAGAAGTTAGGAAAGAGCCTCTAGTTTTAAAATGCATACAGAGGTATGTGTAGCTTTTTTGCTATTAGCCTCAAGATGAATGACTTGTTTTAAAACCAGTAAAAATGCCATGTTGCGCAGGTGCCTGTATGTGTGGGTAGATTTCTCATGAGGACTTAAGGGACACCGTTAGCACTCCCTGGTGTTCTGCGTGGACTGTGGCATGTGAGGGGGAAGCAGCTGCAATCCTGCTCAGCAATTTCCCTGGTCCTCCTCCCATCTCCATCCTGTTTGCCTACAGACTGGTGTACATGAAATTGCAGACTGGAAGTTATCAAACAAAATGCCAACTGAATAAAGCAGAAACAAGTAAATGAGCAATATATGTATTTGAACACCAGAGGGCAATTAGAAAGGAGCTGAAATGGGGATAATTAGATAATACAATTCTAAATGAATGGTGAATAATCCTATTGCCTGTTTATGATAAATATAACAAATGGCTTTTCAAAGCACTGTTAGTTTTTCTATGGTTTGATAGATCAAGGTTAGTTACTGTCAGAACCAGAACATTATGCTTTGTTTCCAGCTGATGAAGGAATAAGATTGATTTGAAACATATGGCGAAAAATACTGCAGCTCTTTGTTTGCATCTGTTATACTTCTACTTGTTAGTAATTGGTTCACAAGTTGCTTTTCTATTTTTGCTGTATTTTTTTAATATATTAAGTGAAAACAGAGACATTTTAGCAGATGCATAAATGAGAGGATAAACATCTCAGAAAGCTTTGAAGCTGTGTTATGTTTTTTCTCCAGTTTGTTTTGTATCTCTTGGACTACACACAGGATTTTCTGCTGGTGAATATGGGCCTAAAGCCTTTTTTTGGGTCACCTGGACCTGGTGAGAAGAGGGTCCATATCTGACATCCTGCAATAGCATTTTTCAGAGATATTTGGAGAAACTATAGCAAAAACTTTTCATGTAGCATATTCATATTTTTAAACAGGCTCTTATTTTATAAGAAGGTCTCTAAAAGAAGTCCCGGAGTGTTTAGTTATCTAAAGCCAAGACACTTTTACATGACTAGCTCTTTCAAATGCCTTCAAACTGCGAGCAACCCAATACTTAGAGTGAATTGTAAGTATTCACATTATTTTCACATCTTTATTCTCTTGTTAGACCATGAAGAACAGATAATCATAACCCAATGATCTGTGAGTATTTATCAGAACAAGCCTAAGAGCCAGTGGAAATTACAATGTGTGTGCTTCAGTACAATCAATTTTGTTTGTTATTTTAGTGGCATGATTCCTGTTTACAACAATCAAGCCATCATGTTACACAGAGTAAATCAATAGGGTGATAATGTAGCTGTTTACTGTACTTACAGACTTGCCTGTGACCATGTCTAGGACACACCATATCCTAGAATGCAGTGCTCTTCTTTTTTATTTCCCTTTGGATCAAGGCTGACATAACTCACAGGTACTAGCAAATCCCACCACACTACAAAATGTAACATTTATGAGAGATACATCTGGTGCATATTTATAGTGAGCAGAATAAGGACTTGTTTCAATTATGCATGTGGATTAGCTCTTTGAAGAAAAAAAGTAGGTGTTACCTCATGCCCATATAAATCCAGTGGTAAAATGCGCCTACACCAAAACCTCCTTTACTTGCCATTACTTGTACATGCACATTAACATATTTTTGAACAAGACAGACAGATGCATGTTGCTATGTATTTTGGAGAATGTACTGTGCTTACATTTTTCAAGCTATGCAACAATTCCTGCTATAGATTGATGTTGTGCCAGATGGGGACAATACACGAATACCTGTGGGCATGGAACAGCATATTTTCAACATACATCAAACACTTATAGGTAGATGAGCAAGTTACTATTGGGTAAATTAGAAAGTGAACCTGCAGCATTTCAGCTGTTCTTGATAGCATCCCATGCAGACGCTCTTACCTACTCTATCTCGTGGTGTATCCAGGGTTTATCCAGGATCTATCTTTCACTGAGATGTCAACGACATCATCCCTGGTAGGGAACACTGCAGAGTAATAATGTGTCTTAGTCCATTGTAACAGAGTAGGCGTTTTTCTGCAAATTCACTCTAGCTTACTCTGTAGCAACTAGCTCATTAGAGAAAAATTAACAACAGTAAATTTGGGTCAGCTAATTGTTAAGTGTTTGTGCACATCCATTCTACAGAATGGAAGTTGCAGACTGGGGACCCATATCCCTTTTATGTGAGGCACAGGAAGATCAGAGAGAAGCAGAAGCAGAAGCAGGAGGACATGCTGCAGAAGAAGCTCCTTGCAGAATGGTCCTTCCTTATTCAACAGGTAACCTAGCAGATAATGACACTGCTACAGACTCAGATTTCTGTGATTTTGGGGAGACTTATGTGCAGCCACTTTATAAAGCATGTTTTGTCTGAAAGCAAAAATAATAATAATAACAATGAAGTTACAAGCAGGATTACTCTCCGTTTACATGTGGGCAAAATGGAGATTAATGATGCCAAACCTTCTGATTACAGAAGACCGTTGTCTGTAATTACATTATGTTTTGCATTATGCATTCTCTTGAAATGAATTCATAAGAGGTTAGATCTTGAAGACTCCTTAGTGTTATTTGCAGTATGAGTTTTTCTGGAAGCTAGCGACACTGGATCTCTCTTCCTGAATCTCTCGTATTTAAATTATTTCTGGAGCGCAGAATCGCTGCCTGCATCGTATGCCCGTGGAAAGAATCTGCAACATGTCATGGTGTCAAAACCTTACGTTCCCCAGAGCTTGCTAGGTTCAGCAGTTCTCCCACTTTCTTCTACAGACTTCCAAATTTTCCCTTGAGGGCATCATTCTTTGGCAGCTCCCTGAGTAAACCTTGCTTTGTCTCCCAGGGTTTCTGTCTCTCTTCCTTAGGTTTTGCTGTAAGTGAATAAATTATAATCCTTCAGACCTTGGCAGATGATGGTCCATTCCTGCAGACTCCTGTAGGGTCTCTTTCAGGGTCTAGAAGATCATACCAGGTAGCATCATTTTCTTTTGGTTTTATGATAGCATTTCTATAATAATGTTGTATAATAAGTGTTTGTAAAACCAGATTTATGTGTTCAATAAAACGAATACTTTTTTTTCAGAAGATTTGACATTTTATGGAATTCCATTTATTTGTATTTCAATTAGCTTTGTAAACGATGGCAAAGTTAGTAATGATGTTTGGCAATCAAAACACGTTATGAAGTATTTGAACAATACAAGGTTAGTTAAGTTGAAGGAGATGTTGTGCAGAGCATTTCAAATTGAATTTGGATAGTGGCAAGCATCTGTGTGTTTGGAAATCTCTAAGTTTCTGCCTGAAGGGTAATTTGAAGCTTATATAAACAAGAACTTGTGATCTAATGTTTGGGCTTTTACTGACACAGACACACAGACACACAGATGCACACACATAAACCTCTATGGGAGGTTACAAAAGATATAAAAAAAGAGAGAAGAGGTGGAGGAAGAGATGAGACATGTTAGCTGTCTATTTAATGTTTTTCACTCATGTAATACAGTCTGGCAAGCCTTTTCCACAGTTCCACCAAGCCAGACCTGTAAAAGCAATTATCTGTCATCATAACGTGAATCAAGTTTGCAACTGCTGTGGTTCTGCAAAGCGTGACAAAGTTAATTGAAATTTAGGCAGTGAATAGTTTTCACTTCCTGAGATAAGGTGTGTTTTCAGGGGAAGTTTGTTGCTATGTTGGCTTTAGTTAACTATTCTTAAGTCTCTTGTTAAAGGATTTGTGTTATTTCTGTGGGTGGATCATAGTCTCATCCAATTATGACTTCAGTAGAGCCAAACTTTGTGTCATATGCTTTACTAGCCCATACTGGTTTGCACATTCCTCTCACTTCACAAGAAGATGAAAAAAAAGGCAAGAAATCTCTCTCAAGTGTTTAAAAAAAGTACTTTGGAAGTATCAAATTTTACTGAAAGTTCATTTCACTCCAACAATATCATTTTGGTGGCTTAGTGGTATATTGTTTTAGTAGCTACAATAAAATTGTTTGAAGTCTGGCAAAAAAATGTTAATTCTCATCTCAGAAACTGAATGTGAAATATTTTTAGGTTTTCTTGGTGAGTTATTATCTAATCCCCTGATTGTAGAGCAGTATGCATTTGCCTTCACCTAGTTTTACACTCGTTTTTAAGTGATCTCTGTCTTAAAATGGCTTACTTTTAACAACTGAAATCCTGAAGGCAGTCATGGTATTGGTACTAATGTGAGTAATGTAAGAATATGGAAAGGAAAATGGAAATTTCTGAGTCCCCAGGGTATATTACAAGCCTGATTCTCTTTTTAATCCAGTTTTGCTCTAATATAATTCAGTCGACTTTCAGTGGAGGTGTTCCAGACCATGATCTTGTAAGATGCTCGTCATCCTCAAACCCCACTGAACAAGTACACAAGAAAAATTAATTCCTTCCTCCATTAAAAAAAAGTTAGTTTTGGAACTATTTGTTCCCAAACCAGGAAAAATGTCAAAATAACCATTTGATTTTCTGGGGGAGTTTTTTTAGATCTGGTTGTTATGATACATTTGAAAATTTTGTTCTGATGTTGATCCATAGTTTTTGCTTTCAGGAGCTTTTTATTTCTCACATAAAACATTTTTTTAATTAGTTTGAAGGGAAAGAAAAAAGAAAACTTTTCAAGAACTGATACAATGTTCCTAAAAAAAAAAATCTATTTTGTGAAGGTAGAATTATTATTTCAGTGAATGCTTCCAGGCAAGATATACCAATAATTTATATGGGAGCTGAGGCTGCTAAGGCATTTGCCAGGTTAAGTCCTAAATAAGAGGAACCAGAAGCCCTAGTCTTCCTCTCAAACCCCATATAACAGAAAAGGCCAAAATAGCATTAAATAATAATGGATGTAGAAAGATTTCCTCTCAAAAAGACTAAGCCTCTTTATAGCAACCACCTGCAGCTTGCATTTCATCTTCCCTCTGACCTCCAACATTCCCCAAATATCCCTGATGCAAGAGACAAACCAAGAGTGAGGTTGCAAGTGAGGGTCACACTGGACACTAATGTAGAAATTCTGGGCAATTACGAGGCTCCCAGGACTACTGCAAGACCCTGGCACCACTGCTTGAGGCTTACATAGAATCTCACTGAAGTCCAGACTGATCCAATGGAAGTCAGTCCAGCTTTTAGGGCTAGCAGGAGGGTTTAGACTATAGTACAGGCTTCCATGACCTAATATTTAAACCAGAATCTGTCACCATTTTTTTTTCTGAATGAGTCTGTAGAAGACCTGCATGTTCAAGGTCTACTCAGACCTGTTGGGTATTAAGGGTTCAGCATCCCAAAATTCAGACTGAGTCTGGGAAAACTGGAATTCCACCGGAGGAAAAGTGAAGACCAATATCTGAGCAGGTACAGTCAGAGAAGATCAGAAAAGGACAGGCATGCAGCTAACTCCGCAACTGCAGCATTCTCTTTTCCAAGTGTTCTGTCAAATACAGTTATTCGATTCTAATAATTCTAATTAAACCCGTCATAATGTAATGGAAATTTCCCAGGACAGACTTCATTGCTAGAAATAGGCTAAATGAACATTACTGGAAGCGTTCTTTCCCTGTCAGTGAGTTATATTGGCCTTGTTCTTGCTTCTAGTGTAAGCTCTAATTTTGGACATAAAAATAGCTTTCCAATTTTTCCCCATCATCTTTACACTCTCCAAACTGTTGCATTTTTGAACACTGAAGTACACACATAATTTAAGTATTACACTTCTTCCTATCTGGCCTGCAGCCATGCCCCCTTAGGCAATGAGCTCACTGGATCTCATAAACTCCGGCGGGGTTAGGCTGGGTCAGCATGTACATGAAAAGATCTCCAAGGAAAAACCAGGTGCTGCCGAGCTCGCGGCTGGCAGTTCGGTAGGTGGCACCCTTTCCTTTGGAGTTAACCCAGACCACCGCTGCCTGGTGCTAGACAGATCTCACGCGTGAATGAGGCTTAGACCCAAGTTGAACCCGCCCCCCCAGGGCCACTGAGCAACGGGAGTCGTGAGCAGAGTAGCGAGTTTAACATCCCAGCAGGTGTCCTGTCTCTTTCCCAGTGTCTGCGTCATCACCATCGAATTGTGCGCAGACACCACTGGCAGTGTGTCCATCAGCAGGATGAGCCGTTGTGCATCCTACTGCGGGACGTGAGCTGCACTTGGCACTTGGGGGGTGGGTGGGCCTAGAGAAGCCAAGACACACGCTCCATCCAAGCACTGGCCTTGCCTTGCCTTGCCTTGCCTTCCCTTCCTTTCCCTTCCCTTCAAACAAAACTTCTCAAGGAGCAGAGAAGAAACACAGCCTGTTCTCACCCTGGGGAAGTTTTCCCTTTGGGATGATGGGACCTCACAGGAGCTGGGAAGTGCAAAGCCAAGTTTAGATCTGGCCTAGGTAGTTGAATTCAACTACCTGAAATCTCTCTGAAGTTTCAAAAGGATAAAACTTCCATGGTTTCTGCTCCTGTTTTGCAACTCTTTGGTTGTGCTGCTCTGCATCATATAAATTCTATTTTGGCTTCCATTGCAAAGGCATAAGGTTTTCTGACTGCTATAGACACTGAGAATGTAAATCAGTGTCCAAAAATCAACTGTTAGTATTTTTTTTCCACAAAAATAAAAGAGAAAGGGCTCCCCAAACCAATGGCTTCCTAGCTTTTTTGCTCTGGAGACCATTCACGCAAAAAGAAAAAATAGCCTTCTCAAACACTCAGTTCGCTTCCCCAAGATCTGTCAAATATGGCGTAGCTCCCAAAACATTTAATTCTCCAGACCACCTGGGAGAGCCCCACAAACCACTGGTGGTCCATAGACCGCAGTCTGAGCACTGCTGTGTTAGGCTACTGGTTAAAGGAAAGGAAATTAAACACAGAAAGCTGTTAAAATGACATTGCATGTGAGTCATGGTTCTACATTAAGTAATGTTCTTACAGAGCACTTGTCTTGTCCCCCTGGATGAAAGCTCCCCACCTTCTGTCTCTAGTCTCTACCTTTTAATAATAAATATCATGTTTTATTATTATAGAAAGGAAAGAAATGCTAATGCATTGTCTGAGAAACAATGAAGTGTTAGAAATAGAAATATAATGAGAGGTGTATGACTGAATACAGCACTCATTTTTTCTGCTACTGACATGCAATGAATTCTTTAACTTTCCATTGAAGTCCCTTTAAATTAAGTATGCCAGAGTACTTCTTTTTCACATTCTCCCTTTCCAAAGTGCACCCTAGTGCAACCAGACTCTGTCTCTTTGTTCATTTAATATTGGGCTGTAACAAGCTTGCTTCAAAGTACCTGCCCTGCCTGCTGACTGGTGGAGTCGGGCAGAGAAAGGGTCTAGAAGCCACAGTTTTGTGCAGCTCCACATCTGATTTTTAAGCCATTTATTTAATGAGCTAATTTTTATGATTGCAGACTCACTTGAGCTTTAAAAAATGGATTTAGACCTGGTGAAAGGCTGCCACATAATAATGGTTTTTTACTATTACAGTCTATTATCATTCATCTTTCATCATAAGATTACAAATATTTTTCTCTCAAAACTTTAAATTCCAGATCTGAAGATGCACAACACAGATTACAACTCTACAAATGACAGTGGAAGGAGGCTCTTATCCTTTGCATCTACCTGCTTGCAGGTGGTGGACACAACACGCCTGCCAGACGGTAACGTCTGTGTCCCAGTCCCTCTGTTAAGTCCTTGCATGCAACCTGTCTGAAGTGAGCAGAGCTCCAGGTTTGGTTTATTCCTTCTAAAAAGCAGTGTGACCAAGATCTGGATCTGTCACACTTGGGACCTATTTCCCGTTCTGCGTGGGATGATCTTGTGCAACTGTTAGTAAAGGGGAAGGGTCAGGATGATAACTGCCTGCCAGCAGGGATATAAAAAAATCTAAGTGTCAAGTAAGGTTGGTGATGTACACAAGAATATTGTCAGTACTTTGAAGTGGTAAAGCCCAAAGCATATATTTTCAGCTGAGTACCTGATCCCTAAGGCTATTGGTTATCCTCTCTCAATATCCTTACTGGAGGTGCAGATAGACAAGAGAGGGCTGCCAAATCCCTCAGAGCTGTATGAGGTACATGGGACTCAGCAAGCTGGCAAGCAGCTGGCATTGCTATCACCGCAGTGGGGCAATGATCCCTGCCCTTCGTGCCCCAGGGCTGGGATCTTGGAGGCTGCCTGCCAACAGAAAGGCAAGATTTCTAACTTTCGTGCTTCCAGTTGTCTGAATTTCACATGAGCTGCTGCTTCTGTGTTTTTATTTTGTGAATGCATGACTTGGTTCACTTTTATTTTTTAGAAGGGAATATGCGTATTTAAAGTAATTCCCAGCAAATAAACTATAACAACATTTGAGCAAAGCCCAACAGCATAAATCTGGAAAGAAAGGAAGAAATGATATAGGCAGGACTCCCCCAGAGAACTGCTTACAGCAATGACTGACATCTGAATGGTCCAGTTGGTATTTGTTGCCTGTCTCTCCAGCAAAGGTTGCATAGCACCCAATCAGTCTCAGGCTGGAGACCACCAACACTCTTCTGTGATCGGCATACAGAGGACTAAGTCTGGGAATTTGAAGGAATTTCCAGGTATATGTTAGCCACTTCTGAATTTATTGATATTCAAATCTTGGATGGTAGCCCCATGGTATCAGCAGTCAGTAACACCTTGCATTAATGGTAATAATAGTAACAGTAATAATTAACAGTAATAATAAGAAGAAACAGTATTTTTCAACAGAGTTCTCAGGATCACTGTCAATGTGCAGATATAGAAAATTTCACTGTGCCTTCAGCAAAGAAAACGGGGTATAGCCCAACCCAACCCAGCACCAACACAAGAACATTTATGACAGTAACAAGCACACATTTTCTGTGGTTACTTTTAGCAGATTTATGTATTAGTGAAATGCAAATGAAATGTCGAACTGCTGTTCGTGGTCAGACTTACTGTTTACACATGGAGAAAAGGTTTAGAAAGTAATTAATCTTGCATTTCTAAATTTTATTTTGATTAGGCATTTGAGAAAAAAATACTTGGCAATCTTGGTAATGCTAGAGATAGCAAACAGAAAGATTAACAGAGCACTGGAAACCCGCTTGCAGAGCTTCCGGAATAGAGAGTGTAATTCGCAACCTTATCAGGACACAGCACAGAGTTTGGTGGAACAGCATGTTCTCATGAGCTTGGCTTCTGTATTTGCTTGGGCTCCACTCAGCACATCAATATTAGAGCAAGGGAGGTACTGGCAGGAGGGCGCCTGTGGAAGGACAGAGATCTGACCAGAGCTGAAGAGACTCCACAGAGCAGCCGCTTGCTGCAGCCATCACCCAAGGCTGTGTCCTGGGCTGAACCTACAGATGTTGAAAGCACAGGACGACCTGGGAACCCTGGGCATGTAACTGCGACATAGCAATGTGCACAAAGCAAGAGCAGGAGATGCTCCTGTTTGGAATTCGAGGTCTGGCAACTTTTTATGTCCATATGGGATTTCATGGAATGCTAGAACTCAGACAATAGCTAGAATCTGGGTAAAAACAAATATTCCCAGAACACAGGGGTCAAGCTCTAGAACAAAAATGTTATACTAATTGCAGTATAACAAGAAATACTATTAAATAATTTTTGAGAATGGGTTACAAAGTGCATATGGGTATAGCCTGCAACAAATTTTTTCTATAGATATTTAGCACTTACTAAGTTAGTTCCATCATCTCCCCCATCTTCATAGTACATGAAACTCTTTGGCAATAGGGATGGTCTGGATTGCTGTGGGAGCTAATGAAGCCTTAACCATAATAAATATGGAATGGTGCAGTATTCCCTTGTTTATTTCATGGAAAACAGGGCATGATAGCACTTACGACTTTCTTGCTTTTTTATATGGCTCTGTTCACTCTATGCACCTGGTGCCTTTTGATGATTCATTTTAATGTGTTCAACACATGCTCATACACAGACTGAAATCACGATAGAGAAGTCCTGCAGTGTGAGTAGCCAGGGATCTATGCCCAATCAGTTGCTGACGGTGACAGAGTGACAAATGTTGTCAATATTGTATAATGTGAAAAAACCTACTGGAAAATTCAGTCCTGGAAAACTCTGAAAAACATAGTTTTTCCAAAGGTTCAGTGATATAAGCAAAAAGTCCCCCAAGCACACATTTCCCTTGAAGAATGTAGGTGGTTTCAGTACTTAAAGTCAAGCACACACATATGTTCTGTGGTGATCCAAAGCTGTTACTGCTGAATGTGTATGGCTTTATCTCAATTCCCCTTCTACTATGATAATTTATGGCAGATTTATGACTTACTGTAGATTTATGACATACTCCAGACTGTCATTCTTCATAACTAGAGAGCTGAACTAAGCTCCAAAATATTTAGCATCATCCCTAGAACAGGCATTGATGGTACTCAGTAAGTTTTGCTGAAATGTATGTAATTCCCTATAAGGATATGTAGTATCCAGTGTTGATGAAGGATCCAGTGACAGAAAATAATATGTCTCCTGTTATTCCGAAGTAGTGAAAACTTAGTTTGGAGTACATTTTCAGTCTTGGTTCTTCACCTTTAGGAGCACACATTACTTTTATTACGTAGGCAGACAGACAGACAGACAGACAGATAGATAGTTATGGCTAAAAGTACCACAACATAAAAACAATGTTTTTCATTTAAATTGTTTTGCTTTTCAGTCAGCTTGTCTTACTCAAAAGCAACAGAAGACCCTTGACTTCATTTCTATTTCAAAGCATAGTCACTCTTTGACATCTGTTTTGGTGGAAGTTTAAACTACTTTGCTGACTTTGTTACTTTATATAAATGTTTAAAGACAATTCAATAAAGTGCAATTTCTTTGAGACAGGTACTATCATGTCAGTTTGAGGTAATCATGGCCATGCCTGCTTACATGTTTCTAATGCCATTTGATAGGTGTCATTGACTTTTATGAAAATCTTTGAAGCACTTCCTTATAGACTGTGTTTGGAATTACTGTACATATCTCTTTCCTGGCCTCTGGCTGAATCTTACAATGTAAATAGGTTCATATGGCTGGCACAGAGAGGGATAAGGTGTGTGTTACTAGAGCCAGTACTTCAAAGGGGTATGCATGGTTTCAACCAAAATTAAGAACAGGAGAGCCCTATGTAGACACTTCTCTTTTTTCTCTTTTTTTTTCTTTCCCTTTTTTTCCTAGTTCCTTCTTCACATGAAGAATGTCTGGGGTGAAGCTTTCCAAGGAATTATCTTAAATAATTTAAATGGAGTTAAGTGTTATTCTACTTGGATTTTGGTGGGGTGCAGGAAGCCATTTTTAGTACTGGGGCATAATAGCTTAGCAAACAAATTAGGGATGTTAGAACCACTCAAATACATCCATTACCGAATTACCAGAATGTTGAGCCAAGAAAAAATACAAATGCCAGTATTTGCTATTAACAATGAAAAAATATGCTTTAAAAATGCCAGACTACCAGAAAATATATCAACTATACAAATACTTTTAAAAACACTGAAAAACTCTATGCAGTAAAACACCCAATCTGTCCTATGTAAATATGCTATTGGAGAAACCTATATTCATTAATATCATATTCCCATTTAGAGATAAGAACTGTAACTGAATTCATGACACGCAAAAGTTCGTATAACGTATAATATGAGTTTACACGCTCTTAAAGTTGCTAGCAAAGTGAAACAAAGCATTCTGTTATTTCATTTCGGGCTGATATTTAAAACTTTGAAACAGCACATAATTTTTAAAATAATCTCACTGAAGCTAAGGAAACATAAATGTTTAAAATGAATTGCACTTTATCTCATTAACACTGAATTTGGTTTATGAGCATCAGTATAATGGATGTGCCTTTACAGTTATTTTGTATTGCAATAATAAATAACATTTTTTGCTTGGGCAAGGCCCAGAAAAAAGTAATCTCAATTTTGAGTGGATGAAACTCAAGGCCAAGGTGGTAGAAAGTATCATACCGCGACACAGAAATGATAGGAATTACAGAATTTTCAAAACTTTATTCTATATTCCATGATAAATTATTTGATGTCAAATATATATGCATCTGGGTTTTGGCCAGCACTGTCAATTTAGTAGCTTTTTCATTCTTTTTCATTCCTTCTGCATATATTTTGGGTACTGCTTTTGGGGTCATGTGATTACTGTCACAACCTCAGCTTTCATTTCAAAGGAGAAAAGGAGGTTTGTAGTTATGAAGCCCTAATGTTATGGGGAAAAAGCCCAGATGTAAACAGATGGAAGAGTATCTGTTCATATAGAGAAGAGCAGCCCTGCAACAGCTTGTTTTGTCCTGTATTCAGTCTGGGGATGCAGGTAATCCTAATCCTCTGCACGAATGAATGAGGTGTTTTACAAGCGAGTTTCACAGGGCCACTCAATTTCAGCAATGACACAGCAGACGAAGAATATGCAATATCTTCCAGACAGTAACACCTGCTGCCTAGGTAATATAGGTAATTCACTGGGCACAAATATTACACCACTATTTTTGTCACATGGATTGTACGAATTGCGCAGATTTTGTGCCTATTACACGTAAACAAAAAGAAAAGGTGAAGCAAAGTGCATTTTGCTTGGTAGAATATTAGAAATGAAACCAAGTGAGTAATAATTATGAAGTGACAAGAGAAATAATGATGTTAAGCTTCTATTTATAGAAGATGAAAATGCTAAAATACCATCTATAAATTGTGCATCATACAGAATCTGATTATTTGGGTATGTTTTTTTTCTCCAAGTATTAAGAAAATATGGTTACAGCAGCTGGAAGCAAGTGCTGCTTTAATCTTCTGTATGATGTGTAAAAGAAATCATCTTCAATTGAATGTTGTAGGTATGATCCCCAGCCTATTGAAGTCTATAGAAATCTCTATACTATTTCAGTGAAGATCTGAATCAGGCCCAATAGTAGGGACTTCAGAAAAGCGATAAAGATGGGATTTGATGGTACATTTAAGTCAGAAAGTCATGGAGACCTGATTTATAGGATTGTAAGGAAACATGATTCTTCCAAATGGTAAAAAACAAATAATGTGGGGAACACCTATCAAAAACTAAGTAGAAAGATGCTAATGAGGCAAACATTAGGCAACATAATATGCTCGGAGAAATGGTGTGGGAACCACTCTCTCTAAAAGTGGATGCTGAATTTTAAGTCTAGATATCTTTGAATAGTTAGAAATTGCTTTAAAAAGCTAAGAATCAGATTATTTGAAAAAGTAAAATCTAGCCATACTTTTCTCTATCTGAGAAACTAAATCATATTGTAAATCACTGTGCTGCCATCTAAGAAAAAGCTACTGACTCTCACAGTTTACTACATTATTTTCTCTTCCAGAAAGCTATATGAAAATTTTACTTGCAATACAGAAAACCCTTAAATGAAGAAAGCCCTGAATGATGACTTCTTTTCTATCTCTTCAAGTTCTAATTAGGCCATGGATATGTTTAATTAAATTTTGACCTTTTAACTGTGTGTATCAGAGTGTTCCCTTTAGCTCTCAGCACTCTTGACTATATTCCTTTGTTAGCCAGTAATAAAGCAGTTTACTGCTATTTTCAGTCAGCTTGAAATGTATTTTGTTTTCCTTGCGTTACCTTTTGCTCTTTACAATGCAGTATACCTTTCTTCTCCACCATAAACCTCTTCTTATATTGATTTTGTGCTGGGATGCTAATGACTTTCCACCTTCCAACAGCCTAATTAATTTTTTCAGAACTGTGTGTCCAGCTACCTACACACATACAGGATTGCCTCCTAGGTGGCTAAAGTCTGAAGGTCCTGAATGACTGCAGTTACTTCGTGGTAGGACTGGGGTATTAGACTTTTCACTTGCATACTCCAGAACTGTATCTTCGGTGAGCATTTGCATCCCCTTTGAAAAGATCTCTTTCCAAACAAGTATACCACCTGCTTAATTTAATACACCATACAAGATCAGAAAGACCTGCCTGCTGTTTAATGGCTTCCACTACTTACTTAAGTTACCATTAATAAGAACAATACTAGCGACATGTTATCAAACCACCAGCAAAACCTTGACATGAATGAATTGTCCTCATCCAAATCCAGCTTTCTCCTCTAGACAGCCAGGAGTGAGCTGGAGACAGACCCAGCTCGGGATCCTCCTCATTCCCAGGGTCTTGCCGGTGCCAGGTCACTGCCATCCACCCTGAGGTTCTATGAAGTCATCCCGGCTGCAGGACAATTTCTATCACTTTTCCATAGGATAAGGAGCTCTCTTAAACACTACCACCACCATCACAGCCTTCCTGGACTCTCTAGTTGTTTGTATGCACTTCCTCTTATCTCGTGTGAATGCTGTAAGTTAATTGATAAATCTCAGGAATCACCTTCAAGGGATTTCTTAATGTTTATCATCCTTACTTTCATAAGAACACTAGACAGTTTTAGACAGATAGAAAGGATAGAGAGAGATGCTTCACATTATTTATTTGAAAA
This sequence comes from Dromaius novaehollandiae, assembly GCF_036370855.1. Classification (NCBI taxonomy): domain Eukaryota; kingdom Metazoa; phylum Chordata; class Aves; order Casuariiformes; family Dromaiidae; genus Dromaius; species Dromaius novaehollandiae. The sequence goes on along the minus strand of NC_088130.1, from coordinate 52,150,001 downwards.
TAACAGCTTATGAGTGGAAAAGACTCAGTGAAGACCTTAGAGAATGTCTTACCCACTGAGAAGATTCACAACCTCTTCAGTATTCATGTATACTTCAGTATAACAGAGCAAGCAAACTTATGTAATGCAAGAGGCAGATATTCAGCATTCATTTCTGATTGTTGGCTCACAAGGCCATGTAACTGATTTTTCTATCACATAGTTCTCTTTTCCAGCAAATAGAAGCCAAGAAAAATGACCTGCTAAGTGACTATGTGGCTTAAATACCCATTTTCACATTCATTAATTGGCTTGATAGTGCAGTTCTCTGACCAGCTCTATTTATAAGGTTTCTACAAATGTGCAGAACAATACTGTATTAGATTGGATTAACTTCTTTTCTCATCATATTTGAAGATGTAATAAGAACTATATATAGGAATACTTTATTATATGTAACTAGCTAAAAGTAGCAGGATTCCCACCCTAGTCAGAGTAAGCCAATAATTGCAGCATTAGCTTTGGCACAATAAAGACATGCAAGAGCTTCTTCTAGAAAATCATTCTTTGACCAGCATTTCTCATGCTGTCTTTAAAAGTTCTTTCCATCATGCTTCTGAATAACAGATAGCATGGCTGTTGATTTGTATCCTGGACTTGTTCAAAGACCCAGGCCTTTTAACCTTTGCATTTAGGAATGCGGAGATTTTTCTTATTTTTCAAGTCACTGGGTATCTTATGTCACAATTACAGAGGTGCAGGTTGACATATGTATTTCAGCTCACTGCCCATAGGGTATTGTAGATGTCGTGAGGAAAATGCAGGTTTTTTGCACTCTTTCACCAAAACTACTCTCAGTGGGTTGGTCCAGTTACAAATGTTCTTCAACGTCTATTTTGTTGATACTGAGGATTCAGTACCTAGTATAATTAGAAGGTTTGTGCTGTCTGCACACACGAGAGAAAGCCCAGGCAACATAATTTCAGCTTCAGTTTTTCTCTCATAAGTTTCTTGGCTATGCTTCTTTACAAAAATAATTAAAACAAACATTAGTTTTCCTAGCAGTCCTTTCTTGGTATCTGTTTTGCATGTGTGTTCATCTTCCTAATTTCTACCTCAGGGTACAATTTGCATTCTCACTGTCGGGGGCAGGAAAATATGTGTATGTAGAAATTCCCATCCCCAACCTATGTGAGTGCAATGAAACACAAGATGTCTGTATCATACAGATCTGTTTGTATTTGATTTGAGAAGTTATGGCAGTGATTCAGTGCTGAACTGATGTCTTGTAGCATTCATACAATTGCTTGCTGGAGGCATCATATCTCATCTGGACAAGACGCAACACAGAGGTCTGGTCTACTCTGAGGTCATTAAAGACCAGTCTTTGAAAGAGAATCAAATATTGGGCATTTAGCCTGATATCTTGGTTAACTAGTAACTCTGATACTTCCAGAGGTGCACACACATGCGAGTACACTAACGCATATACACATGCACACATTTAGAGTTCACATTTAAAAGCTTCTTTAAAAGCATACATGACACCGTAAGTGCTAAATATGATGCTTACTATGATTAATACAAAAATTTGGGATTCTTCCAGATAAAAACTTTATATAGGAATGTAAAATTTTCCACTTTTTTCTTTCATAGTGCTTGGGGGCCAAAAGGGACCATTAGATCATCCAGATTCATCTCCTGTATGTCACAGGCCATTAAATTTCACTCAGTTACCCTTGTATTGAGCCCAATAACTTGTGTCTGAGTAAATCACAACTTTTATATGGCTCTAGCCAGGCAATTCCATCTGGTTGCTGTGACAAACCCCTTCCTCAGTCCCCTGTGATCCCACATTTCCTACAGAAGTCTTCTTGCTGCCTGCAAGTTTCTCTCCACAATTACTACTCTGTAAAACAAGAAACAACAGGTCTTGGGTCAAATGCAGAGCTGGTACTTGTTGCCCAGTCCACTGTTTTTATTTGAGACTCTCTTTTTACACTTTCTGGTACTATATCTGAATCTTTAACCTCTACTCATGACAAACATATTAGTGTGCCACAAGCCTTGAATCACAGTATACTTCAAGGTGATTTTTACACTGGCCTCTTTTTCCTCTGACCTCTTTCCTGGCTTATTCATTGAACATTTGCCTTTGTGGCTTTGAGCTATGTAGGACAGCATTGGCAGTAGACACCCTTATGCCTATATGTCTGTTTAAAACAAACCCTTGGTAATTAGTGGTTTGGTATTGAGCTGGTAATTCAGTGAAATCCATACTGCAGGCATGTGTTAGGACTCTGTGATAGTGTTTGCATTACTGGACAAATGGACTTGCTGTCCACTACATGACCTAGAGAGAGGATGGCTCTTGCGTGACATCATGCACATTTCCTCTCCATTTCCTGTTGTACGATTTCCTCCTTGCAATGCATGTCCTTAACTTTACTGTTTTAGAAGGGATAGCATAATTAAAATCTTCCTCTGGAATGATTGAAAGATAACCCCCACTAGCAACCCAAAGACTGATGCCCTGACTGGATCTGCTGTCCTTTTTGATGGCTGCAGTGGCTTGTGTATGTATCTGTCAAAGAGCCACCACTAAAACTGAGTGACTTCCCTCTTTTTCTGTATCAGTCAAATAGTTAATGAGATCTACATGTGTAAAGAACCCTGAAGCCACACCATAAAATCAATTTAAAAAAACCACAATTTAAAAAGCTAAACAAAATACTCAGTCTCATTTTAGCATTTAAGAGAATGATAGATCAAATTCAATTATCTGCTTTCCAGATAATAATTTCCATTTTACCAAATATGTCTCTATTAAGGCTGGCAAAAGCTTCTCTATTAATGGGTGAGGGAGGGAAGAGAGGAAAGAAAGACTAGCAGGGAGGTATGACCTTATTTTACCTTTTCTGACAAAAGCAGATAATGTTGCTAGATTGGAGAGATGATCCCGCAGGCCACCAAAGGCTCTTTTCAGAGCTGAGATGCAGCTTTTGTCTTTCAGAACAACTCTCACATCTAACTTTATTATCTTGACAAAGCCCTCAGCGCTCATAGTTACTTCAGAGACTGAGAAACTTCACATGCACCATGATAAAAAGAGTTAGCATGAGGTCACCTGCTTCTTATGAATACGAGGCTATGCTGAAGAGCAGCTGCAAGAAAAGAGACTGTGAAGAGCTGCTCCATATCGCTGGTACTGCATCTGTATGTAAGTCAGGGAGGTAATCACGCCAGAACAGCATAGTCTAGCAAAGTCAGATTTGGGGCACGTGAAGCAGTAGTCCATGCTAGAATCATGTAGGGTCACCCTAAAGCCTTCTTTACTTCCTACTTTAGGTTAAATTGCTGTCCCTTCCACCTGTGCATTTCACAAGCACATCACCAGCTCATGTATTGCCCACAAAATAACAGCTTCAGATTGTGGATTCAAGTCATTAACCTGTAGATGCTGTCGCGGCCCGAAAGGAGTCGTTCAGGACGACCTCCCTCCCCTTGGGGCCAAACGACCAAGTTCGTGATGCCCTTGGACTGAATTAAGGTGAAACGACACCAGCCAACCGGTTTTAAGATTTATTAACACAAAGATAAGGCATGTGGTCAAATAGGATAATTCAATGGCGAATACTGCAACTAGCTAGACAAAACAGATCTTACCAACATTCAACAAAAGAGAGGGAGAAAGAGAGAGAGAGAGAGAGAGAGAAAGATATTCACCACCCGTGGATCCAGCGGCGTCCTGTTGGTCCTCTTCCTTTGGGAGTCTCGGCAGTGGGGGGGCTCCCGTCTGGTGGTAGGTGGGTCCTCTTCACCCTGGGTGTAAGTTTTGGTGGTGCGCGTGCAGTAATTACAACTCGAGTTGGGTCCGACCCTAGGTTAGCTCGGAATGACACGCGTGCAGTGGTTACAGCTCGAGTTGGGTACCTCCAAAGAGGAACCCTGAACAAAGAGATCCCTGGGCAATTATAGCTTTTTCAAATTAAGTTTCCCACCCCCCCACGTGGTAGTTCAGACCAATAGTAATTTTTGAGTCTGGGGTCTCCTGCTCCTTATTGGATCTCATCGTTGTTCCTAGGCAGGCTGTTTCTTTTCTCCCTTATCTTTTCTGTTGCAGTTTCTGCCGACAGGTGTGTCTTCCATCCTACAGGTGTGTCTTCCTTCCTCGGGTCCCACCATCATCTCTCAAGGTCTTGACAAAGAGGTGGTAACTCCAGCAATTAGCACTGTTTCAGCAGTGCACAGGAATGCAAATTGCTGGTAACTCCCTTATGGTTCCCGCCTGCACCAGCTCTGGGGCCCTTTCTCACCAAACTAGGGAGTGCGGCCTAAGGCTTCAGCAAATTTAGCCACTCATGCCAAGCAAGTTTTATAGAAGTTGTGCTAAAAACGGATCCCAAAGTCTCTGCCCGATTGTGGTCTCGTTCAGTGCAGGCTCGGTGTGTCCCGGGTGGTCGCAGGGAGACCATCTCGGGGGTCGCAGCAGCCCAGTCCTGTTTCCGCCAGGGACAGATGGCTTGTTCGGGGTTATGGCCTGCCTGCACCCCATGCACCAAGAAATGTTTAAGGCAAAAAATTCATTCATCTGTCCGCCACAGATGCTGCCAATGGAAAGACAAAAACTCTGAAAAGCTGGGAAAGATTGGTATTTTTGTATTTCCAAATTGGAGAATGACTATGGTTTTGGCATTGGAGGTGACCATGTTTTTGGCATCCATAGAATAGTTGAGATCACTGATATTAAGATGCCAGTGACACCACATCTCCTTTTCCCCTTCTTCTTTTGGAGAGACAGGGGTGATTTTGAATTGTTCACCACTCGTCAACTTTTCATGGCAATGAGAAGACAAAGGGACCTAATGCCAGGTACAAAATGTCAATGCATTAGCCTGATGCCATTGCTGAAATGCAGGTCACCTATTAAATCACAGCCCTCCAATCTTTTACTTTGCTGCAAACTCAGCAGATATATGTGCTTGATGTTTATTTCAAAAGATTTTGCCCTTACTAGAAGGAGGCAGTAGTTTTAAATAAATCCACAGTTGACAGTTCACAGAGCTGTGACAACATCAGGATACTCTATAATTACATTACAATTTATACAGCCATGGAATTACTGGAAACCAATTTATACCACCTGTTTCAATGCAGAAAGCCACAAATTTTTCTTCCCAACAGCACTTTAGTTCTTCTAACATCATATTACCTGGTCAGAATATTCAGGGAATCATTGCTGAACAAAGCAATAGATGGGATTGATCATTCAAATTTAAGAGGCAGTTTATTCTGTTGTCTTTCTTAAATTGCTGCCAAGATTCCTTTACATTCAAAAAAGATTTGCGCAGTTCATTTTGGCACTTTCTACCTCTGAGTGCCAGCCAGCATCAGTATCTGGCAGGGTGCTCTTGAACCACTCTCCAAAATAAATACAGCAGATGTCAGTCAGGTGTTTTTATACCCATGTCCAATCATTCACCAAGAAATGCTTTTTTTTTTAGGCCCAGATCCTAATAGCCTAATGAATATGTCATTTAAATTAGGTCTTCTCTCTAAATAGGGGGCATCATGAAATATTTGCCTTCAACAGCTGATTTAGTAAATCTGTCTCTATATGTGATCGCCCTGTATTCTGGCCAAGCCTACCCAGTCCTTGCGTACCCTGTCTTGTGAGGCACTGAGCTCTCTAAGCTCCTGTTTACATGAGAAAGTTCCAACGTTCCTCAGATCAGATCCATTATTCAAAAAACCAGTTGCAGATTCCCCCTGTGTGGCAGCACTAGCCTTACCCTTGCAGCGCTCAGCATGGTCTGAAGGTGTCAGTTCATGGGGTCACTCCATCCATCGCCTGGGTCAGCCAGATCACAGCTGCCTTCTCCATGAGTCCTCCTGCAATGTGTAGTCTCACCCTTGAATTACAGTTTGTAGCCTCAAGTGAAGGTGAGAAGTGGTCTCTCACAAAGGTCTGTTTGGCTCCTATTCAAAATAACGTGCTGATGTGCTCATGTTCCTGCTCACTTACAGTGATGATAAGACTAATTCTTACATTCAGACACACGGTAGAGGAAAATAAAAGTTCCTAATGAATTATACTTATGGCTCGCCTTATGTTGTTCATATCATTCACAGAACAGAGTTTTTGCCTACCAGTGCCAGGCTCTTGTTGCATGCTCTCCACAAATAGGCCTGATCACTGCAAGTTTAGCTTGGCGTGATCACAAGTTTCTCACTGTCCAAAAGTAGCTGATTTAGCAATATGCAGCCAGACCCTACTCCCCCAAATTTTTTAACAAATGTGTGATGATCAGCTTTTCCCAGCCATTGTATCCTTTATGTACTTTATTATCTTTACATGCTGTATTGTGTATTGACAAACTATTATATCCTATAGTTCCACATTCTTCATACAGAGATATGTAACAGCCCTAATTATTGGAGAAGGCAACACAACATTTCAGTGTATGTTCTTTGGTTTCTTAAAATACTTTTTTCTTTTGCACTAGGGAGGATAGTATTTCCATGGCAAGTTCTACTCCATTTATTAGACAGGACTGCTGAAAAGCTGGGCATATGACCATGAAAAAACCCTCAGAAACATTTGGGCCAGGGCATTCTCATTGTACCCTGTGCAAGTGGGAAGTCACTTCTTGACCCACAGTGGCTACATCTACACTCATGCCTGGGAACGTTCCAGGTACTGAAGCCAGCTGGCACTGAATGGCTCAAGTCTTCAGCGGGAAAATGTCTTCAGCTCCAAACTGGGCTGGCTACATGCAGCCTGGCTATTGGAAACAGTCCCTGGATCATCTAACTCCCAAACTATGCCTAGGAATTGCTCGGGAGAGTGCAAGATGGATGGGCTAGCTTCATGCCAGGGACTGCTGCAGGAGTTTGCTGGCCCAGACAGCCATGTCCAGAGATGCTGCGAAGCAGGCACAGATTTACCAGTGCAGGCCCAGCCACCAAGTACAGCTGCAGCACTGCTCCTGAAGGGACTTGCTCTCACCATTTAGGTCACCTATAGTCTGGTCTGATGCCTGTTAAACTCAATGGATAAATGCTCATTGAGTCAAAAGGACTTTCCCCCCAAATGCATGGTCCTCTGGGTTTCAGATGCCTCCAATCTGTGGGCACACACAGGCAGACAGATATCAAAAAATGACATTTATTACTGACAGAAACCATTCAGTGAGAAAGCCCTTGCAGTGGATGCTATTTAATCATCTATGTATTTGATATGGCAGAATAGTGTAGTGATTGAACATTCAAAAGAAATATATTTGTGACATAATTTATTTTGGTACACTTTTTTTTTTACTACAGTGACTTGGTTCTGTAATTTACAGGTAGAAGTCAAAAGGATGAGTTTTCAAAACGTGGCCCTGGAGTTTTTTATTTGATTTTTACTGTATTTTAAATGCCAAATCAAAATTATCATCTTTAATTTACTTTATTCTCAGTGGTTTTACTTAGATTTATGAATTACCTTGGATTAATTGCTATATAGCATTCTGGTTTTATAGTGTAATTGGGTGTGTCTAAGTGCATTCCATTTTATGACTTGCTTTAGGGTATATTTGGGATGAACTGTACAATATAAAATACATTTGGTGTTATGTTTTATATAATGCCAGAGAAAGCACAAAAAGTGCATTTAAGTTTCTAGGTTTATGGGTTCCATGTCTGGAAACTTTGGAGGACAAATCTGCTTATTTTCAGTTTTTCTCAAATTGTTCTCAGTCTTTTCCCTTTCGGTTTTTCACAATAACCTTTGAATTATTGACCCTTTGTGTCAATAATTATTTTCAGTCCTAGCAAAGTAAATAATCCATGATAAATGATGGTACAAATATTGGTATCACAATTTCTAACACTCCCATTGAAAAAAAATAAAAAAAATCAGAGCAAGATCTAACCAAAGCAAAACCAATACCCTCTGTCTGCTGGAATGATCCACAGGTAACCATCACATCATTTTGGAGGGATCAGAGTGAAATGCTTTGCATTATCTGGTGCACTGTAGTTGCTAACAGCTAGGGCTTCTGATTAGTAAAGTCAAAATTACAAGACAGAGGCTGTACGAACCGCCATGAACTGCTATTAACTGTGCTTAGTACATTCGATATGTTTACACCAAAATGACAACTTTTCGTCAACCTTATGGAGTGTCCCCTGAAACAAAGTGCTTTACACAGGACTCCTTTTGAGCCTTTTAAGTCCATGAGATATCTGTGCTTTGGCCAGATACCCTATTTCCTTAGAATTGTTTTACTCAAATTTTTTCACTGAAACCAGAGAGTAATTGACTATCTTTTATTTTTTACTGCATTTATATTTATGCGTCTCTCCCTTCCTTTACTCTGCACAAAGAGGGAGAGAAGCACCTACACACTGTTAAAATGAGGACAACCGAACCAGAAAGACCACTGGAAGTCAGGAACTTGCATCTTCTCTTTATCTTCTTTGTAACTCCATGGCCTGACTTTGTTACCATTATAGCTTCTATGTTTTAATAAATTTGTGGACCTGTAGTCAAAATACTACCTAAACAAATCCACTTAGAGGTGTATAAATAAAAAGCAACTTTCTTAAAACTGTTGATCCCTCTCATCTGCCACTGTTTTACAAACAGGTCAGTAAACAGCACATTTCATTCTAACACAACATTGGACATTCACATTTTAATATAATGACCACTGCCTGCAAAGACAGAAAGCAATTTTGAGAAATCAAATCACTATATAAAAATAATACTATTCATAAATCCCTGGCAAACAGACCTAAAACTGAAAAAGCAAATGAGTCACTAATGTTACGTTAAATGAAAACTAGAGTGTACTGACCTGTTTGAGCTACTGTACCAACAAAGAACAGAAGTTTTCTATACAAATGTCACGAGATTGGCATCAACAGCAGAAGTCTGACTAATGAATCCCTAACGTGATGTAACAGTGGCTGATACCTTGTCTCATAACAAAGTACTAGAGAAGTGTTCATTTCTCAGAATTAATTTAAAGTATTAAGTATGAATCATTCTAACAAAGAGATAAGATCCAATATTTTATTCATCAAAGAACATTTGAAACAACTTGAGATATATTTTGTAGGCCAAAGGTAAAGCTAGCTAATGAGTTTCCTCATTTATTTTGGAAACCGGAATCATTATAAAATCTTTCTATATAATTTGTTATTGTTACTACAGTCTCCTAATAATGCACTTTAGATTAACAGGAGTATATGCTTAGTGTTAAGTAAATACAATAATTACACTTTATATTTTCTTTGCTACTCTTTCCTCTTTCCACTGGGGAACCTAAAATGGTTTGCTGGTAATAATGAACTGAATCTGACAATGTATGGCACTATGGGATGAAGCTGGCTACTAGGGCAGAGAACTGGACTTGAGCACCCAGGAGAATCCCTTACAGTCCCATGTTGCACTTTGGCAAACACTAGTGTCTCTACAAGCACAGGCAGACTGAGTCAGATAGTCAAGGGAATGGCAGATATCTAAAAATGCATGTGCAGCCTAACAATGTTCAGTATCTACTGCCCATTAAAGCTAACAGGAGTTAGACTCTAAACTGTCTGTGGAGCTTTTGAAAATGTCATTAGATGCTGCTTTGCACTATAAGTTCCTAAAAGCCATTGAAAATCCTATTTTAAGCAATTTGTCTGTACAAATCAGCAAATTTTTGGCAGGACCTGGACAAGGATCAAACACGTCAAATAGCATCTCAAAGGCATATGGATACCTGCAGCTTCAGCCAGACAATCTGAGGCAAAAATAAATAAAAATAAAAATAAATCCAAATCAGTAACATTATTAAAAATAAATTGAAGTATACATAAGATTCCAGAAAACATTAATATAAAAGATGAAAGCATCCACCTGCTATTCACTTTACCCTCCCAGTGATCTTGGAAGGACTGAGACACCTCTATTTAATGTTCATAAGGTGTCAATTGTTTTCAGAATATAATCTTCATTACCCTGAGGTCTTTATGTAGACATTTGGTCTTAAATACTGCATGTACATTGATCATATATACATGCAATATGCAAGAAAAAACATCTGTATAAAGGCTGTGAGGCAACAAAGATTAAATGCTAACTTTATCTGTGAGCTTTTCGTAACTTCTACCAAATCAGCTGCCCACAAACCACAGGAGTTCACCACATAAGCAGATAGAAATGTTGCTTGGAAAGGACAGGATGATGATTTCCAGTTCATAAGATATTTATCCCAAGACATTCATTCATCTGTTGCACATTTAAATGTCTGTTTTTAGCCACTTTCTGGAGCAACACTGAATCAAAAGAGCATCTCTTTCTAATAACAGCTTCATTCTGCACTGACTTATAAACAGTCGCAGTGTAATCTAAAGCAGTAGAAACAAAGTGTGAGTTCAGGAAGTCCAAGCCACAAGGAAGGGGCTTCTGCAGCAAAGATGCAGCTACACCGGCGTGATTAATGGACTTCCATGGAGTGCTGAGCCCAGACCCTGCAGGAGGAAAGAAAAGAAAGGCCAGGTAAGGTACTCCTCTTTCCAGTAGTGTCTGCAGACCTGCCTGGCAGCTGCCGAGGGCTGAGCTTTGTGTGTTCCCTTAGCACAGCACCAGACAGCTTCCACTCAAGCTCTAGCATGCAGTCCTGGATGTGTCCAATGATAAATGAGTTCCAGTTGTTTTTTAAGAAGAAAATTAATAGGAAGAATATGAAGTATCTCAGTAAGGTTTGTAGACTGATTCAGCTAATGCAGTTTGAGAAATCTTTAATTGTAACAATTACAAAATGAATTACATTTAATTGTAATAAAAATATCTTTGTGTGGACATTCCAATGCTTGGAAATAACTTATCTCGGTTTTTATGTTTTCAAACTGTTTTCAAGTATTTATTAGATATTTATAACCTTCACTTTTAAGCAATACTTATAGTCATGCATGAACAATTACATCCTATAGTCTTTAATTTGATAGAATTTATTCACAGACATCCTTCGTAAAATGAACATTTCCTGGGACAAGTTACGGTTTGGTCTAAATGCTGTCAGTTTGGGTTCAGATTGATCACATCCAGTAAGGAGTTCAATAACAAGTTCCTGAAATAAGAATTCTTTGCTCTCAGAGACCGATATTCCAAATCAGTGTTTTGTGCTGCAGCCTCCATGAAGGATGTGACTATTTAATTGGGTTGTGATGAATGCTGAAGCTTCTGATACTGCATGATTCTGATTTATTAGGGGATGTGCAGACTAGGCCATGGCTGTGTGTTTTGTTTCGTCCTGAATATTCATATGTCTCTTAAACTATTTTTGCATTAACCATACAGTTTACTCCTGAATGATGCTCTTGATGTCAGTATTTCTAGCCAACACTTCTGTTAAGCCCAGGGAAAAAAAATTGTCCAGTCCCAAATGATTGTTACAGTCCCATATGATTTCCTTACACAAAATCATAAGCAACATGTATATTTTTCTGTTGTCTTAGCTGCCAAAACTGTTGTCATATGTACCACTTTTGGCTGTCTGGAATAAGCATTAACTGCAGCTAGGTATATTTGCTTATTCCCTTCTGCAAAATGAATGTAAGATTTTTGCCAAGACTTAGTATCCCACAAAGTTGGCTTTGTCATATTTTCACTATTACTATGAAGTTCTGATTGTCTTATTAGAATATTCTGGCCACCAGAAGAATATTTTGTCAAGTGCCTTTATAACTCGCTGTTGGGTGTGTAGGTAGGTTGCTATGTCTAATCCTACTTCACAACCCATGCACTTTTGCTTCCCTTGAATGTTGGTGCAGTTCACCCAAGCAATGGAAACACAGATTGCTCCAGTCCTTTTGTGTGGTGAGATTCCTGTCATCTTCTATTTTCCTAGGTCACTTATTAATTGCTTTAGAAAAGCAACTAGAGCTCCCATCAGTGATCATGGCCCATTATGTTAGGCAGCACTTGAAATTCAATCTTCTGACTCCCTGCTCAAGGCCTAAAATTCAGTGTTTTTCTTCTTTCTTTTCTATACTCTGGGCTTCCTTCCTTCACCTGGCATGTGTACTGAGATACTCTACTTGCCAGACATTTTTTTTACACATAGCTAGATCCACTAATCTTTCCAGAATTTACAGTGAAATGTATATGTTTGCATGAGGAAGTTTGATTATGAGACTTTAAAGCATGTCACTTCAGTTTTCATAGTTTCTACCAGCTCATTCTGAAAAGAAATATTTTAATTCTGCAGATAATATGTTTTCAATGAGGAATATGGACTCCACCTATCATTCTTTTAATCATTGCCACAAAAAGACAGGGTTAAAAAGCCTCCCCACGTGAGCTTTAAAAGACCTCTTTATTTTCCAAATTGAAATTATCCATTTTCCTTTCTGATGATCTTCAAAAAACAAAAAAGCCTTGCTTTTCAAGGTCTCATGCTTACCTGCTATTTCCCAGCTAAGTTTTCTGCTTGCAGAGAACCTGGCTAAAGCAATCTCATCTTTGTTGCCAGAGACTGTCTTATTATGTCTCCCAAAATCTTGATCATGCATATGTTGTTTAAACTGGTTGGGGTCAAAGCTGCATAGAAGCAATGTGTTAAATGATTCTACACAAAGATTTATCCTCCAGTATTAACTCGATGGCTCTGTGAGACTTTTTTTTTTTTTTTTTGGCAAAGAAACTGTAATGAAGATCAGAATGATAAATATAGCAGATTATTAATAATTTCTTAGATTTCCAAAGAAACAGAACTGGGCTCACATTTTGGGAAGTGCAAATTGGTTCTTGAGAATAGTTGTAGGTTGAACACTAGAAAGCTTTATTGATAGTCCTGCAGAGATTCCATCTGTAGGCAGAGCTCCAGGAACAGATATGCCACAAAAGGGTACGAGCTCTTCCTCCTTCAAAGTATGCCTTGGTACTATTCTTATCTGTACTTTCTTCCAAGTAAAGGTTATAACTCATCCCACCATTGCTTCTCAGTGCCAAGACACTTTCAACACAATGGACTCAAAAGCTGCAAGATGTACAACATTGGAAATCCTTGTTTACCTTCATTAATTGTCCCCCCAGGAGTACATCAGCAATAAGGCAACAGAAATATTTTTCTTTCCTTTCTGTTTTCCAAGTTTTTCCCCTTTTCAAACACAAGGCCCAATTTGTTTTCATTGTGAAGTTATTCACATAGTCTTTGATGGAGATTATTTCCGAGTAACTCATAAACTCCCCAACTACAAACAACCTACCTTCTTTCACAGATTATGTCAGAAACTGAGGCATCACTTCTAAGTACCAGGATAAGTTATTTTAAGAAAGGAGGAAAAGAGGATGTTAATCTGAAAAGCCACCATCTTCTCTGTCTTTCCAATCCCTTCTTGGGTCCCCTGTGTTCTTGTGTTCTTTCAGATATTACCAGTAAATGACCAGTTTCAAAAAGCTGCCCCTCCCACCCTTTCCTTAATGATGCATAATTTTCTATTACTCTGTCTATTCTTATGTTATTTGTCTTGATTATGAGTGCCTTGGGACAGGGTCTGTGTGTTGTTATATGTTTAGAAAGGCCTAAGCACACACTAAGAGCTACTACAATCCAACTGTTATAGTCATTATTACCATTAGTGATTAGCTTTGTAGGCCAAGAGTGGTCAGGGTTTTCTGTACTTGTCTGGAAATTCAGGAGGGAATAGGGTGGAAAACTCTGGAGGTGGTCTGCCAGTGTGACCTTCTCCTTTGAGTCTCAGCCCTCAGTCTGGTGTCTGTGGAACGAGAATGGCTCTAAACATCCTGACCACTGCTCTTTGAATAGAAGAATATAGAGAGAGTTTCTACTCCAAGACAAAATAGAATTTGTGGATTTTCAGAAAATATCAGGGGAGTATTTCACCTTGAAGTAATACATCCCACCCAGTTGTGAAGAATTATCGTAAGCATTGCCATTATATTTTGATCAGTTTGGCCTATGGGTCTTCATTTGGGTCCTCCAGCAAAGTCTGGGAGCAGATGTCCTGGCAGCTAGATACTCCCAGAAATTTTGCCTCGCCAGAAATACTATATAATATTGCAAGAAGAATAAGAAGTATCCAGTAATGCGAGGTCTTCACTCAGCTGCAGATTTCCCCTTCCACACCTGGGATGCCCACTGTGAGCAGAAGCAATGCCCACAGAGATGCAGTGACTGGGTGCAGTAGCCTGGAGAAGGTGGGCAGGGGCAAAAGAGGAGAAAGGAGTTGAGCACAGGCTTCCCTGGAGGGCCAGGAAAACTCCAGCTTCAGTTCACCGTGCGTTTAAGTGCTTTTCTTCTTCAGCAACTAACCTCAGTGTGGGCTGTGCTTTATGTGGATGCATGCCTCTCATTTCATGTTGATGCCATTCTGATTTGTTTTCCCATGCTCATGCATTTAATTTGCTGATTTAAAAGCTTAATATTTGAGGGGGAACATTCTCTGGGACAATTAATTTTGAAAAGAAATATAGCAAATTTTTATTTTCAATTTAAAAAAGCCACATAAATGTCCTGGAACAACATATTCCAGTTTCTGTTAACTTTTTGCATGCTGGTACCTTCCTAGAGCTTAAATCTCTAAACATAGACTGCTTATGCTAGTACAGCGTGTTTATTGAGTAGATGCAACAATCCAGTTGCAACTAGATTGCAGTTGATGCAATCGATTCTGTATTTATCATTGTTCCTACCAATTAGGCAAGTGTTCAAACATCAAGGTTCATTTTAGATGGAAAAAAGTCAGCTCTTAGCAACAGACTTGGCCTTGACAAGCAGTGGTTTTATGTATCTGCAGAACATGAGGAAAAGAAAGAAAAGCACACAAAACAACATGAAGATTATCTGCAACAACAAAAGTTTGTAAATTACATTGTACTGTTAGGTGCTGCCTGTGCTGCTCAAGGAAATAAAAGCTCTGGGAGGCTGAATGAACTAGAACCTGCACAGTGCAATAACGACACAGGGCGTCTGAATGAACGGGCGCCCGGCCAGCTCTCCAGTGAGCGCCAGCCTGCGCTGAACTGCAAACAGCGCTTAGCCCAGCTTTTCTTCCAGCTTGTAACGCTGCAAAGCTCAGAGGTTTCTCACCAGTTCAGCTTCACATCAGACAAATCCAGCAGGTTTTGGCTGACGTGACTTTGAGCAAACACAAAGAACAAAACGAAACTCAGGAGACTAGAAAAAAAATGTTTATATCAAGCCCCAGCAAACTAAAGCATAGCAATCTTGAACAACTGTCTCTGTGAAATCATTGCTGAGAATACAACATCAGTTAAAAACACGATAAATCTTTTACAACCTATTAATATATGCATGATTCACAGCTGCCTTGTAGATGTGCACAGAAGCCAAATTCCCTACAGAATAGTACTGCATTGGCTATTATACTTCTGGTTTCTCTCTTTTTACCCAGCAGTAGGACAAAAGCAGTCTTTTGCAAAGAGGGCAATTTCCACCAACAACAAGTGGAGAAGAAAACCTTCAGCATGACCTACATTTTTGTGAGCCCTTAAACCTAATTTTTTTCCTACTCCACCAGGTTTAGTTTAGTAAAACTGACTTTTCAGGAAATGTCATGTTTTCTATATCCAAGTGGGACAGCGTTGTGAAATGCCATGTTTACAATATTCAAGCGTACTGGGACTGTCCGGGCTTCAGCAAATATACACTGTGGTTAAAAAAAAAATGATGTAGGCAGAAGAGCAACTTGTGGAAGTGTAAGAAAGAAAGAGAAGAGGCAGAATTAACAGTATAAGTGAGGAGCAAAAAGGAGGAAAAAGCAAAGCTTCTGATGAAAATTGCAGGAGTCCCATATTTCTGATACTTCCTTATCTGCATTCAGTCTCCCTAAAATGTGTTGTGTGAATTGTATGTGCTTATAGCCCAATCTTGTGGAGAAAAAAAACTTCTAAACTAACCTTGTGTTGCTGTTTTCAAATAGTTTGCACTCTTCTTTAATTTTCAATTTTGAACAGGAAAAGGCACAAGAAAAATGATGCATCTACACAAGCTTTGAGAAACTGGTATCGGGCTTCAGTGCCCGTATTTCATCTAATGTCCTGAAGCCTTTAATTCTCATTTGATATTGCACCTTCACAGTGGGACTGGGCAGAAGGCTCTGGTAAATTTGCCTGAGTTTTGGACTTCGCATGAGCTGAGAAGAGGGGGGCAACAGTAATAATAATATTATGAAACTTTTGTCCTCCCATGGTCTCTGGGACTGTTGGGGAAGCTTCATTATGCAACATAACTTTGGGCTGTTCTAAGAGCTGCCATTTCCCAACCAAATTTTTGTGTTGGCTGAGGATCACTGGGGTGCAGTGTTCCCTAGCCATAACCTGTCATGCCCTGGCTGGCTGACAGAGTCTGTGTTACTTGAACCAGTAACAGTGAAATCATTGCACCATTAGCCTGATATAAGCCACTCAGGTAAGCACAGAAGGTCCCAGATAGATTTTCGTAGCCTAAGCTAAAGTCTGTGTCAGCACATCTTCACGGCTAACCAGATTAATTTAGGTTTGTTTCCATATGTATGTTTGTAGCTGCCACATGCTGAGTGCAATATAGATCTAGTCGGATCTAGTCAAGAATGATCGATCTCGTCTGCTTGCCATCTCCCATAACTGAGGAGGACCTTGTGATATCTCTGATGTAACCGGTCTATCTAATCTAAACAAATTTTTCCCCATCCACCTAAAACAATCATTAAAAGAAATAAGTAACATATATGGGATAGGGAAACATACAATCATAATTAGGATTTAGCCCAGTGTTTATGCTCGTTGATGTTCAGAGTAGAGATGCATGAACCTTCCCAGCTGTGCCTTGAAACAGCCTCCCAGTTTTGTTCAGAATTGTAATAATTCTTGTGCTTCACCTTGCAGCTCCTGACAAGGTGGATCCACCACTGACAAGGTGGTTCTACCTTGGTTCATTTGTGGTTTTGGTCTTACTGCCCATACCATACTACAACAGTACTATGCTACCATTCTTGGAACATACCATACCACAGGGTTCTCATGCAAGCACAGACGTACTACAAAATATTCTGTTGAAAAGCAACTTTTAAATGTTTCACAAATGTTTTCTACTCTTCTTCTACTATCTTTCTGGGACATGAGTAACTCTTGTACTATCACCTCTGGCTTCAGACATGCTGAAGTCAAATAAATGCTAATTTTCAGTGAACTGCAGGTTCTTTGCTAATTTTTGCATGACCTCAATTGATTGTTTTTTTCTTTCAAGCAAATATGTTTATCTGGCAATAATATTATTCCAGAGCTGCTACTTTATTGCTTATTGGGTTTTATTTCTTCTACTACTATTGTTGCTACTACTATTATTATCAGACCTGCTATTATCATCTTCTTGTTATTATTACCTATTACAGTATTATTCAATAATAATACATCAAGGCTGAGACTGCATCACCATAGAGATGCTGGTGGTGGAGATCCCATTTCTAGATTGGTAGGGAAGGCTCTGACAATCAGTTCATTGGAAATCTATCATCGATCATGAGAGAAAGCACATAATAAAAGGCCCCACTCATTCAGACTGTGTGGGCAGGTAACTAAATGTAATATGGCAGAAGTCTCTAGTCAGAGGAGGTATTTGCTGGATACCGTTTACTATTAAAGTTATATTTGTCTGTGAAAGATGTGGGGAACTATATCTTTAAAAGGCTCTTGCATCAGCCAGGCAGTGACATTGTGGTGGTCTCTATGCAGGCCTCTGGTCACTTCCCTGAAGTAAGCTGATTTGGGCTTTTCTGTTAAACAAGGCACTCTAGGCAGCTCTTAAGACAACTATTTCTATTTCTTTGGCAGAGAGCTTGAATCGGAGGCCAGTATTCCAGTTTGAGATTCATATCCTGGCCTTTGCACAAGTCAGCTAGTAGGTGAATCAGAAGCTCTGTAGGACCACCTAAACTGTGTATGGACCCTGTGGGAAAGAGATGAGCAAGATTAACCCTTTGACATGGGGGTGACCGGGAAAGGTTAAGAAAGAGACGTGCACTAAGGGCAGAGCTTATATTGTGCTCCAGCCACAGTCTACTCCTTCAGTACTTTGGATTTAACAAATGCAGTCAAATGTAGCCCTCTTATAAACCAATACTCACTTTTCAGTCATTAGCGTGAAAAACAAGAAAGAATTGCTAGCTTTCCCATTCTTCTCAAACCATCATTAACTGATTCATTTCCTATTGACACTATGGCAGAAGTGATTTCAGCAGGAGAAATTTGGAAGAACAGATAATAGTGTCTCTATATATCATCTAGTCAGACAAATTCCACTTGTCTTGTGAAATTTCTGTCAAGGCTTAACTGCCTTTATATATGTGGAACCCAAATTGTGTTCCATAGACAATGGTAGCCACAACCATATCAGACAGCAAAAGCTATCAGATTGTCAATTCTGTCTGGTTATGGCTTGATAAAAGTCGGGGCCGCTAGACAAATTAAGGAGATGTGTTTTCTCGGTGTTTCCAGGAAAAGATGATCGTGCTCTATAAGAAACACTGATCATGAGTCTTTGCCATTAGTCTAAAATGTTTGGGTCCCTATCTTCTTTTAATGGACCAGTAGTACTTCTCCTTTTGAAATGCAGTATCAATTTCCTTTGTTTTATAAGGCTCAAATTCAGCAATACATTAAGATATATTACTGTGTATTCATGTATATATTTAAATGTATATATTTAAATGTATGTGTATGTAAGCATATTGTATAACAATTTATGAGTGTCTCTGTGTGTGTATATATATAAACATTTATACATATATTCAAGTATATACAAATATATAGCTGTGAGTAGCTCCTTAGGAGTCAATAGAATTAGTCACATAGTTAAATATAGTCAAGAGCTGAAGTATTTTGATAAAGCAGATCCTCAGCCTGATCCAGACTATGAAAGTATGTGAGGACAGAAATATTTGGAGTTGCAAGTTCAGCTGGAACAGAAAGTTCAATTTTTCTATCCATTTATCTTATGTGGACTTTTTTCTGGAGTTTGAATCTTCCAATGAAAGCATAATAATAATGAATTCATATGTGGCCATTTATGTTTATATTTCCTACCAGGCTACATTTTTACTTCCTTAGAAAAACCGACTGCTATCCATATATGTGGAACTGAAAACGAGATGACACTGAAGCTTACTGTGAAACTGTTTTATGGTAACTTGGATACTCAGTTCTCTGGACACATTTTTATGGGAATCAGCTTATGCTGTCCTCCTGCTGGTTTATTATACTCTGTGTTATGAAAATTACAAGCTACCAGGCAGTTTTTTACAGTGTCTTGAGTTAACTTGAATTTTTAAGGGTGTTCTGTAATAAAATGCCCATCGGTATTTAACAGTCAGTTCAGAGGTCATTCAGGTTCTCCTCACAGGTTACTCTGGAGCCACAAACAGAAGATAGTAGCAATAGATAAAACTAAAAACTAGAATGATTAAAAGCCATATGTAGGGCTAGTGTAAACAGAATACTATATAGAGTTCTGCAGAATTAAGCATTCAAAAACACCATACAACAAACACTCAACCACAAGAAATATACTCTATGATCATCAGCCATTTCAGGTGATTCCTACAACAGTGAAGTTTTCAAAAGCATTTCATTCCAGCTGACATTTCTAAGAGACCTATTTGTTTCTTCAGGCACCATAATACCTTCAAAAATCTGACTTTTAACAAAAAGACTTTGAGACCTTACCATCAAATTAGGCACCCTAGTATAATACATGGGTATCAAGGGAAGCTTCAAAATCCTGTGTCAGGCACCTAATCACATGCTAGTGGGGCTATGCACAGGTATAAAACTTCTGACATCCCTGAGCTGCTGGATCCCTGCTTCAAACCTAGCATTAAAAATATTTTCCCTTCTTCTCTTTATGCAGGGACCAGCTGGCAGGTATGTTCAGAGCACGTGTATAGGGCTAGTCCTTACACAAAAGGCAGCCAGAAGCAAGACTTTCTAGCTGGCTGGTATGTTTGCACACCTTGTTGTAGTTAATATACTAGTGGCTGTGGTACTAATATGCATGTCCTGTCTAGGAAAACCCAGAGCACAACCCAGAGTCCCGGGTTGTATGCCAGAGGATAGATACATGAGACACCAGGGGCTGGACAGAGCCCGGATGGGAAACACCAAGAGTGTATGTGCCCATTCCCCTCAATGGGTTGCAGGAGCACATACTGGACAGCCTATGCAAGTCAAGGGGAAGCCTAAGTACCAAAACCCAGCATTTACAGAAGGTATTCTGCTGAGGTTGGATCTGCCAGTAGGAAATAGTAAATACTCTTCCCTCTGACTAGGACAGCTCTATCCACATTGTAGCCATATTCCTCAAAACTCTCTCTCAAGGACAGGTGCTTTGACCCATTCTTTCAATGTGGTGGTGGTGGTGACAACCTTATTTGCACAGTACCTTAGTTGCTAGATCTAGACACTAGATTGTTTCGAAGGAGGTGATGGTTTTTGCAATGCTCTTGTCACCAAGTAGACTTGCAAGGGGTCTAAGACTGGGTCAGCTGAAGAGAGAGAATACAAGAGAAAGCATGTTTTGGCAACCTACTGCCTGGGAGGAAGTCACAAATTTTGACCTCTGCTCCTAGAACCATTTCTGTGCTTGCCATTAACCATCATTAGGTTTGGTGCCGATGGGGAAAGACTTAAGTGCTGAGTGAAAGCAGACCCAGCTGACAACAACAGAAACAGAAAGAACAAAAAGGTGTGTGTGTGCGTTTGGGGGAGGGGGGTATTACCTGTACTGGGACTGGTGTGGTGCTACTGGAGGGGCTTTGGATCTTTGTACAAGGAACTGGGTAAGGAGAGTTTGCTATGTAATGCATATTAAACTAAAACAGCTTTTTTTTCTCCTAACGACATGGGGAGTTGTTAGGTGGCTGATTAGTGTTGGGGAGAGAGAGAAGGGGAAGGGTAACACATGTATACACATAAAGATATGTCCAGCTGAGTGGAGCTGAATATTGCATATGCTTCTTACTCAAAATGTGAACTGCAGACCAGATTAGATCAGGGAATGTTAGCCACGTCCAGTGTGAAATATGTTTTGTTTTGTTTGGTTTCTTTTAAAACAGAGGGAGGGAGCATAAGTTCAGGGAGGTAAGTGAAAGTTCAGTGAGATTTCTCCACATTCATGAAACCTGAGTTCATAGTCGAGTTACTGAGTCACATACAGATGAGGATCTTGCCTGGTCAGTTCAAAAAAAAAAAAAACCCAACCCCTTCCCGCTGTAAGTTCCTTGATGTTTAGTAGGTGTGGTTTGGTGAAGAAAAGCCAGACCAATACCAACAGCTGCATGGAATCTTTCCACAGCTGAAAGGTGAATAATTAACTCTGTTATAACTGCAGCCCCTAAGGGGGAGGTGAGTCACTGGCCCAATTTAGAGTTATGTTATCTTGTAATGAACAATGAGAGGGAAATCTATACATGTCCTGACAGTTCTGGTGAGACATCGATGATCTGTGCCCCAAAAACCTCAGGAAGGGAGTTGATCAAATGCACCTCTAAGAAAAAAACTGACTTTGTACATACAACTCATTAGTGGTTCGAGGAGATCATTTTTTCTACGCATGTGAAATTCCCTGAGTATGATGCTGTGGCTTAGACAAGGAGGAAAAAAATGTGTCAGTTGTAATTGGCAATGTTGTGCCAATACCTAAAATCAGATACAATCAGGCTGGAAATTAACTTATTTTTCTGAGTCCAGTCATGCTCATACTGCGGCTTCTGGACACAGGGGATGGTGGGCGGGGTCCACAAAAGGCAAATAAGAAAAATAAGCCTGCTGTTAGGTGACTTAAAAACCTCCTACTAGATTTTTTCCTAAGGAACTGAGTGTCCACTGGGAAATCTCTTGCAGTTTGCAAATCCAAAAAGGTTAAAGGCTGGTCTAAACCTGGCAAAACTTAGCATACGTTAACAGTGCCCATGTGAGAAAGGCAGTATAAATTGTGCTTCCTCTTATGGAGGGAAAGAAGACTGGAGTCCTTAGCCCCTGCTCCTGAGCAGAGTGCGAGGCAGTGCCCCCTCACTGATTCCCCAGGCTTGCAGTCCGTTCATTGAGACTTTCAAGGTCTCCGCAGGCTTCAAGTTCAGCAAGTTGCTAGTAGACGTTACCCTTGGATCACTCTTTACTAAACCTTGCAGAAGACAAGTGAAATGGATCTGTACCAATTTTTTTCCTCCAGCTAAAATTTTATTAGCTTGATAGAAATGGGATGACTGTTCCTCCTTTGGGGGTTCAGAACTTACAGTTCCACAGCATGACAGCCATAGCGGGACATCAGCCTGATTTGTCATTGCAATATATAATGCAGTCATGTCCTGACGGAAGAAGCACCTCTTGGGTGTTTTCTCTCTTCCAGCGAGTTTAGAAGTAGCATCAACTGATCCAGGAGGGAGTTGTGTTTGTGTCATCTCAGTGAGGAATGAAGCCAGCTCTCCATGTGAGAGGAAGCAAATGACCAAGGGAGTGAATGAAAAGTTTCTTAGAGCTTTGGGAAGGGTTTAAAGAAGGAAAAAAGTTTCAAAGACTGACTTAAACCATGCTGTTTTCAAAGAGCTATGGCCCCTATGTGATCTCAGTAGAGTAGTGTGTTTGTGAACAATACATAATTAAATACGTAATTCCATAGGAACATGAAAAAAGGAAATAAAATAACACAAACAAGAATAGTCTAAATCAAAGCTGCTCGTCTGACCTTAATCCTCATTAGTGGAAATTACTCTTGATGACTGTATTTCTGACTAATCAATGGCAATAAAAGAGAAAACTTTACTGTATGTCAACAGAGACACTAATGTCCCATCTAGGATCAACAGACTGTCACTGGGCATGCTTTAATTATTGCTTTGTCATCATCATATGTTCAGTTCATCAGTGCAGATGGTCCAGATCTGCTGCAGGAATCCTGTGATCAGTTGTAAGTTTTTTTCCATAAAAATGAGAGCACTTAGAAATGGAAACTGGGATGCTAGAGAGTAATTTAAGGAAAACAAAAACCTACTCTAGAGTGCGGAGAAGACTTTCAAATTGAACGTTCATGTTCTCAGGTGTCAGAAAGGTAAACCAAGATATCTCTAAGAAGCCCTTTCCTGCTTTCTTTTTTTTCTTTGGGGGAGGAAGGAAGGAAAGAAAGGAAAGGGAGGAAGGAAGGGAGGAAAAGTGCTGAAAGGTCATAGAGAGCCCAGCCAAGCCTAGTCCCACGATTGTGTAAAGTGACCCTCTAAGCCTTGGCTATAGATTTGTTCTATTTGGTCTCTCATATATATGTAGTGGAAAACAACACATCTGAAGAAAACTCATTGCAATGAAATAATCATTTCAGTTTGTTTGCACAAAAATACCTATTAAGGGGACTATCAAACAAGCTCTTTGTTTAGAATTGTCCCACTTACTTGTCAAAGCTAGAGCTCTTGACCCCTAGGATTTCCAGCCATGCTGCTTGTAACACGCTCTTAATTTAACTGATATTTCAGTGACTTGTTTTCTCCCTGCAGTTCAGACAGTATTTTTTTTAGCCTTGACAGAATGGCTAGACTAGGTAATCCACGCAAACAGCTGCTGCATGCAATGTGATCTTTTCCCCAAACCTTTTTAACAAAGACTTCAGAACTGTTCCTTAGTTTTGGATATGTTGGAAATATCCGGAAGCTAAAATCCTTCAATATGAATGTAATTGACATATCAACTGTCTGACCGTACTGCTTTTAGCTTGAGAAGTGTCCCAAGATTAACAAGAGCTACATGTTCACAAAACCACTCCTTAATCAGAAAGCGTTCATCAGGAAAATAGCTCTCATTCAAACCATTTTCACAGAGGATTTGCTTATTGAATGTGTTCTCGTATGTGGTCTAGTGAGAGGAAAGATGCTACTGTTTTTTTGTAGTGTGAGGTCTGCAAACTTTCAAACTTAGTGAAACATAACATAATTGGGATCTTTCATTATAATGAATTGTAATTATTTCATTGTCAACCACAGGCATTTCTGTCTGATGGAACTCCTATACAAGCCCAAGTAATATTAAAGTAAGTGTTGCAAATATTGAAGGTATCAAATAATGTTAATGGATCCATGGAGATTTGAAAAATGAACAGGAGAAAGGAAATAACAGTGTAGTTTTTGAAAAGGCCTGTGAATATAAGGGAAAACACATTCAGTAGAAGGGAGGAATTTGGAAAACAATCATTTTAAAGAAGTCGAGAGGTGAGAGTGGACAGAAAGTTAGGCATGCACAGGGAACAGAATATAGCATCAAAATGGGTAATCCAGCTGTGGATTGCATAGGCAAGTATAACATTCTGAGTGGGCAGGATGGCAAAAGTCCTTTTCTAAACATTGCAGGTATAATTCAACCCACAATACTCCACTATGTTTTAGGAATTTATGCTCTGAAGAAATCAGTGTATTGGAGAGAACAATAAAAAAAGACTAGAGGCAAGGAAAATTGATTCTAATAAGTAAGATTAAGTACTAAATCTGTCTAATCTGGTTAAGTGAAAAAAAGGCCACATGGATAAATATTTAAAAGGTATCTAATAGGAAAGGAATTATTTTAGAATGACCAAAATGTTAAGAAAAGGAAAAAAGGATGAATGTGAGAATGAGGTGTATCAGACTGTGAAATGGTCCCCAGTGGGATAAGAGAAAAACCATTCTTCTAGTGAGAATGACTTTAAAGGAGATTGGAAATTATCTTAGTGACCAAAGGGGCAGTTGGGAATATCAACTATTTTTGAGATTTTGTAGGCAAAGATCCAAATAAAATAATTTTATGAAGGCCTTATTTTTGCAGAGCCTCACACCCTTTCTTTTTCTCAACAAGGTCTGTTGGGTAGTTTCAGTGCTCTGCTGTTGCTCTCCACACCGTGAGTTAATTATGAAGTAGGTGTATGGCCGAACACTTTGCTACCTAAATCTATGCCTGTCCAGCATCCCTAAATAAAAGTAATAAGGATTGCTGTTGCATGGCAAAAGCATTACTTTACACTGTGTATTTCCACATCCTGTGCTCTCCCAAGCAGTCTGCCGACTGCAAGTACAACCCCCAAGGAACCTGGAGAGTCAGAACCACCTAAACAATGCCAGTAAACTAAACCTTTAGGCATTTCTTTGCTTTGATCCAGAGAAATGCATGTGCTGTGCTGTTTGTACCCTCAGAACAAATGGCAATCTTGGGAACTAGCATGGATATTTAGAGATGGTATTTAAATACCATGCCTTGGGAAATTCCCACTGCTTAAGAAAAGACCAACTAAAACAAGAGTTTTCTTTCCCAGAAGGCTGAGACAGGCATAATGAGGATTAGCAGGCATAATTGATATCATTTCTGTATCCTAGAGGATCGTATGAGTCATCTTTCTAGTCACGTCCTCCCTGTTTTTAGGACTGATGAGAGTGAAAATGCTGCTGTGAAGTGTAAAGAGGCAACATAAACATACTGTACGGTACAAGCCACTGACTGCAAACAAATAACTTAATTAAGCAATGCCCATAATAATTCCTCGCTTTTATATAGCACTTTTCATCTGCAGATCTCAAAGTGCTGTACAGATGGAAAAGCTCAGGAGGTGAAGCGAGTGGTTTGAGGTCATTCAGGTAGACAACGGCAGCTCGGGGAATAAACCAAGCCACGGTGCCTCACTTCGCGTTACAAATGCCCCTGCTGTGGAATGCTGGACGAGATCGCTGCAGCTATCGCTTGGAGAGGGACAGTGCGGAGCTGGAGCTGAAATAAGCCTGAGTCTGATCATAAGACCTTTGTGTATTAGAAAGGCCAAATTCCACCCTAATGTGCAATCTCTCTTGAAATCAACTAGAGCTTTATATTTAAACCTCCAAGTATTTGCAAGGTTTTCCTTCCCATGGTGTCTGAGTACCAGCAAAATTACATCATACCAAAACAATCTCTGAGGATGATTCCTTACTACTTCTTCCTATTAGCCCCAAGAGCCAGTATAGATTGTTTCATTTTTATCACTTTTTTTTTAAATTACACATAAACACTGGGCCTAATTCACTAATCATGGAAATCATGGAAAGTGGAGGAAAGGATTATTTACTACCTAAAACTACAGTAGTGCAGTGGTGCCCCAGGCCTAATAAGTACAAAAGTCATCATGAAACGATTTCAGTCTCGACTCTGTACATTTAAGAAAAAAAGAGAGGAAAAAAAATTTCTGCAGGCATCCAGCAGCCCCAGCTCACAATAAGAGAAACTGTGCAGATAATATTCACAAACGCTCCATGTGATTAAAAAATAAAGAACAGAATATGAAGGGAATCAAAACACAATATATCATAAATTCCAAAATTATAAATCCCATTATGCCTGAAATTTGGAAGGTAGAATACATCCTACAGATTCCTGGAAGCAGGAAAAAAAGGCACTGATCTTGAAGCCACAAGTCTAGAGTTCCTTGCTGGCCCGGCTGCAGGCTCCCTCTGTAATCTTGGGCATATTGCTTTACTTCTGCTTCCTCTCCCACACTGTGGGTGTGCCTGCGCTGCAGTCAAAGTGGGATTGTAAAGCTTGTCAACCCAACTGAACTAGCTTTAACCAAGTTAGCTTGGTTACTGGTAGCAATGCGACTGTAGCATGGAGTTGGGTACAGACTAAGTTCTTAGGTGTGGATCATGAAATTTGGGAAGACTAGAATCTGAAAATTATCAGAAGAATCCCATTCATCTAGATTTCACATTATTCTTTATTTTCTGAAAGGATACTTAAAAAAAAAAACATATTTTCTGATTAACCATAAGAGTTGAGCCAGAAAAAAAAAAGATGATGGTTGAAGTTTTCAAAGTCATTTAAGGGATTTAGCCACATGCTTCGCATTAATGTGAGAGTGCTGCTCTGGGATACAGATCTTAAGAATGGGAGATCTGTTCCTGAACTCCATCCAAATCGTACTGTAACTAAGGTATGAAATGAGATGAGTTAGTCTTCCACAGGGCTAAGACCAGCTGAAAAAAAGTGTGCTTCAAAACTGTGAGGACGTTTTAAAGGAAAGTTGATTGTTGTTATGTCGAAGACTAGCCAGCTGATAAATAAAATTGTATTAGGCTGTAATTATACATATTATAAGAAAACACTCATATATTGTGCAGTAAAAAAATGATCTACTTGTTTTTTTATGAAAGCATACCTATAATGTGATTTAAAACTCCAGATCAGTGTCAAAAGCAATAACAAAATCTGGTATGGCACTCCCCCCCACCCAGCTAAATTGCTCTTATGTACTCTTAAAAATAGCATGATAGTTAAAATACTAATAATGGATATTAGATGGAAATGATTGTTGCAAAGTACAAACACATGTAAGAGAGTTGCTTTAGAAAGTATGGTGAGAGACAGGGTAAGAGGAAAAACTTTATTAATGTCAGAAAGATACAGTGAAATATTTAGTGCACACATGTTTGGGATAAGAGTTGGGATGCAGAGCCAGACACTCAGCTGGTGAATGTTGATACAGCTCTGTTTAAATCAGTGGGACTATGCTGATTTACATCACCTACAGATTTTACAGCTGGCTTTGATATGCATACAAACCTTGAAAGTTATCCGGACTTACCTGCCCCTCTACTCTCTGGAAACAAGGCTGGAAGTCTGGTGGGATAAGGATTCTCAAGGAGATCTCTTGCTTTTCTGTGGGCTAGAAACATGGTGAAGACAAGTATTATTGCGGTTAGGACAATATTTCTACATTTTCCTAGCCCCACGGGAAATCAAAATGCACACTAAAAGCAAATAATTAACCTAACTTTGTAAGCCTTCAAGAAACATTCATTCTGGTATGATTCAACCCGTATTTTATATGAATCAGTGTTCCCCTCCCTACTTAAATGTAGACACGTTATTTCTGTGGTCTGGAAGCTGAGATCAGATTTCACCCATAATGATTTTAGCTGCCACACAGCTCATCAAAATTGCAATTATAAATACCAGTGTTTTTCTTTTTCTGGAATGTAGACTGCATCATACAAGATCCTGCCAAAAGATGCAAAATTAGCAGTGCGGTGGATATACTTGTGCAACCTCCAGGGAAGGACAATTAGGGAACGAGGAGTAAGAGGAGAGAGGGAGTTGTCGAATGACCAAAAGCCTAAATCATCTTTATATCCATCTTCTGCACGGGGAGCTTTCGATTTTGCAAAGCCTTTTCACAGAGAAACAGCACACCAGCCTCAAAGGAGTGATACCAGTTTGCATGTAGTAAGTTTTGACTTGAATAACAATTGCCCCACAAAGTTCACTGTCATAATGAGTACAGTGACAACTGCCAGATTTCACTTCTGCCGTTTTCTTTCTTCCTTCAACCGCATGTTATTAGTGTGTCCCTACAGAGCTTCTGCTCTGAAAGGATCCAGCTAGATTTAGGACAACTATCCAAATTCACTTGGAGGTCGTCAAGAAGCAGTTTTAATCCTTCTCTCCTGTTTGCATTCTACCTGTGCTGGCTTGTATTAGAATTAAATCTCCATTGAATCTATGACAGGTGTAGCAAAGATACTGTAAATAATACCAGACTACTTAGCACTCGCATTATAGATGGAGGAGAGATAGGGAAAGTATGAGCTGATCAGACATCCCTGGAAGTGCAATGCCACTGATCCTGCCTCCAGCTTAGGGCTGGTCCAAGGACAGCTCAGTTCCTCATTCCATTTCATGTGGAAATCGAATATACATTTCCCATCTGTTCTTTTTGAAGCAGTAGCTTTACTTTGACAGTGCTTTGAACTGCCTCCCAATCTGCATGAAAAATTCCGCAATGTGCTTTGTTTAATCACGCTCAGAGATTTTTGGGAAATAGCTCTGATTAGTTCCAATAGTATTAGGAATGGCTGGGCTGTGCTTTTACATGTAGAATGTATAACGTTTCCAAATGCATAGTCTTTTATAAAATGACCAGCTACAACAGTAATAGGGAAGGCAAGAGAACAGTGAAGAATATTTATGAAAATTCTAACCTCCAAAAAAAAATGAAGGTATCTGTGAGTCCTCAACTCAGCTGCTCAGTTCCCAGCCCAGAGGGGAGACGGACTTGCAGGACATGGTTCCCAAAAGTTTTAGCACTAGCTGAAAGGCTATGAGGACTCGCACTGTATCTGATGGAAATTAGAAGCACACAGTTTATTGCGTTGTTGGAAGAACAAGTCTGAACTACAGTTTGTCTAAACACTTCAGATTCTCACTGGAAGTATTTGTGTAGTGTCTGGCTAGCCAAGTAGTTTCAGATGTTAATTGAATTCAGCAGCTCTATTACTGTAATCAGAACATAAAATAGTATGGATGCAAGGGTTGAAATATACTGTATGATCTTGATAACCCAGAGGACTTGAGTTATTGAGTACGAAATAAATACAGCTATGTTTATTTCTGTGACTTTACTCCTTTCTTCTTCGTGATGACCAAAGCAGCTAGCGTGTGGAAATCCAACCAGCAGTTCCATTATCTGGATTTTGTCTGCACCGCAGAGGGCTATGTTTGTTTTTTGCTTTAAATAATTTTATGTTATTAAGTTGGTCATAAAAAAATAATGGTAATTTGGCTATTAAAAGTCACTGAACATTTTTTCCCTCCAAATCAAAGTAATTATAGGAAAATGTGAATATTTTGTGTGTCTGCCTGCTTTCCTTTCATAAGCAGTTGTTTAAAACATAGGAACTCTATGGAGTAATTCTGGAAGACATTTCATATGCTGCTACATGAACTTGCGATTGAGTAAACAAATCAATGTGGCCCACACAGATTAAAAATTGGCTGATAAGCATTAAAATACAACTGTAATCAGAGAATCCCTGTTCCTTCTGAAGTCGTTCTACAGTCTGTTCTTTGTTCCTCTCTCATTAGATATTTTCTACCATTAACCTGGAATGAAGAATAAAATTCCTGCTAATGAAATTTACATCCCATGCAAATATTGGAGAAGTGATACATGACAAAAAGAGGGAAGCCACTGATACAAATAAATTCTAAATTATTTGATGTTGCATGGGCTAGTAAACTGTATATATACAGCCAAATATTAAATCATGCATGTATGAAGAGAGAGCATAGGCCACATTTAAAGGAGACAGGGACTGTAGCTGTGTAAGCAACTACCTAATAGAAGATACTAAGTGAACCTGGAAGAAAATCAGCTGGTGGGATAGACAGCAGCATCCAAGTACCTGGATACCTGGGCAGGATGCTTAACTTTTATGAACAGCAGAAAAGAAGCACTGCAGCAACACCTTTGCCAGCCGAACGGCTGGCTTTACTCTGCAGGTGCAGAACAAGCAGATGGAGGTTTGTGGGACGCTCGGCGATCCCAGGAAGGGCTGGATGGCTGTGCACACAGTAGAGAGCTGGGAGGTGCATGCTGAATGGCGTTAGGCACCAGGCTGACCACCACCACTCCCTCTGTGGCTCACTGTCTAAGCCGTGGTCCAGCGTGCCTGTACCAAGTGGTGGTATGGCTTCGGGCTCCTGTGAGAGGTGGCATCTGCAAGCACCCTGCCTTCAGCCAGTGCAATTTACCCAGCCTCCCACCAGCCCTGATGTTGCTCCAGAGAAAGATTTCCACCGGGAGGAGGACAGAAATTTAAATTATCCCAGAAGGTTGCAAATACCCCAGAAGCC
Organism: Dromaius novaehollandiae; assembly: GCF_036370855.1. Taxonomy (NCBI): domain Eukaryota; kingdom Metazoa; phylum Chordata; class Aves; order Casuariiformes; family Dromaiidae; genus Dromaius; species Dromaius novaehollandiae. The sequence continues at coordinate 52,119,358 of NC_088130.1, read as the reverse complement.
ATAGGCCGATCTTTCCTGCAGTTTCCATAGTACTAATGCAACCCTGACTTGTATAAGTAAAGGAATTTCCAGCATGAATAGGGAAGTTACAATATTCTGAAACAGCTGTGACTGTTTTTTGGAATATTAGGTAGGACTCATCTCACCTAAGTCATCCACACAGACTTATTCACCTTTGGTTTCATTATAGTTAGGAGTTAGAAATAGGCAGCTTTATGGTGTGATTCATTTAGAGCTGACTTACGAAATTCATCAGACGAATTCCATCCTGAAAGTGCCTATTTCTCTTTAGTGACTTATGGGGACTTTGGAGTGAGTAGTCCACATTTGGTCAGTTTTCTCCCACCCACTGTGTCTTTTCTGGTGTTCATGACTCTGAAAAAAGGCAGAATTTTCACAGATTATTCCAAAAAGGAACAATGAGAATGAATAGATATTTGGGAAATTGACTTTACTTTTAGGTAATGTAGGAGCCCACACTGTTCTGCTTAACCAAAAGAAAATTAAGAGTCAATCTATCATATTCTGTAAATCCACATACGGAAAAAAATTACACCGATCATTAGCTCTTTTAGCTAACAGACACCAGCATAAGAAGTTTCATTAGAAGACAGAAGAAATTCAGAGTAGATATAAGTAACACTTTTTTTAACATTAGAGCTAATTAAAATTGCGACAGTTTAGCAAAATTAGTCAAATATTAACATCATGTCTTTCTGCATCACATAAAACAAAGAAGATCACAGAAAAAGACACAAATTAAATAAGAACTGAGTGCTGCACAGGGAAAAATGATGTTACTATATATCACCACCTGGGAAATTCTAAGTCATGTCCTGATGAGCTCAGCTCATAGTCATTGGAAGTTTACCTACTGGACTTCTTTTCTAGTACCTAAAGAGCAACTTTACTGTTCTGGAAAGAAAAGCCTGGTCCAGAGGTGTAAGCCTAAGTCAGTGAGTCAGAAACACTTTGTGTCTAATCCAGTTTTGTCTCTAACTCCTTCTCTTGCCTTGGGCAAGTCACTTAAACACTAGGCTAAGAACATTAAAGACTTATGAGCTATATTAATGCAAAGTATTTTTATTTTCTAAAATATAATCTGTCAAAACCCATTAGTATAAGTGGGAAAGAGAAAAAGTCCACCTTGTAAGGCCCATGAGAAATTTTGGGAAGTCACAAGCAATGACAAAGCCAGAGTACATGATTTGGAGAAGAGAATGGGGAAAAGGAGATTTGAATCAATCTAAGCAGGTTGCACTTACACTTTAACTCATTAAGTTTAATTCACCTGATACAAGATCAGATATTTGCTTTGCAGAGTATGCAGTGAAGGTTTGTGTAATGAGGGGAAAAACCCTACAGAATGTGGTTGTCATTCCAATTGCATGAAACATAAAAATTATAAACCTTCTATAGGTACACCAAAAAACTGGAACAAAGACCAGCTCATGAAAACTTTGATATCTTCCCACCAGGAAAGAATTAGAAAGAGCTGGGCTAGATTAAACATAATAATCTAAATTCTAAATCTAAATTCTGCTCCTGATTACATGCATGTAAATCTGAAATAACATAACTTAAAGACTTATTTGGGACTTAAATCGGTGTCTCTGTGAGCCTGAATTTTTGGGCAGCTTTTATTTCAGCTGGGGAGAAGAAAACATTTATAAAATCTGAGCAGCCTACAGTTTATCTGCCTTTAACAAGACATACACTGCGTGCAGACCAATAACAGACTTTCACTCATACTGCAATGCTGAATTGTACTGAAAAACGTCTATTGACAACAGCATACATTTTGGTAGCTGGGGAAGAGCCTACTGTGTTCACCTGTCTCTGTATCAGTTCCAATTCCAGAGCATCAGGGCAAGCTGGTCATACACACAGAATGCACTGAGCTTTATGAAAGAACATATTTCCATCAGAAAAAAGATGGCACAAGTGGTTGGGTTAAGGGCATGGAACTTAGGAGGGCGCACCGTTTTCATAGCCTGCCTCTCTTGTTCAGTCATGGGCAAATCACTGATATTCACATTTATCTCATCCAGCTTCTGGCACTTAACAGAGTCTTCCTTAGGAGCTGAATTGCCCTGCACGCCCCAGAAGGGAGGAGAGAGCAAGAGATGGGCTGCCCTGGCAGGTGATTAACCCCATGTAAAATCTCAAGCGCCTCCTGAGAACGCCTGACTTCCCCTCCTGAGTGCGGGGCATCCTTAGAATGACCGAGTTTCTAAAGTGGGTACTAGAAAGGGCAAAGAAGCAGGATAAATCCTTGCTGGGCTGCTGTCTGTGATTTGATTGCTCAGCTGTACAATGGAAATAATAGGTTCTGACAGGGAAAATGTGAAGATACAAGAGAGACTATGAGGAGCTCAAATGTTATGATAATAGATGTTGTATATGACCTTAAAGTAGATGAATACGAAACAAATTATTCAGATATCTTTCATTAGTCTATCGCAGATCCATCTGATTCCAACACAGCTGCAGTGACCTGCACATTTTCAGCTGTTCCTGCTTACTTGCTTTCTTTATACTTTTTGTTTGTATTTAATGTGTTTGCATGGATAACTTTTAGCTAAAGACATATTATTCAAGAGTAATAAATAATACTTGTAATGTAATAACCTTTGGTTTCCAATGAACCCCAGGAAATGTTCAGGTTTCCCTGTCCCCTTTTTAAAATCTCCACCCTAGGAGTATATGCAACACATGTGAAGAATGTCTGAATAATGAGTAATTCTGAGTCACGAATAATGCTTCCAGATTTGCACTTTTGGCAGTTGGGAGTAGGATTCCCTGTTTGTACTGTGTCCAGTCCGTTCCTCCAGCTTTCCCCCTCAGAGGCCCTGATTCTGTACACAGATTAAGCAGGCAGGTCGTTTTGTCTACGTGAAGTGTTGCTGATTTCAGAGCATCCCACCCAGGAACGCAAGCAACCTGCTAAATACTGCAGAATGAGAAGCTTTGGGCCTCTTCTCCTAAAACACAAACAGATCCCTAAGTGCTGGATTCCTACTGAAACCAATGAGAGATAGATGTTTAGGCAAATATTCAGGTACCCAAATACTATTAAAAATATATTCCCTGATGAAGGGAATGAAGGTATTCCCCTTCATTGCCTGAGATGTGACCCTGGCATCATTCCACATCCCCGCCAAGGCCGCCTGGGTCTCGTGCCGCACTGCGTGGTGCCCGGTGCCCTCGAGGCAGCTCGGGCTGGACTGCATGGCAGTCCAGGTGGCTGCGGGGACTGCAGGACCAGGGCCTTGGCAAAAGCCTTTTCATCAATATTTTCACTCTCAGGCTTCTGCAGCTTTTGGAGGATGATCATAAATTGTTGTATCTGCTGCTTTTTATGAAGTCAATTGGCATTCTCAGTCCACTTTACATACAACTACACTGAAAACATTCACAACATTTGCTGATATGGGAAGAATATGTCACTTTTTGGTAATGTAGTTATGATTCAAATAGGCAGTTGTGTTCTTGTGGCAGTTTTGTGTTCTTGTGGCAGTTTCAGCAGAGGAGCCAAACTGCACATTCACTGGGGGAAGGAACTAACTAGTGACCCCTAAAGCCAGCTCCTTCAAACCAAGCCTTGTGTGTACTGGTGAGGAAAGCACAGAAAGATTTGCAGTGCCGCAGTTTAGACTGTTGGTGTGTGAATGCACAGAAAATGTATTTTCCATCACATTTCCAGACCAGCAGTCATAAGCACTTTAGCAGCCAGTTAGCTAGAGACTGCGTAGAGTCAAGTATCAGCATTTGTTTTGGTGAGGCAGATCTTTACCTCTGGGAGAGGCAGCTCCACTGCCTTTCAGTGTTATTGTGTATTTGACCTTTGCTACGGGAAAGCCTGTAAACTCGCTGGTGTGGGCAGCGCTGGCTAGAGTTATCCACTATTCATTGATGCTAAAAGCGTTTCCCTTACGTGATAACCACCCTCCCAGGCAGCTGTCTGACCAGCCCAGCCCCCCCGTTCCCTCACCCTCCCCTGTGCCCGTGCTGCCTGACTGCGCCAGACACGCTCGTCTGTCCCCCCAGCTCCCGGGCCCCAGAATCCCGTGTGGGCAAGATGGGCAGGGACGCACAGAGGGACCCAATGCCCTCTGTCTCTCGGCGTGATCTGCGCAATTCCACAAGGGAAGGAACTGTAAGAATCCACATAACAAATCGAAAGAAAAAAAAAATGCAGCCAAGCAACGACTGTTCCTCTGATCGGCATTTCAGTCAATGGTAGAAAAAAAAGGATATACGGATTGTGAAAACCGGATCGCTCCCAACTAATTTTAGTGCTATAATTGTATTCCTCTGTTGAAGTGAAATGCCTGATTGCTCCTAAGTATTGTAAGTCTGGGCAAAACAATACAGTAAGCAGATACACTTTGCATGTGTTTTAGCTGTTACTTAACTATTTCCTTCAGACTGGGAACTTCAAGGTCAATGCAAGGTCAGGTTTTAGCTGACTCAGTCTGCTTGGGTGACACTGCAGCCCGTGTATCTGCTAAGTAGCCAGGGAAAGGGGGGCTGAGCCTTCATTCCTTACTCACTGGCTGCAGGCATTTAAAATATGAAATACCCACCTATGTCAGGAAGAACTGCATCATTCAGGGTGGACACCCAGGAATATTTTGCCCTAATTAAGAATTTTTACAACCCAAACCTGGAGGTTGAGTTATCCCATTTGGATGTCCTCCATAAGGGAGTTAATGATCTGGGGCGGATCAAAGGCATCACCCAGCATGACGACGTGAGATGCTACATGCACTGCAGCACAAAGACGGGCTCTCACTATCAGACAAGCAGTGGGCCAGGAGTGACCATTGCTCAGTCACCATCTTTACCTCCAAGAGAGAGGATGGAAAAGCTGTGTCATTTGAAGCGCATGCACAGTAACTTTCAAGCTTGTCAGCTCATAAAATGGCATTAATGAATTCAGCTGAGGGATTTCCACTTCTGTTTTCTGCATTCTGCAAAGAATAAAGTAATGAATAATTAAATAAACAATTTGGAAAAGTATCATAAACCAATACTAAACTGAAAAGCAGATTTTCAAAAGGTTGCATTAAAAATTTGCCATTTGTGACTCAGTGATAATGATGCAGTGTGTGATACTGTAATACCACAAAGTAGTGCTTGCTCCCAGATCTGTTCAGGTTATTATCACTGGATGGGATTCAGTGGTAAGTACCTAGCTTAAGAATTACTTTGTCTACATCTTAGTCTCTTAGTTCCAGGAGGGATGATCCTTTAATTCAAAAATAATTGCCCACATTCCTATAAAACTGATGGAGAGAAGTAAGGGATCTTGAAGACGTCTTGCAGGAGATTCAGTCCAACTAAATTAGTTGTCTATTACTCAGTTGATTCTGTAGAGCCCATAGGCATGTTCATACGCTTGGGATCCTATCCACCAACCTGTAATTGAGAGGCGACTGCCTATCATCTGAGAAGAACTCAGGCAATGAAAAGAAGTGCCTGACAGCTGGAAAAAGCTGGCATTGTGCCCATCTTAAAACGGGTAACAAGGAGGACCTGGGGGACTGAGGCTTCCCTGGGAAGCTCACACACCACCTCTGCTTGGGATCCCTCTCCAGCCAGAGGAAGGACCACCAGGTAAGTCCTGGGGCTGTGTTGGCACGAGAGGTTTGACTCACAGCTCCCATGTCTCCAGCCAGTCACCTACCCAGCAGGTTCGAGCACGCACTCTCCACCTTTCACGGAAGGCAGAAGCGGGGACTAGAAGGAAAAATGTCTCTCCCCTCAGAGGGGAGAGAACTGGGGATGCAGAAAAATAAGAGAGATGAATCCAGCAAAGAAGTAGGGATCAGAAACCTAGGCTGTCTCCTCTTAGGTTTGAATTAGACTCTGTATGGCCTGCTCTTCTTCTGGCCCAATATTTGGGCATTTTTTATTTCAACAGAAGAAAATTGCACCAAAATTACCACATATTCAAGTGGTTTTCATCCTGTCAGGATGAGGATAGCTTGAGAACAACCTCCTAAGCAAGAGGTCACCTTATGAAGATAATCTTTGAATACGGACCTCATCCACAAAGCTAGGACAAATTATTAAACTTTTTCAGTTACTCAGAAAAAAACTAGGAAACCTCCCCACTGGAGCCCAAACTGCACTGGAGTTACAGCAAGACATAGGCACCTTAGTATATTTGTGAGTGGATGTGGACAACTGAACTAGACACTTGGGAAACTCGCAGGCCAGTCAGGGAGATGTTTAAGCACTTAGGCAGTGATGGAAAACAGAGGGACTGTTATCCTACCTGGAACATAGACAGAGTTTATCTGTGTCCCAGTTTAAATGGAATTTTGAATGCTACCTTCTTATTATTACTTACATATATGAAAATAATATGTAAGTAATGTAAATATTGCTATTAATTAATTGAATTTCCAACTATACTGGAGATGAAGATGCTATCTTGATAAACACTGCACAAACAGTGTTACTTACTTCAGGATAAAATTTTTGGTTAATTCTGAGGTGAATTATTTTTAGATTCTGTTCAAATTTTAGACTTATTCTAACTGTATTTTTTTAAAGATAAGATCTTTGGCATGAGTCGCCTAACTGGAACACACTAGAATGTCATAGTCTTTCATACTTCTGACTCTTTCTTAAATAAATTTTCTTTTCCTCCCCAATGACATTTAGCATTGTGTCCATATATGCCTAGAGTTCTACTAATTAGCTTTGTAATGTATTACTGTTTTCAGTGTGCAGGGCTGATTCTTTTACCATTACTCATGTTGGATGGCACCTTACTCTATGACCAATAGAGATGTCTTAGGAGTGAGGTACGACTGAGTATGAGAAATACCAAAATTTCACCCTAAAATTTTTAAATTAACATGGAAACCAGACAGCTACTGTGAAATGGCCTGAGGGCCATTCAACATGCAAAATTAGGATAAACCAGATTATGAATACTCAACGGCCTTTGCAGCTTCAGGTGTAACTTATACAGAAACTACATTTAAACTCATGCCACCAAAACAGGCTGCGCGATCATGATTTTCTTGTTAAAGCCACTGACTCTGTAAAATGTTCACTAAGCCTACAGGCAGCAGTGATATGCCTTTTCTGAACTACAAGCACAGAACTCAGAGGGGGTCTCCCACAAAAATAATTTTTTAGATCATTTTCCCTGATCACTGTTCATGATTTTTGCCTAGAAACTACCTTAAAAATGAGTTGGTTGTATGGATTTTGATTAAGAAACAATAATAAAATTCAGTAATTTATTTGCACTGGGATTTTACTTAAATTCAGAACTTGAATAAGTATAAATAGCAAGTAAGTAAAATATTCAGACCAATCCCTCAAGAATGAAAATTGAAAATTTATCTCTAAACACAACTTCTCATGATGTAAAAAAATATCAGCTTATTTGTGTCTCATCACTAAAGTGGCTGTCTGAATTATCTGCCTCTCCCTTGATTGTGTTTGTTTGTTTGTTTGATTGTTTATTACCATAATGACTACACCATATTATATCTAGATATCTGTACTAATACCCAAACAATCATGGTACCATGGATGTCCAATGATACTAGAATTTATTATAGTCTACTTGATGCATCCCTAGATTTTAGATAAAACTCTTTATTAGTGCTCAGAAGGCAAAAGGGAGAGAAAAAAACCCTGACAAAGTCAGGAAACAGCCTTAGCAACAAGCACAAGAAAAAGGACAGCGTAACTGAGCTGCTGTCCCTTGTCTTACGTTGTGTTACGCTCTACAGAGCTGGACTGGGTATGTTGCCTGGAGCTTACTAAGGTAACACACACATATCTCCCATGCTGTTCTTTAAGCTGTCTTTCAGATTTGCACCCATCAGGAAAGAAGAAACAGAATAAAATCTGCATGAAGGAAGAACAAATAAAAGAAAAGGTTCTTACTACTACAGATTTCTTAAAGCACTTTGTTTATTTTTGTTTTCTTTGTATAGAAATGGCTGACTGGGTATTTTAAAGAACAGTGTTAATTCCCTTAAGTCCCTCAGTTCTTCAGGAACTTTCTGTGTTTTGAGACCACTCAGAGCCATCTCCTGTATGGGAAGAATTAGGGTAAAGTTATAATAACAAACAGATTTTTGAAAAGCCGTTTCTGTTTTATTACAGGACCATCAGAAAATGAAACAAAAAAGGCCTGAATGGGGTTGACTTTGTTTCTGGCCTGAACAAAAGTTCCAGAATTGTTAAGACAAAACTAAACAAACTTAATTCAAAAAATTACATAGGCCAGCGTCCCAGCTCAAGGGATAAAGCCATTCTCATAACTGTTCCATCTGCAGAGAGAGTTCATTCAGGTTCCCACTGAACTTGTGCAATTGAATTCTTCACAGTGATAGCCAAGTCATGTCAGGGATGGAGGTGAGTGTCACAAAAAAATCAGTGTGGTCAGCAAGAGAAATAAAGAAACCAGTTTCAGTAAAGCTTCAAGAATGCTCTGAACAGATTCTTTGAAAAAAAAATCCAGCATTTTCATAATTAACTCTTAGGTGTACAACCATTTTGAAATATACTTTAAGTCACAATAATCAATATAAATGCCGGCTTACTGGAAAGGACTTATTATTTAATGTGATTGCTAATCAATATATAACATTAATTTTATTTTTAACTTCAGTCTTGACTTAAAGCATAGGTGTTAAGTTCAGCCTATTCTGTGTCATTTCTAAAGATTTTTGCATCTGATATCCTGATCTCTTTTTCACTGGTCATAACTACAATATAAGTTAGAAATAGATAAAAGTTACTAAACTCAGATCTGTATTTCCACAGTCTGAAAGCATTAAGATCCTCTGTCCCAGGCAGGGCCACTTACAAAAACTGTTTGTCTACATGTATAGGAAGAGAATGTGTTTTCTGCAGCTACTGAAAATGGTGTCTCTATAACATACCTATAGGCAAAATTTAATTCTCTCCTACTCTCACCAGTACAAATCAAACGTAACTGCAAGAATTAAAACATGCATAGGTATGACAGGAGACCCAGCTTTCTAATTCTACCTATAAGCCTTTACTTTTTGTGTCCTAGTGGGTGGCAACGGGCAGCTCACCCTTCAGCACCCCAACTATGCATTATCATACAGATGACTTTCTAGCCAACAGGAAATTCCAGATAGTGGAATCTAGGTGCATTTTGGTCTGGTCAAACTTGGGCCCAAAAACACAGGTAACATTGGTCATCTATGTTACCTCTATACCTTATTTATATGAGGAGTGACCAAATAAAACAGAAAGTAAAGTTTCATTCATGCATAATCTCATTTCTCATGAGCTGATCGATTGAATAAGAAAAGGTTGTGCCTTCACAACTTGCAAAACAAGTAAAAGTGAACTTTAGCTCAGAAATAGGCTTTCCTTCTCACTTAATTCAACAGAATTCCTTCTCTGAGGACTTCTTGGAGACAAACACAGGAATGAAAATGGATGAGGCATAAATTAAAGTGTGTTGCAGTATTATGGCAGGCTAGGCAGTTGTGATCTATTACAGGATAATCCAGTCCTCTTTAAGCATAGATTTAGTATTACGGTGAAGTTTGAGTAAAACATCATTGACGCTATTAAGAACAGTCCTCTTCATATAGGGCAAACAGAAGACGCAAGTCCTTTTTAGTATAAGCCACAGAAGACAGCTGAAACAAATGAGTCATTACCCAAAACTTTGGCCATATGCAGCCCTAATCAGAAGCTGAGTTAGATGGTGAAGGACTTTTGCTAGGAGATGTCTATAAATTCATCTGAACTGCTTATTGTTTGGTAAAAGTGTGTGTGTGTTTATGGGCAGCAGCCGCCAGATGCAAGCGGAGAAGCCAAAAAGCCAGCAAGACAAGTACTTACAGGTTTGAAAGAAAGCGAACAGATGGAACTTGGGGGACAGAGTACTGGCTGAAAAAAAGCCTTGTATCTGTGAGCAAAGAAAATGCCTTCTTTTCTTTGACCTTTACGCAGTTCAGAGAATCTGAATGTTACCTGGACTCTTTGTAAATAAACAGGATCACATCAAAAAATATATGACTGTATTCTATATCTTCTGTCCTAATGGAAACAGTCTGCAAAAGCATGAATGTTGGCTACCTACTCTATAAAAACAGTAACAATGGGGTTAGTAGTGAGATCCTTTTTGAAGGGGAAACTGAAGATTTCCCCAGGGCAAGAAATTGTGAGCTGAGATTCCTATGGAGCATTCTAAACTCAAAGATCGCCAGAGAGGCTTTCCAGTCATAGTCTGAAACTTCGCAAAAGGAATTAAAACAGCATCTGGAAACTTCCCAGGAAGGGCTAGGAGAAAAGCTGAAAAGAGGGGGAAAAATCTCAGTTTAACAGCCACTGTAACAGCCATTGTCTAGATCCATTAGGAAGCCCAATAACAATGTTCCCATCATTCAGTAGCAAAAAAGAAATCAAAAAGGTAATCAGAAATCTGGGTGTCATGGATCAGAAGGTTTCCTGGAAAAAAAGGGAGGCTGAAGCTGAAAAAGGTGTAGCCAACTTTGAACTTGCCAACAAAGTTGAGTTGCAGCAAGGACTCTAGCAGATGGTTCGCACTGAGAAGAAAATCAAAGGATCACAGACCTTACTGGCAGTCAGCCACCTAGAATGGAGCTGGGCCATCCAGAGAACTGTAGTAAGACAGAATAATCTCAATATTCTTCTAATACATCTCTAACCCTCAGAGGGGAGAATCTGGATTGTCAGACACTTCCATCAACTTTAACTGCCCAGACCTCATCACAGACTGTAGGGGTGATCTTTGTACACTGATGGCCCCCTTTCCCAAAATTTCCCCTTTCCTTTCATTTCTGTCCCAAATAGAAATCAAGAAATTATAATAGTAGTAGAATTTCTAACAAGCAAACAGATCTGAGGTTTTAAAAGAATTTCCCAGAAATCTAGGGAGGATTCTTTTTTTCTTTTAATTCAGACTATCCAAATTTTTGAAGAATCAAGGGTCTATAAAGTGCCCCAAACCACACCCTGAGTCTGATGGGACAATGGATAAGTTCAACAGCTTCCTATCTTTTTAAAACATCAGCAGTGGAGCAAGCCCCAGCACATCCCCCTCCTTGGTGGTTTATTCCACATTCCATCAGAGTACAAAACATACCCTAACTTTCCAAAATCTTGGGCATAAGCTAAGGAACTGCTGAAGTGGAAACTGCTGCAGTGGAACAATGGCATTTGGACCATTTGTATTGTGCAGAAAGGTACAATCTCCAATTTTAAAAAGGTTGCACCATTTGCTAAATAAAAGGTAAGGAAGACAAGGCCACATAAAGGAACTTTTAAACTGGGCTACCCATCCTGTTTTCCCATGGAAAAAGAAAAGATTAGAACCCAAAGCTAGGCAAGTATAAAATGGCTGTTCATATAATGCTGCCCAGAAGAGCAGTCACAAGTATATAGGCAGATCTCACTAGTCCTTCAGGCCCTGAATGCATAGGCAATACAATTGATATTGGCTCAGGGGTCCATAGGTAAAATTGGCACTGTGCAAAGCCACAATCAAGAGGGACCAGGGGAGCTGGTCATGGCTGACCAGGCAGCAAGCACCGTTCTAGGCCTCAGACATTTTTGCAATTCAGTCCAAGGAGAGAATCTACCATTATCAGCAGAACTGTCTGAGAAAAGGGCAAGGAGACAGTATTCACTACGATCACAGTCTAACATCAGATATCCATATAGGATGCAAAGTTCAGTGCTCTGTGTTTGCAAAGTCTAAGGACAGTCATATTTGCTGAATATATCCATAAAAACAGAAAGTTTGAGAGTACCGAAGAAACTAGACTGTTTTGTACAACTACAGAAAAATCACTCAGAGCAAACAGCCCAATTCTCTTCATACTTACTGTGGTAAAAGTCTCAAGCAGGAGTAATTCTACAGGAGTAGAATATGTGTGAGTGTAAGAGGGGAATTCAGTCCAAAAGGCACAACATTGACATAAGTTTCATTACAAATTTCCTTATCTTCTATTTATTAATTGAATAAAAGACATGGTCAAATAAAAGACATGGTAAATCAAAACTAAACTCTCAATTCCTTTCTGTTTGCACTCACAGTTTGCCAGGGAATTTGTTCGGTTGGTTTTTTGGGGCAATTTTTTTTTCAAGGTCATGTAATTTCCTCTAAAATAGACATTCCAGTTCCTGGAGTGTTCAAATGTTGTCCTTTTTATGTTCTCATTTCTGATCAGTCCAAAGAAGTCTGTTTTGGAGAATAATTTGCTGGAAAGGTCATTCTTTGGAAATAGTTTTGGTGACATACTGTTTGTGAAAATTGTGTAGAAAAATTCAACTGCAATTGCCTTGCTATGGTATTGCGGCACAGTATTTGAAAACCACATTTAAAAAGCTAAAATATGAGACAAGTCATGAGTGGATCACTCAAGCCTCCATAAATAGTTACCTGCCTCATACCATACAGCATTGCATACTGCAACACATCACTAGGAAAGGATGTGTGAAGCAGAAACCTCAGATCAGTCTGCTTACTATGGGATGTACTTCTTCTGCCTTACTTTTGCTGGTGTAATTCTAAATAGAAAATGAGAGTATTACAATAGAAATGTCATTGTAAATAGAAAGGGAGAAAGGAAAAATATGCTCTGGGAAGAAAAAAAAATCAAAAAAAGCAGTATGTGACAAATGCTAGTTAAATTAATTAGGGTGTGATTTTTTAATTTCTTAGGCATTTAAAAGCGAAGACAAAGTCACAATGGGATTTTCAAAAGCACCAAGGCATGTAACCCTAGTATGGGTGCCACATAATTTCAGGGTATTATTGAATGAATAGAATAGAATAGAGCACTGAAGTAAATGAGCTTCATTTTTAATACTCACCATCCTATACACTTGCCCAACATTACATTAAAATAATTTGGTGAAAACAGTTTTTCTTCTCTTTTGGTTTCTGGTTTTGGTCTCTCTTTGGTTTTAGTCATGTGTGAACATTCTTCTTAACTCATGGTTTGTGACAATTTTTTCCTCCTTCCTATGAGTGTTACTGGCTTTGCCTGGGCTGCAGCTAAGTAAATAAACAGTTGGAGTTGTGAATAACTTACAAGACCGTTATGGTGAGAGGGGTAATAGTTCTTACACTGATCTTAGTACACTATACAGTGCACCCAGGCAGCAACGATAACAAGCTATACTGGGTGAATAGAAGCACAGCCAGGAGAGGGAGGGAAGTGAGTCTCCCTCTTGACTCAGCACTTCTTAGGCTACGCTGAGATAGTGTCCTCTGGTTTGGGGCTCCCCACTACAAGACAGACACTGCCAAACCGGAGTGAGTCCAGCGAAGGGCCACCAGGATGCTCAGGGCTGGAGCACCTGCCCTGCGAGGAGAGGCTGAGGGACCAGGGCTCCTTCAGCCTGGAGAAGGGTAGGTTTGGGGGAACCTCAGAGCAGCCTTCTCGTACCTACGAGGAGGTCAGTGAGAAGAGGGAGCCAGGCTCTGCGCAGCAATGCATGGCATTAGGACAAGAGACAACAGGCATGGGTTGAAATCAGAGAGGTTCAGAGTGAACATAAGGGTAGTCTTTTTTTCTCAGTGGAGCAGGTTGCCCAGAGAGGCTGTGCAGTTTCGATCCTTGGAGGCTTTCAAGACCCAACTGGATAAAGCACTGAGCAGCATGGTCTGAATTTAGTTTTGACTTTTGGAACAAGAGGTTGCACTAGAGACTTCTTGGGCATCCTTCAAACCAGATTAGTTCTGTAATTCTCTGACTCTATACAAAGCACAGTCAATAGCTTTGCAATTTTTCTGAATATGGCTAAAATAAGTTATATATAGCTGGATCGCCTAGAGATTTAAGGTGCAAGAAACTACATAACTGTAATTTTGTGAACAGAAATAATATGTAAAAAAACGTGGGTGAAGTCCTGGATTTGCATGAGCTCCCATTAACTGGGACTGTGCTCTTTATTAATCAGAGGAAACTTTCCCTATCTCACATGATCTGTATTTATTATTTAAAAAACATTTAATTCCTCATACCTAACTCCTCATAATGGAAGCTGTAGGACTGCACAAAATGAGAACAATGGCCAGGTTTGTAGATGTGCTGTGTTCATAGTCCTTTCAAGTTAGACAGTTTGCAAAGTCTAGACTTCCTGCACCTTTGAAATCAAGGACTAAAGGCCAAGATAAACAAGGAAGCTTTCTTTTTCTGCTCTTCACTCTTTGATGAGCTGGAAACACCCTTCTTAAATGTAGCAAACAAGTCATTCCAGCCCCCTGGTAGTCTCCCTCTCCCCCCTCCGCCTTCTTCCACCACATAACCCAAATACGTAGTTAGCAAAAGGTATCAGATGTTCCCCAGATAGTTTGTAAACAGAGCTGTCCAATATTTATTAGATCATTTATTAAAATTCCAACCCACTTGCCTGCAGAAATAAGAAGCAGAATAACGATAGTAAACATGTTCAAATATCCAAAGGATGTAAACACCAGCTATTCAGTAATTAGATGGAATTATGTCCTGACATTGTGACGTATTAGGTTTTGGAATAGTTCCCCTGGGGAAGTGGTTAGATTCCTTGGAGAATTTCAAAACTAGAGTGGACTAGCTCTACTAAACCCTGCTTACTTTAAAGTAGGAAACAATCTGAAAAAGGCAGGAAGTTAGATAATTTGAGGTAATAGGTCTTTCTTATACCTAAGTTGTATGATTTGGTGAAAAGACATCTTTAGACATGTTATTTTTATGTCAAAGTGTATTGAAGTGGATGAAAAACCCTGTAAGTGATATGACAATAGTATTCAATCAGCAAACAAGTGGGTCACTAAAAATTTCAGATACAGAATTCATGGGTTTTGAAGAGGAAGTCTGTCTGGTTTTTGAAAAAAATCTCCTTTCCACACATTGACTTTTAAAATATGGCCTACATCTGCATTAATGAGTGACAAGGAATTTGAGAAATCTGGTGCACATGTGGCTTGGCAGGTGCTTTATATTGAAAGGCACATGAGGTTTTGTCAAATTGTGTAGAACTGCTCTAATCATAACCTCTGAGCATCAGTCATTGTTTACCTTAATTCTATCATAAGCACATCTGGGTAACTCCTTAAAATAGGTAATCGTAATAAAATAGGTAATTAGTAATGAATTGAGTTGGAAATCTGATAAAGTACTTATGACATCCATATTGGTACCAAATGAATTCATCATGGTTAACATTGTTACAAAAACACTAAAGGAATTAATAATAATTTGTGCCAGCATTTGAATGTGTTGCTAACATGAGACCACGTATAATGAATGCTTTTTAGAAAAATCTTATTATAGAGGTATTTCAATATCCCAGCAAAACTTCATGTCTGAATTCTGTTACTGATAAAGCAAGTAACTCTTTTTCATGTATTACCATCCCTCAGGGAGAGGACAAGCAAGTTAATTTTGTGCATCTTTTCCAGTAAGTTTTCAAGATAATTCTTCCAGGCAGCATTACAACAGCAGAACACTACCTCTTCAGACCCACTGCGCACTGCAAGGTCTTTTAGGTGGACACAATATACACAGAGTCCCACTGCAGAAATACATGAATGAATAGTTATGGTAGATCTGATTCTTGCCTGTTTTGAATTGACATAGCTGTCACTAAGGTCAGTAGAGTAATAGATGGTTCACAGCACCTAAGAAGTTGGCCGTATGTGGCTGAGGCAGTGACACTATCACATGAAGCTGGGGAAAGCCTGATGCTATAAAGTGTGACTCATGCTTTGAACCAGGTCAGGGATCTTTAACCAGAACTGTCCAGTTTTTCAAGTTAAATGGCTACAGCTTCCTACATTGCCTGCCGAAAAAGTATTAGCAAAAAGTTCCATCATTCCACACTAATATGAAAGTTGTCTAACACCAAGGTGGAAAATTTCTGCCACAGAGAAAGGAGCCTTATTATAAACCTACTTATGAACAGGAGGATGTATACATGTGTACATTGCTGTCCTGTCACTTCTATTTCCAATTGTGTCAATCCTCAGTAGACTTTGAGCTTACTAGTTCAGAAACCTGTACCCTGTGGAAGCTGCGGCACCCACCACGACAGTAAAAGCCAGTGCAGCATTGAAATGGCACAGCCATCAGGCTGTAACCATGGGACGGCGGCTGCTGCCGCGGCTTCCCTCCGGTTACCCAGGCGCCTCCTTCCCCACCGTCCCAGCATTTCCACTTCTGTCTGCGGCCCCTTGGAGAGCTCCTCTCCCTGGCCACTTACTTCCTGGTGGCCAGCTCAAATGCAACCTCCCGCTTGGGCGCGCAGGCGGGATCCCAAGCCTTCCCCATGTTTCTGCCTTTGTAGCTCTAGTCATACGTGCATGACTCTGCGTCTCGCTTTGACTTCCCTTCCCAGCCTGACTCCCAAAAAATCCTTTTGTTTTTCCTTTATGTTCTTGCAGCATTTATCCTTTCGTTCTCACTTCTGCCACTGAAAGCTTTACTTGCGCTTTAGTCACCTGACTTCCATAATTTCTTTCTCTCTTACCCTCTTTTTCTTTGTCCATTCCTGTTTGTCCAACCTCATTTCCTATTCTCACTACTCAAGAACGCAGTGATCACCTCTTTGAATTCCTCACTACCGCTTTTCCACACAGAAAACTGTGCCAGGAGGCAGTCAGCCCTTCAGTGTTTGCACAACAGCACTGTGGTTACACCTCTGCCCTAACATCCACTGACGCTCCCTCTGCGCTTTCTGCCCTGCTCAGCCTCCCCCGGCTGCTTTGCAGCCCCCGCCAGTTCGCTGGAGATACTTGCAGTCACTTGCTCACTCTGATGGAACAACTTTGCCTTTGTATATACTGACTTGCCCTCCTTTTTCTTAGCTCTTCTTGCTTCTGAAGTGCATCGAGTATCCTTAACTCCAATGGCTCTCCAACTCTCCAATCTTTTTTTTTCCAGCAACCCTTTCCTCCAACACAATTTTAACAATGATCAGTCTTGTAATTGGTTCAGGCATATTGCAAGCCTCCTGTATAACATCTCTGCCTACATCACATTGTGAGCTCTGTAAAGTAAAAAATGTCTTATTCTGTGTCTATATAGCATTAGGCTGGTGCTTGGCACTTAAAAAGAGTGATTTATTTCTCCCATTTATATTTCCTTAACTTGAAGAAATGTTTTCTCATTTTGAATGCAATTTTTCTTCTGATGTGAACCTGTCATGTAATCATATCAGTGTGTTTGTGACAGCAACAAACTGTGATGTCATAAATGCAGGGTTTATATCTTTTCTGCAAAATCAAGTAGAAGAAGCAGATGGACTAAAAAAAGAGAAAACTCATTAAAATACCAACAGTTTCTAAAAACTGCAATAAAAATACCAGTGGGAACCCAGACAAATATTGTTTAATAGATTTCTTGCTATACATGTTCCCTGATTTTTAAAAGCTTGCTTCTCTGAATAAGCCCCTTTTTTGGGGGTGGAAATATATTTTAAAATAACTGCACAAAATAGGTGTTTGGAATCAAGGCTCTAAAATTCAAAACAGTTGCCTCAGACAAATTAAATAGAACAGAAAGAAAAGGGCCACAATGATGAGAAAATACATATAAAAATTTCTGGGCTACTTTTTCTCACAGCTAAATTGCCAGTTATTCATTACAGTGCCTATGACGTATTAAGGATGTACTTGTGTAGATTATTTACAAGAACTAAGAATGATTAATAAGAGGATCGAGTTGAAAACATCCTCTGCGATGTTCCTGCTAACAAGTGGGCCCAGCTTTGTAATCAGACATCGTCAGAGACAGCAGCACATCCCAAAATGGTATGAATCATTACTGACTTCCTGCCCTCCCTCACTGAAAACATAGACGAGGAAAAATGAAAACTTCTGAAGATATATAGCAGTTTAAGAAATAGGTTCAACAAAATCATATCTTCTCCTGGAAATGGCAAAACAAAAAGCGTTTCTAAATTAACGTTCCTAAACAACTGGGTCATGTCTAAGATAATAACATGTATAATATAACATGCTTTGCACTGTAAATGATACATGTAGTGATTTCTCCTGAAGATCTCAAAGGATGTTACAAATGTAAGTTAAACAGTAGCAAATTGCTGTCTTTAGAGGTCTGTAAGTTTTGCTTTCAAACTGATTCTCACAGCATTGCTGATAAAATTCAAATAATATCCTTCCAGCTTGCCTGTTCTTTCTACCCACACTATTCTAAACAGATTTATTAGACAGATGAAAAAGAAGCTGCTGTTTCCTGCTTTTAGTTACGTTGAAGGTAATTCTTCCTCTGGACCCAGAAGAAGGAAGCCTTCTTTCTGAAGTGTTCCTCAGGACTCCAGTCATGGGTTTGGATGTGAAGCCACACACGTGCTGTGCAGTCTGATACAACTGTGTCACCCCCAAGAGCTATAAGAGACAGTTCAACAGCCTTATTGAATACCTACAGGTGATCGCATGGTTTCCACCAGCTATTGCTGTGGTCCTTGCATTTGGCCCTATAAATAGTATCACTTGTTCCAGTGGGACTACTTTCAGTATAAGGTAATGTTCAATGTGAGTTGCTTAATTTCTGCCCCGTGCTTTAAGAGGTTCCAAACAAAGATACTCCAAGTTTTGCAAGTTGTGCATAGTGCATCCTTAACTTTTGAATCAACATGAATCTTTATTTGCTTACCAGTTAGGCACCATCAAAATCCACCATTGGATTAATAGAGAATGATACATAATGAGCTCAAGGCCAAACCTCAGAAAAGGTTGCCTATACTTGTGACAGCACAATAAACTATTGCAGCCAGCTGGTGACAAGCAGTCCAGATGTGATCCAACTGGTCTGTTGACAAAATAATCCTCGATGGCTTTCAGAAGATGGCTTTCTGTAGCTCTCCGATGACTCTACAAAGAAATCAACATCACAGTCAGTCAGACTGAGGTATAATGTGCCTAACATACTGCTGGCATGCAATCCATTCAGTAATGTAAAAAATAGCCATACATCTTTATGTTGCAAGCATTTCCTACCTACATTTATATAGATATAAAACTGTTAGTAAAATGGAAGCTATTTGAGGCTTGTAAAAGAAAGCAGAGCATATTATCTGGATTATTTCCATTTTGGACATATTTTTTTACTTAGCCCAGTATGAATGGTTTATATTAAAACATTTAAATATTGAAAGAGGTTTTGGGTTACAGACTGATAGTAGTTCCATAAAAACAAATTATTTTTCCATTTCTACAAAACCTAATTAAATACGTGAAAACAAATGTGTTGTGTAATATTAGAGTTATTCTTACTTGTGTTCAAAAATAATGCAGAATACTAGTAATTCACTATGGACTTTTTTTTTTCTTTGGTGGCTGTGTGGCTGGTGGTTGGTTTCTTACCACTTTGTAAAATATTTCTCCATATTTTCTTTTTCTCCTCTCTTTTTCTGCTGATTTCAATTTAAAACATTTTCCAACTTTTATTTCTAAATTATTATAGATGCAAAACTTGGGAGAGTAAAGCATATAACTCAATTACTATAGTGAACTTACTTACACTACAAGATACATTTAAGCATGCAAATCTCCCTTAAATAAATAATGACAGGCAGACACACTCTCCCAGGTCTTGTCCATAAATGGAACCATGCCCTCTCCAGGTAGAAGTGAGACCTGGGCCCTAATCCATGCAATTGCCATTAATGGTAATCTCTCATTTAATTTGACTGAAAAGATAAGAAATATAAGGTGATGGGATCCTTGACTTAGAAGCTTCAGTTAAGCATTGTCAGAAACATTTTCTATCCATTTTTAGGCAGCATAAATCTGCTCCTTTGAGTATAACCCAAGACCCAGTGGCTTAGCAGCAAGGTAGCCACATGCATGGAAGGAAATCTGCAGCCTCATAGATAGTGTTACTTCTCAGGTCACAGCTTACATCACATACCTTTACTTTGGTATGTGCTATTATAAGGGCAAAGCAATCATACTTATTTCCCTCTTCAGCAGTCTTCTGAAAATACTTGTCTTCATCCAAGCTTCCTACCTTCTGGGTCTCTTTCCACCCTTTCTCTTCATTGGCTCAGTAAAGCATTCATAATGTATATCATTTACCCTCCCATCACCTGTTTTTTTGAACTGTAACAATCTCAACAACTCTTTCTCCAGCCCTCTTCAAACAGGAATTGTTACTTGAAGATCTTGACCTTTTGTCAATAATGCACCTGAAAAAAAACCAAACACAATTCTTTCCTTGCTTTAAAATCTTACTGACAGCAGAATCACCTCACTCCTGTTTTCCTCCATTTCATCCTCTTTGCTTACACACCATTGAAAAAGCACCTGCCAGTATCTCCTGTCACTGCTGTAATTGCTAGGACTCCAAACACTGAGTCTGTATCATATACTCGACTCACTCCTCACAGTCTAATTTGAACATCTCACATCGGGGTTTTGTATCCCTACCATTCTGCAAACTATGGCTCTTCTCCTTCACCCTTTCCTGTGGTGGGAGACCACATCAGTGTCAACGCTGCCAATGTTTCCTCCTAATTGTCTTCTCCGGATTCTCTTTTCAGTTTTGCCTGCAGCTTTCCTTCCATGAAACTCTTTATATCTGAACTCTGTCTGCCTCTCTGTCTTTCTGTCAAAATATTCATAGCATGCTTATCATCTCAGAGGTCAGGTTTCTGTCCTCTGGCTTGACTAACCTTCACTTCATTGATTCTTCCAGGATATTCCTTGTATGTCAGATCACACAAGAGGAGACAGGAAGGTCAGCCACATTTGCATCTCTTTTAAAGGCCCACAGGCAAATATCTTTGTATTATTGTAACTGCTCACTAGATTGGGATCTTAAAACATCGATCTCTGAATCGTCACGAACCCGCTTACAGACCAGTTAACTTTGATCTTACTGTCTGATAAGATATTAAGTTCACTTTCTGAAAAAAAAAAATCTTTAGGAAAAGTGACATATAAGTAAGTTTACTGGACTAAACAAAGTGTTAACTTGCCAGCTTAATTCATGTTTAAAATCCACCAAGATATTTTTGCTGTGGTATATCAGACAATTAAGTTCAACTTTAAATGAACTTAAATAATCCAATAAGTCTAGAAGAGAGACACAGGAGATGAGAAAATTGAGAGGGAGGAGAGAAGCAAATGGAGCTAAGCTGGTTTCACAGGACTGATTTGGCTTTAGCATAATGCCCCAAAGACAGCTGTACTGCAACAATACAATACAGTTAAATGAACAGATGTGTGCACCAACCATACGTTCATAAAATAAGAGGTAGCCTTTTTATATGCATGTCTGCTAAAGGAATAGGAATAGAAAATAACATATTTCCAGTCCAGGAAAGGGTAGAATATTCAATCCATACAGAATGGCTGGTCTTTACCTCTCCCTCTTTATTACTGTAGTAGTAGAAATGGAAAAGTTCAATTAATCATCAGCAGTAAAATTACTAGTCTGCTGTGGTTTTTACAGGCTTAATAAGTGTTATGCTATTATTGGTGACTTTTACCTGATTATCCATATGATCCTTTAAAATAAAACATAGAAGGTTTGAAAAAAGAAATACCTATTAAATAAATACAATATCATTCTGTCCTATTTAAATAAACAATAAAACTCTCTGCCTTTTCAGAAAAAGGCCAAGTGTATATCTGTCAACTTCTAACCACACTGGAATTGTAAATACAAATGGTATGAATCATGAGATAGAAATGGAAGATGGATGTTACCTTCTGTGTGTTGTGATAAGATATTATCACCCTTCTATAAGAAGATTGATGGAGTCATATAATGAGAAACGTTGTTTGAAGGAGAGACAATATCATGACAAAAACCAGTTTCTCAAAGTTTCCCCACTTCGGAACTGTTCTTTGGGAAAATAATACTCAGGCATTCACATCTATAATAAGTGATGGAACTCTGGAAACGTTTGGATACCGTGAATATCTTGTGATACCGGTGATCACTCAACTTACAGTGTAGGTAGATGAGAAGTCGAACACAGTAGAGCCATGGACCCTTTCCTGGTGAAACCGACTACAACAATAGGAATTCTTCCATCTTCAGTAACTTGCGGATCTTTGAAAAGGAAAAATATCTCCAAGTACATGCTGCTAAGTAGATGCTTCCTAAGTAGGAAGAAGCTTCAAACCATAGTAAGTACAGTAATCTCTGGATAAGACCTTTTCAGCATAGCCCATGTGCGTCTGTAGAGGCTCTAGGTAATCATTTTACCTCACATTAGCAATCCAAATACAGTGTATCTAGTTTGAGTTACTAGTCTAGGCTCCCTATAAAGGTACCTCCAAAGGGCAATTCCTTCCATCTCAAAGTCATCACTGAAATTACCACCCTCTTCCTCTTTCTCTCCCTCAGGTACAGAAGGAAGCTAGCTTGCTAATGCATACTAAACATCTAACTCTTTTTAATAAAAGTTAGGTGATATTAATTCCAGCCATTGTATGAAATCTGTCAAGTGTCACTCTAGGAATAATGAAAATTATAAACAAGTAGATTGAGTGCTAGAAACATCAGTAAGTTAAAAGACTTCATTTGTTTGGTGTCTGGCATAAATTGGCATCACTCCACTGAAGTTTCTGTAAAAGGCTTGGCCTCCAAAATGTTGGTGGATTTTATATTAAAACTGTCCAGAAATGTACCCTTCCTGTATGTCTCAGCGTTGATTGTTACAACAGAGTCCATTACCAGGAGACATTCTGTTCATTCCCTTGGGTCTGATTCACTCTCCACTTACACCAGTGTGAATAAGACAGTGAATGACACAGAAATTATTATAGACACATCAAGATTAATGAAAAAAAAACAGAAAAATCAGAGGAATCAGATGTAACTCAATCTGAGGATCCTCTTTCTTTAAACTATAGATTTTCGCTCATCTTAGTTTCACCAGCTTTATACCTCGTTCTCTTTTTATATTCTTAAACTCTTTTTCTAGGAAAATTAAGCTTATAAGCCTAATTATGGTGATTCTGTGTGTGTTTGTGTGTGCACATGCTTATGCATCTGCGTATTTCTCTCTCTCACTGACTCTGGCCTTACCTCAAAGCTTTTGAAGTCATTATCCAGGTTCGTTGACCGATATGACAGAGGGGAGTGACTCTAAGAGATATTAAGTTCCTATGAGCTTCCTGAAAACAGACAGCTGGAAAGAGAAGATAACCCCTACCAGTGTCTGTGAAAAGGCCATGGTGAGAGTCTGTATCTCACTGGACACTAGAGAATCTAACCACAAAATACTGCTCTATAGTAAACTGTGCTTCAGTAGTTCCACTGTTCATAGACCTATTAGGAATGAAGTCTATCACCCACCATTAAATTTCTCTTAAACTACTGTGGAAATGCCTAAGTGGCTATAGATGCACAATCTCATTTTAGAATTAATACATTGCAGACTAACATCACTGTCATCCAGAGGAGCCAGCTAAGCAGAGGATTGGACTGTCCACTCAGAAAGGTCTTCCTGAACCAGCAGCCATCCCAGCAGCGGCAGATTGCATGCCCAGAGCATAGACTGCATAAATGTCTTTTCTAGCACAGACTGGACTCCCCTGTGGGCAGGGACCATATCCTTATTCTTTGCATGAAATAAATTTAATGCCCTATATAGAAATGTTAATTAGTAACACCAGTGAGAATGCCAGTGCCTGTTTTGAAATGAATTGAGATGCACACAGTAAAACCCTGCCAAACTTGAACCAGTTCTGTGAGATCCAATGGCCTTGGAGTTCAAACTCGCTTTTCTTTTAAAAGCACAGGAACAAACCACAAGCCTGAGAGCAAAAGAATAGCTTATACCACCATACTTCATTGTTGCAGGAGAGAATTTAAAAAATCCCCATCCTGGCCTCTTCAAGTCTCTCCCTTTGCATTTGTGCTTCAAGCTCAAGTGGCACAAGAAGATCAACAGCAGGGGAAACTGGAGGTGTCAGGAGGTATCTGGCCATTCTCCACCCCAGTCACTTTGTAATGACACAGCTTTTGCCAGTGGCATTTCTATGAGAGGAGGAAAAAAACTCATAAAAACAAACAAAAAAGAAAGAGCACCACCTTGGTCTAACTAATATTTCCTTTCCTACTTGTTTTATATTACACAACCAAGTGTGCTAACACTAAAACACCACATCGTCCATGCAGAAGTATGAGTTAGAACAGCTGTAGCCACAGGATAAGTGCCCTTGAACACTCTGAATTTTTCCAGTGTATCACAATTACAGAAACACCTGTGCCAAACAGCTTTCTTCTGATCCTCTATAAAAGTTCACAAAGCCCTCAAACTTTCTCATTTCATACAGGTCTGCATTGCCTTGAAGCCAGCTCCATACGTCTCAATATGGGATACCGCAGAATTGTTCCTTTTCATGCCTTAAAACATAAAATAAAGAGTATGTGCAGGTGCACTAGTAGACATGTGATTCTGCTGGTTGACTACAAGGCATAAGACACCATACAGCAATATTCACTTTCTCAGTAAAACCTTTTGATGCACAAAAGCACTTGCAAAAAGAAATTAAAAGCACAAATATTGTGACAACAAATATTCTCCACACTATAGTACTTGGGAAACTATGTATCCTAAATTTCTGCAGATACAACTATTCCACAAGTATTTCTTAGCTGTTATTTTATTATCTACTCTGTTTTGGGATAGGGGGAGGGGTTGTTGAGTCATATGAATGTGCCATGGCAAAAGCCTAAAGACTGAATACATTTAGTTTGGTTGCTGTTTTATGAACAAGATGCTATGGCTGCATTAGCCTCAGAAACTGCTGGCTGAAGTCTATCAAGTTATTTACATTTAAAACTACCCAAAGTGTCCGTTTTAAAAGGGTCAGAAGAAAGTCACCCTTAGCAGTCACCCCAGAAAGTGTGACTGACTATCCTTCAGGCAGAGCTCCAGAAAAGGGAAAGGGAAGTGGCAGAATTCAGCTACCAAGCCTAAGTGCTCAGCTCATGCATAATTGCAGTCCGTAGATAAGCCTGCTTATGAAAGATGAGGAGTATGTAATAATTACGCAGTTTTCCAAGTCTTGGCTCTCTGCAGTCATTCCTAGCTTTTAGAAACTTATCCATATCCAAAAACTCAACGAAGAAAAGTTTCAATAATACATTAGCCAAAAAGGCCAGATTTTCATAGTTTTCCAGTGTGGAAGCCTTCCACCACCCCCATTTACATAGCCCAGCATGAAAAAAAATGCCTTTTTTTTCTGCAGAGCATGAGCAGATAATAAATAATATTACTACATTAATTCGGGAAGTAATGTACAATGGCGAGTATGATATGAACTACTTCTGCACTACTTACACACTCAAGAAGAACAGCTAGATGCCATTGTACAGAGCTCAGGGGAAACATCTGTTCCAACTGCATTGATCAGCAAGTAATAAGGCATATTACTGAAAATATCTAAATGTTGTTATGCAAATCAGTGGTATGCCCTCATGTTGAATATTATGTTCTGTTCTGATTTCACCTCAGCAAGGATTTAACAGAAATAGAAGATGACTGGAGACAGCTGATAAACATGTTACAGCCATAAGAAGGATTCCATAGTCTTAAAATGTTAGGACTATTTAGTGTGGCAATAAATAAAACCAGCAACCACAGTGCAAGCATATAGCATAAAATAAAATAGTATGAAGGGTGTAAAATGAATACTCTTATTTTGTTTGTGTTTTCTGTCACTTTTCTTTCCCTTCATCTGTCTGGTCTATTTAGATGTTAAGATATCAGAATTAGGAACTGTCTATTACTCTAAATTTGAACCATGGCTACGACAATGAGGCTCACAGATGGTCACTAGGCAATCCCATAACAAACAAGAATAATCGTATTTACTCTTTGTCCTTATAAAACGACAAGGAGACAATTAAATTTAAAAGGCAACACATATTAAATGTTGAAAAGGAAACACTGCCATAACATAGCCCCAAGCAAGGCACTTTGGTGGCTTATGCAACCCTGGGAAGTATCCTCTGCTTACCCGGGAGGGTACCAGATCGAGGAGCAAGCTGCCCTCCCAGGGCTGTGTCCCCCACCCTGCAGCAGCCCAGCCTCCTGCCCCTTCACACAGCCCTGCAATGAACCTGGGCTGCCAAGGAGGACAGCACGCTGCTCTTTAAAAGGACCTTTCTCACTTGCCGCTGGAGAGCTTGGCAGGCTGCGAAGGACTCAGGGTGCAGAAAGAGGCGCTGAGGTTTGCCCGCGCTCTCACTCATCGCCTGGCACGTGGTGCAGCTCACCCCGCACAGCTCTGCTGAAGCCAGGTGCTCCAAATGTTTCCAGCCAGCACTCCAAACATTTTGTGCAGTATAGTAAACATTTTTGCATACTCCTTTCTGGAGAATCTGATACTGGAGATGATCAGAGATAAGAATCTAAACTGCTGTGGTCCAGAATTATATGTTTCCAATTCATATTTCCACCAAAATAGGAGGTATTTTTACTAGTGATGAAAAGAACTGCTTTACTGAAGTTTTAAACTCATTGCTACAAGATAAAAACCAAGGCAAAGACTTTAGCAGGATTCAAAGGGCTTAGACTCTGTGACAGGTCAAAACTTCTGCAGTTACATAAGACAGACAGACTACATTTTTTTAAGAGAGAGAGTATAGATGCACATGTTTCAGTCACAGAGCTGACCACTAACTGACTACTACAAAGAAGAATCTTCCCTGTGGTCATATTATTCCATATTTATCTACTCTGTGGTTTCTTGGACTTTTTTAGAGGCTTCTGGCATAGATGATCTCTGTCAGAGATAGGCTGCTACACTGAGGCACCAACCAACTCAGTATGCTCATTTCCATGCCCCAGATAAGGAACTGAAATTTCTTTCTTTTCTTTTATCTTTTATCTTTGTGTGTGTGCATGTGTGTGTAAGAGAGAGAGGGAAACAAAGGGAAGAGAGAAAAAAATCACTGTATCTTTTATGCTTTTACATTTCGAAACAGAACTATTACAAGCAAAACATCTGAGATGGGAATCTTAACAGTGGCAGAGATCAAAAATAATCTTCCAGCTGTAGTATTTATGGTTCCAGTCTTAGTTTCAGTAGATAGGAAATTTGTTCCAGCATCATAAGCTTACTTCCATTTGTTGTCTATTGCAAGCACTGGCACATACTTTTAGTATGGCTATTGTGGATACAGTCTGCGAATACATGTTGGCACTAGTTCCCTTGCAGCCACGGAAACACCTGCCTCGAAGCTAATTTATAATCTGCACCTATGGCCATGGGCCACTTACAAGTTTATTGAAAAAGGTCTTGACAAACCATATAGGAAAGACTGTTCTTTCTCTTCCTGTTCCACATGACATAAGTTTGGCATTAACAAGTCACATTTTTATGTCCAACTTTATAGATTGTTAATAATATGTAAAGATATTTGATAGGTAAGATCATGGGTCAAATATTTCTCACCTTACTCATGTGAGTAGTCTCACGAACTTAATTTATACAACTAGTCTGAGGAAGACAATCATGCTTTACTTTCTCTGTAAAATTACTCTGCAGTATTATGAAGCAGTTTTCTCCATAACTTACAGTATTCTCATTAACTCTGAGGCACAAGGCATGTCCCACTCTTGAGCTGTTCAGACTAAATCCCATAAGATGAAGGAGAGTTGTCCACATATACAAAAATATCTGCTAATGAAATAGGGTGCCCTGGTTCTTCTCATGTATGATTCACCATACTAAAATATTGCATCCCCTTTATGTTTTCTGGGATTAACGTATCCCATGTGGTTCTACCTAGAAAGGATTATGAAAATCCATTTAACCACTATTTCCTTGACAATGTTTTTTTCTTTTGTTTATAAATGACTGTGGAGAACAGGTCCGTAAATGAGTCATTGCTTTTACTCTAGTATACTCAGCTGGCATACTGTATCTTGGCCCTGTGCTAGAACTAGGTGGTTTGTTTTCTTATAATTATCATGTAAGTAATCAGGAAGTGGAACCTCCTAGGATGTTTATAAATATCATGAAGAGTCATTATTAAAAGTACCAGGAACAACCCTGTAGAAGATACGTCACATGGTCTGGATAGCGCAGAGGAGAAGTTCAGGTTGTAGTAGCTTTTCTCCACTAACTTGCATAGGAAAGAAAAACAGTCCATAAACTACAGAGCAACATAAACAACTCATTTCGATTCAAATCCGGATCAAAGCAGGAAGCACCTTGGGTTTAGCATTTAGCACTGAGACCATTTCAACATAGAACAAATAGCAGAAAGTTTCCATGGCATTTGCAGTTTTATTGGAAATCAGCAGATGGTCCTTCCACAAGGCCCTTTACAAGCTCTGCTTAATGAAAAATATAGGTGGCTAAATCTTGGTGAAATGTTAATTTTAACTGTCATGCATTGCTGCGTATTGCACCTGTAAAGGCTGCTCATTGATCAAGTTTCTTGTATTTTTTTTTTAGTTGCTGACCAACCCATAAAATGGATGAATTATGTCAGAAGCTTCACTGTTAAGGAAAAGTAGTCTCAGTGCAGACGATGGAGCAGGTATTTGGAGTCTGCCATTCTATTCCCCAGAGCTTGAATCAGTGATGAGAACAAACCACATAGCTACTTTGCAAGGTTTCCTTGAAATCCAAAAGCATGGACCTAAGCTAGATGAAAAGACAAAGCCCTGCAGAATCCCGGCATAGGTCTCTCACCTGAAGAGGAGAAAGAGCTGAGGGCATCATCAGATGAGACAGGTAACAAATAGCTCTGGCACAGATCTATTAAGGGGTAAAAGTATCAGTAACAGAGATGCAGCTGCTTGCATGGCCACACTCTACCTTGATTTCAGGGTTAGCAAGGGAAGCTACTTCACATCTCCACTCCCTTGGCTTGCACCCTCAGCTGCACAGATAACTGGCCTTCTCCTCTTCTGCCCCAGAGTCAGCAGGTAACTGAGGGAAACAGTGATGAAGCAGAAACGTTTTGTTCCCTCTGTCAGCATGTGCCACCAGAACTGTTAGGATGTGACAGAAAGAGACTGTACACTGTTGAGGGACAGTATGTTCCTTCTCTCTTCAGAGAGGGGGTTGCTTTCCACCTCCAGTACAGCACACTGGCACGTCTTCCCATATACAGGTTATCAATCCAAAATCCAGATGTCTAAATTATCCCTACAGCTACCTTGTGCACATTCTATACTTCACAGCAGAGCTTCAAAATAGCCCAGGACCAAATATTTCATTCAGAATTAGACTCAGATTACAACATCCAGGTATACTATTATCATTACTCTAAATTTAGAGTGACCTGGAACAAGACAAATGAAATGAGTTTCTCAGGATGACACAGGAAAGAACACTGGAGATTTTCCAACTGCTAGGCTCTATTTTAACCTCAAGTCCATCTTTCTTCTTTGCAAATTAATCTTAACAATAAATCTTGGTCCATTTATATCCAATACCTTATCCATTAACAGAGGAACCCTGAAGGCATTCCTGAAAAGTGCTTTAAAAACTGAAATACTGAAGGCCAGGAAGAAATAAAAACTATTTCTTTGGTTTTCAACTGTTTGTGATGGCATAAATAATCTGGTGGCAGTTAACATATCCAGACACTGGTAACAATTACTTCAAATTTCCAGCTTTCCTTAGAGCAGATACCTGAGAAAGGAAGCCACTTCAGGAACAAAACAACATGTGATCACAGTTTGAAACAGTCATGTGGTGCAACACCTGGGAGAAGGGAGTCAAAGAAGCAGCTATTGACAATTTCAGTTTAAAAGGGACTTATTTCATGATCCTGAATATGACCCACCATCCATCTCCCTAAAAAAACCAGAATCTCCATTTTCCTTTCATCTTGGGATCTCTACATCTGATTTTTATTTGCCTACTTTACAGTGAATCCAGATTAATAGTAGTTTGCTATTTTCTCTTTTCTCCACCACAGGGGAATGGCCAGCAAAACTCAGAAGCCAAAAGCAAAACCAGTAAGGTTCGACAAGAGAACCAAGAGCAACCCAGGGGTAGTCCTCGATGTGATACAAATTAACTGGGCAAAGGCAAGACCTCCGAGAGGGCAGCACACGTCTTAGACCTCAGACCTCAGGTTCCTATGGACCTCGATGGGATTACTCCCTCAAGGAACGTGTTAGCAACGCACCTCTGGACAGCTGCTTGGTAAACATCTGTCTTTCTATGCAGGTTTTCAGAGAGCCAGAACTCCGATGTGATCCGAGCGATACCTGGGGGAGCATCCGCGTGGCACCCTGTGTGAAAGACACTGAAGCCATTTCTGACAAGCAAGTGAAATCCCACCCGGTTCCACTAGAGGGTTATGCTTCAAGGACAAGCCTAAGCAGCAGCAGTAATAGACTGAGACCAGTGTGCTCTGCCTCAATGTAAAGGTAATTTTAATTTTCCAAATACAGGGGTACAGTCCTACTTTACACCACTAGTTCTAGAGGCAGAAACAATTTATGAAGCATAAAAACTCTAACTTTTGTCCATTTTTCCTAGCCTGTGTCTCTGATTAAGGCCTTCAAAGTTCCCATTCCAAGTCTTTCTGATTTTGATGCCTAGGGAACAAGAAAACTTATCTGACTGCAAGACATTAATACAAAAAAGATGCTAAATGATGTCTCTTCTTCCCCTCCACCATACCAAAGAGCTACTTTTTTAATGACAGTGCATGTTCACAACATGAGCAAAAAAGGAATTCTTGCAGAAGAGCTTGTCCAAAATAACAGGCCATGCATAATAACTGTATAAATAAGAAAAAGATGGATCCTGATCTAATAATAGACATCACCTCTACCAATAGGAATACTCAAAAAAAGAGAGATCAGATTTGAAGATAATCTTAATTCTGCCCCTAAAAGGACATCGCTGTAATTGAATCACAAACATCCTAGCAGTTTAAGCAAAATATTAAAATAAAATACAAATAAACTCCTGCTCTCTACCTTCTCTCCCAATATCCAAACATACATGTGACCATTCATCTTTGTGTCAAGTTTTTTCTTTTTTTAACTTGGGCTGATTTTGTCCAGGATTTAACCAACCTCTTCAGTAAAATGAATATGATTCCATTTCTGAGAAGCTCCAAGAACGTTTTGGAATTTTTTTCTTTTTTAAGTATGATGAATAAAATCATCACCCTCCTACAAGAAAACTATTAAAATTATCTGTGTCTGTCCTGTTGTAGGATAACAATGATGAACATGTGCTAACAAAGTATTTAGGAGGCTTAAGAAAGATTGTAAAAATCATGTTCATCTTTAAACGAGACAGGGTAGAAATAGTACTTTTATTTCATTTGTAAGTGGTTCCAGACATTGTGAATTATGTTGCTGGTAAACTACTATTTTCCTCAAAAGAGTCAGTTGCTTCACTTGCAGTATTGAATTTTGGGTTACTGAGTTTTGAGCCAAATAGCGCACACAGTCTGATGGTTAAATGTCTCTCTTACTATCCAGATTTGTGACATCTTCATCTTTAAAAGGCACTCATCTGTAAAAGACTTCAGAATTAATTCTTTTAAGGATTTGTATTTTCCTAATAGCAGGTTACTAAAGAATGCTTCAAAATTTTGTGAATAAAGCATTCACTTGCTCGTTCACTTTCTTTCCAACTTGTGGATGTCAAATCAATTTTGACTCAGGTCTTCCCATGAATGCTTTCCATTATGCTGTTTTCCTTTGTTTCACCAACAGGTGAGTAGGCAACACAGAAATCAAAGACATCTAAGGGGAGAAGAGCTAATGGAGTTCATGCTTAGTCCTCAAGAGGTCTCTCTTATTTTATGAATTCTCTGTAGATGTCAGTTTGTTGTTGTTAACATTATTTTAAATTAATATACTTTCAGATTTTTTAACTCAATTATTTACCTCTGCATATTCCTCCTCCTTCGCTCTCCCCTGCTCCTCTACCAAAAATTCTTCAGTTTCTGTAAATGAATATGAAGAAAAGTCTCTTTCTCTGACAGTCATATTTCTATAAAGTAGGCCACTTTTGCTATTCTGCATTCAGATCTTTCACAGCCAACAGGGCCTCATAGCTTGAAGGTCTAGCTTAGTAGCTGTAGTTGGAAACTCTGTTTATATCAAGTAGACATTTAATGTTCTTCTTAAAACTCTGGCTACTGCAATCAAGGCATTATATACGAATCTCAGTTTTCATTTTTTAAAAATTATTGTCTAAATGTCATTGTACTGCGAAAAAGCTTGAAAATGTGACCAGAATCTCAGAAACCAGAAAGTAGGAAAGAAAGAGAACCCAGTTAAAAAGCAACTTATTTAGTCTCACTTCTTTTAGTCAAGCTTCACAATACTCTTATATTCAGGACACTTGATCTTGGCAATACTGCAGCCAATAAGGTGAGCAATCATTGCAACCAAAAGCTCGCAAGAATCGCTGGTGAGAGAGTGAGAAGAACAGCAGCACCCATTAGTTAACCATTATGGTTATCACTACAGAGAAACACGGGTCTGCCCAAACTCACCCAGACACGTTTTCTTTGTCCATACATGTACTGATTAGCACTCAGCTTAGGAGGAGTTTGAATGGTCTGACTGATTAATTTTGTACTATACCATGACTTTTCAGATTGGCAGAGATGGCCTCCTTTGCATACAAAGCTGTCTGATTGCAGCTGGAAAGGAGACGAAGCCACCTCCTCTACAGAATTTCATCTTTCTTTTTGGAACCTGCAAAGGATGCTCAAAAAGCTCAATTGCCTCAGCAGGATGTGGCCAATGAGTGTGATGAGGGACTAGAAACAGATCAAGTTTAGAGTGGAAATGGGGACTTTACAACTTTATGCAGGGATGATTCTGCAATTAAGGTGGAACTCTGGGGCTAGAAATACGGAATAAATGGAGTCTGGGCCAAATCACTACCTTCTTCTACTGCCCAAAATGGAAGAGAACAGAACAGACCTCATGAGTAAACTTAAGATAATTGTTTCAGGTCTGCGGGGATATTTGAGCACCTGCATTCGAGTCTTTTTTAAAAAAGTGATTCAATACTAACTGTAACAAATATAGGCGAAACACAACCACACAATACAGACCGAATCCTGAATGTCAGGATTTTATGATGCATTCGTGAAACAATTTATTTTTTAATAACCATCTCTTCCTTATCATTTCATATTGGGGCGGGGGCATGGGACTTGTCCATGGACTTTTGCAGGTGTAACTGAGATAAAGTAACACAGCAGCCAGAAAGGATGGCCCAGTGGAGACAAAACTAGTCCAACTGGGGTTTGGGGTTTTTCTTTGCTATTCCACAGTCATTTGCCTTTGGGCAGGTCACTTAGTGCTTGATTCAGTTGCCTAAATATAGGCATCTAATGTCATTTGTAATGTCCTAGTGTATCCAGGTTATTCATACACAGCTGGCAGATGTAGTGCCACATCTGTGCCAGACACTTGTACTTCTGGAGCACAAGTTACAGGCCCAATAGGATAGGCACTATAGGTGGGAAAATGACTAAAACCTTATTCTGCTTACACTTATCTGAGAACACATCCTCTCCCTGCTCACCCTTCCTGCTCTCGCAGCAGTGCAGGGTCTCAGAGCTGGAAGCTGCGCAGGTGCCAGCCCATGCTGGGGAAGCAGAAGTCCCCGCTCCGGGATCACGCGTGCAGCGCCGTCCTGCAAACAGCCCGACTGAACTGTCTCTCCGGGGCACAGAAAATGCACAATCTGCTCTGCTCTCAAGATAAATCTTTTTCCAGACATTCAAGGAGAAAGGAAACTCACTGTAGCCCTAAGGACTGGCAGTGTGGATATCAATCGGCTTATTTAGGCTCCTCAAGTCATCTCTCAGCCAATTGTAGAAGAAAGCCCATGTGAACTGATAAATTTAGTGGACAGACTTGGAGCCACAAGGCTCTTCCTAGACCCCTCCTTGGAGGAGGAGTGGAACGACGTGAGCAAGGCAGTTTTTGTGCTACTAGAAGTAGACAACTACATGCTGCAGGGCCAACAGAGTCTCAGCAGTCCACGCATGACCTCCACTCTAAAAAAAAAGGTATGCAACAGGTCACAAGAGAGAGCATAAATTGCCACGGGCTTTTTTCCTTCCCATACCATTATCTAATAATTGCAGTCCTATTTAGTCCATAAAAACCTGACTCCAAAATAATGTAAAATAGGTTTGCTTTAGAAGGTCCACAGATATCACTGCTGTGCACTGCAACATTGACTTAAGCCTACAGAGTTGCTTGCAATGTCATTTAGTTAATATAACTTAATACCTTTAGTTTGAATTAAAAATTCATTTTGGAAATTCACTGTTGCTTATACAATGGCAGAAATGTGCTTTTTAGCGAACTGAAAAGAAAACTTTGGTGACTTACAAAGTGTTTTAATACATCTGATGTTATAGCAAGTCTTGAAATAAAAAGATGTTTTAACACTAAGCACATTTTGATATTCTTATTCCATTACAAAAGAAAAATACAAAAGAATTAGAATAATCATGAGCTACTCATTTTCTACTCATAAAAACAAAGAAGATCACCACAACTGCGGAAAAAAAATTCTTTGCTTCCATCATAGCCATAGCCTTAACTTTTCCAAATTCTGTGTTAGAATTAGGCTGGTTCAGGTCATATTTCTGCTCTGGGTTCTTTCTATTTCCTTTCTTCTCTCACATGCTCTATATTCAGCCACATGTGTAAGAAGGTGACATTTGCAGTTTATCACATGTACTGTGTAGGGCAATGATGATAATGTTCTAATAACTTGCCATTGACTAAACAGCATTCTAAAATCCATTTGGTTCCATTAATCTCTGAAAGTAAACCATTAAAACCGATCCTCTTCCTTGATGGGCAATAAAGTAAATACAAACCTCACAATAAGAAGTTAATGACCTGTCCCTAACAAGGCTGTAACTTTGACGTACTCAAGCACCTACTCTCTCAGCCTAAAAACAAGATCCAGTACATCACCCGATATATGCACTGAGCCAGAAATTGTCCATTTGTTACCCCTTTTGCCATGCTATATTGAGCTTTTCACAGTTGGCTATGGATATCACTCTCAACAATGATTTTTATTCCATTTGTGTTGCAGGCCAAGATCCACAGTCAAACAAAGCCATTTTTGGACTAGAAAATGATGTGCCTCCACTTATCCGGTGAGTCAAATATGCCTTCTGCATTAACTTTAATAGAATCAAACTAACAAGAAGAAAAATAAAGTAATAGCAAAAAATCAACTGAATTTTCACAGTAGTTATTTACAAACTATGTCCGTCCTCACTTTAATCTTGGGTTCAGTCTCCCATCCTGTTCCAGCTGCAACTGATTGCCAACTGACTTGTCTTTTGAAGTCTGCCACGCAAAATGTTCCAGACCT
Organism: Dromaius novaehollandiae; assembly: GCF_036370855.1. Classification (NCBI taxonomy): domain Eukaryota; kingdom Metazoa; phylum Chordata; class Aves; order Casuariiformes; family Dromaiidae; genus Dromaius; species Dromaius novaehollandiae. Next base: position 52,084,020 of record NC_088130.1, on the reverse strand, counting down.
TACAAGTACAATAACAACACATAACCCCACCATTCTTAAAGCACCATTTTCCTCATCTATAATTTTAAAATCACAAATTTGAAGTTATATCACCAATTGTGGCCTAGCTCAGTTTGGCAGAGTTGCAGAAGTAGAAAAGGCAATTTGCCAGCCAGGAAACTGGGTAAGAGCCATTTTGCACTTAGTACATGACTTGGGTCAGCCTAAGAATAGCTTAATATTGCACAAGCTGAAATGGTCTTTTAGGGGCTGTTCTGTTTGACAGCTTTGCTCTTTCCCTGCTCCCTCCCACTATGCCACTTCTTGTGCCTTTACATGGGAATGGGTTGTTCAGAGCCGGCAGTGCTGGCTTCCTGGCGTTCCTTTAAACCAGTGGTACCCTAAATGGCTGTTTAGAGCAGATTTCCAGCAGTTATTGCATTTTCTATTGTTTGTTTAAGTTCTCCAAATTTCATTTAGAATCAATGTTGGAATTCCTGCTTCTGTTCATAGCACTGCAGTCCCAACAAGAGCAGAGTCATTTTCTGCTCTAGAAACTCCCTGGTCTGTGAGCATTTCTGGTTGTTTTCTGTTCTCTGAACAGAAAAGTACAATAGAACAGTATTTTTTTTATCATTTTTCACTTACCTTCACCAGATAGTTAATGATCTTGATGTTTTCCTTACAAATTTTTCCACTCTTATTTTGTACTTTTGTCTTGGCTTAATAACATGGAAAGCTTTTGTAACTTGTTTAGCAACCTGTCACAGTTTTCATTTCACTCATGCGTTAAGCCTAGTCTTATCACATCGCACGCTGTTTGCAATGCATACTGAACACAAGGCCTGCAGCACTTTCCTCAGTGCTGGTTTGGGGTATTGACAACACAGGAGAAAATTTCTCTAAGACAGTTTGTCCTGTTACGGCCTCCAACAAGGCGAAAGTAACCACCAAGCTGCAGAGTTTATGTTATTACTCCCAGAGTTACCAATAAAACGCAGGGAAGGGGTGAATTTGGTTCCTACCACATATACATAGACTTTATTTGACCTAAAAGGTGAAGGCCACCTGTCCACACGCCCTTTCTGAACAAAGCCACAGACACACAGAGCTGTTAAACCTCCATGGGCTACCAGAAATTTCCCATATTTAAGATCAGAGTGCTCACAGTCACAGTATCATCCTGTTCCTTCCATGGCCAAAAACGAACGATCAAGCTAAAACTTTGGGGTGCCCTCCAGGCAGTGTGACCATCTGTCATAGGGTGGATTATCAAAACTGCATATTAGTTACCTACAAGAGGACGTATTGACCACGCTCAAGTCCTTCCTTCCACTGAACCACAGAGAGAAATTTCAAATCGTATACCTGCTTCCAGCTGTCTTGGTCAAAGGTGATGATAGCTTTTCAGATCTGACTTGCCAAATATTTACTCATGATCAAATTAATATTCCCTTGGCAATTTTTGCCAGTGACATTTATTAGGTAAAATTCCCTCTATTTTGTAATTCAATCCATAGTCCACTACCTGAAAACAGTCATGAATTTTTGCGTCAGCTTAAAGAAAAAATAACTGTTCAATGTACTTGTTTACATCTCATAAGTACAACTCTTACCCATAGCATAAAATATAAGTTCTATGTATAATAGTCTCACTTATGTGTAGGAACTCAGTGTGATGTGTAGTATTACTCAGTGTAATAGCACATGTACCCACTACCTGGAGAAAGTAATACTCTAACTTAGTTAATACATTTTGGGGCTTAGTACCATCAAGAACTTTGCTTGTTTTTCATGAGAAAGTCTTGGCTGAATCAAGAAATGAACCTTTGCAATCCAACTAGTTTTGTTACTTTCCTCTGAGAAACAGCACATGAAATTCTACAGCAGAAAAGGATGTTCGAGTGAACTGCCCTACAAGGAACAAAGGAAAAGCTCTTAAAATGGAACCATACAAGGGTGCTTAGAAACGCCTCTAAATCTGAGATCTGAAACAGGTGAACTTTTGTAAAACTGCACATTTCCAGAAATGGCCGCCTCTTTTTGTGACAGTCAGAACAATCAGGCAGGAGTAAAGGAGGCTAACAAGTTTTCTCTCCTACCAGAAGAGGACGTCCTACCTTTATTTGAGCTTAACTCGGTAGGCGAAGCCAGCTGTAAGAGAAACCACATCATATGATACATGCAGCCCATGGCAATTGGATCCTATCTGAATCTTCTTCCTCTCTCTTGAATTTTAGGTAGGGAAATGTCAGGGTAGGCCTCCAGATTTTCTCTAGCCACAAACCCAGATCACTTCCAAATAATCAGCTTTGTTTGGAGTCCTACCCATATTCTCAAAAATATTTATGCAGACATGCTCCTTATAGAAGAGAGGGTCCAGATGTGGCCCATTTTTGATACAGAGTGACAGCTCCTCTGTTGAGAGATAGTACCTTGAGGGGCAAAGAGTAAAAGAAAATACATTATACTAATACAATGAATATTGAATTATCACATCAGAAAACAAATACACCCAATATAGGAATGTATGGGTATATACACATACGTACATACATATATATGTGTGTGTATGTAGGTATGTTAATAGCACATGTTACACAAAGTTACACTTTGGGATTATTTTTCTTTCTACTCCGCATTTTGCTGCAATTTTCCTCAGAGACCAGCCACGCAATATTTTTGGTTATGGAGTCTGTTGTAGCTACAGCTATATTAGAGATAGGACAAAGCCACACATTTTATGTAAATTGAGAGCTAAATCTGAACTTTCTGAAAAATTTGAGATGCTAGTGCATAGGGGTTTTTTAAAGGCTTTATTATTCCAAGATCAGGGCCAGCTGCAAAGATTGGATTCACATCCAAAAACATATATTAAAATGCATACACTTCTTGGTAGAAAGAAGTTTTAAAACCTGTCAGGCTGAGAACAACACTCTTTTTGTGTGCTGCCTGACAATTCAGTTACAGATTGACCCTATTGTTTTTTGGTAATTTAAATGTGATTGTTGGCAAAGCAGAAAGGGGGGGGGGGTTATGGAGGCACACAGATAAAAGGAAGAAAGCATTTCTGATTATACAATATAGCCCTGACACGTTGTTACACACAAACCCAATATTTAGCATTTAAAAAAGAAAAAAAACAATAAAAGAAACAGCAGCTGTTTCTATGTGATGTCAGAGAACAGGTGTGATACAAATCTCCATACCAGCGCAATCATATTGATCTCCTGATGATGCACGCATGAAGCACATGTGCAAACGTTATCGACCCATGCGGCATCTTATTTCCAGGAATACGGCCTGAAAACGCCCCTCTATAATTGAAAACATTGTCAGGATAAACACTGTGCCGGCCAATTATTAAAACAACCAAACTGAAAAGAAAAAGGTGAACCTGATGGCCCCCGCACGCTCCCGCACGCTCCCGCATCCCGGCGCGGGCGGCAGCAGCAGCCGCTGCCGCTACCCCGCCGCCGGCCCGTGACCCCGCCGGCACCGCCGGGCCGCCGCCGCGGGGGGAGGCGGCAGAGCCGGGGGGCAGCGCCGGTGCCAGCCTGCGGGATCCCCGGAGCGGGCCGAGGTCCGCGGACGGGTGTCCCGGGGCCGGGGCAGCCCCCGGAGGAGGAGCTGGCGGCAGCGCTGCCCGGGATGGGGCGCGGGAGGCGCGGGCAGGGGCGGCGGGGGCAGGCGGGCCGGCGACCCCCGTCGGCGGCGCGGGGCGCGGCGCTGAGCGGGCGGCCTGGAAGGGGCGGGCGCCGCCGCGGCTCCCTGCGGCCCCGCGGCTGCACGGCGGCAGCCTGCCCCCAGGCGCCGTCCCTGCGGGGGCCGCGGCCGCGGGCCGCGCTCTCGGCGGCTCCGCGGTGAGGGGTTTTGCTCTGGGCTGTTGGAGTCGTCTGCCGTTAGAGGGCACTAAGCAACCCTGCATTGAGGCCGCGCCGCAGAGCGAGGAGGGAGAGGCAGGCGGAGGGAAAGAGTGGCACCAATTTGGGAAAAGATTAAGAAGGATGTGGAGTCCCGGAGCTTCTGAAGTGATCAAAATGCCCGGGCGCTGCTCGGGACGATGATCATAATAATAACAAAAAAAAAAAAAATGCAGCGAGGTCAGTCATTTACCAGTCTGCTTCTTAATGCGTGTGACTGCAGGTGGTACAGAGGGACATTGTGATTCATGCCCACTTTCAAAGCAGGACCAGGGCCCGGTCTGAGGCACCCAAACAACTGTCTTCTAATATTAGCACGGCTGTATTTCTGGATCTATTATAGTCTGTCCAGACAGATCCCATTGTAATGGGATCTTTTATTAAAAGATTAGCACTATCTCCTGCAGTTGGTGGAAAAAAATCTGTTATCACTGAGTTATTTGCAGTTGTGGGGAGGGGGCGGGCGGGGGGGGCAGCCGGGGGACGCGGTGGGCGGGGGGGTGCGGGGAGGGCCGGGCCGCGGGCGCGGAGGGTTGCGCGCACCGTGCCCTGACCCGGCGGTGTCCGGGAATTCCTGTCTGCATACTTCGCAGTCTGTTGTGCTTTGGTGGCTCAGAAAAGCGAAAGAATCGAAATTAAAAAGGCAGCTTTTGAATAAACAATACAATTTTCCGTTAAGTAATCGTTTTGTATAAAAGGAAATATCGCCTACTCAGTTTCATTCAGCGGTGCCAAAAAATGTTATAAATGAGAGACCGCCAACTTTTCTAAGGGGAGAATAATGCCAGACTGTGCTTAATAAACTAGTGCCCTAGAAGTTCATTATCGATGTTGCAATCTTTTCTGATTCTGAAAGGAGACCGCCTACGTCGCCCCCATTCCCGTCTCGTCCTCCCGGGCTCCCAGTGAAAAGGCTGTCACTGGGGCAGAGCCCTAGGTATTAAACTTTTATTTGTTTGGGGCTTTTTTTTTGGTTCGGGGTTGGTGTTCGGGGTTGGGTTTTTTGGTGTGGGTTGTTTTTTTTTTTTTCAGACGAGTCCCGCCGAGCGCGATGCGTGTGCGCGCCAGCCGCCGCGCTGCCCTCCGAGGTGCGCGGCGCGGGGTCTCTCCGTAGCCGCGGCGTCGGGTGGCCATGGCGGCGGCCGCGGGCGCGCAGCAGGGCGGGCGGGCGGGCGCCCCTCCGCGCCCCGGCAGCTCCGCCGCCCCGCGCTCCGCACCCCCGCGCACCGCTGCGGACCGGCGGGGGAAAGGGCCCCCTGCGCTGGGACCCCCGCGGCCCCCAGCCGGGCGGCGCGGGCGCGGCCCGCTGCGCGCCTCCCCCGCGCGCGGGCGCGGGCGGCTCCGCGGCGGCCGCGGCCGGGGTTGCGCTGCCTCCCGCTGCTGCGCAGGCGGCTCCGGCGGCCGCGCCGCGCAGGGCTGGCCCGGGGGTGCGCGGGTGCGCGCCTGGGGGTGCGCGCCGGTGCGCCCCTGTGCGCGCCTGTGTGTGCGTGCACCTAGAGCAGATAATTGGAGAGGGTTTCCAGAAGGTGGAAAATGTCACCTGATTCACACTGAACTTTTTAAATCTCCCCACCCCCGAGCAGACACACACACACATTAGGAGACCGCCCACCGCAGACAGCTAAGACCCCCGTATAGATTTAAAGAGAGACTGCATTCAGCGCCTGACGTTCATTCAATAGAGCGATCATCGCCGGCTGGCTGGTGCTCGCTCCCTCCGCCTGCTCCCCGCGACACTGCTCCTGGGTCTCCTCACTCCGGCTGCACGGAGGATGTTACACCGGAGAAGCCACCCGGGCATGCTCTTACTCCTGATGTTTCTGTGCCACTTCATGGACGACCACACAGTGCAGGGTAAGATGAGATTGTTTACTCGCAGATGCGTTTTTCTGAAACCTATTTTCTCCCTTTCGGGCAGCGCTCAGTTTGCTGCGGTGTTTAAACGCCTCTCTCCAAGGTCCAACAGGACAGAAGTTAGCTGTGGGCATGGGGCTGCTCTGTACCGGTGTGCAGAGGTGTCATTCAGGTTCCTTTTCGATCGGATCTTCGCACTGCTGTGCATAGGCACAGAGGACAGATGAGGATGATTCTTAGTATTTATTGTTATTCTGCAGCATGAATGAACAACAGCATCGCGAGGGAACTTTCTTAGTGTCGGATTTCGAATGAGTGCTCAAAGTTTGTTGGTAATTTAGCTGAGATTTTTATCTCGCCTGCCTGACGGAAGGAGAGGTGGTGATGGGGAGCCCCACAATTACAGCTGACATTTTCAGAAACCAGTAGTGGTCATTTTCCGGACATTCCTTTAATATTGGGATTTTCTCCCCCCCCCCCCCTTTTTGATGAATAATGCTACTATGTTGTAAATTCTTCTGCGCTGAAGAGTATGGCTAAGTAAGTTTTTTTCCATGCGAACAAAACAAACCCGAACCTGATATTGACAACTCTTAAGAGCCCTCTTTCGACACAAGGGAATATTGATTTTTAGTTTTGGGATTTTTTTCCCTTTTATTGACCGTGTTCCAGCCATAACCTGGATCTCTTACCATTGCTTATCATTGGTTTTTTCTTTCTTTTTTTTTTCTTTTTTTTTCTCCACTGAGCAGAGCATAAGTTAATGTAACGCAGGCAACTGTAAAACACAAAACTTTCTTTTTAAAGGGCGTTGTTTATTCAATGATTTGGGGAGGGGGGAATGTTCCCCCGCACCCAGCGACATCTCGGATGGCCAATCCTGACCCCTCACTGCGGTAAATTCCCATCGGAGTAAGGAGGCAGGATCGAGCCCTCGCTGGATTAGCACCAGAATCAATTGGTATTGAGTTGCTGGAGAAGTCACATTGGTTATTCACGGGAGACTCATCCCAACCAAAACTCTACTCTCCAGCTAAAAAAGGGGGAGTTGCTTGGACTAATGTTCTTGGCTTGACTCCACAAATAACAGGGATACTATTAAAAAAAAAAAAAGAAAGGAAAAAAAAAAACCTCTATCCGGTTTAAGGACAGTGTACTTTCCTCTGAATTGCTTGCGGGAGAGACGACACCTATAACTTTTCCAGTCTGATCGGTTTTTAAAACTCTGCAGGGACCCTCCTACTCTATGTGCCACTGTATTTTGCATACTTTGCTCACTTTTTTGGATCTCTGCTAACTTATTTTAGTAAAGGAAAGACATTTGTTAATAGAAGCAGCAAAATGTGGAGATTTCGAAAGACTTCTCTAACAGCAAATGTTCCCAATTCGTGCAGATTGCAAAATGGGCTGGGACTGAAACTCTGTGCGGCACTAAAACAATGCTGCTGTGCAGACGCGGTGAGGAGGAGAGGGCAGGGGGAGGAGGAAGGAATTTGCAAGCGCGATTTTCTTTTTATTCCCTTTTAAATGCACATCCTTTTCAAGCCTCTGTCACGTGCAGGCAGTGTTCCTTCTGCTCTACATATGGAATAAATACCTAAGAAAACTGCCTCGTCCTGTTTTGATCAGTTTGGGGGGGGGCGGGGGGGGTTGGGTTTTTTTTTCAAACTGCACTCCCAAATCGGCCAGTGTAGCTGCGGGTTATGAAATGGGACAAATAAAAGTAAACAGTCTAGTAAAAGTCAATGCAAGGCGCACGTGTTGTGTCTGGGTCACTGGTAACTGACACTGATATGGCTGAGTGTCTCCCCTCGCTCGCCCTCTCCCCCTCCGCAGCTGGGAATTGTTGGCTCCGGCAGGCGAAGAACGGCCGCTGCCAGGTCCTCTACAAAACTGATCTCAGCAAGGAGGAGTGCTGCAAGACGGGTCGCCTGACGACTTCGTGGACAGAAGAAGACGTCAACGACAACACGCTTTTTAAGTGGATGATTTTTAATGGGGGAGCCCCAAACTGCATCCCATGCAAAGGTGAGGAGGGGGCGTGTTTGTGAGCTGCATTTTGCTAAGGATCAGTCCAGCCAGGGACTGGGATGAGGAGGAAGAGGAGAGGGAAAGGAGCTGGGGAGCGGGGGGACAGTGGCCTCCTGCTTCTTTCCTCACTGACGGCTGGAAGTGCATCTTGTACCAGCCCTGGGATCAGCGAGGGGGGAGCCCTTGCTTGTGCAAACCAGGGCTGCGGAGGGGAGTGAACTCCTCCCTCCCCTGCCCTCACAGGGTAGGAGGATTCCCCTCGAGTTTTGTCTCCTGCTTGGGGGGAAAGGTGTTTGCTCTTTATACCCTGGAGTTGCAGTGGCTTTTTTTTTTTTTTTTTTTTTTTTTTTTTTTTTTTTGCAAGCAGTTTTGACAGGAAGTCTGATCTGCACACTCGATACTAAAGCGGTGCCTCTTTCCTTCCATCAGAAACATGTGAGAACGTGGACTGTGGACCTGGGAAGAAATGTAAAATGAACAAGAAGAACAAACCTCGGTGTGTTTGTGCTCCGGATTGCTCTAATATCACTTGGAAGGGCCCCGTGTGTGGCTTAGATGGGAAAACCTACAGGAACGAGTGTGCCCTTCTCAAAGCCAGATGTAAAGAACAGCCCGAACTTGAAGTCCAGTATCAGGGCAAATGCAAAAGTAGGTTTGCAAATCTAATCCGATCTCCCTCAAATGCCAAAGGGTGTGTGTCTGAGTGTAGGGAGGAGGAGCTGACGTACTTCCCCACAGTAACCAGAGCGATGTTCCAAATGCTGGGAGACAATAACCAAACCACGCGCCACAGACAAGGACGTAGCTGGATTGAGAGTTCCCCACAGTCTAGCAGCGCTTGTGTCCTACTAGCTACCCTGAGATGGGAAGGTTTCCTCCAGCGGCCTTTAAATGACAAAAGCTGCTGAAGGCTTTTATCTGACCATTTGTTTCATTATGTCACTCATTCACTCCTCGCTTGGGCTCCGGGATCTCCTATTAATCACTGCGTATTTCCATCTTTATTTCAGAGACCTGTAGGGATGTTTTATGTCCAGGCAGCTCCACATGTGTGGTTGATCAAACTAATAACGCCTACTGTGTGACATGTAATCGAATTTGCCCAGAGCCTACCTCCCCCGAACAGTATCTCTGCGGGAATGACGGCATAACGTACGCTAGTGCCTGCCACCTGAGAAAAGCCACCTGCCTACTGGGCAGATCCATTGGATTAGCCTACGAAGGAAAATGCATCAGTAGGTATCTCGGTTGGAGGGTAAGAGTGGGGAGAGCTTCTTGGCTCAGTTGTTCTGGAATACTGTGTGTGGAATCAGATGGACGTAGATTGTGTCTGGGCGCAGGACACAGACCTCCAGCAGCCTGGGCTTGTGTCCCCTCCAGGAGAAAGGAAAGCTGGGGCAGCTTTGCTCCAGCAAAGGTTGCAGAAGGGGCGAGGGTGTAGAGGGCCTGTTCCTGCTTCTCTTGCTGTCGGTGTGGGTGGGTGCTGACATTAGTGTCCAAGGGAGAAGTACCCACACCATTAAATAGATGATGACATGGTTACAGTGTAATAAGGTCTCGATATTCAGTGGATCTGGATTCCTGGAAACAATTGTCTTCAAGTGGTCTTGGCAGAGCTTGCTTTAACTTAATTGGAAACATCTGATCACTTTTTCCTCTTTAAAAATACTGCAGAGTTTGGAGACAGTTGGTGCATCTCTGTGCATCCTGACATTTTGTATTGTGACTGTGATTTCCAGAAAGGAGTGATAGTGAAGTGTGAGTGTTACAAGGAAGCACCTTCAGGAAAACCTCTGCTCCCCAAAACTGCCGGGGGGATTCTGGGGAATCTCAGGCTGCTTTTAGTTGGCCTAGGTTGAGGTAAATTCACTTTCTAATCTTGTAGATAACTACCGTACATGGTTTAGTTTAAAAATAATTGATTTAGAAATGCCGAGTGTGTTGGTAAATTCTGCACTTAGCACTAAAGTTATGGGGAGCTGAATTTCCACCGATGATCAGACAGAGCAGGGAAGGACGTGTGCAATATGCAAATGCAATTCTGCATTCCCAGGGCCAGACTCTCCTGGCACGGCTCGGTTCCCTCCCCCACAGATAGACAGGCAGCGCTTTCCGAGGAACTGCTTGCTTGAGTAAAACCAGCAGGTATCATCACATCTACCTCATCTGAGCTTTGCCCGTTCACAGTTCTTGGAGGAAAAGGAGTCTGGGATTGTTTGTTGTTGCTTTGCTTCTCTCTTTGTCTTTTCACTTACCTCTAGTATCCTGTGTGTATTTTTAGAAGCAAAATCCTGTGAAGATATTCAGTGCAGTGCTGGGAAGAAATGCTTGTGGGATTTTAAGGTTGGCAGAGGTCGGTGTGCCCTCTGTGATGAGCTATGCCCTGAAAGCAAGTCAGACGAGGCAGTCTGTGCCAGCGATAACACTACTTATCCAAGCGAGTGTGCCATGAAAGAGGCAGCCTGCTCCATGGGCGTGCTTCTAGAAGTAAAGCACTCCGGATCTTGCAACTGTAAGTGAGATTTTTAACTCTGCAGTCATTTAAGGCTTCTGAAGGCAATCCCTAGGTAATAAAGACTTATGCCTTTAAAAGTAAAAAAGGCTTAATTTAGAGATTCAAGATATGGTACATGTGCAATATAAATATGTATATATCATGCACACGCTTTGGTTACCGATAAAGTGCAATAGATCTCCAACAATTGGTTTGCTTCCAGCTTGGGGTTTTGGGGCCATTTTAAGGAAAAGTCATTTTATCAGAAAGGGGTTGCCCTAGGAGCATAATTCTAGCGATTTTTTCCTAATTTGTTTGCTCTCGTGTGCTTCGCTGATTGCTTTATTAACACTCGGATAAACTCTAACTCTGTCCAAAAGAACAAGCTTAATGGTAGCACATGGGCATCTGGTTTAGCACAGTTGCCTCTACTAACTCTGAATGAAGGGCACAAAGCAGTTAAACCTAGAACACAAGAGCGCTTTTTATTTGATTTCAGGAATCTGCCAATAAAACCTGAGCCATTGATTCTTCAGAACTTTCTGCAGTAATGACTTCATAGATTATGTATAAAAAAACCTTATTGCATAACAGCAGATGCCAAAGAGCATCTCACTACAAGTCGCATAAAATGCAACGCTGTATTATGGCTGTTCAGAGGGCTTTGAAAACATGCACTGAGCTGCTTCTGCGCTGTTGTTGTCCTTATTTAAACAACAGCTCCCCTGTATTCCCCCATCTAGCCATTAATGAAGACCCAGAGGAAGAAGAGGAAGATGAAGACCAGGACTACAGCTTTCCTATATCTTCCATTCTAGAGTGGTAAAACCTCCATCACTATTGGAACAGCCATTGGGCACGAAATCAATGTCCATACTGTAAATAAGTGTATGCTTATTTATTTTGGGGAGAAAAAAAGTATACATATAGTTGAGTCTCGTAGACATTTATTTATACTGTGTCATGTTTTATAATTTATACATAAAATGTCTGGTTGACTGTACACCTTGTTTTTTGAAGAAATTTATTCGTTACGGGAAGAGCAGTGTTATTTATTGTGAGGTCTCTTGCTTGTAAAGTAAAGCTTTTCTTTTTTCTTGTAAACTATAAAAGTCCATTCCTTAGAGCTTACCCACATGATCTCATCTCTTTGTTTCACTGATGTTAACTCTTTTCCACTTTAACAAACTTGCATGTCGGTTTCTGTTATGTTTATTTATTGGATTTTCTTCTTGCCGGTTCTGTACATAAAAGATCCCTCGGGTTTTTGTTTACAAGGAATCTTGACTGACCAAAAGGCGTTGTAACTCACTTAAATATACTTCCAGGGTGCAGTGAGGCGATCTTTAAGGAAACTTCTTCCACTTCACTTTTCTCTACTGCTGATCACATCATGTACTGAAGTGATCTCAATGTGCTGAGCATATATACTGTACTATAAGAATTCCGGACCCAAAGAAATCGGATTATGAAGGCTGTTAATAGCTACATGGCTAACTGTAATAAGAATAAAGTTTTTATTTTATTTTTATTGGTTTTTTTGTAACACGCATAAATGTTTTATCAGGTGTTTCCTTTAAGATGGTCTTGCAGTACCACTTTCAAAGTTGTGTTTTCCCAATCAGTGTGTCACTAAAAGTTATATCAAAGCTTTATCAGTTCAAGTTTCTTGCTTTTCATAATACTTTTTTTCTGAGGCAATTTTATATTTTCAAACATGGCGAGTTAAATATAAATTCATTTAAATATATAGTTTTGTACTTTTCTACCATGTAAATGTGCAATGTATATAAAAGTTATAATGTGTATTTGTAAATAAATGATGAGTGAAAAAATAAAAAATGGAATTTTCCCTAGATGCAGTCCTCTGTCTTTGCTTTTGAAGGATTCTGGTCCTCTGGTGCAGAGAAGAGCTATTGCTGGTCAGGGGAAAGAAGGCTTGTGTGTGACATGGAAGTGAAACACATTGGTTATGGCCAAAGCTTTCAGCTGAAATTGATTCAAGAAACCCTTCTTTTCAGACAGGATCAGTGTCTTCAGGTTTTGGTATTATATAATTTTAAACCCAGGTAAACCGATCAATGAGATGAGAAACAGCATTTCTGTCTCCCTCTCCCTCCTCTAGGTAAAAAGTTTGTCATTTCTTGGACACCCTACATTTGCATACTTCTAGGAGGTTTTGAATATGTATTTGAATTTTTGCTAAGCTTCACATTCATGTTACTGCAGTATTCTGTTGAAACTGTATCATCATTTTAGATGACCAATGGAAAAACACAAAAGATGGCCTAGTTGCCCAAATGCTAGCTCTGCAACCATTACCACAGAAGACAAGAAGGTAATCAAAGAGCATGCTTTCTCTTGGAGATGACTCTCTCCCCAGAGGAAGTTTAATTCTGAGATTCTGTTTAGTGAACCAATATCCAGACTGGCCACACTTTTCAAGGCAGATTCCAATACAGTGAACTGAGAGGAAGGAAGTAGCCATAAGCATAGTGAACCGAGAGGAATGGTAACAGCCATGAGCATAGCAGGGACAAAAATTCTCTTTTAAGCTACTTGGGCTATGCTATTCTGCCAAATATGGCCCCATCTAGCAAAATTTCTTATCCTACTGCATTCAACTTATAAACGTACTTAAGCACCTTATTCAATAGCATTTAAGTATTTTTCTGAATTGAGGCCTGAGAGCTGAAGCTGACTTACCCATTTTGTTTAAATACAAAACCCATTTAAAGGCTGTTCCTGCTACAGCGCTCTGTATATTTTTCACTATAAACTCTAATTTGTTATGGGTTGTTTAGTATTATCCAAAGCTAATAGAACTTATTCATTTCTGAATAAATGCACAAAAACTACAGGACTGCATTTATAATATTGTCTTCAAAATACTACCAAAAAATTCTGCCCTAGCTCCTCCTGTTGCTTCGTTTAGACGAGTAGTCTCTTTGGAAGGAAGTGCCTGATGAGAGGAGCAAAGTGAGCAGAATTTTAGTCTCCTGAGGGCAATAGAACCTGGAAGAAAAGAGAATGGGGGCTGGGAGAAGAGAGGGATGGAAAAGGAACCTTTCAAAAAATCTCTTAAGGAATTAATAAATGCATGACAATGAAACAGAGATGAAATGTTTAATAGATGTGGAGAGAATCAGAGGACATTTTTCTCAAATTCAGATAGGTGCCAGCTACTCCATGTCCAACAAAGTGACAACACTCAAGACTGTTTTTAATTGCACATATATTTACATGTTTTACAGAGAGACTGTAGCAAAGCAGGTTTTCTGGGTTCTAATTTTATGTCCTGCCCCTGGTTCACAAAATAACTTTGAGAAAGTAACCGAGGGCCAAATTCAAAAATGCAACAATAATGCCAGTAAGTGATATTTAGGCATGTACCTGTTTGTGAAAAAGCCACAAAAATCTACATCAGGTTTTTGCTGATAAAATTATCTAAATGTTCTGCAACTGTATTATACCATCACTACTGCTATTTCTATATAGTTGAAAGTCTTGAAAATTACCTTGCACCAAAGCCTGCCTGTGATGTGCAGATGGGGCATCTCCAGAGAGCCTGACAAGGTAGGCATCCTCTGAGCACACCTAACGTACACCAATCTCAGCATGAAGTGCAACAGCTCAGAGACCTTCTCCCAGAAACGTGTCCAGAGGTGGTGGTAGCATGACTGCCAACATTTTACATAATAGCATACTTGTAGATAAGGCACCTGCTCATGAGGTTCAGGTCCATCACCAGCCTCTTCCTGGGGAGATCATTCCCACATCTCCCAAGACTGCAGCCTCCACCAGCCCAAGGTGAAGTTCAGGCTGGAAAATGGTCTATCATGCCTGCTGCAGCCATACTTCTGTATTGGAGAGGAATCAAGATTCATCGAGAGAGGATAATTTGCAACCCTAATAGGTGCTCCTTTTGAAGAGGAAGTCTTGGGTTCTTGCCCCATGGGGTGCCTACACATTTTGCATTTGTAATTGAGTAACATACATAAAAAGTGTGTGAAGCAGGGGCCAGCATTCAGGTTGCCTCTCCTTCTCCTTCCCTCAGCATGTAAGTGCCTCCATCCTTGAGCTATGAAATCATGCTTAACCCTCTGTTTAAATCAAGATTACAAATCTCACTTCCCTCTCTACACTGAGTCATAGTTACAACAAGAGAGGTTGCACTTTTTTGTCGCCTTTCTTCTAGGCTTGCACCTGGGGAACTTCCTGGGAAGTGGAAATGTGAAAGTTAGTTCCCTCTGTCTGAGGATGGCATTTTCTGTCCTATTTTTTCTGCTTCCTGTCTAACTAATAGACTATCCTACAACACAGATATGCTGGATGTTGTTTAAATGAAGAAAGAGAGGTGTCTGGAGGCCTAAGTGCAGGAAGGTGGTTTTCAGCTCTGAAATGATCTTGCACAAACGCCAAAATCCAGAAAAGAAATAAGATTTCAGAAATTTCTCTCTCTTCAGTATTTTCTATTGGCTGGCATACGTGTTCACCTTGCTCAACAAACCCATTGCTGTAAATCACATTTCTGGCACTCTTAGTTCACTGTGGCATGTATCTGGGTACTGAATCCCAGGCCCATAAGTTATATTCACAAATGCAGGCACTGAAGAGTCAGGCACAGTAACACGAAGTGAAATGTGTATATTTGAAAACAGAAACCCATCTTCTGGAACTTCAGTAAAATCAGTTTAATTCCAAGAGCTCCAGTTTTAGACATTTGAACGATAGGAATATTGCCTCTAAAGCCCTGGTTCCCAAACGTATTAGTCTGTGCAATAACTGCAAGCAAGTATACAGAATTTTGATCACACTAGGATGCATTCCTGATAGCTACATTCATAAGACAGACTCAAGAACAATATAATGGATCTCTTTTGCACCTTTTACCTCTTTGCTTGCTTTCTGCCTGCTAATACACCTCAACTAAAACTACATTCCAAGCCCCTCAGCAAATTTCAAACAGCTGCCATTTCTTTTTTTATGACATAAAAATGTTTCCTTCTTTCCCTCCAAATGGGAATCAGGTGAAATTAAATTTCAGTATGCAGTGCTGTATTCTAGGCAGTGACATTTTACCATACAATGAATCACCAGCACTAGAAACATCTGTATCTTATCCCTTTGAAGAATTGGGATTCCTTGCTTTCTAGCGAAGCATAACATTTGTACATAGACCAAGAGGTTCACAAGGTATCAGATTTTAAATTCATAACTCCCTGAACATAAAGCAATTACATTTTTTGTTTGATATTTCTGTAATTCCAAGGCCTGCCTGACCCATTATGGTAGTGTACATTTTGCAGCTAGAGGCAGAGGAAAAATAGTTCCCATGAATTAACAGTTTGAAATATCTTTTTTTTTTTGGATAACATAAATGCATAACGGACAGTGGCTACATTCTTCCAACACTCATTTGGGCTGATCTGCATAATTCATGGCTTCATTATTCCTAAACAATGTGGCCAATAAAACTATCACATAGTGTAGAAATCCAACCTGAAAATGAGGCGAGTCATAATGTTCAGCTTAGAGACTGATTTGGAGTTAAAACTGCACTGTATATCTAGTTTTCCTGTAATTTATAGGTACATTGTTTTGACCTCTTAATCTTTAAGTGGATTTGTTCAACTTTGCCATGGGATTGAAAAGCACTAATGTGTTGGAAAACTGAGAAGGAACCTTGGAGTTTGATAACAGCTAGATGCTGTTACAAGATAGTTAGTTTAACACGGTGGTCCAGTGTAAATTTGAGTGTGTAAAGGCCCCTGAATTCCTACCTGTGCAACTCAATAATAGCACCTGAGACTCCCAGAGCTTCCAGGCAGATTTACAGATATTCAGAACTCCCCCAAATGAAAGCACTAGTATGGAGCTGTCTACAGTTGCATTCAAGCAGCAAATTTTAGTCACCTGGTTTTAAAGATTTTTGACAATTTCTTTAACAAATTTTGGAAATACTTTTCATGGCATATTAGATGTTCAGCAAGGCAACATTTAAAAAATCATTATTACTCTGTGCAGAATGATTGTATATAAAAATATATGGCAAGATATAATCTGTAGTTTCAATAATTCCTTTATAAATAATGCAGTTGTTTTGCCCATAAGAACAGTTTTAATATATTTCTCATTGAGATCCATTAGCAATGCGGAACACTGTTATTCAGATAATAGCTCTCCTATGAACCTTCCGTTGAGTTTCATGTCATATACCTTTATTTCAAATTTCGGTCACTTCATACTTTAAGAGGCACCTGGAACTACAAGGATGATGTTGATGGGTGGCTGATGTAGAAACCTTTCATTAAACTGCTTAGAAGATGCTAAAATATGCTACCATTTGATTTCTGAATTAGAAGCATTGCTAAAAGAAGTCACAGGGCAAGATATATAGATAAGCCAGATATGTGTTTAGGCAAGTCCTTAGACTACGCAGACAAAGGCAGTGTTGATGACAAGTGAGTCCAGCGGAGGGCCACCAGGACGCTCAGGCTGGAGCACCTGCCCTGCGAGGAAAGGCTCAGGGACAGGGGCTCCTTCAGCCTAGAGAAGGGAAGGTTTGGGGGCACCTCAGAGCAGCCTTCCTGTACCTAGGAGGTCAGTGAGAAGAAGGAGCCAGGCTCTGCGCAGCAGTGCATGACATTAGGATGAGAGACAACAGGCATGGGTTGAAATAAGGGACGTTCAGAGTGAATGAGCCTTTTTCTCCATGAGGACAGTCCACCTCCTGATGTCCCTTCCAACCTGAATTATGCTATGATCCTATGAAGAGGTATGTCCACACCCTTGAGTCTTACAGACTCCAAAATCAGAAAGGAATGATCAGTTAATAAGAAACAGTTCCCAGAAGGAACAAATGTTCATGCAACAACCATGTCACCACAGCTGTTGGATGCAATGTCAGCAGGAATAGTGTTCCTTCTTCAGTATGTCTTTCCCTTACATGATCCTTAAAATTTCTCATAAAATCTATTTTCCCATTGATTTTAGTGAAGCTTTTTGCTGTGCAAGGAATGCAGCGTCTATTCACTAGAACATTCATGCTATGCAGAGTAGAATGCATAGAGAATAAACTGCAAGCAAAAGTTCATGTCTGTATTTTTAAATGAAAATGAGTAAGTAAGATGAAAGAGTGAAGTAGTTAAAATGCAGTTTAAAACTATTGTATTGTTCAGTTCCACAATTTTTTTTAAACTGACAGTAACTGTCAGTGAGGCAATAACAAGTACAAGCTAGATTGGTCAAGACTGCAAGGAAAGCAAAAAAGCCCCAAGGCAAGACACTTGGAAAAATAATGGATAATGCCTACCGGAGCAACTAAAAAGACTCCTTCAGGGATTTTTCCCATAATCTTTTCCCACATACAGATGGTTTAGTCAGGGCAGTTCCAATCCTTGTTTTAAATGGTGGCTCCACCAAAACTACAAAAAGCCGAAAATGCTTGGCATAAAGATTTAAAAATATTGAGTACTTCCACATTTGGACTCAAACTTTGGAGAAATTAATTTTCATTCATTTTCTGAGAAAGGAAAAAGGGACTGAGTTTATCTCTACAAAGACACAGACATGGAACTCCAAATTTACACAGCCCACAAGCTGGAGAGTTGCACTTCCCATCCCAGCATGCCTGGAAGTTGTGACAATTCGTTTATTAATCTCTCAGGCATTCTCCACTCTTGGGCTCAGATGAACTTCAGCCTTAACTGAAAGGCACTTTCCACTGTCAGCAGCCTAGCAAGCAGCACCACATGTGCTGATGAGGCAGAATGCAACCAGGGCGCAAAGCAGAAGCCTGAGCAAAACCCTCATTTCCTATTTGGAAGAAAGTACAGGCCAGAATCTGAAGTGTTTAGCTGGAGTTTGTGTAAAGCAAAGGTAGCATAACATCTAGACTTGAGGACATACAATGTCTTTGGATATATTCACAAATACATTGCAAAACAGAAAATCACTGTTTACCTCATACTGCAAAAAATACGTGTTGAGGCATAGTGGTATGGACTGTTTCTGATATTATTACCATTTTGTCTGTAAATTGTAGGTGGTCCATTGCAGTGCACTTCTGGAGCCACACAAACAGATACATACTTACGACCTTGGAAACCCTTGAGACCAAATCTTCCTCCCTGGGCTCCTCTGAGTTCTCCTCAGTAATGAAACATTCTGGATCTAGATAATTCTCTCTGAAAAAAATAAGGTAAGGATTTCCATGTTATACGATTTCTTTTTCCCCTTTTGCAAAAAGAAAAGTATCATAGCAAGGAAAACGAAAAAAGAGAAGGGGAGAGTAGAGATCCCAGGAAAAGGGCACAAGACCAAAGAGAAATAAAATTATACTAAAAGTTGTATCTAAAGAATATACACATTTTTATCAGCTCCTCAGATGCATAAGCAATGCTATGAACCCTGAAGTGCCATCTACTGGTATATCTAGTATTAACGAACCGTGTTCCATGGCGTCCATCATGGTATACAAGGAACTTGGGAGTCATCCTTTTCTTTGCCATCGACTTTCTGGTGACTGTGAGCAAGAGACTCTGGCAGATCAGTGTCCTAATCTCCCCCTTATAAAATGAAGATATTAAGACTTCATGAGCTGTATAAAGCTCCTTAAGACCTAATGCTAAAAAGTTTGGTAAGACAAGTAGGATTTTTTGTAGCATTATCTCTGTGTACAAACTGAGCACTCCTGTAGAAAGGGTTTAAAAATGAAGAAGGAGACACGAAGAAAAAGAGAAAAGAAGAAAGCAGAGGAAGAAGAAAGGAGAAGAGGGTAAAGACCAGTAGGAGTTAAGGAGGAAGAGAGCTGATAGGATACACTGTAAGTGATTAATTGCTAAGGACAATACAATCTACACTGCAGCTTTAGCAGACGTGTGTGTGTTGCTCCAGCTGTGGGAACAGCAGACTCTCCAGATCTAGTTTCTGACACACAATAACTGTGAACTCTATTATGTGAAAATAATAAATCTAAGCAGCACCTCCAACATATGAATGAGCAAGAAAGAGAGGGTCCTATTTTCAGAAGTGTCAGCACATATTCGTCAACACCCTGTTTAGCTAAATAGCACAAAGGAAGACTACAAGACAATGGTAACGCATGCCCAAAGCAGTATGTGAGCTCACAAGGAGATATATGGTTTTGAAAGTCTGACCCATGTTTAATAGGTAAGGCCTCTAGGGATGGCAGACTGCACGGGGTCTTGGGTAGAGTGGACAGATCTGTTTTGCTGATGTATTTACTGGCTGGTATGTTAATTTTTTCAATGTGTTATAGAGCAGTTCCAAGTTAGGGTCATGACCCCACTTGGGGCCCACAAGCCTGGAAGTGAAAATGAAAGTGGGGTTGTGACCCTGGAAGTAGGGTTGCTACGGGAAAACTTTGGGAAGCACTGGTGTTGTGCTACTAGGTAAGACCTCTACATGGATGGTGAGTTTAATCATTGCTGAGGGATAAAAAATTTTAAAGTGCTTATATTTTCAGAGACTTAGGTCTCATTTTTGACTGATTTACTGCCAGATTCAAGTAAAGGCCTCGGGTTGTAAAGAGACATTTGAGAATCAAATTCAGAATTGTACATACTGCAGCTTGAAAAGATCAGGCCCATCATGCAGTGAAGACAGAGCCACCATTTTCTTTAAAATGCCCTTTGGTAGTTGTAGTCTACTGATTCGAGCACTTCCCTTACCATCCTTAGCCTGAAGAAATCACACTCACCTCTGCCATTTTCCAGGAAGGCAATCTTAGCACCAAGCTGTCATGGTGGGATGTGGCCAAGCTTATTGTTTTTGCACAACTCAACAGTGTTATCAGGGGAAGTAGGGGTTGTCCCTCACCTACATGATCTAAATGCTTTGGGTAAGGCAAAAGAGAGGTTAGCACCTTGGCCGAGGTTACTGAACACGAAGGGATATCCACTCTGAAGGAAAGAGCAAGTCTTACACAGTTTTTTTGAAGAAGTGGCACAGACACCTACTTCACGAATAGCTCCTAAGCTTGAATTCAGCCTGCACTCTGAAGGCTTATGGTTCAGTTGCCAGCACACACTCATCTAGCGCCACTTCAAGCACTCTAAGATATCCTGGTTGATGTCCAGCTGCTGTTCCCAAAGGACACAGTTCTTCCATAGGTTCTGTGTTGTATCTGACAGCCCCACAAGGACGTCTGGGATATCCTACTGCATTTTAAATAACACAATGTTCCTATGTGCAGACAAGTTAATTGAGCCCTTATTGTCCTAAATTACATAAGTACTTCTGAATACACTCATTAAAAGTAAATACAAAGAGCTCTGTCTCCTTATTTCCCATGTTGTATGCACATTTATTGCAATCTCAAATTATATTGTGCCATGAATATAGCGTTCATGGTAGAACTGGAAAATATTCCTGACTTTCACCTTGTGAAATATTCTGTAGTTAATAATAAAATATTTGCGATATGTAACATGCCATTTTCGTAAATGGAGAGTTATTAACAGGTGATTTTTGGCAGTGACATGTCTCTGTTTCTCATTTATTAGTAACTTGTATTGATTTATACCAGGATTAATTATTGATGCAAATATTTCATCCATATTTTTTCTGTCACAAACAGGGAAAAATGCATGCCTGTGAATAATCCATACAATGGTTTATGAAGCCCAAATTCCTCAGAGAGTATCACATATCCACCTGGTCTCCCTGAGTGCTGGATTTCACATCTAGATCTCCGAATTAACAGATGTGTACAGTCACATACACGCAGATAGCTCCTTCTTGATACTACATCTGAGGAGGCTCATGGGCACTGTTTATTTTAATAAAATCGTGGGATATCTTGAGCTTGTGAAATTTGTTCCAAACTTACTAGTTTCAGAATGGTAATAACCAGTATTCTGCTCAGAGCTGAACTTGCAAGTTATAGTTTATAAAGCACATCTAAAAAACATAAGTTTACCTACTATAATGTGTTTCCAAAAACAGAGGCACCTGATCCTCAAAAACATACCTTTCTAATGTATGCAATCCCATTAAAAAGTAAATTTTATTACACGTTTTTGCCTGGACATTTCAATACATGACATCTAACACATTTCAGATTAACCCAGGCAAATTTAAAATTTATAGAAGTCACTAATTTAAAATTTATAGAAGTCACTATTGTCAAAACTACAGCGTTAAAAAAGGGAGGTCCCAGAAAGAAGGAAATTCATTTAAAACTTACAATAATATAAAATACTGCAAATTTCAAATAATTCTATTTTCTACATTAAAAGTGGGGATTGTAAGAGCATTTTAAAGCTTTTCACCACAAGAAGAAAGACAGCTGGAAAGGTCATTTCAAAGCTAGAAAGATGTTTTAATATGAAACACTGACTTTCATGCATTCATGTTATGCAAGAACCTGAGGATTTTAAGAAACAAAACAAAAACAAATATTGAAAAACATGATAAAGTTATAAGAGTCAGTAGGGCTGACTGCCAGACAGAGAGCAGTTTATTTATCCAGAACTCTTCTGGCTCTATGAAACAGAAGCCTTGCCTACTTACGGATGCCTCTTTTTATTAGTCCCACATACAGTAATCCTTTCCCTTATCTAGAAATAACATTTCTAGCTTAAATATGTTTCTAAAAGTGCATCTTACTTCCAGTCAGTGAAGCAAAATCAGTATCTTCAGCAAGAGTGCCAGTATACCTACATCTGCATTAGGGCTGTGTTAGGCACAGTTAGGATGATGAAAAAAATTGCAATGCTAGCAAACATAATCATGCCAGTAAAACTTATTAAGTATAGACCAGACTTGAATCCACTATTTTCTGCAGGAACCACAGAAACCAAGTTGACATTTGGGATTTGCTTTTTCACAGGAGCTAGTAGCCACAGCTGCTTATAAAGTTTTAATAGCTATGTTTTTCACTACAGTAGCAAATCATATAAGAATATATCAAATAAGCTTTTATTATAGTCTTGTAAAATAGTCAATGGCATGTATCAAGCCCAGAGCCTATGTTCCACGCTTTGTTCTGATGATGTTAATAAAGAAAAAAATACATAATGTTTTGACATAACTAATCCAGAGAAGAGGAATAGTTGACTATGGAGGTCATTTTGAAATCCTCATCTTTTCTAATGAAAAGCAAAATATTTAAGGACAACTTTTCAACGATGCATGGAAAAAAGCCTGCATATATTATTTGCATATTCAGACCAAATAACTATATTATTACCTGCACGTACAATTACCTGTTCTCTGTCTCAGGCAGACTGGCTGCACCACCGTGCATAGAGTTCTCAAAGCTGGGCCTCAAAGATTCCCTCGATTTCACAGAAATTTCAAATCACAGATGATTTGTTTAGAGCTTTCTTGGGGGGGCGGGGAGTGGCTCAACAAAGTATGACAACTGTTGCTTATTTTCACAAGGGAAGTTAGACAGATCTGCTAAGCATTCTTTCTTGCTTCTCCCAACTTACTTTGAGGAAGGAGGTGATATTTTTGGCCTTCTACACCTTCTGTGGAGGCAAGCAGCGCTAAACCCGCTGGGTTGGGAACTGAAGGCTAAGCCAGGGTTTAGGTTATTCAGCTAGAAAGGGACATACAATGGTATCCTGAGGCAGGCAAGGATACAACCAAATCTGAAAACACTATACTGATAAGCTAACAGGGCTAGAGCACAGGTGTGCAAGTGTAGTGTGAAATCATTATCAATGTTCCTGGAATAGCTTTGGCTCAGGCCAAGTCCCACCCTCACAATTCAAAGTTGCATTTCAGGAATTCACACAGGCCAGGACCATTCCCAATAAGCATGAACATAGCTAATATAGTCTGAAGGGCAAAAGAGCTAGCCATATGGACACAAGCCTTGCGACGCCAGTTAGACTTGGGACCAAACAACAATCCTTAGTCCATTTTATTCACTTATATAGACATAGCCTTCAAGTCAGATTTATATGCTGTATGCATGAAATGCCTTATTTATATGGTCTAGGAATTGCTTGTATAACTTAGGAGAGATGGAGTGACATAAGACAAAGCCACAAATGAGTTGTGCATGATACTCATCTTAACTGTCTAGCAAATGCACACATGTATCAACCTGCTGTGTTCCCTTACTCCTTTAACACAGAACTTCGGAGATTTTTCTTGGAGAGTCAGGAAAGAAAGACAGCAGGTAATTCTCAATTACTAAATTAACTCAATATCTTAATATGCAAATAGTGTATAAGTAATATATTAATAACAGGAAAGGTGCTTGTTATTAATATACTTGGGAAGAAATTGATCAATTTGAATAGCTCAAGTGAACTTTACAATCTGCATAGGAGAAATGCCAGATTTGAAATAAGTAGTTGCCTTATGGAATCTTGGCATTTTCTCCTGTTCAGAAATGCAAACGTGAAGTTCAACTGAGCTATGCAAATCATCTTGTCTTATGCTTCTCTTATTAGGCAATTCTGTCTTGATATTCTGAGTAGTGAACTACACAGTCCCAATGGCATGTGGAATCAATGTGTTACTTAAAGAGTGGAGACACTGTTAGTAAATAATTATTTAGAATAATTTCTTACATGTTTAAACTGAGGAGCTGGTGTATGCACAAATATAGCTAGGAGGACCGAAGCAAGGAATAAGAAGGAATGAAGAGCATTTGGACAGACCTCGTGGTGTCCAAATGGTGCATCACTCAATCTGAGATACTATCTAAACTAGGGGATGTGCATAGATCATTCACGTTTCCTTTTCTATGTGTCACCAATCTGTCTGTATAAGAAGAATTTATCTGACTCACTAAACATAAAAACATCATGAAGCTATGTTTTAGAAAGGATCACAGCAATTTTTACAAAGCTAAAGCAAATATTAAGATACAGCAGTAAAATATAGGGAAAAAAAGGAAGAATGCTTGACAATAAATCATATTAAAAGAGCCAGATGGATTAGTAGTCCTAGCAAGTGAGTAAAAGAGTTAAATCACACATGCTTATGTATGTGGCTTTGTTTTTATTCCAGAAAGATGATCTTACAGCAGGTAATTAACAGCTACCTTCTTGTAACATCCCAGTGGAAAGAAAGCACCCTGGTTTTCCAAAAGGAACTAGGCAGTCAACACTATTGCCTTCATACTTCACAGCAGGAACAGTATTGTCTTGTCTCCACTAGGACTTTATAAGGAGTGGGTACTAGTTGATCCAGTGGGAAAAGAAGCAGGCAAAAAGGGAAGCAGTGAAAACAGCTTCTGAATCTATCCTGCAGTGCTAGCTAGACTAATATGCACCTGATTTTGAGCACCCAGGTTAGCCTTCTCCTAGTGAGCCACAGTGCAGTATTACTCCTCCCCCAGCTAGATCTGTACTGCCTTTGTGTGTGCAGTTTGGTGTTCTTGGGAAGATCTCCCATTGTTTTGGGGTTTTTTTCCTGCAGTAAGATGAGCTGTTCTCTAATTCTTTCATTAGAAGAACTTTCTGTGTTGGGTAGAACTGTTGGAAGGCATTAAATGACTGTCAGCACTTTGATGATTTTAGCTTGGATTTTCACTGCAATAGAAATGGGCAACCAGCTTTGATAAAAGTGAAATCCAGACTCTAATGACATAAAGGTAAGGCAGTGAGAAAAGTGAGGGAAAAGTCCTACAAAATGCTGACTATTGCATTTCTGAGGCTAATTTTAGTAGTGTGATTCAGTAAGATTCATTAATTATTCCAATAGACCTAACTGCAACTACAGACATCTGTCATAAAATTCTCTTGATATCATCTGAAAATAAAACCTTGATCTCACTTGCCTGGTCTGTGCATGGAAGATGAAAAAAATGTTTATTCTTTTATTGACGAGGGGATTTGGGGGCCAGTTGACTTTTTTGACAACATATCTCCTTCCATCAAGATCTGTAGACTGCTTGCAGAAGATACAGTCAAGAAGTCCCTCACCAAGGAAGTCACATCCATCTCCAGAGATTACGCTCTTAAAGTAAAATAAAATGCCACCCATATTGTCAAAAAATGTTAATTTCTGCTCTCCATAAAAAGTAAGATGAAAAAAGGGAGGCCTCAGAAAATGCCTATATTCATCCTGCAAATTAACATGGATCTTTTCTGCACTATTTTGCAATCAAAATCCATAAAGTTGTGGGGTTTTAGTTGCTGTAAAATAAAAATCACTAAGCCTTTAGAGTTTTTTATTATACAAAAAAGCCCTGTCATATAAAAATCTGTTAAAATAAACATTCATGCTTTTCGCTGAAAATAAAGTGTATTTTCAGCCATCATGAGACACTTCTGCAAGAGATCTTCAAGACATTTGTGGACAGCCTGCATTGTAATTCTATTCTAATTCTGGAAACCTATTGCCAGAAACTGGCCACAGGGATATCAGGGGCTTAACATACTACAAAGAAATACAACTGTCCTCCTACATATTTAGATAGATTCATAGAGAAATATAAATTTTTTTTTTGTGATTTCTTTCTGCTGACTCCTCTCCATCTACTTTTATTGTAATAAAGGAGGATGACCTATGCCATAAAAAACACTACTTAGTGACTTGTCAAAAAGGGAATGAATAATACAAAAACATGAACAAAATCGTACTAGGCTAGAATCAACTTCTTAGCGAAAACATTCCTTAGGAACTCTGAGTTTGGAGCTTATTTTTGCATAAAAGTAACTTTCACTTATATTTACAGTTGCAGACATCCCAGTACTGTTTTTTGTTTTCCTTTAGTAAGCAAGGCTCAGTTTCTGTCTTACATATTTCAGCTGGCTGGTATATCAAATGGCAAAAGTGAAGGACCTTCTGGGAAATCTGTAGCTCGTAATTCTTGTTTCTTAAAGATCTGGCACAAGAAGTTTCAGGTTCCATGAAGCTGGTCTACAGTAAAACAATGATAAGATCATTATCCATAATAACCCTTTGAACCAGCAAATGTAGCATCTATGTTTGAGAAGGGAGAAGAAGGTGATACAAGAAACTATGGGCTTGTTAGAATGACCCTAACAATGTGCAAAACTTTGTAACAGATAACTTTATTTTTTATAACTTCATAAACAGATTTTGAAGACAAGAGTAAATGAAGAGAAAGGAAGGCTATAAGAGATGGCAAAATGCTACAGGTAAATTTTGTCACGCAGACACTGTGTGTCAGACTGCCATCTTTCTCTGATCAGATAATGTATTTTAAGACTATGAGTATTTTCAGGCTATTCAGAAATGCAATAGAGACAATCCACTTGGACATCAGCAAAAGTTACGTTATGACACCATGCAGGTATCATAAGTCATGCCAGGAGAAGGTGGGGATTACTGAAATAATGCTAAAGGAGGTAGAAAATGGCAAAAAGAAGGAAAAGGAGATGATCAGATGTAGTCTTGAGAGAGGAAGTATCACACCAGAGTGCTCCTCAAATATCGTATTTTATATATTTGTTAATTACCTTGAGACAAATGTTCAAATATACATGTTGATGACAAGTTAAGATATATGATCAGTACAGATGAAGACACAGATATCACCCAGAAAGAACTGAATGAATCCAAACTGTGATGGAAAACTTTTAACCTGGTAACAGTCAAACCATAGTAAAGATAGGGAAAAAAACACAGGTTTTACCTTCTTAGGGAGACCTTTAAAACAGAAGGCTCTTCTGACGGAGAGGGTCGTAAAGGTAATTATTCAAGGAAAAGTTCAAAATAATTTACAAAAGAATTCCTGAGATTCCCATTTATTTATTATCAAGTCAGTAGCAATTAAACAAAGTTGATTCTAAATGTCCAAAATTCTGGCATTTTGCTGAATACATCATTTTCCTTGCTGACAAATCAAACATTGCTTATTATTTAACTATAGGAATTGTGACTGTTGTGGATGGACTTCATAACTTGGACATTAGCAAAACATTTTTCAAGAAATAGCCCTAGAAACTGAAGGTCAGAAACAAACCAACAGGTTTCAACACTGTAATCTGTGTTCTTAAAGACAGAAAAAAATAGGAAAAGGGAGAATTCCTTCTCTAAATTTACTATACTTTCTGATTCTAGTTGTCTTTCTGTAGTGTAAACCTCCAAGTTTGTGAATAATGAGGCTATTTCACATCATTTCACATTTGTTTTATCCAAGCAGAAAACTGTGACAAACTTTTTTTTTTAAAGCCTCTTTTTTCTATCATCTTTTGGAAGCTGTACTTTCTTGCAGGTCTTTCCGCTTTATTTGAGGATCTCAGTTTTGTGCTGCATTTCAGTTTATTGGAAATTTAGGCCTCAATTCAGCAATGTATTTTAGTATGTTCTGACCTTCTCCGAGCCCATGAATATTCCCTTTGAATGCATAAAGGAGGCTGTATTAGTGTGAGAAATAGAGCTGTCCATTAAACAGATTTGAGGAAACCTTATAAAGCAATTTAGACTAAAATACAAATAGTCAGTGATACGTCAATGAAAAATGCAACAGTAAAAATTGAAAAATGCATTTGTTTTTGAATATATATTTCTACTGAGGTAATATAAGTTAGTGGTACATCCAATACCTATACATGAGGCTACAAAGTTCTCTTTAAACTGTTTGAACCTCTTATATGCTACTTATGCAGTTGTTACATAGCTTAACAACAGTCTTTGAGAATAGAAATATTATTTTCCATTTCTAAGATTCATCAAAATTAGAAATGAACATGAGGCTTGAGATGAAATTCAGGCTTTCAGAATATGTTGCTAATTTCTTAAATTTCTCTGAGAGCCTTTGTTCTCATGCAGAATGTCAGTGATCCTCTCTGAATCACAAAGATTCAATAGAAAACCTTGACCATCATGTTCATGTTGTTCATAAATGTACCCTTTTATTTCATCTTGTGCTCTCTATTTTCAGAACAACCACCCCCTTCTGCAAAAAGGAAAACCCTGATAGCACTTTCCTCCAAAGAATTCCAGTAAAAGGGGCAAGCAATAATAGAAGTATGGATTCATGGGCACTAAAATGAAACCATACAGAAACATGGGCAGAGGATTTGTGCAGGAAAAGTACTGTTTAAAAATTAATCTTTATGGCTTACGGTGGATTAAGAACACTGAAAAAGTTCTGAAAATTATTAATTCAATGCTGTTACACAGCTGATGAAAAAGCTAAAACAACATTGATGTTGTAGAACTTGCTCACCGTAGAATGACAGCCTGGAAATGCACTTTGTGACCTAAATGCTAAACTAACAAAAGATGCCCAAGAATACTTATTGTATCTGCCATTTAGTCACAATTTCTGTGGCCACTGACATATATACACATGTATAGGGAATTTATTACCCTGTTGTAATATCACTATCCTTCACCTTCTGATGAGTAAAACAGAGAATGAGAAAAAGGAAAGGTCTCAAAAACCTCACATAACAAAGCGGGAAACATGAGATCTATAAAAATATTTAGCTTGTTGTTTATTAAAAGGGCTAAACACATTTGTAACTTAAATTACAGTATTAGTTTTCTGTCTGTTTTTCCACTACACTTCAAGGATATAAGCTGGAATTTATGTGAGAACAGCAGTTTCAAAGAAGGCTTTTTATTAGGATAGTCTCTGAATTGACAAGAAGAATACACGGACACACAGGGATTACAAGTCTCTTTGATGAAGTCCCTCTCATTTCAACCTGTTTCTACCTTCTTCATGAAACAAGATAATCTCTCCAAGATGAATATTTTTTTGAAAAAAAATGACTCAAAGAAAGATAATTGCTAATGTAAGGCTCGGAGGTCACAACAAATGTGGGAAGAGAGGTAAGGAGAAGAATAATAAATATACAGCTAAATTTAGAAGAGGGCTAAGATGAGGTAAATTAAAAAAACAATTAATCTAGCAAACACTTAACTATTTCACTGAGGAGGAGGAAGAGAAAAAGTAATGTTCATACAGCTTTTCATATGGAAGAGCCTTGCTTTCACAACACATGGATCAATTAGATCCTCCCTGATTTAATCTTGACATGTTAATGTCTGAGTCAAAAGGCATGAGTGTAAATAACTTCACTCTTTGTTTATATTAGCTAAAATTAAACTCGGCAGTAATATTGAACTGGGTGGAAAAGACCTATTTTTGTCTAGCAGTTTCTGCTTCAGATGAAATATAAATTTATTTCTGTGGGATTTTTTGTGTTGCAATACAACTGCCTTCGATGAAAACTAAATCTGATACAAAGCACAGCAACAACAGTTTAGTCAAGCAAATGTCATAGAAAATGAAGTAGAAAGTGACCCAAAATTAAAATAAGACTGCATGAATGACTTTCTTTTATTAACATGTTTTAGGGAATTGTTTTTATTTACTTAATTTATCTCAAAATAACAGTTCAAATTAATTTGACTGAGAATTAATGTCAGTTTTGCTTTGGCACTGCTTCCTGTTGGATATAAGTAATCTGTTCTTCAGTATGACAGTGTCCTGCAGCCGAATGGCTGATAGTGGCAAAGAGCTATTAATAGGCTAAGCCTTTAATGGCATAGGAGAGAACCATTCTCTTCTCCCCAGATGTTGCAATAGGCCTACAACTTATCGATCGATTTAAAGACTCTGAAGTCTGATTTGGTAATCAAGCTATAGTCTCCAAAATTAAGAATATAAGTATTTCTTCTAAGTAGAAATCCTGTGGCTTTTCTATGTCCCAAAGTTATTATTAAATTACACAATATTACCTTAAATAGAATAAAGAAATGGAGGAAATAACTCATTTATAGCACTTTCTAAAATCATCAAGAAAAGATGCAATAGAAATTGCACAGCTACTAGAATGATAATCCCATAATTGACTGTGTATGCTACTAATGACAAGGTAGAGCTCAGGCCCTTAGAACAAAACTATACTGAAAAGTATAGGTAAGCAAACAACCTTTTTCTGTACTGCATTTTTGTGATTAGTTTTATACAAGCTGTAATATCTTAGGATGAGGAAAAATAGAGTGCATCACAGATGCCACTTTGATTAAACCAATAAAAAAAGAGTTCATAGAAAGCTATTTAGAAGTAAAGAAGAGAAAACAGATAATTAATTCTGAATAAGCAATCAGAAGCATATACTCCTAAAAATAAGAGCACATTTTGGAAAAAGTGTGGTGGGCAACCTAAAGCTGCCACTGCCAAGCATCTGAATTAAAAAATATATTCATACAGCCCATAGGCTGACCATAGATTATTTTGAAGAGGGCATAGCATACTTTCACCAATGTAGTGAGTAGAACCAGACAGTTATTCAACATCTTTTCCTATAAATAAGTCAGAAACTTTTTACTGGGAATTTGAAAAATATTCTATTTAAACAATATTCTGCCAATATATAATATTTTGGTAATTTACTTCCATGGAAACAGAATCATTAGTCCTTATGAATTCCAACAGCTGCTCTACAGAAATCATATTATTTTCCTGGCACCATAATCTTTTTTGTAGAAACTAATTTTGTCACCAAAACTAACCTTTCTGGAAGTCCTGATGTATTAAAATGCAGTGATGGTTGTAATCAAAATGTAAAGTACCATTTAGCAGGCTGCATTTTAGCAAAAGATTTTGATCACCTTTGACCAAACACAGAAGGGTGCAAGTGTGGCCACTTGCCAAAAACGCCATGAATGCATGTGTGGCCACTTGCAGTTCTATCACACCAGTGCATAAAGTGAACAGATACAGAGCTTGCAATTCCTTATCCAAAGCACTCAGAGACAAAGCAAGCACAACCCAACTGGGATGCTGCCTTCCTTTTTGTAGTCCCTTGATTTCAGATTCCAGCTGCAATAGGGAAATCTACCTTTTTCTACACGCACAGTCAAAGATAAGAAGACTTGTTGGTAACTGTCATGAATCTTAGCCTCCCAAGTGGCACAATTAAGAGAAAACTTAATTTTCATTTTACAGCAAAGATCCAACGAAGTCTTCACGCTTCTGTAAGAAAATTTGAATATGCAAACTGAGTGAACCAAAAGACCTCAAAAGTCTGGAGGCAAACTACATTTTATTATTTTAAAAGAACTTTTAACCAAACTCATGACATTTTGGGTGCAACTTCTGACTTCTGGCCAGATGGGGTTTGCAATGCTAGGTTTGTGACAGATGAATCAGCCCTCACACAAGTTATACTATGGTCTCCCTTTTGACCAGATGGGGACCTGGGAATTTCCATGGGAGGGGAATCCCAAAACTGCACAGAGCTGAATAAACACTGCCCTTTCCCAGAACACACTAGACAGGGGAGTCTGTTGGGGTAGGCAGGCAGTACGAGAGTCTGCATTCCAGTGAACTCTGAGCAACGCAGTAACTCCTGCAAACACCACAAAGAAAGAGAGCTGAAACCAGCGCTTTCTTCAGCCTGGTCAAGAAAAAGGGAGCAAAATGGCACATAGCTTATGGATTGTTACAGGCAGGAGAAAAAGCAAAATCACTCCTTTAAAATCTCTTGCAAGTTTTGCAGCACAGTGGTCAGATTCTTAATCTCTTCTATGGTTCTGAACCACAAAACACCAAGATCCAATTCAGTTTGCATGGGGTGGAAAAAAAACAGTTGGCCTTCAAGTCCTGTTTACATGAAAGCGAGGTGGGGCTAATTGAAAATTTAGGAAAATAATTCAAAAAACCCCAAACAAAACAGAACTAGCTTGTGGTGTTTACTACCACAGAATATTATCAAACTCGTAAAAAATGCATCTTTCAAAGAAGAACATTTATGGGTAGGAAAAATCTTAATCATTAAGAATATTATTTAGGATTAGAATGTCAGTGTGGAAGACTTAATGTCATCCTTCCCTGCATTTGTCTCAGAAGTACCTGGCAGCGGTGCCAGTGGTACTCTCTGTACTAGAGACAAACTGTTGACAGGAAAGGACCTCAGTCTGATCTAGTATTGCACTGTATTTCCATATTCTGTTCTATATTTCAGTTCTCATAAGGCTATAGCAAATTCTTTTCCTATATATCTTATTGGACAGTCTGGTTGATTCATCAAAATAATTTTTTATTACATAACTTTAATAATTCTCTGCTAATCTCTCGAAACCGTTAAAAAGCCTGTTCCTTCAATGAAACTGGTACCATCTGGAATCCATAGTTGATGCCATTCAAAAAAAGGCAGACCAAACAGAAGAGAGAGAATATTTTAGTCAATTTTTAAAAAACATTCAAACCTCTCTAACAGAATGATGCTACTCTACATAACACCTCTTGTGAAATCTAACTCCAGAATTAGCTTATGAATCCAAATGAAGATCGAATGAGAAAGAGACTGAGCTTTGAATGGCACATAGCAAAGGAAGAGAAAAAGGAAATAAAATCACAAATCAGACAAACAAAATGTTAATTTTAATATAGGTCTATTCCCTTTAAATAAATTAGCAATTGAGCAAGCAATCTCTCCCGTAATTTATTTTTCTAAATTCTCAAATGCATTTATTTTAGCGTGCCTATGTTTTCTTTATTCATAAAGAATTAGAAACCTTAAAATATAAATATTTGAAAAGCAATAACTTCTTTTCAGTAATACACTTAGAAATATTTCCTAATTTTGAATGACAGGGAATTTAAGTTCAGAAAACTGGTACTTTTAGTGCACTAGATGTAATTCTGTGACATAGTGTTTCAGTAGTATTATATATTCACCATTTTAAAGTATTTTTCTTTCATATTAACCAATTTAGGATTTTTTTTTCTTAACACCCATGTATTATTTCACAAAGAACCTAAAATCTCATCACTTGAATTATACTATCACCTGATCATATCCTATCAAAACCATCAGATATATATCTTTATGATGGTTGGCCAGAGAGAATCCTTTTAATTTTGGCAGCATAATTGGAATACCAAGCACGAGCCAGATATACTCTGTCACGACTGGAGAGAACCATTTCGTTAAGTCTTAATTCTCCATGAGCCTCAGGAAAAACTATGAAGGAAGAATGATTATCATTCGCATTTTTTATCAAGGCATATCTGACCTGGACTGCTAAAAGGACCAGAATCTCCAAGAATTGCTCTCGTTTTATTATTCTGACACTTCCACTTACAAATACTCAGGCACACCCAGAATCTTTCAGAAATATTATGAGGAAGCAGATGGCTATAAAAATTCAAAGACTAAAATCTGCTTCACCTCCAGTCTCAAAAAAAAAAAAAAAAAAAAAAAAGTAGAAATTATCCTACAGATGTTAATAATTGTCTGGGGTGGGAGCTGGGGGGGAGTCTGGCTTCTAAGTAAACAATACAAAAAATGACAAAGAGGTCCCTGCTGATGTAAAACAATAAAAGCAGTTTTCTCAGCAGTGTCAGCTTAGCAAGCCTGAGGGTCTGTATTTTAAACCCCAGTGGCCTGACGTCACTCACCCTGATGGTGTGTGTGAAGGATGCTATCTCTCTACGATGACCGACCTGAAAAGTGTTTTCAAAGCCCAGTGGGCTAATGTCACTCACACCGATGGTGGATGGTGGGATCTCTCAGGGTGGCAGCCTGAGGGAAGCGAGCTGCAACACCAGCAGCCTACCATCACTCACTCTGATGGCAGGGGGTCAGCTGGGATTCTTTGGTGGCCTCCCGGGCAATAGTTAAAAAGAAGATTTTGGTTCACATGTCAATGTCTAGCCTGAAAGCAGTGAGTATAAAAAGTGATTTTTTTTTTTTAATTGTAGTTCACAAGTGGCAGCAGTGCAGGCAGGAAGGGGAGTTTCCCTAGGCGGCTGTTTGATTGCATGTGGAACTCACAATGGAGCTGGCGTTGCCTGGTTTTAATTTTTTTCTCCTGTATGAGCTGAGATGTTTCATTCCCCCATATGAAAGGGGCGGGGGGGGGGGGGGGAATTAAATCCAGACAGCTCAAACTGCACTTTAAATTTCATATACAATCAAACAGACTTTAAGAGTATTGTCATATTCCTTACCAACCTGGCTGCCATGTAGAGAACATAAGTAAACACTAAAATCCCTAAATATTACGTCTTTATGCTCAACTTTTAATGCAGAAATTGGCATTTGGGACAAAATCTCCCATTAAATTTATCCTGACACCTAAAGTCTAGTAAGTTTTACAAACGACTATCTAGGAGAAATAATCTTTATTTCACTGCAAATACTCGGGGAAAAAAGTGTAAGCAGAACTGCAGCTGATATTTCATCAGCAAGAGAAATCATTTTGGATAAAATGGAGCCAAAGGAGTCACTCCTTATAAAGTGAGCTCTTAAAAAGATAAAATATATTTTCCAACCTAAAAATTAATATTTTTTAAACTAAGGTCCAATCCTATAAATGCTCATTAATGTAAATAACTGCATATTAAGCTACTTTCATGCTTAAGTACCAGAGGGGTCAGGATCTGAGAATTACCAAGCACTGAAATGAGTTTCCATATGTAAAAGCAATACAACCAACAGCAAAATGGAACTGAGAATATGTAGCCATAACCAGTATAATCAGTTTGCTAGTATGTTGTAGCCCTTTTCACCAGTCATCATCAGTTCTTTGCCTCATTAAACTGTAAAGATCTTTGAGACAGAAACTATTGCTTCCTATATGGCTCTTCTACATCATCCAGAATGAAATGCAACAATTCACAATAATGATACATGCAGGAATATCTGTAGAATCTTGCTATCACTGCTAACAGCAGTTTGTTTCAGACTAGAAAACTATTTGTATCAGAACTGACTTGCTCAGACATAGAGTAAAGCTTGCACAACCTTACTCTTACAAGAAAAAAGTAAAAGGTTAAATTTTCCTCTTGAATTCTCACAATGTGTGCAACTCACATGTGAAGAGAAAACATGACTCTAACTCTGCATAGTTAAGCTAATAAGCTTTCTCATAGAGTGAGACAATAGGAACTGTGAGCATACTGTACAGCACAATAAGTGCTGGCACATGAACTGTTTCAATCTTGAGGGACAGTGTTTCACAGTATATCAGTGACAGAAGACCAGTTTGCAGCCAGAATTATGAATGAAAAGTTTAAGCCTTCATGAAAATACGGACTTAGAATGAATCTTTTGCGGTCACCTCAAAAATTGACTTGTATTGAATTATTTTTGGCATACAGCATTTAACGCTTTATTTTCTAAGACCGTGTATACACACACAAATTGGTTAGTTTAACCTAAGACACAATGATTTAAAAAGATGGTATATTATATGTGTGGATACATTTACATGATTTTAAGCCAACCAGATAAAACATTATATATCCAATTTAAAGTTATATAGGAGTATCTTACAGGTGTGTTTCTAACTCTATTAAAAATTTCCAAACCTAGAAAAAATAATCTCTCTCTCCTTTCTTAGGCACCAGACTGCAAGGGACTGTTGGTGCATATTAATTTCACGGTAAACTGTGTACTTGGAATTGCCACACATGCTGTCTCTGGAGAGCTATGGTTATTTGTCTTGAAATAGTCTCTCGTGCATTTGTGACTACTATACGATAATACTTCAGCAGCAAACACTATGGTTACATTCATGTGAGTAAATAAACAGTCCAGGGACCCTTTTGTACCCCTGATGCAGCTCTGCTTACGTGGCACGGCTCACATCCATGGAGCTAAACTCTTTCCCCTCTCCTCCCCTGCTCCAAAAAAACAATCCAAACCCCGTAATGGCCTCATCCACACTGCTTATTAGGAACAGTCCCAGGCCCATGCGAGTTCCCAGACTGTACTCAGACATTGTTTGGGACAGTGCTAATTGGTCAGGGCCAAAACCGTTCCAGAAACTATTGCTAACAATTAGCACCACGTTCAATCATGTGCACATGCTCAAGCCTATAGTTGCGATGATCTAGCACCAGACGGTCAGCCCCAGCAGCTGCCAAACCCAGCTCCTGATTTTGGCACCCTCTTCTACGGATTCAGTTAATAAAGTGGCAGTTTGGTGCACTACCTCTGTCCTGTCCCCTCTGCCCCAAGTAGAGGTAGCAGGGATAGCAGGAGCTCAAATTCAGCCATGTGAAGCACAAGAGGCATTCACACGCTATCCAAACTGCCCTTTTCCGTCTCCAACAGCGAAAGAAGATGCCAAATACAAAAATCCTGAAAGCTGAATCTACCCCAAGGGCCTTCAGTTGAGCTATGATTATCTGGCAACTGATGGAAACTTCATCAGCTTATCTCAGTTTACAACTAGGCCCTCCAGAGCACATAATCTCACCAAACCACTCTTCACTTGCTGATACCTTTCAACAGCACTAAAATCTTCCTGTTTCCAGCCCACTGCCCTGACATTAAGAGACAAAATGGGAAATTTCTCCTAGCTGAAGGATCACAAAAGGTACAAGTTTAGGTTAGCCGAAGCAAGTCTGAGTTGGTGTGAACAGTTCCTACAACCTTACATCATTCATGCTACCGGAAAAAAGTCTTTGGAAAAGGGAGCTAAAAAACCTTGGATTTCCTGAGAAATATATGCACTATGTCTATCTTCATGTGATTGATGTTTTTTAGTGAAAGATAATATACATTATTAGGCTGATAACTGATACAGTAGAAAAAAATCTGAAAAACTTTGCAGAAGCTTTTCAAGTCTTTCTCTCAAAACACTTGAAGAAAAACTGTTGAGCTCAAAAGTTCAGAGGGAGTTTCCACCTATGTTTAATAAAAGGTATCACCTCCCCACATCAGCTGGTTCATCAAGAAACAAGATTACTCCTGTAAGAGGAAAGCTTTCTTTCTACATCTGACCCCGATCATATTCACTGATAATTGAAAAATGAATTTTAAAAATTCCTAACCATTAAAGCACCGAATTTCCAAACCACTGTTCTTAATGTGTATTTTTATTATGCTGCCCAGAATGATTTTTCATTTTTGTTCTGCAGCAGTGCTATGTTTTGAAAGGGAAAACAATGTATTTCTTTCATTTCCCCCAAGTTCAGAAATATTTGAAGGGAACAAAGCATAGAAAATTGTATCTTTGACAGTGGAAAGTTCTAACAGGAGGGTTTACAACAGAAAGTGTGTTGCAGCCTTTGCCCAATACAAACACTATGAAATAATGACTCTAGGTCTGACATTTAATCAGAATTATATAATACAAGTTTGTTGCTTGTTTGCTCTCACTGGAAATTAATGTTCTGCTGATTTGATAACTGCAGAAAACATTCGTTGAAAGGTTAGCTTTTCATTGGAACTATTATTGTTCTAACGTCCTTTGTTCAGGGCAGGAAAAAGTAGAATTTACTTGCTTCTATAGAATTTTTGTATCTGAGGCTGTCAAACTATACTGTCAAAACAGAGTATTGGCTAGTGTCTCCTGGAGCAACTCTGAAACAGTCAGTCAAACTAGCATCTCCTTTAGCAGGAATTTAACAACTTTTTAAACAAAATTCTAAACATTTTTAAATTTTCCAGTAAGAATTAGGCTGAAACTTTAGTATTTTTCAAAACGTGAACAGATTTTAATATCAAAAATAATTAACATTAAGAATACAGACTTTTTTTTAAAATAACAGTAACTTTTCTGTCCTTGAGGATATTACAGATCCCACTATAACACTGTGCTCTAGCACTACACATATTCCCAGAAACTTTTGAGGTTTTGGCACCGAACACAAGAGTATTTGACTTTTCATTTATAGCAATCTGTCTTCTTTAAACAAGAACACAGCACTGTGTTGCTTCTAACATGTAAGTACTGTTATTTGCTTCCCTTTTACAGTCAATGTGTTAAAAATACGAATCCACTTTCAGAGAACAGTGGTCTTACTGGCATTCCTTGTTTGAACATAGGAAATATGCCTAGAATTGGTTTAAAATCAACACGGAGCTCCTAAAAGTATCACAGTACGTCAGACACTTCTGTTAGTGAACTGAGAATGTGAGTGTATTTTATACGGTAAACCCGAGAAATACGTTAAAAAACGCTTCTGTGCCTATTTTCAATGCTATTGCAAAAAGACACATCAAGGCTATGGGTTGTGGGTTTTTTGCATGAAGGAATGTGCTATTTTCTGTGAGAAAAACAACGAGAGAGAATGGGGACAATAATATCCTCATCGCAGTCTGAGCAACTTGTCGCGCTTGTGTGTCGCAATACGACAGGATCCAGGTTTTTGGGGGCAGCGGGATGTAGCGGCCGCGGTCACTCGCCGGCTTTACCGCCGGCCCCTGCTCTGGACTAGCGGCACGCGTGACACCGCGCGGGGCAGGGCCGCGGCAGACCCGCCGCTGGGCCCGTGCCCTTCCTCGGCGCCGAGGCCGCGGCTCGGCGGCCTCCCCTCAGGCCTGGGGCCGCCGGGAGGCTGCGCGAGCGGCGCCCCCGCCTCGGGCCTGCGGCGACGGGGACCGGCAATCCGCCGCCCGGCGCCGCCGCCCGGCCCTCGCCGCCCCCGCCGCCCCGCTCCCGCTGCCGCTCCTTCCCGCCCGCCCTCCGCGCTCCGTCCGCGCCGCCCCCCTCCCCTTCGCTCGCCTTCGCGTTTCCTGTCTGGGCGGAGGAGGTTTGGCCCTGCGACGCCGCCGTTCCCCAGCGGCGGCGGTAACCGTCATGGCGGCGGCTCTCTCAATGTCAGCGGCTCTGAGGCACCTTGTTGCGGTGAGCGGGGCCGCCGCGGCCCGCCGGACTCCGGCCAGGTAACGGGGACCGCGGGCTCTCCACCGTCCTGCCGGGCGGCCCCGCGGCAGGGGGCAGCCCGGCGGCTGCGGCCCGCGGGGCGGCCGCTCGTCCGAGGAGCCTGACCGGGGCCTAGGGCTGCGCCTGGGGCACGGCCCCGCCGCGAGCGGGGGGACAAGGCCGCGCTGCGAGCGGGCCCCCGCCGAGGCCCTCCTCCGAGCTCCTGTGTACCAGCGGGCCGTGCCACTGCGTACTTTCTGCCCCGCTCTGACCGCCCGCCCGGCGTCCTTGTGGCGCCCGGAGGCCGGGAGCTGCTCGAAACAGCAAGAAAGCCCCGCCGTGCCCGGCGTCGGTGGGCAGTGCTCGCCTGCTCCGCCGCGAGGGAGCCGGGGAGAGCGATGGCCCTTCCACCACCACCGCGGTCTTCCCGGAGATCTGTTCCCCTTCTCCGTTTGCCCTCTTCCATACCCTGTCCCTTTTCCTCTTATTTTCCTCTCCAAGATTTGTTACTTCTTTTCAGAGGCTGTGCAGCTGCTCCTTCACTGACTCTGGAGGTGTGTGCATGCGCTTTCTTCTGTGCACATCACAGGGCTGAAGCATTTGTCAGACTGCCTTTTCCACTTGTCAGGAGAAAAAAATATACTTCAGTACAATTTACTATAATTTGGAGCTTTTGTTTTTCCTTACTAGTTAAATCTTTAAATGTCAATCTGAGTAAAAGATCATTTCTGCAATTCTTCAAATCTCTTTGTGTTTATATATATGTAAATATATGTGCAGAAAACTATATGGACACATATATAAGAAGAAAGAAAAACATGATCTTGGCTATACTAACTTTTTGTACTCATTTTATGCTCTGACTGTCCCACTGGTTACTGCTGCACCTTCATGAAATGGTACCTGTTTTCAGTGCTTGAAATTAATTCTCAGTTTGATAAAAAGGCTTTGGAATCTGTGGATATCGCAGGATGACAGATTAGTTGAGGTTGGAAGGGACCTCTGGAGATCATCTCGACCAACACCCCTGCCCAAGCAGGATCACCTAGAACATGTTATGATATGAGTTTAGGAATTTCTCTATGCTAATATAGAAACTTCCTGTTCATGTTTGACTGCTTGTTTCTGCTTTCCTTTTAGTCCTTTGTGGTGTTGACATAACTGTGCCATATGGTAAATGAGATCAATGAACTGATTCAGGTTAAAAATAATTTTGTATGTTCATTTTAAAGTTTTACCACGTTACTTCTAAATAGTTATTCCAGAACAAATAGTGGGATACAGGAGGAGTGGGAATGAACAGCATGGAGGCATGACGCAGGGACTTTTAAGTTGGTGGTGCTTCCAAGAATAAGACCTTTGAAACGGTACCCAGGGTTCCTTGCCTGCCCCAGAAGGAGACAGTAATATTAGTTAGAGATATTTGCTTGAGGGGATTTGAACTTGTGTTTCATGTTCCTCAGGAGAGTTGCCAATTTGCAGATTTCTTGGAGGAGAAGTGGAGAGGAGCACTATGAGTCCCTCCTGTTTAAGGTTTTATACGTTTTTGCCATCTTTGCGTGTTGGACAAGGAATAATAAAATTTTCCTTGGAACCAGGAAAAGATGATTCAGAATAAGATAGATAGTGGTTTTGGCACTATGAAGGAACAGCCAAGGTTGTGATCCATTGAATATTTTTTTTGTAAAAGAATTAATTGTTTACTTGATGAAGTAGGCACTGAAACTTTCATCTTTCCTCTTCTAAGTTAGTGTTTTATACTAAAAATGTTGTTATTGTAACCTCTGTACTTGGAAGAGAGGATCAAGGTACATGACTTCAGAACGGCATTCATGACTAACTGTTGAAATGAAGATGTCTGCTTGCACCTCACAGGGAGGTAATAAAATTATGTGGAGGTGCAAGATGGAGAGTGGATCTTTTTGTTCTGCTCTTCCTATTGCTTCTTGTAAGCAGCTGCTTGTTTATTAGCCTTTGTGGATATCTTTCTTATGTACCTTATCCTTTGTATTTTACTAGAAGTCTAGATTTTTCCAATATCATGAATTTCAGTAAACAGGAGGTGCTTCAAAGCTAGGCACACAGTGTTGCAATATTGTAAGTCTCATTTCCAGCTCTACCTAATGTTCTGTGCTGCATCTTGCATCTCATTTTGTGAAAGGGAGATAAAGGAACTATCCTACCTCACAGAATTATAAATTGTCTTATAAAACAAACTGCTTAGGCTTGTTTTCCAGTTGCAAGGATAAACAACCATCTAAAAGCCTACTTTGAGACGTCAATGACTGGGAGCATATCTTGCACCTGGGTTTATAGATCTTGCGATCTTGGTTTCCTTTCAGGAGGCATTTTGACAGATACAGTTTGGTACAAGTAGCTTCTTTGTTACAGCAAATTTAGAGTATATTAATACAGTATTTGTCTGTCTAATTAAATATGGGAGTAATCCATATATTTGTCAATATATAGAAAGAATGTACTATACATATATGCTAGATAAGAACATCTACATTTACTTTAGGATTCAGGTCTAATTAGAATTACTAAGAATAAAAGGTAATGCTGCTGTTCAGAGATGACTGAATAAGATGCTGAAGTTGTCAACAGTGAGGGCATTTGGATGAATTTTCTGTCACTTTAGCACTTTTGTTTATTCAGTTTCAGAATAAGGTTTGATCTAGTTTGATGTGGCTTTGGTAAATTACAGATTCATGTTTGCCTAAATTATCATACTGGAGTAATGTAACTTATCGTTTGAGCATTGTGGAATTAAAGTTAAAAACTTCAAGTAATGGTTTTATTTGCAGTGGGTTTTGCAATTTTTTTGCATGTCAGACTTCTGATAGTTATCTGATTTTTGGAACTTCAATTACAGAGTAATATGGCTGCCATCTGATTTTTGAAAACTTCCCGAAATCTCTCTTCAGTAGTCACAAGAGAGAGTCTACTCTGATTTCCATGAGTTATATTTGATTCTTATGGATATTATGACTTTCTCCGAGGAAGAGACTACATTTACCAGTGCATGTTTAAGCACTTTAAAACATACTTTCCCAAGTTGCTTGATGATTCTCAACAGATGACTAAACACAATGAGGAAGTAAATATTCAGCCCTGAGTTAACAGAATGTGCAGCAGTATTTCGATACCTTTAGGAAGGAAGTTCAGTGTGCCTAGCTCTGAACTGAAGCAGCAGTCACCTGAGTCTACCATTCGTATGGTTAGTGGTGAGCCAAATAGACTGTTGGCAAGTGGCTTGAGCTGGTCCGATAGGCAGTTCAACTTTCTGTATGTTGCTTAGATCACAGTTTTGAAGAAGAACACTTCTGTGTTGTAAGATCTGTCAAGGTTTCAGGAGCTTGAAAGTATGTTAAACATGCTTTTCCAAGCTTTTCCAAGTTCAGTCTTTTCAGGAAGAAAGATGCACCTTGTTCGTCTGTCCTACCTAATTACTTCCAATTTTATGAGCCAAAATTTGATTAAAGGGGGTAATTTAAATAATGCAGGTAAATTCCCACAAGAGTCACATGATTAGGAGACAAGTAGATATAAATGTCTTCATCTTGGGAAAGGTTGTGTTGTCACTTGCATTATAGAATCTAGGTAGGTGGAGTTGGGAAAAGAGAACTTAAGTGATCCCTATTTGAAGAACAAGCAAATTTCTGCTGAATCTGAGAATTGGCCATTCATTCCAAAACCACTTAGTATTTCTTAGAATTACTTTGTTTTCTGGGATATTGCAGTCAGGATACAAAAATATAAATTTCTATTCATTTTGGTTGTTTATAGGGGGGAAAAAAACTTCTAAAATATATATTCATCTTGAATTTTACTGTCATCTTAATTCTTTTTAATACATATCAGACAAAGCACAGTGTTGAATCAGATTATACTATTACACAATAGTACAACTGTGAACTGAAATGCAGAGTAACGCTCCAGGGAGTTTCTTAGTCGTAAGATTGCTGGAGTGACATGGAGCTATGGAACAAATTCAAGGTGAAAGATGTGGCGAGACAAACTGACATAGCAAAGGGAGGAAAAGATGAAATGCACTGCAGTTCTTACAGTTAATGAGGATAAGTATAAAAACAAGACTCCAGGTAGCAGTGTTTGTCTGAACTTACAGATAGGCTGAAGCTGTAGTTTGGGGGAAGTAGATGTTTCATATATCTTGTTGTGTAAGTCATTTAAAACACATTCGCTTTGACTCCACCCACACTGTTCAAATAATGACTGCGTGGATAGGAGAAGGTCTAGCAGCCAAATCTTGCACGTTCACTGTGACTGAAAACATGGTCGGTGGTTATGTTTTTATTGTCACTTGTCTCTTGAACAATGATCTGGTCTTTGTTTCTCATGAAGGAAGGACCTCTTGCTCCATCAGTTTTGCATGCTTTGAGGGAGCAAGGAAGAAGTTTCTGACAATGAAGGGGCAGCTTGAGTCCTTTTACAGTACTTTATGTAGGATCTCAGATTATTAGTTCATCCCTACTTGTTTTGGTCCTGTAAGATCTGACTGAGGCCAACAGCATATTGGTTTAGTCATGACTGGTGTGTCATTCATGGATATGCACCTTTATTACGAGGTCATAGTGTCTTTGGCAAACCACAGTAGTGTTTTTGTTTCCTTGCTTTTTGTTTCCCTGTTTGGCTTTATGGGCGGTAAGATGTCCGACTACTCCTTGTTTCCTTTAGAATGGAAAGAAAAAGCTTTGGAAAGAAGGAAATGTTAGGTGTAAAGAAACATTGGAACATTAGAATATTGCTGTCAAAATGAGAATTGCTGCCTCAGCTGAGAAAAATATCGGATTCTGTTGGAATATGTAGAACCTAGGATGAGAAATGAAAAACTGAAAAATACCATGTATCATATAGTTTAGTGTTCTTTTCATGCTCAACCTGTGTCTTCTAGTGAGCTAAAATCAAGATCATTCTTGTATTCAGTGTTATATGGGATTTCCATAATGTTTCTTAAAGTTCAGGTAGATTCACTGTCAGTCTAGGTGAGGAACAGGGCAGGTAGAAGGAGTGAAAGTAAGAGGGTCAGAAGGAGAAAAGAGGTTGGAACAGCCAAAGTTTGAGAAGGGGGGGGGAGGGAGAGATGTGTTGCTCTAGAAATGTCTGTCTTTCTAATGTAATTACAGAAAAGTAAATAGAGCAGGAGGTGATGACAGCAAAATGTTCCTGATGAGACTTCTTAAATTGCTGTTCATTGTTGGGCATGTAACTTGGAGCGGCTTATTTTAATTGCATCTAGTTCCTTCCCTTTTGGAATTAGAAACCTAAAATACCCAAATGGGGAGGATGACAGACAGCATTTTTAGCTAGAGAAGGTTTAATGAAGAGAAGTACAAAGATGTTTAAGGTATGCTTGTACTGAAAGATAACTTTAGTAAATAAGCTAGTGCTCACTTCTGCACTAAAACAACTGAAAGGTTTTCTCACCAGCCTGTGGCAACTAATGGTTCTAGGCTGAGAACTGCTCGTCACTTATCTAAAGTTTGGTATATCTTTAAAAAAGCATTATTGCATGCTAGAGTAACTTGTCTTCTAAATCTGCTGATCTGAAAATTTAAAGGACA
Source organism: Dromaius novaehollandiae (assembly GCF_036370855.1). Taxonomy (NCBI): domain Eukaryota; kingdom Metazoa; phylum Chordata; class Aves; order Casuariiformes; family Dromaiidae; genus Dromaius; species Dromaius novaehollandiae. The sequence continues at coordinate 52,039,627 of NC_088130.1, read as the reverse complement.
GCGGAGATTAAAAATAAAGTAGGACTGAAGGCTGAAGTTCATTGGCACTCATATTCTAAACCAAAAAGACATCTTTCCCCTTAGTTGACTAAACAGTTTAAACTAGGTTCTGACATTGCATTTGAAAATTACACTTCTTTTGGTTTAAAAAAAAATCTTTTATGTCAGTATTTCCTATTACCAAATATGTGGTATGTTTAAGTTTGAAAGTAATGTGTTTATATGGCTTGTTACAAGTAATCTCAAAATTTAATTAATACCGTCTATCTCAATAGCATGCTTCTGTGGCCTTTCACTTGCAACTAATCACAACCAAAAACAGTATCTAGTATTTTGGGGAGGGGGGAATAAGTACAGATCAAATCAGCCGTAGGAATTACTAGACCAATATATTGATATAAGTCTCTGCCTTGACACTGCGGGTAATCTCACCCATTGGTATGTTAAGCACATGTTGATGAATGGTAAGTGTGGACTTTTTACAGTCAACTTAGTCTCTTAAAACTTTTGGCTGCATTTTCAATTTTGAACTTTGTTTTTGCTGATGTCTTTGTATAACTTACCCTATGGACAAATCATCTATTTAGTATAGTAATGATTTCTAATTATCCACAAACTTGTAACTGTTTCTGTCATTTTTTTTAAATGGATCTATGAACTTTAAGAATGCTTCAAAACAGTGTTATGCCTAAGGTAAATTTTTGGAGATACAAAAACAAGGTTTCTACTTAATCCTATTTGGGAGTAGCATGTAGTCTTTTATAGTATGCTTTGTGCTGATTAGTGTTAAGATCTTCAAGTACAGATATTTTCCTGCATCACAAACTGTGCATTCATGGTTCTTTAAAAATGAACCAGGTTTGTTTGCACCTTTTTTCTATTGCCATAAAGCCTGAAATTAAACTTGTACTGTTCTGAGGAAAATTGGAAAAGAAAGATATCCCCCTCCCCAGCAGCTGTTGATTTTCCTTTGTTGACCAAATTGACTGTTTTAAGAAAGAAAAATTACATGTATTGGAACGCTGAGAAGCTTACGTAGTTAGCAGGGAAGCTTGAACCTACTCATAAATAGCTTTTAAAGTTGTTCTGGCTTCTGTTTTTTTTAAAAAACCCTCTTTTTTATACTAACAGTTTCAGTAAATTTGTATAATCCTTCAGAGCTTATTTTTATATTTTTTCCATGTATATGTTTTCATTCACATGAGAATGATGCAGTGAATTACAATATGCTTTTTAAAATTTTGGTTTCTTGTAAGAAACTAGAATTGAGTGTGTTACGAAGTATATGACCAAACTGTCTTGAGATCACATCAGTTATTGTTTTTAGTAAGAGATGCTACTAGGCTAGCAGGAGACAAGCTGAATAGTTAACATCGTTGTCTTAATAGTGCAATTGACGTTGTAAGATAGAAAGTGACGTTTTGTTACAGAGCTGTCCGGCAAATTTTTCCTAAGAAATGAACTGTGTGCTTTTGTCTGAGTTTCAAAGTGTGGTTGTTTCTTCTTGAGAGTATTACAGTATATTTAGATACCGTTTTGTTAACAAGCCACTTTCTAGCTGCAGTAATTTGTGTTTGTCTTAGTCTCCCCTTGACCTGTATCTGATGTTGAGGAAGTAAATTAACTTTTGAGTAAACTAGACAGACTGTAGGCAGCTCCAGAATGTGTGTGGGCAAACACTTCTTGCAGCTGCTTATTCTTGTAGTGTTAATATGGAAGATTTTATGAAGGGCTTCAATTAGTTATGGTTTCAAAATCAGATTTGATGTATTTTACATAAAACAATTGAAGACCTTGCTTTTATGAGTTTATACTCAACATGCTTATGTTTTTTCTTTTTGTCATTTGCTATCAGTCTAAATAATGGCCTACCATGTTGGTGATGCCATTTGTATTAATGTCCAAAAATAAAATTTCATTGCAGAGAATAATCATTTTAAATTTTTCCTCATTTCCACCTATTTCAATAGTTTTAATTATTTGAGATTTTAATGGAGATCTTAATTTGTTTCCTCTGTATAAAAAAAGATTGAGACATCTTAACTTATTAATGTTCAGAAATACCCTTCTTGATTATAAAATTAGAGATATTTTAGCTATTTAAAGACCCAGCCATAAACAAGTGGCTTGCTACTTTCAGTAGAACCATTGTCTTTTCAAATTAAGAAAAAAAATAGAGCTGGTCTTCATGCAGTAGTTTTGACTAGTCTATCTTGTATTCAGGGAGTATTTGTATGTTCTGCATAAGTTATCTGAAGGGAAATTTTGCAGCAGTTGTGTTCTGTCATATGTCAGTGTTGATTGTGCCTAACAGGAGAAAGAGACAAATAATCTGAATGTTGTCTGAACTGGAATTCAAGAATAAGTTTTATATCTTAAGCACTAGTTTTGCCTTAAGGGTTTATTCCACTTTAGAAAGGAGTGAGCAACAGCAAGACTGGTAGTCTCCTTTCAGAGAGCTGATAGCTGCTCAGACAGTAAGAATATGGAAAAAGACTACAAAGGGGAAAGAATAGTACTAGGGAGGAGGAGAGGAGAGGGTCAGTATATAAATAAGAGTACAAGAGAACACACAAATATGGTAGCTGATAAAGTCATTTTTGTTTTCAAAGGTGATATTGAAATAGCACAGTGGTTGTTCCACTCAGAGGTATGTAAAATGCAGGATTTGGGAATAAGTCAACAAAGGAATAATGTGGACAGATAGAAGAATTAAAAATGGGCTGTGGTGTAATTAAGATGTGTGATACAATGCAGAGTAGCTAAGGCAGATGGTAATGCTAGAATGGTAGCAGTTCAAAGTGGAGTTAAAGACAAAAGCTGAACATCAGGAAAGAAATTGAAGAGAAGAAAGTGGCTCAGATAAGACAAAGGTGATGAAGTAAAATCATTCACAATAATACTAGCCATTCCCTTCTAGAACAAGCACTGAGAGCATACAGATCTGGAAAGTGACTTTTTTCTACGTGTTGTGTTCCGTTTCTGAGGTGTTTGGCTGTCTCTGACTGATTTTTTTGAGGTACTACAAACATAAATGAGTAGATAACTCTTCAATTTTTTCATAGCTGCCCAATGATTGAGGCTTGCTAGCCAAATAGATGCATTGGCTTCTTTTGTGAACTGTTATAAACCAAGCTGTAAATTTTCAGTAACACTTTAAGGGATTTTCTACTGTAGTTTAGTTAAATAATTTACAGTTGAAATGTTTGAGGGCATTAAAATAAGAAAGAAGTTGTCTTAATTTATATGCCATGTTTTATAGACCTTGCCATTACCTTGACATTAAGAGAATATGTATTACTTAAACCTCTAAGCTTGATCAAATGGGAAGGCTAAATCAAGAGGAAAGAATAGGGATGGAACACAGGACTGTGCTATGTCCTAAAACAATTTGTGTAAAGATTTCTGTGTGTTTGCATTTTTTGTTTAATTTTACATAATTCAAATGCCCTTATTCAAAATGCATAGATTTCCCTAAGACAGAGGTGGGTTGTGGAACATTAGTTTCATTCCTCACAGTTTTGGAATTAAACCCTTTGACTTTTGTTCTGGCTTTTATAAAGAGAGCACAGTTTTTAGTTATTGTCCAGTTATATGAATGCCTGAATGTGGATGTGTGGGGAGAAGTTTGACATTTAGAAAGCACAGACAGAGCAAATATGTCACCTGTGTATTTTTGTCTTCTTTACTCCCTACACAACGTTTCCATCTTCCTTTCTAGTTTTATTAGACTTTCTAACTAAATAATGTGAAATTCAGTTGATAGTTGATAGGGCCTTGTCAGCTTTTCTTTAGTATTATTTGCCTTCCAGCTGACATGCCTCCAAGAGATTTCCATTGGTCCACAGGGAATCTGCCATCCTAGGATTGTGATCTGAGGTTAATTTCTAGGATTAAGTCTTCTGGTCTAGAGAGTAGCGTGTAATGAAATTGCTGGTCAGCAACTGTGTAACAGATGGCAGTAGTTCAGAACTTCTCTGTCACCTGACAATTGGACATCTTATAGATTACGCTACTGCTGAAGAAAGTAATACACCCAGTGTCCTTACATAATGAGTCTTATGACCCCTACTACAACATTTTTAAATGATCTTGGGTCCTTTTATTCTTAATGTGGTGAACCCCTCTTCTGACAGTGTTTCGGGTCTATACCCTGCTGTCTGTCGTAAGCAACTGGCGTACTTCAAATACTGGGGTCTAGAAGCACTGATGTGACTTTGTTCAGAACACATCAGTTCAGTTTCAAGTAAGAATAGAATTTATGTTCAAGGTGAATGAGAAACAATGTGGTTGGTATCAGTCTGGGCCTTGCTCAGAGCTGGTTCAAGAGGTGGAACCCTCATTTGCCCGGGTGCTGAAATGACCCCGAGCTAGCTCGGTGGGGTCTTGCCCAGTGTGTTCCTCAACTCAAGCTGTTCACTTTGGGCTTGCAGCATGCGGGCACCCATCTAATTAATTCTCCTATAAATCAAAGTGCTCAACAGCACACTGAAAACACTTGGGTGGCTCTGCAGGAGACGGTTGGGCTTGCCTGTGCTCATTATTTGGCCATCATTGAGTCTCCTGAAATCCGTACTGCTCTTTGTTGTGTTTCAAGTGGTGTCAGCTTAATTAGCTGGCTAGAGGGCAGTTTAAATGGGCCCTGTTTGAGTTGGGGCAGTGCAGGCCTGGCACTAAGTCAGGGCTAAGCTCCCTCTCCTTGTTGGCCCTGGCAAGCTATTTTAATGAGGGAGACTGGTGGTGGGCGACACAAGCCGAACTGTGTCTCTGCACAGAACTGGCTTTTGTCTTCAGGACTTGACTAGGGCCCTTCTTAGCATGGAAGTGGCTGTACTGCTCTGGTCCTAATGTAGTTGTAGAGGGAGTACACTTGTGTGTGTTTGCAGGGTACTGTGGTTCAACCGGCCATCTGCAGACATGCCACTAGCATTTCTCTATCTGTGGGATAATTAAAGTACAACTCCAAATAACTAAAATTTTACTGTTTACTACTGTAAAAAAATTTAGTACTTAAAAATATTACATGCGTTGAATTCCAAAGGCAGATGAACTTAACGTTTGGCTTTGAAAGTTGATGCTAAGTTACAAGCCGCAAGTCAAATGCTAAAGGTTTTCTTGTTTATTTAGTACATTTAGATGACTAGTGCTTGATTTCATAATGCAGCCTTGCCTAACAGAAAAGCACAATCAGTCCCTGCCCCTCTCTCCAAATCCACATGTGGAATATATATATTTTTGTATATGAGCTTTTTAGCAGGTAGAAGCAGTGTTTATATAATGTTTCTATTTCAATTTTTAAACTTTTTTGCCACTTAATATGGAAATTTAAATAGTTTAGATTAAATAGGTCAGTATTCCTTTCATCCATTCAGAAACATAATTTACTGTGTTTATCACTTAGCATCATTTTTTAGGCAAAGGAAAAAATTACGATGTACCAGTGTTGTCTGAGAACTTAACTATTTATAAATGAGGAACTTGCCTCTCCTCCAAACCCAAAAGTTATTCATGCAGTTCATACCACAACATAGAACTACATGGTATCCGCATACACTGTTTGGCATTATAAACTTGCATATTTTGTTTATGTTGGGGTGTTGTAAGAATAAGAAATATATTCTGGTAAAAATAAAATGTCTGTGATTCTGATAAGTCATAGTTGCTTTAATTACAGGTTTACAATAGTAAATCTACTGCCAAAGGAGTATTCTGCCACTTATTAAGATCATTTCCCACAAGTTCAACCTTAGAAGCTTTCTGTATAAAAATGCATTATATTCGGGCTGAATACCATGATCTGTACCATATGTAATATGATAGAGTAGGCAATCATTAATGTCTTTATTTTAGCTGAAAGAACATTATACTAATTTGTTTTTAGTCTACTTAATTGCAGCATGTGACTAGGTTGGATGTTACGGAAGTTCTGAGCTGATAGTTTTTTTATATGTTCTTCATTTTTGTTCAGAATTTCAATGTTTTTATGGCGGCTGTACACCCTGTTAAATGCCAGAATATTAGAAAATGTTGGTTTTCCAAGAATGATTACCTGTACTATACATCAGAAGGTTCAGTACTGAATTCTGCATGTATATATATGTACACGTGTTGGTGCTGTGGTCATTCAGGATCAATATATTTAAAGCTCCACTTAGACTTATTTTTAATGAGTGCCTTCATGTTTCATGAGGCTTTCTTAAAGACTTTTTTTCACCTCTCTGTTGTGATCTGATTACTGGTGCTGTGATAACTAATTTTCTTTAACATATCTCCAACTGTTGACCAAAAGGGGGTGCTAATAGATCAAACAGTTGGATGTGTTGCATATAGAGGTTAAATAGATTTTCTTTTTTTTTGTAATGAGTTCAATCTTAACTACTAGATTAGATCACATAAATACAAGCTTTTGCATCTGAGCAGTGTGTAACATGCCAGTTGCAATGTTGTTCTTCATGGACGCAGATTCATGCCTTCTAAACATGGCTGCTTTTCATCTTCCATTAGGTTTCAGGAGGATTCTTTGTTACATTTCCACAGGTGCTGTATCAGTCATTTCCTTCCCTACAACTTCAGTTAGTTTTTCTGCTTATATAGTTAAATGAACAAAAGCAAATAGGAGTAAGCATAGGTTGTTTAGCATAAATTTAAGAACTTCAAGTTTGTTGAATTTTAGAAATTGAATACAGACATCCAAAATTGTCAAGATAAATATTTAGGCCAGATGCCTTAATTTTCTAATGTCTGTAAAAATTCTTGTTAATATTCTTCAAACTTAATGGCTGAATTGCATTCTCAAGTCTTCATCCAAATATCACAAAAGACTTGCTGTCTGTTTTCGACTGATTTCTCCTGTTCAGCAGAACTGCTTAATGGGGTCAGCAGAGCTGTGGCCTCTACAGTTAATGTAAGAAAGGAAGAGGAGACATACAAGAAGGTCCCTGGAAATGAGGAATGCTGCTATTCCCTTATGGAATAAGATTGTCAGGAGAACTGAAAGTAGTGTAAGTGTTGTAGCTAGGATTGGAAAATTTCAAACTGCTTCTTGACGGACCTCTCCTTTTCTGTAGCAGAGATGCAGAAGTTCTTTGTGACTATGCTAAGAACAGCGACTGTGAAAAGGGAGTACTTTCTTCCAATGGAAGACACGTTTTTGGTTGATCACAGGATTTGTTTTTCCAAAATACAAAAAACATACAGAAATCTTTGAGCTCTACAAATTCACATTGTGTAGTGTAGCATTTACCATTCATTCATTCATCCTTACTGAACTAATGTTTTCATATTTTTACAGATATTTAACAAGAAGAACATGTGGTGTACTTTTTGCTGAATTTCCATTCTTGTCTTGCTATTCATTAGAAAAAAAATTTAAGTTTACTCTGAGACTCTGAAAAAACAAATTGTATCCATAACCCAGTCTGGCTGTTTACAATGTCTTTCTTAAGAAATGCATACTATGGATGAAAAAGTGACTTAACCCTTTTTAAATATCCAAGCCTGAAGTCCAGAAATGTAATTAGAGTGTATAGATGCATAGTAGATATTAAAGCAAAGTTCATGCCAAAGCTGGACTGTAATTAGACTGATGTTAAAGACAAAATTATAGTACACAAAATTATATTTTAAGTGAACTGTTCAAATGATTGTAATTAAATGATAATAAGTGAGATCATTAGATGGTGATAATGTAAAATGATTATACTGGAATGTATAGATCAAGTTTAAAGAGTTTACGGTGTTCAACACAATGCTGGAGGGGAGGGGGGAGAAAGTACCTGTTTTACAATTACAAACCAAACAACATGTTGACTGCTTTGGGTGGTGGTCTCCATTTACAGCAAAAGGAGCTGCTATATGATCATGCTGTTAGCCATGTTTGTGGAAACACAAAGATACCTCCTTATTTGTGTGACAGACTACTGTATAAAGAACAAACAAGAAAGCTCTGTTCCTTTAAGAGGAGTATACTGGGGGAGAAGGGAGTGTAATGCTAGATATATTTGAAGGAAGAGGCACAGAAAGACAGACTTCAGCAGGAGGAAAACTTAACTATCTGAGTGTCTGCTGTTTTAAGTCTAGCATCTTAGCCAGCCAGGAAGCCACAGAGTTGATTAGCCTCAAACTAAGCTTTTGAGAAAGGACCTGCCTGCAAGATCATGATGGACAGGGGTGATTTTTTTTTAAAAAACTTACTTTACTTTTGTCTGACCAATTCATTTTTATTTTTTTGTTTTAAAGGGCTAATGAGTCTAATAAAACATGGGGTTTGCATTTAAAAGCTTGTTTGTACATCACGAGGGAGCTCATGAGAAGAAAAATATTATGGTAAATCCGTAACAAAGCTTTGGTCAGCTTGGAGTCCCACCATACTTTGCATATTAGATGGTAACTGGGAAGTTGGTTTAATCTGTAGTTTGAATGGGAGATCAACAAACCTAGAAGATAGAAGGGCTTATTACTGTTAGCTGTTATGTCTAAATATTTCTGTATAGTTTCTGCACTTTAGAATTATATTGCTGGTCTATTTATCATTATATAAAATATTTTTGTAGTGCAATAATTTTAGAGGTAAGAACAGGGCAAGAAATGTAACTTTTTGCTCGTAAGACCTCAGTCCAGGATGTTTAGGCAGGAAAAAAAAATACATAAGCATTCAAGAAAAGGTAAAGTGGGAAAAAGTGGAGCCAAAGATGGACATGATACTTACAGAGAGAAAGGAGGAAAGCAGATTACCTTTCTAGAGGCTGGTAGTAGGGGAAAGGAGGGGAGCTATGTGAGGAAGGAACTGTGAAAAGAAGTATATTTTATACTTCTGCCGGTATATCTGATACAGTTAAAAGCCATCAAGGGTCAGGGAGTATGTGGGCAGAGGCAAGTATTAATTGGAAAATTAGTGAGAACGACTTTAGTAGTGGGGATGGAATAAAAGCTTTAAATGGAATAGTCATATAGATAGTATATTCATTTCCTTTGAAGGTAAAATAGGAAAAATAGTGCTGTCAAGATTATATGATTTGTAAGGGGAAATTTGGATGACAAAGTGATAGTTACAGTTGTGCGAGTTTGAGAAGAGGGGTCTGAGAAGAAGGTTTGTTGCTTGTCTCTTCAGTTAAGTGCCTAACATTAGGGACAAATTTGCAGTGAAACTTGTTGAAAATTAAACAAGTGCTTTGGGAATTAAGTAACACTTCCTATTAACTTTTAAATATTAGTATCTTAGATTACCTGATATTTCAAAATTGCAGTCATTTCTAAGCTCCATGTTACTTTCTCGTGAAAGATTGAACAAATGGAAATATCAACAGCTTATCGTCTTTAAAGGATAACTGGCATTGTATATGCTCTTATGCTGAGAGATTATCATGGACTTATATTTCAGATTCCTGGTCTATTCTAAATGTCTGTTTTCAAACAATTTTCAAATAGAAAGTTCTTAAGAAAAGTATATTCTTTCTAACTCATAGTAACCCAGGGATGGAGAGAAGGCCGGGTGTGAGGAATCCATACAACATTGCAAATTCCAATGACACACCTTTTCAAAATCGTGTACTACCAGAAAAGCAAATTTGAAGAATGATGAAGAGGAGCAGAAACTGATCGAGGTTAATAAATAGTCTGCCTGCTTTTGTAGAAGAAGAGCTAAAACGTGATGGAAATCCATAACATCTGATGCCTTGCAGTTTACCTCAGTTGACGGAGATGTCTTGTGCAAAAAATCACTCGGAGAGTGATTCTGCCAACCTTTTATCTGATTGGATAGTGTCTGTTCTAACTATAATAAACTATCAACTATAATAATATGAAATCTTTTTGATTTTTTTTCTGCAAAGACAGAATTTTCAACTGAAATTAGGTTTTACTCAGGTGACTGAGTAAAACCTAAGTCAAATGACATCCCGCTGAGTGGAAATCATTTTAGAAGGGTGTGGCAGTTATACTTTTCAAAACCAATTAATATCTTTCCAAATTAACCCCCCCAGCTCAAACTGAAATATGCTAAATTTTACTCGTTACATTTATATTACAAGAAAAAAGCATGACTCTGATCAGCATAATTACTCAAATTCTAGTATATTCAGCCCTTTACATATTCATCAGCCCTTGCTACAGAGTAAGGTTCAGAGAACTTCTTGACTCATATCTTAGATTACTTTCTGTCCAGAAAGGATCAATTTGATTGCATAACCCATTATGCTGCTTTGACCATAGATAAAGCAGTGCAGTGAAAAGAACATCATGTGAAGGTCTGGAGTATCTGCAGAATACTACTCTGATGCTGACATCCTGGGAAGGGAGTGGGGGTGTGGGTTGAAGCTCATTTTCCTATAAAATATTTTGCCTTGTTTAAGGTTGAAAATTGTATGGCTTAAGCTACTTGCCCTTGGAACTCAAGTATTGTGCTGCTATGTAAGAGACTTTTAGGACTTAACTTCTCCTTGGATGTGTTTTTGAAGAAAGACTGATAGAGAAATGAAGCAAAATAATTGTGAGATTTGCCCATTCCTTTATAGCATATTGTGGTATCAGTCTACCCTATTTTTATTAAGTATTTGCTTTTCTGTACAAATTAAAAATGACAGCTTTGTTGTGCTAGAAGCAGTCTGGGACTGATGCGTAATTGCCATGATAGTCAAGAGATTTTGCGCTAACAGAGTACTCATCATCTGTATGTTTGTGAAATTCTTGTGCTCCCTTGCTTCTCTGAAAACTTGATCTTTTTCTTCTAAGTACCCTTACAGACAAATTCTGTCAGTTCAAATAGGAATTAGATGTGTCTGTGTCACGAAGTTGGGTGATTTTATAAACTCTGTGCTCTTTGAGTTCATTTTTCACGATGTGGAGTCTTGTTGTTAATGGCAAATCAAATGTAACGTAGCTGAATGTGATCTGTGTTTAGGAGTATAGATTTGTGGAAATCTACGTTTGAAGTATTACCGAACTGAACTTTATTCCACTTTCTTAGTTTTAAAAGATTCATGTGGCTTGCTTTATACTCACTAATTTCGAATTGCTTCCTAGCGTAGAGTTTACCTTTTAAAACTTTACCACTCTACCATGTTTTCTGAAAATTTTTACCATGTTTTCTGAAAAATCGCTCAAATGTTTTCTGAAAATTTAATGTTCATTGAGTTAATGTATTAAATGCAGTACAGCTTTTCTGTTATTACTTAGTATTATTTCAAAGTGATGAAGTTCATATTTTCAAATGCATTCTCACCAGAATCAACAAAGATTGGAGCAGGATCTGAAGATCGGAAAACATGGGTAGATGAATGTGTTACATGGGCTCTACCCTGATTACATGTTTCATCTTCTCATGGCTTAGGAGCATGCTATTGAAGATAATGCTCTTTTAATTCTCCAGTTTTTGAGTGATTGTGTGCAAGTTATCTGGTCCTGTTACACCTTTAAAATTACTGACATTTTAACATTTATAGGTCATTTTTGGGGTTATGGTTCAGAGAGTATTGCAATTTTTCTGAAAATTCTGTAATTCTGCTTTTAGAAAATGTGGGGTTTTTGAAGGTGCTTATATTACATGGCTGGTTTCTTCAAAAATTAGATAGCTGTTAGCCATAGTGTTAAATTACTAGAAGGACAGTTTTAAGGACCCTGTAGGCAACGTCTTAAAGTTCATTAGCATCTGCAGGTCTGACTTCCCAAGTTAGGTTATCTTCTGAAGAACAGCTGAAACTGAAGTGGCTTAGTCCTTCTTACTGTTTGGCTTTGTATATTCTCATGCTTTTGCGCCTCATTTGTTTAAAAAGACCTTAATTAAACATGAAGCACACTAGAGAGTTGTGCTGTTTGGGTTGTTTCACTTGCTGTTAAGTTGTTTTGTCAAAGATGATTTGCACTCAAAAGGTCCAGTCCTGACATCAGTGACATATTGAAAAATAATGGCAAATTTTATTTCTCAATTCAGTGATGTGGGATTGGGCTCCATGTTCCCATCTGTACCTTACAGGTTTAGTAATTGTGCTAAAAGATGAATCATACTTCTTGGAAGCTCATAAGCTGACCCATACTGATAAAGAAAAGAAGCAAAATAATTGAGATTTGCCCATTCACACACAGAAAACTTTGTCTGAATTATCAGTTTAGGTTGTTTTTTCTTTTTAATTTGGTAATGCTCTGTCATTAAAGTGTGGAACTGGAGCTTTACCATTACAAGTAGATTTAGGATTTTTTTCCTCTGATGCCATTATTTTAAGGATCAGAGTTCCAGAATGCTTGCAGCAGCCTTGTATTTTTCTGTCTGTTCGTGACAAACCAGCTACTGTACATTCATATAGAGCAGTACAGTCCTTGCCACTGGCAGTCTCTCTGTGACAGAGAGCCTGTAGGCTGACATAAAGTGCAGCCTGTTGTGAACTGCTAAGTGGGAGTCTGCCAAAAACTCAGCAGACAGAACTAATTGGGGAGAAAAAGGATTTTTGTGCCCTCATCTCTCCCTCTTCAATTTTTTTTACAAGACGGATATTGTTAAAGTAACTTGTTTATGTAAGATTTGTCTGCCTCTATTTTCTCATTGCATGAATCATTTTTTAACTTCAAGTCTTGCACCGCAGGTCACTGAGCACTTCCACATGGCGGCTGGCACAGGACCAAACTCAAGACACGCAACTCATCACAGTTGATGAAAAATTGGTAAGGGTTTTCTCCTGCGTACTGCTATGATACAGCCTTCAGGGTTATATCTGCACAATAGGCATTCAGTATGGTATTCTGCGCTCTTCTAGGAAAGCTGTATAAATGGGAACTACAAAGCAAAAATCCTTCATACATTTTAAAAGGGGAACATTAGTAAAACATAAGTATGTGAAGGAAATACAGTATTCCAAGTATTACGCAATGTAAAATGATGAGTACCTTGTTTATTATTATATTGTGGTCAAGGACTGATATGAACTCTGATTTATAACAAATTTGCCCTTTTGAAATCTAGATGTTTTTCTGTGCAGTGGAATTACACAGAATTTGTCAGCTTCCTGAAATTCTCTTCCTTAGGACCCATATTACTAAAGAAGTGTGTAAAGAAGCATGCAAGGTTATTGTTACTGTGTACATATACTCCAGCTTTTGAATATGCATGAAGGTTAGATTACAACTAGGAACAAATGCATAACATTCTTCTGCTAATCAGTAGCAGATCAGAAATTTGGCAATCTTTTCTTGTAAGTTCTTCCATAATGTGTGGTCTGTTACTCTAGATGCAACCTGACACTTATGTTTACATTATTCAATAGCGTAATTTTTGTAAGACTTCTGGAGGGAAAGCGTCACAGCAGAAGGATGCTTTTCATTGGTTTTCATATTGCTTTTGAATCTTCAGGGAAAAAAAAAATTCCCATCATCTGTACCAGATAGTTCCTGTTGTATGTACTTTCTTGTATCCCTGAAGCTATGTTAACAGCTTGGGAACAAAAGGAAATGCTTGGAATTTATATTTATTAATTGAACATTTGTAATGGTAACTGTAATTTGAGATAGCTGAAGTTTAACATGCTGTTGAAAAAAATGTACTTAATTTAACAACTCTTTAAGGCTATGTTTTATAATACAGATGTAGCAATAATTAATTTCTTATTTGTCAGTAGATACATTTCCTCTGTAGACTTAGTATGATGCCTTAGTAATTTTTCTCTGAATTTAAAAAGTAATGACATAATCCTAGGTTTAGAAATTAGGGGGAAATTTTAATACTGTATTTTAACAAACATGATTATCTTGAAAATCTAATTGCATAACTCAGGTTTCAGGAAATTTCATTTAATGTACAAGAGTTTATGAGTCACTATGTAAATAAGATTCACCAAGTCAGTTGACCTACATTTCCCTAACCATATTATGAATTGCATTTGGTTATTGTAGCATTGTTCTTTTTTTAAAAAAGAAATCTAAATAGCGTTTTTTTACAATGCCTTACTCTACAGTATCACATTTCCCTATTGTGACCTCAGATGATGGATACGTAGATATGTAGAGGCTACAGTGTGAAAACAGACTCACCAAATAAATCCTCTGTCTTCTGTTTTGTATATAAATGCACATTATCCCAAGTTAGGGTTTTTCATTACTCTAACAGTGAGAGTTTACATTTACAGTTCAGTTAAAATGATACTGATTTGAAATACAACTCTTCTGTTCTCTCAGTGTTGGTATAAATGAATCGTGAATGAAATGGTTATTTTTTATGTTGTTGTGTGTTCTGGTCAAATCGAAGACATAGTTCACAGATTTTTTTGGGGGGGTGGGGAGATCTGATACTAGCAGCCATTGAATCATTGGTTTAATTCTTCTGTTCACTTGCCATCTTTTGATACATACAAACTAAATAATCATTTTATGCTCATTTCTTTTGAGTATTAGGATAAATGTCAAACTGAATAGTATTTTTCTGCAATGTTGTGCATGTAGAGTTCTTTTCTCTCAGATTCTTGTAGGGCTTGAAACAAGATGCTAAAAGAATAGAGCAATCTTTTAAAAGTTTCACATGTAGATTCGGATGAATTTCCATAATATGATAAAATATCCAATAATTGATGTTCCGTGTAATGGTCAAAATGCATATCCTATTAGCAAGGAAAATCTTCAAGAAAAGGTTTGATGTGGTTTTCAACTTTTTCAGGATTAGCGCAAGTTCTGTAGACACCTGTTAAGCTTCATGGAAAAGTAAATTACTGTATTAACCTGTTTTAGGTTGCTGGAATGTATTTCTTAATTATAAGGATTAATTCTAACACATTAAAACTAATTTAACATATTACTTGATTTTCCTGTTTTTTAAATAATGTCGCTAAGCACAACAAAATGTTATTTCTATACAAGTTATAATTAAACTGTATTCCAGAAGTTGATGTTTTAATTAAAAAAAAAAAAAACTCTTTTGTGTTACTGCCAGATACATGCATCTTATTGTTAGAAGTCATTAAATCATGTTTTGATAGATTTGTTGTTTGTCGTACTTTATTTATTTCTTTTTTTAAGCCTGATGTGACTTTACTGGTAGCCCTTATGTTTATCCTTGTTTGTTCTGTTCCTTTTGTAACTCTTATTTTGAAACTGAACTCTTCTGTTCAGTTAATGTTTACAAGTTTAATAGATTAACACTGTGGTTATTAAAAACTTTTAATTATATTTTGTCATTGAATTCATCTGTCTGCTTCCAGTACTTTTATAGGCCTTGTATTCCTATATGTATGCATATATGATAGAACTTCATCAACAGGGATTCCTTCTGGATTATCTAGAGTCCCCTTTGAAGCCCTGTTCTAGAGTCCCTTTTGAGGCCCTATTCTAGTCCTGTAAGGGCTAGAATATTCCTTCTATTAGGAAACACAAACAAAATAGAAGGGGGAACAATATCCTAACATTGAATTATTAAGCAGTAGTGAGTCACCTTCTTACTGCAACCCAGTGTGTGTTGAACATAATAGAAAAATGTGTTTTAATGAAACAGTGAAAAATGAATGTGATCTAAATTACTATGTTTTCTATATTAGAAAAAAGTTGGACTCTTCAATGTAAAAGGAGTTAGAGTGCTCAGCTTGTATAGAACACACCCAAGAAATGATGTTTTGTCTCAACTATCAGTCATTTTCTGTGAATTTTAATAAAAATAACTTAATGAACAGTTAAATCCAAAGAAAATAACATACAAAATGACCAAAGCTAAACAAAAATATAGTTCTTGCATCATATCTTGAATCTCTGGCCACCAATTAGGTCATATTCCAAGAGTCTGGACAAATAGCTGGGTGAAAAGTAGTCTCTCAAGACTGTTTGCATTAGGAAATTTGGGCTATAGAGGACAAAGGCTGTCGGCAGCAAATCTCCCTCAGGTAATGTTTCAAATGATTTAACTGTTTGTGTGGATCCAATAACATCGTTTCTATCATCATTATAAAAAGCTTTGGAGGTTTTGCCTAAAATGGGGATTTGAACTATTTTAAATTACTGTGATTTGTTTCAACTGTTGTAAATACAGCATATTAATACTGCCCTTTTTAGCTAAAAGTAGTCCAGTTCAGCACGTGTGCTTTAAGCAGGCTTTCCAGTCAATGCAAGTAACACTGAATTATGGGTGTCTAGCCCTGAGTTTCTACAGGCTAGACGTTTTTGTGAAAGTTGTTGTCTGCAGTTGGGAAGGTGCTGTACCAAATTACTCAAAAATATTTGCCAATAAAGGACTTTTTGTAGTGGTTAAATGATACCAATATTGCAAGAATATTTGAATATTAGAGCAACTGCCAGAATATATTCTTTGCATCTTTAAAGCAGAATATTCCACTGATAATGTGTATGTTGTAGCTCAAAGCAAAAATTAATGCAAGAGCAGTTGTAGAGCTTGGTCCCTGAGGGGATACCTGAAGCATTGTGGGACTGTGCTTAAGGATCAGCTATTAGTTGCAGCCATCTCACAAATGTATACTATTCTGTGTTAGGTCGAAGATGAATAGGATGACTTGCTACGAGGTTAAGCATTCAAGAGCATTGCTATCGAGTGCAATTAAAATGGTACTAAAATGTTTTTTGCAACGTTGTGAGAACTTATGTGGACATAGACAGTATTACAAGAATGACAGGCTAACTACAATAATGCTGTTGACATTTCAGCTGCTGTTCTGAAATTGTTCTCTTTTGTTCATACTGTTAATTACGCTGTTTTTCAGTACTAGTGCAGAAGTCTGCATACTGAATCTCAGTAGTGGGCCCATTTCCTTCTTGCTGTAGACAAGCTTCTACATATCTGTCATTAAAGATAACTAGTATACTGAAGTATACATAGAATTTAGCACATAAATCTAAACCCCTTTTTGAAGGTAAGCAGTTCATACTTTTCAGACGATGTTCAAGAGTAGCATTAAGTGCAGCCTAGGCCAAAACTGATTGATGACTATTGTGAAATGTGTATCAAGAGTCTTAGCAGCTTTATCTTGCTTGTCCATAGGTAGCAGTTAATGTCTGTGTCAAGTGTTTACTACTGGCTAATCCAGGAGTAGCAGTGTATTGATAGGATTCTCAGAACATGAACCTCTTTGGCAAAAAAACATGCATGTACTTTCAGTAATGAGTTGAAACATTCATTCACTTCTAGAAAACTGCATTATTAGCAAACATCACACAATGTTTTCAGGATTGAGTCGTAACTAGTTCACCTTCATCCAAATCCCAATTTCGTTGAGGCTTGGAGAGTAGTGAAATTGTTTAATCCCAGTGTGACTAAAGCAGCATAGACTTGACTATAATAAACAGTGGTAATACTGTAGCTTAAAATAGAAATATGCAAACAAGTAAAAAACAGCCTGGAATGATGAAAATTCTTCAGATATCAAACTGATAGTCTACAGTGCTGTGAAAAAAAGGACATAGCAAATCAAGCTTTAACATGCATTCTGAAGTGTGATCACTCCTTGCAGCCTTTCCCAAGAACCAAAAGTATATAATACACTTTATGCTGAAAAACAAAGCACTAATGCGTCATGAAATTACGTGTGAGACAGTGTGACACTGCATTTGAAGACTGTGCATAGGAGCTGTTTTTCAGTGAAGAGAAACACTTGGCAAAGTGTGCTTTTATTGAAGACAGGCTTACTGGATTTCCTTTTCGTGAAACTACTACTCAGCCAAAAATTCTCCAAGCATTACCACTGTGTTAGATAATAAGGATATAGTGGATGTTCTGTGTTTTGGTTTTTCAAAATTCTATTAACCCCTTGTGGGTTATTCCTTGAGGGTGAGTTCAAGCTGTTCCTAACGTAACTTAATGGGATAAAAGTATTTAGAATAAGCTTTTCTTCATTTAATCCAATCCAGCTGCACTATTTGTTCAAGTGGTTACCATAAAGGATTTGGTTTAGGGCAACATTTTTCTTCAGGAGGAATGTAACTTACAAATTTTTGTGTGCCTTGTATGTATGACTCTGATGTGGAGTTGTCATATGCAAAGGGTACAAGATACCAGAATGGAAATCTGTCAGGTGGCTCAGAGAAAGGTACCACCACCACCAATCTTCTCCTCCCCATCCAACCCCCCCTCCCTCAAACTTTTGCCTTGAAGGCTGTATTCCTTCTACTTTTTTCTAAATAGACCAGCAGCTTGCAGTCTACTTTGGAAGAATGAAGAATAAATGAAAATGTGCATTCAAACCTCTCATGTGAAATGCAATTAATAAGTGTTGTTACCACCATTTTTTTTTTTTTTTGCAGATATGATTGAAGAAAAACCTTCTATCTTTGGCCAAAATGGCCTTCTTTATGAGGCCTGTGGCTTGGGGAAGTTCTTTCTTCCATCCTAATTGTGTCAAGTAAGCAGGTGGCCGGGTACATGTTGTATTCTGAGTTCAGCATAAATGAAAAGTTGTTTGCCGGTGGTTTATAAAATATTTAAGATAGTGTGTATTGTCCTCTGTTGTTACACTTCATATGTAATACTTAGTGTTCATTTTGCATTCTGTCATCTACAGTTGCAATGGTTGACATTTGAATGGTGTTAGTTTCCAGTGTAGAAGGTGTTCAAGAGAGAAAATCACATTCTAGAATTACTTGTAGTCTAGAATTAAATATATCCTTTCAATAAATGTGAAATGTACAAAAACAGAAAATTAACTGTTTGCAAGTAAAAATATATATACAGCTATTTTAATTGTAGGTGTTAATTAGTGTGGACTTCCATAGAGTTAAATACACAAAGGCCTTAACTGTTTGTGTGGTCACTGATAGTTTGTTATTTGTGTGTCTGTTTTTTGCTGCTAAGCATAATCTACTAAAAATTTCCTTCTTTGTTCCCACTAAGAAAGACTGCTTGGGGAGAAAAAAAAACTGTCTTGGATAACTTTGTCAAGCAGTTAATCTTAAATGTAATATTTCAAGATTTTAATTTGGGGGGGGGGGGGGGGGAATAATCTTTCTCCCTCCTACACCAAGCTGATCTGCCAAAGCATGTATTTGTTTCTAAACAGTGGGTTTTTTTGTTTTTTTTTTTTTTTTGAAACAAAATTAGGCAGTTTATTCATTATAGTTTTCACTGGTAGTTGCATTTGGTGTTAAGTACAAGCTCAGGTGTATGTGTAGATTATCCTTTTTCAGTATTGCTAATTCACTATATTTTGCTGCTTGGCAATTAAATCCCTCTTTAATTGGAATATCCCAGCTCAGTTCAGCCTATACTGCTTGCTACAACTTGCTTTTGTAAGCAGTTATAGTTTGATGAAGTTTGTGGTAGTTTAGAAAATGTGGTCAGCTGGGTACTGATAGCTTTTTGTAAGAATGTCTGCAGGCAACAAGTTACTCCCCAAGATAAAGATTTCAATAACTCTGACAGTCCAAGTAAAGAAATTGCCATCACTTTTTTGTTATGTCTTTAGCCTCCTTTTAAGTAAATATTGTTATATGACTAAATTGCAGCATTAGATAATTTTCTTACTCATATTAGAAAATTCTGCACATCTTACAAGTAGCTCAGAACCCAGTATAAACTGATACATAGTTGTATCAATGAGCTGCACTTGCACTCTCATTCCTATGTAGGTTTATTTGTTTTTAGGATAGGGTAAAGGAATTGGATTTCTTCCTCCGAGAGCCTTTTTTTTTGGTGCATGGTAGTGCTATCTCTGCTGGGTATTGGAAGGAGGAGTGTCTGAGATTGGGGTTACACAACCTTCTAACATCTCGAGTGTCTGTTTTGTCTGGACTTCCTTCGTGCAGCATTCTTGTGCAAAAATTTCAAGGCTTTAGTCTGGAGCACTGGGTCAAAGAATATCTCTTTGAAGGGTATGCAGGAGAGTTTTTGTTTCATTACATAGTATTTCATTTTCTATCAAAGAATACTGGTTTTGAAGAGCTTGCTAGGATGGCAGTTCAGAACAACTTAGAAGAATGACATTGTACCATGTTTAGTTTGTCTGATGTCCAAAGGGTTATTCAACTTTCAAATACTTGTTTGGTTTTGTAAGCCTAAATAGGCAATCAGAGTTTGTAATCCACTAGAAAGAATAAAAGTAAGCCATCGATATAGTCTTGTAATCAACAGGAGTAGCTTCATTTTTCGAGCTGTTTTCTATAGTTTTGCTTTTTAAAGACTAAGCTGCATTTTCGTGTCCTGATAAAACAATACAATTACATAATCCTTTTCTAGAATACCTAAGTTAGTATGCCCTGTTATGAAAAATGTCTTTAGATACCAAGAATAATTCTTGTCCTGTCAGGAACAGTGAATGAGCAATTCCTTGTAGAGCCTTTTCTCTTCAGCACAGTCTGTTTTCCTTCTGCATTTGTGTAGTAAATCCAAGCTGTAGGGATAAGACACAAAACCTAGCCCAGCTGTTTACTTGGTGGGAAAGTTCTGTGTACAGACTCAGAGATTGTTTCCAGTCATGAAATCCTAGTTGAATCATTTTATTAAGTCAGAAAGGAAAAAGCTTTCCTTCTCTGGAAGGAAAGCTGCAGCCCAATAAGGCTGTGGAAATCCTTGAGTGTCTTGGTCACACTATAAGAGAGCTTGGTGCTTCTTCAGTACTACCTGTCTCTGCTCAGTAGATCAATGATGAAATGAAAACAGATGCCAACTCTTGAAAACTTTTTAGGTACCTCTGAACTACTTTCAGGGCTGCTTTCTCAAATCGGGAAGGATAATCTGTGTTAACTGAGGATATGGACCATGGAGAGAGCATCTAATGTTCAGATCCATAGAGTTTTAATATGCAGTTTAGTTCTTGTATTGTGAAGACTGGACTGTAGAAGAATTGTTCTTTCTCTTATGCATCTGTTTGGCGTACCCGGTTGTATTCACTCCATAAAGCCCAATGGCTTACTTTTTGTGTAAGAGAAAATCTTTGCTTGATTTGTAAATGTTATAATTTTGCTGCAAAAGCTTTTTAAGATTATTGTTAATTCAGATTATTAACATCTGAAGAAGTGAATAGCTTTTCTTTACAGAGATCTCATTTTACATATGTGCTCACATATTTGTGTATAAAAATGAATAATGTTATTTTTCTGTATAGTTCGTCATCATCATAACTCATATATTTTAAAGATTTCACTGAGTAGCAGATTAACGAGCAGAACCTTTTTAAAGAAATAAATGTAGTGTGCACTAATATTTCCTTCTCTATTCTTTTATTTTTTTATTTTTTCTTAGTTGGCCACATTTCTGCTCCTGTGCCTGCTGCATTTGAAAGCATACCTGGGTCAGCTAATTCTGGCTTTTTGATAAGTCAGAAGTTGAATATTCTTCTGTAACAAAACAAATTCCTACTATTTTATTGATGTTTAGTCAACATAATGGCTACGTTGTGTTCTCTTTTGATTCTCTCTGTCCCCCCTCCCCCTCCAGTAAGAGAAAACTGAAAGGAAAGATGTAACAAGTTAAATTATTGAATTTACATACCAGGTTTTTATCTTGGTGACAGATTTCTCTCTATGGTATCAGAAAGTATGAGACCTTGATTTCTGGCCTAGAAGTAACTTTAAAGGCTAAACATATGTAAAGCACAAATAGCAAAGACAAACTTGTAGATAGAACAAGCTAAAAACAATTTGCAATATAATAGTAATATATTCTGCTGATGATTCAGCTTTTAGAGAGAGACTTTAGAAAGCTTCCATTTTAACTAATTTTATAGATAGATTTAAAGAAAAAATTTTTGTCCAGTGGTATTCAGCCACACATTTTATCAATTGTGATTAAACAGTTGAAGCCACATCAACGCGTCCCATCCCCACCAGAGAATAATGAAAGTGTTACTGTTAGAAAAGATCTTTCTAAAACATGTTGAAAGCCCTATGCACTAATTAACAAAATACAGTGAACATTTAAGCTGTTAATAGCTGCAGCATCCCTGATGCACAGAACTTCAGTACGCTAACACTGCATAACAGTACTCTATTGTGCATCCCTTTAAAGAGGGTAACTGTGTCAGTTCTTTTCTTGCCTCACTACCTGCTGTGTATGGAAATTGTGTACACTATTTAGCACTTCCTTTCAACTTTTAAAATCCTTCTATATTACCTAGAAGCATTACATCTTGCATTAGAGTAAAAGACAGCTTTTAAGAGGTTTGGTTTCCTTGTAACTTCTTAAATGCAACTTTGCTTCTTAAAAGCATGCACCAACAAGAGTCTCACTTAAATTTGCATTGCTTGGTTGCTTACTTTCTGTTCTCCCCTGTGTTTCAAACTATTTGTTACATTGTAACAAAGGTCTGTTACAGTCACAGGAATCACTTTCTTTATGAAAGAGATGTGAAGAATAGAGAACAGGCATCAGGGTGAAGGCGGCACTGGTTTACGTGAACTAAAGATTTCTGAATATTGCGCTTAATGGTAGAACACGCGCTACTGTGACAATATTGTCAGGTTAAACTTTAAAATACTACTTTTTACATTTGTTCCCCCATTCTTGACGAATATCATATTTTTATAAATAGAAGCCTAGTTTGTTAAATTCTAACCCTTAAACAGTGTTCCACAACTGTCAGTAAATAGGAGTAAATATGTAATTGGGAGGTGAAGAGAAAGGAACACCTGAATGCACTATAATGACATTTTGAAGAAATGTTATAGTGTTCTGTGCTCTAACAACCCACTCAGAAGGTTGTCAGCTAATTTAACTGGATCCGCAGTAGCTGTTTCATGTACTGCAGTGATAATCTTTCTTATGACTTCATCATAGGAAATCTTACTAGAGTTATCAAGTCTTAAGACTTTGCTTTACATCCAAATTTGAACTCAGCAGTTCAGATTTTAAGATACTTGCTGTCCAGTTTAGAGTATGAATTGGCTCAGTAAAAGTCCAGGTGCTCCTGCTTCACAGCAGCAATAGCACTTCTTCTGTGTGAGTAGTGTCCCAATTCACTGTCAGGCTTTTAATGTCACGCTAGCTCCCTTGGGTCTTTGCAGCATGAAATGGTAAGTGAGCTTTTCCAAGAAACTATGAGAAGATACCACACATTTAAAACAGATTAGATTCTCTCCCATCCCAAGGCTGCAGATGATGAAGCAAATGGTTTCTGTGTTCAGGAACTTACCTGGGCAGTATTTGGAAAATTTCTTAATGGATACTTTAAAGGAAATTTAAAGGTTTTCAAATGGGCATAAAGCAGGTCAGAACTGTTTGTTTGTTTGTTTGTTTGTTTGTTTTTTCCCTTGCTTGTGACAGAATTCCTGAAAGGTAGTAGCTCTTTAGAATTAATAGTTAAGTCATATGTTTGTGATTTATATTGTAAACACATGCACATAAATGCAATTAACTGTTTTAATGAGCATTAAAAGTAAGCAATTCACTAAAACACCATCAGAGACATGAAAAAATGCAGATATTGTTCCCAGTGTACAGGAGTGGCCTGAATTTGGGTTCTCACTTAAAATGTGGAAGACCCAACCCAGAGCTTGTGGCTGGGGCTTTGGGTGTCCATGATGAAAACTAGATTTTATATACTGGAAGATGAACAGTCATCTTTAGTCGTAATTCACCATAACGTTCATGAAGATTTATGTAGCCTTGTAAGCCAATCTGCTTATTATGACTTCTAATAGGAATATAGCATAAGTAATCAGTAATGAGTTCTGGAGAGAATGTTGTACTGAAATCTTGCTGTGTTCTGCAAAAAAGAAGTTTATAGGATCTCCTGCAAATAACTCAATGACTTTTTTCCACCTTGTTTTAGATAAACATGTTGTTTATAATTACCTCAATCTAAACCATATCACATCCACAGTGAACTGTCAAATGACTGTTAGTAACAATATCAATCTATTTATATTCCTAACTCTCTCTCTCTTCCCTTCCCCTCTGCTTCATTTAATTTAATAATGGTTTTCTTAATTTCACTCATATGGAGAAAAATGCAAAATGTAAAATCAGCTTTCATTCCCTCCTTTCTTTAATTTTGTCAGACTTCCATACGATATGTACAAAGCTAGGAGGTACTAAATTAAAGTAAAAAATACGTTATTTAATAATTAAATTGTTGTTTTTTGTCTTACTCTTTGATTCTTGGCAGAAAACATATTACTGAGTATGAAATACCTGTCTTTGCTGAAAGTGGGACTTACCTGTTTTGAATGCTTCATTTTTAATTTCTAAAATGTGGTTTACCTGTCCATCAAGAATACAGGCTGAATGATAGGTACTTTTGGCTTGTTTGTCATGTGTTATGTTTTGTCACAAAAATGCTTCTCTGCTTTGAGGTTTGTCAGGGCACTGATAGGAGCAAAATCTGAGATTTTGTTGCTATTTTTAGTATTGTAGCTTAAACTAACTAAAATACTACTCAGCAGCTTTTGCCATAATGTTTACTATTGATCACTTTTATAAATACAGCTTTTCTATGACTTTTTTCAGGAGACCAAATTTGAATATAATAGAGTGTCTAAGGTTTGGAGGAAAGGTTTTTTGGGTGTGGAGGAGAGGGGAAGTTTTCTACTGATTAATGGGAAGCTGTGTTCAAATTTGTACACAGCACCTGGCATTCTTAGAAGTCCAGTCGTACATATGCCTGTTCGCTCCTTCGCTGCGTTCGCTCGGAACAAATCCAAGCGATGCTGGCTAAATGGCCTGTGGGATGTGTCGTGCCATAATGTTTGCAATAGCTCTTTCAACCAGCACAAAATAATATTGGACATGCAAAATATTGGGGAAGTTGAGCAAGCCTTTGTGCAAGGGAATGACAGGGAAAATCTCAAGGAGGTGTTGTGACTCCAGAGACTGGTTTGCCCTCATGGCTGTTAACGTAGGAACTCCTAAGCTGTGAAATACAAACTGATGAGTAGTTTGTCGAAACTAACAGCACTAGCAAACGTTGTCTTTGTCAAGAGATTTTTAGGATGCTGACACCTCATTTGGCATAGTGGCAGTCAGTAGACTCAAGAGTACTATCAAGGACTTTGGTTAATTCCAGTCCACGTGACAATTTCTGCTTTTATCATAGGCCCGTTCTTCAGCATATTCTTTGCAGTTTCTCTTTGGGGTTTCCAGCAAAGCCACCTGTGTAAAGAGACTTTCTTTAAGTGGAAACTTTCTTGTAATCATTATTGTATCCTGTTTCATGTTTACAGTGTTTGGTTTTCTGTTTTTTTAGTACGGTTCTTTCACTGCTTTCCTCAACATTTTTATAAAATCTCTCTGCAGCATGGTTAGATGGGAGAACACATTATGGGCAACACATGTTGTTCACAGATTACTGTGATAATGCAAAAAGATTGTGAAGCCTAAAAGAAAACTGTATTCTATGTGATACAAAATTTCCTAAGGGCAAATATGCTTTTTTTCCTCCGCCTTGTTATGTCTGTAGCTGTTAGATAAATGTTGTCTGACCATGTTTAGTTCATTCTGCTCCTTTTTTCCACTTACACATTGCATAGTAGATTTTTTCTCTTGCATTTCTTTCAAAAATACCATAGTGAGGTGTAGAAATGTAAATGTTCCCATCCTCACTTGCAGCCGGAGCAGTTGAGCACATTAAATAAAAAGCTTCTTTCGCAGCAGCTACTTTGTGGATATTATGCAAGATGTTCAATGTCCTGTTCTGCGCTTTGATATAACAGCTCTTAAAGAAAGTGTTTTGCAACATGAATTTATGGCAAAACTTTATACACTTTGCCTGCTAAAACATATTGGGGGCAGGGAGGAGAGCAAACTGTTGTAAACTCCTATAAAGTACTGAAAACTTCTACTTTCCCTCCTTTCTAACAAGTGTAAACTATTGAGGTTAAGTAGGTGGGGCAACCGGAAGTAATTACTAAGGCCAGTGGCATTTTTGCGGTTTAATAAAGGCAGAAACTAATTATTCAGTTTTTATTTAAGTGAAATGATGCCAAAAAGGAGGTTCCTGCAGAGCAGCTGCACTCCTTCAGTGTTACCCTAATTTACCACAGACACAACTGTCACAAACAGAACTTTTAAACTTGATATATAGCCACGAAAGTAAGGAGCCCTTTGTCTGGAGTGCATGCAGAAGAACTCCTTTATACAAATCAACCGGCAGATGACGGACAATGATGAAAATTTGATTCTTTGAAGTCATAATGGTCATTGAAATGTGTGAAATTCTGGTATTGAAAAGAGAGCGCCTAGCAAGGCTCTAAATCCTGGGTGGTTGCTGGAAGCTTGCTGGGAGGTTTTTCTGTGTTTTGACATCAACTTCCCATTGCTTGTTCCCTGTTTCCTTTATTTAAAAAAAAGGAGTGGGGGGACTTAAACAGTAGATAGTTGATAGCATTTATGTACAGTTTTTGTCTATGCATGGAAAGAAATGTCGTAGTAGAAACGTGACACCTTTAGGCACACCTGACTCGTCTATTCAAAACTACTGGTTTACAGAGATATTTTAAATGCCTTGGTCACTTTCCCTTGAATTACAGAGTTCATCTTTTTGTTTCCTTTGGAACTTGTGGTACTCATGGGGTACTCAAAAGAATGAAATTTTCGTTTCCTTCTAAAGTCACCGTTATGCTGAATATTGCTTTCATTCATTGACACTGCGTCTGTGAACCAGTTTTTCTTTCTGCTATACAGCACTTTTATCGTTTTCTCTTGCTCTTTCAAGAATAGCTTTACCAGGCTCTCTACCATGACAAGTGTTCTTAAATAGCATAAGTTATAATAAAGACAAAAGCTCCTCTTGATTTTTAAGCAATTTGATGTGGTTTCTGCTGTTTAAAAAAAGTAAAAGTGTCGTTTTCGTCTCTCTCAACTTATTCCAGGAGCCAAAATGCCTCTAAATTGATATTTTAAAAGCTCAGAAGTTACTATTTAAAAAAATCTATATATGTATTAAGAAAAACAATGTCAGAATGCATTTTTAGATGACAGCCTGCGTTAAAAATGAGGTGTTTTTAATTTTTAGTAAAGCAGATCTATGCAGTTCAAATCTCAAGTCTTTTAATACAGCTCGATACATTGTCACCTAATTATTTAGAATTTTTGATGCTGAACACCTCACTAATATTTTAATATGCTAATAGAGCAAAATTCAGTAAGGAGCATTAAAAAAAGGGATGGCAATGTGAAACTTGCTGTCGAAAACATCTTTGTTTTGGAAAGTTGGTTCACAGGTAGTTTCAGTGAGAACTTGAACTCAGAACAAAGCACTGAAGACACAGTAGAGAGTTCAACCCAGTGCAGCATAGTTCTTTTCAAGTATTATATTGTTTTAATGGAATCTTGGAGCGGGAGCTTTAGCCCATTGAAATGTCGCTTAAAGGACAGGTTCTTCTGTCACTAGCTGGAGCTGTGTGGATGAAATGATCACAATAGAGTGTTGTAATGCATTTTAAAAGTGTGAGAAATCAGTTTGTCTAGACTAAGAGTGCGCCTACAGGGAATAGGAATTTTAGAGCTTCTGTGCTCTTTAGGTGTCAAGTATGTGATAGATGCCAAGCCTTTTTATTCCATATCTTTGGCAACAGCTCAGCTATGCTACAGTACCTTACATGTCTACAGCAAGCAAAAACAGTGATTTTATGTCAGGACAACTTGGGCTTCAGAATCCAGGAACTCATTGTCCTAACAACTGTCTGTTCAATTGCCAGCTTTGAACTGGGGAAGATATCAATAAACAATTGCTAGAATCCCAGAAGGCATGGAAACTTTAGCTATAATGAATCAAAGTATGAAGAGCTAGCAACACCATGGAGTTATTTTAGTTCCTGAAAGTAGGCAGGTTTTAGTTTTCACCTTGGAAGATTTTTATGGGATGAATCTCATGTTATTAGTAAGATAACTTTCATTTGGAGCCAGTTGAGTGCCCAGAAAACATGTCTTGGAGGTGCTGGGGGTTTGTTTGGGTTTTGGTTATGTTTTTATCCAGATAAACAAGTCTAGGCACTTCTTTACTACAGTTACCTCATAAATACAGCATTCAACATTCTTCCATTGTGTAGGGGTTTTTTTTTATATTGTATTCTGTATGCACTAATGTGTCATATTTTTATGGATTTTGGTATGGAGGCTTCAAAAGAGGAAATTGAGTATGTCCGTAATGTTATTTAATATAGGATTTTATTTTAATCCCAGATAACTCTGGAGTACTTAAACCTCTAAATCTTAAGAGTAAAATTCATAGTGGACATACAAGTTGCTGAGAATAATGGTTAAAAAAAATGTTTTTATCATTTTTATTTATTTGGAAGCTTGCAAATTTGGAGGTATTTGATGATAACAAAAACACAGAATCTTTACATGTAGCAGGATCCAGATTATTTAAAAGGAAGTATCAAATTTTTGGTGAATATTCATATGTTTTCTCCATAGAGATATTTTGGGGATGTTTATATGTAAAGGATAATTTACTGGCCCATTTCTATAAACAGGCAAACTGTAACATTGAAGCCCCACCAAGCTTTTACTGCAGGTAAAAATAAAATAAAATAAAATAAAATTGTTAAACAAAGCAGTTTGCCAATTCAAATAAGAAAACTTTAAGATGTTTCTTTCTAAAACTGGTTGATTTAAACTGCAGCAGTCATAAATGCCAGTCTGTTTTTTGTGTATGTGTTGCAACATTTTGGTAATTGGTAGTGTTTCATTTTCATAGCATGGCTAGACTCATACTAAAAATAAACATTATGTGGCCCTAATGAAACGTTTATAATTAAATTGTAAAGATATTTTGACAGTTTCCGGTAGGTAGTCCGAGTACAACTTTTAGAATTTGGAAATTTTCTGTGTGTCTGTGTGTGTGTGTGTGTGTGTGTGTGTGTGTGTGTGTGTGTGTGTGTGTGTGTGTGTGTGTGTGGTGTTCTACTTGTAAATGCAAGACAAACACTTTAAACTTGCTCCCTGATGCGGTTTTGAGGGATTGATCTCCCAGTTTGTTTTCTGAAGTGAAATGACAAATGAAACATTTCTCATTTCAGAGTATGATCTGGTGACAGCATCAAGAGCTTTTAAGATGGCCACAGAACAAAATACTATGAAGCTAGTAGCTACAGACGTGTAAACCCACAGTGTTTTATTTAAACTTGTTTGCCTTTTCATTCGTGTCATGCCCCCACTGGCGAGATGAGTTCAATATGCCTGAAGTTCTGCTACACATTTTGGACTTCTACCAGTTTGCTATTTGTTCTTGGGGAGAGGGAAGACCCAGGAGCTACCACTGGCCTTTTAAGTATATATCAGGAGTAGTTTAGCATCCTTAGTGGAAGTATTTGATGTTTGATTTCACTCTCTTTACTGTACTAGGATGAACTGACAGGTTAATTTTATGTAATTACTGTTTAGTTTTTAAAGAGAAAGTTCACTTTAATTATATCAATGCTGGTGAGAATAACTTTTCATATCAATTCTTGTGAGGTTTTTCTCCATCTTATTCCTTGTTAAAGTCAGCTAATATTTTTCAATTGTTTTTGTGATACTTCAATTTTTATCTTTTGTTAAGTTTATTTGTTGAGAACTCACAAGTGAAGCCTTTGTAGAGGGCATCCTACTACTGACTTTATAAAATCTTATAAGCAGTTTTCTTTGTAAGTTGGAATCTCCCAAATCTTTTTGTTCTTCACAAAAATGCCTCAGAATGTCCTCAGTATCAAATGGTGCAAAAGCTTGAACAAACATCCCTATCAAAAATGTCAAGTCACTACAATGCCTATTTAAGAAACATGGGCTCGAGCTGACAAAGGGACCTGAGCAATTGTAGGCCTGGACATTACTGTGCTTAATTGTTAGAGCCCCTGGTCTTGGCATGGAATTAACAGTGCTAAATCAGACAGTGTCATAATCTGCGTATATTGAATCTGAGTGCTTCAAAAAAATGAAATAGGTCTGCTCTTTGAGATAGGGAATGTGTAAGTTAGCCGAAGACCTCTGAAATATCTGAAATTTTGTTCCTCTCTTCATCTTGAACATCACTGAGTAGTACTGAGAAGTGACTCTGAAAAGCTGAGATCCATACTTGAAACACTCTTAGGCTCACCATTTAAAGAAGAGAGGTCAATTTTATGTAATGACCTAATGGTTAGAGAAGTAAGAGAGCTGGATTTTAGTACCTGCTCGGCAGTCTCAACCGGTATGTTATTGTGGAAAAGATAACCACCTGCCTCTTCCTTCACGCTAAGCACAAGCAAAAGCACGCACTTACACTGAAGCACATAGCGAGCTAGCTACAGTTTTGGTGAGTAGTACTGCTTATGTGAGGCTTAGGCTCTCGATATTAACATAAAATTTCCAGATTTGTCAGTCTGTGCTCTAATTTTTTTCTTCAAGGAGGTGGGGCGAAGAAGAGCGTATGCTACATTTCCACATCTGCTTCAGCTGGTGTAAGTTGGAGCAGTGGTGACCTTATGGCTGTGGTCAGAGGATTGGAGGGAATGTCCTGTCCCTTCTCTGGCACAGGGAGTTGTGTAGATGGATGGTGCGCAGGTTCAGATAACTGATCCATACAAAATCTAATTCAGCCAAGGGAAGCAGGGTGATGGAAGCCCCAACCTGAGTCAGCTTCACTTTTATAAAACTGCTCTCCTAATATTTAACTCTATGAAATTTTTATTGTAATTTAAAAAAAAAGTATGAAATCATGTAAAAACAGTAAAAATTGCTATTTTACAAGCCTTTTATGTGAACCATTTTTAACAAGATTCATTATATCTTTCTTAGGATATCACTACTTTAACTGGTGTTCCAGAGGAGCACATCAAAACCAGAAAAGTTCACATTTTTGTTCCAGCACGTAATGCAATGCAGGCAGGAGTTAACAACACAAAGAAGTGGAAGTTGGAATTTGATAACAGGGAGCGCTGGGAGAACCCTTTAATGGGTTGGGCATCTACGTGAGTAGTTACTAAATTTGGATATGTTTTTCTCCTATGTTTGGCTCTTACTGTTGTGTAAATTTAACTCTAAAATGTCCTTCCTACCTGTCAATCTGCTTGTGTTTTAATAGTACTTAGACTAGGTAGCTGTGTGTTGGTCACGTGATTAATGATCCATTACGTTTAAAAACAGATTTTAGCTCATAAAATCATCTGGAAGAATCTGAAAGAAGTGCTAACACAATAAAAAAATGCAGCTATTACATTTGTGGTGATGTCATTTTATGTCAGCATCAGGGAAAGAAGGTTATTAGTAATTTGAAGCAGTAAATCCTTTTTAACTCTCAATTGCATATATTTCATTAGGTTAAATGTAAAATAATGATATTTGGCTTCTGGAAATTCTGAATGAAGCTTTATGAATATCCTGAGGATCTAAAATGAAGAACCATTACTGTTTAGAAAAAATACACTCTTTAAAAACATTACGCTGTTTGCCTTAGTGTTGCTGTTATCAGGAGTGAAAAATCTTAAACGTGCCAAAATCCAGAAGAATACTAGCCCTGGATAATTATTCTGTAATTTAGGGTTGTAAGTATAATTTAGATGCAGCTAAATTTTTTTCATAAATATACTACCTTTATTTTACAGTGATTAGTTTCTATAGTGTGTGATGACTGTCCACAGTTCTCATGACAATATTGTAATTTGAAGGTTTCTTCTTAGAGACATATTCAGAAAAGTTAATTATTAGCATAAACAAAAACTAACCACTGCAGATTATTTTTCAAGCTTCAAAAAGGATCTGACGCCTCTTGAAAATGTCTGACCTGCAATCATATAAACATTAGAGCTTATGATCAAAGAACACAAAATTCTGATTGGAAAAAAAACCCTAAAACCTTAAATATAATATGCTTTGAGGAAGTATTTTTGGAGATCTGTTAATATTCTAAATCCAGCCACAGAATGAATAGTCTTTAAAATAAATGTATCTTGAAATATTAATTCAAAACAGCTCTGAAATCAAGTCTTCCTGTTATGTTTTTCTCATAAAAAAAAACAAACTGAAGATACTCACAACCTATAACATCTCAGTTGCATTCGTATTACAGAGCAATTAGTGAAGCCAAGATGAACTCTCAGTAAATTAACGAGAAGATTGACTGGGGGTTAAAATAAGAATTATATTAAAATATTAATTATATTAAAATACCTGCTTTAAAACTTTAAGCCTGTATATAATAATGACTACCTCTTAAACAGGTCCCCAGGTTTCTTACCTTTTCATCATAAGCGTGTTCAAATTACTGTTTCAGAAGACAAAACTGCAGTGATTTAATACATATAAGATTTGATGATTCCACTACTGCAAGTAACCACTACATTTAGCAAGTAATGACCAGGTTGTTTTACAGTGGCCTAAATCAGTTTGTTAAGCGATGAACTGTTTACCTGCACTGTCCCTTTCCCTCCATTCTTGTGTGCCCCCCAAAACTCCCAAAGTGTCTAGCCACTCAAGTATGGTCTATTTATACCTTTGAACAGACTATGATATTGTAGCAGGTGCCAGTAACACCTGCTTTAGTTCAGGTTGAATTTAACTTTTCTTCTCATCCCCCTTTGCTTTTCAGCTTACTTTAACCTCCCCAAACAAATTATTTTCTGGGTGGGATTTTGCGTGATCTCAGCCAAAATAATGGCTTTTAAACTTTCTAACAATTGTATCCATTTATGCCAAATAAACCACCTAGAAAAATGAGCTGTGGTATTAAGGGCTCATTCGTTAAATTATGCTGGAGTGAGCTTATTGTGTGAATTTAAAATGGAATAGCTATTCTGAATGGCTCTATCTCTGGATACAGTTTTATTTTGGGGTAGGGGAAGGGATATTTCCTGTGTAAACAAGCTCCAAGTAGGCCAAAAGTGAGTGCTGTGTTGTGAATTGACACCACTGGGTCAAGGGTTTTGTAAACTAGTTTATATCCGTTCATTTTTTTAAGGAACTCTCCCAAGAGCTATTAGTGGACATTCTGGTAATTTCAAATTACTGTTCAACACCCAAAAATACCTAAGAAAAATTTCTTCTCTTCAGATCTAATTTCTGCAGAGATTCTTCTCCTGGCAGAAGTATTCCCATTTACTTTTGAATAGTGTAGCGGGATTAATTAATTAGCTCTTTTCCTTTGCACTCTAACTTAATATACTTACCTGTATGTCTTTGCTATACTTCTGTCATTTTACAGTCTCATTTGCTTTTTCTGCTATATTTTTGTCATCTCTTCTTGGATACAGTTTTTCCATGGGAATTACCTGGTTGTAGATCCAAATGAAATGGGCCCATGGCATTTTTTTGAAAGTTTTAATTTGAGAGCTTTCGTTACAGGAGTGCCCATGGATAGTTCTTGAGTATTTTTTTAATATAAAGTTGTAAACAAAGAAGCACAGGAAACATATGGTTTGCATTCTGTAGAATCTTATACAAGAACAAAATGTAGCATCTCTGTTTGTAGTAATTGATAGACGGCTTAGAACATAGGAAATTCTGCAGCACTATTTTTACTAAAGCTGTCAGGACATCGTGCTGCCTCATTCTGAACTCCACAGTTTGCTCACAGATTATCACAAACCAAAACATGCGAATAGCTCCTTTATGGAAAGAAATCAAAAAGCTGTATTAAATTGGATGAAAGATGATCCTACATGAAAATAGAAGAAATCATTTCTGTACAATCCTCATTTCCAAACTGCTTCTGTCGTGGAAGGTTTTCACCAAACTTCTGTAGCACTGAACAGACATGAGTCCTTCGCTACACCTCAAATGTACCCTTCTTTGCTTCCTAGTAGCATTCCTATGAAGCAGGATCATTTTCTCACCCCAATCATGGAAGAAAGGAACAGTAAGCAAAAGCTGTTGCAATACTGCAGTATTTTGGTTGCTTGATTCTCTACTGATCGTGGTATAGACTAATTCATAGTTACTGATTCTTACCACCTTTATAAGATAAATTTTTAAATTTCTTTAAGAAAGCCTATCTTAGTGGCTTGTGCAAGTGTAATTTCTGCCTTTATCCTGTTTTTTGTTGTTTTTTTGTTTTTAGTGGGGAATATATTGGATATAGAGAGAACTCCATTTGTTCCATGTGTACATCAGATAAAATTACACTGTTGTCTTTGCTGGAAGCTAAATTCCCCCTCTTCCCCTCCCCCCTGCCTCCAGTCACAGGCTTTGTCCTTTATTGTAAAGAGTTCAATGTATCTTTGGTTGCTTTTTCTCTTCATCTACCCTTATAGCTTCAAAGAGAGAGAACAGTTGAGAGGCAGCTCCTTCAATAGTTTGTTGCAATTTGGTCTTGTCTTGTCAGTTGTCTCCCAGGCTCATGTGCAGTGTTGTCTCAGGGAAGCATTATGGAATCATTTTGCAGCTACAACAGATTTCTTATTTAATTTTCGTAAAAGTTTTGTAGATGAATTTATAGAACCATACTTGTTTTCATTGTTTTTGTTGTTCTTAAATCGAGTTTTTATAGCAACAAATTAGATATTTTGATTTTTAGTGAGATTTAATATGTTTCAAAAAGCTTTTTGCTGATTTGATTGATTGTTTTTCAGAAATGAAATTGAGAAATAGCTGATCATCTAAAAATAACCACTATGTAATTAGTTGGCTAGCAGTTTGAGTTTCTGAACTTTGTTTTCAGCTGAGGCCTGAAATCTGATTGCTGTACTGGAATAATTTATGGAGGTCATATGACTTCAGCCAGGTTGGAATTCTGAATTTGTTCATGTACTTTGCAGTCTCTGATTAATTCCCATTCCTCTTAACTTGATATTCTACTCTCTTCTAAGATTATTCTTTCCCTAGTCATTCTACAGACTTCTGGCTTCCTTGAATTGTTCAAAATTACCTTAAACCTTCCACTCTCCAAAAAGGTTCCTCCCACTGTACACAGCTTTCAAAATTAAAAAGATTGCTGCAGAGCACTTATGTTACCTCAGCAGGTAGTTAAGCATATTTGTTGAATAAAAAATTCAAAGCATTAATTTCTGCAGGGAGTTAGGAAGGAATTGATTCAACAGACCGAAAGAGGGAAAGATTCTCTGCACAAAGTAAGTGTTAATCCTTGGAATAATTCAAAAAATAAAGGAATTTTGAATGGCTGAAATTTGGGAATGATGCTTTTGAAGAGTTTTACTAAAATAAATTGTTTAATACAGCATTTGGTTAGCACTTGAGATATGAATATAATTAAGTATTTCAGGTTTCAGATTTGCTTAAAATTTGTCATCTGCTTTCTTACAGAGCTGATCCTTTATCCAACATGGTTCTTACTTTCTCTACTAAAGAAGATGCCATTGCCTTTGCTGAAAAAAATGGTATGTATTACGTGTGATGGGTTCAGTTTTCTATATACAATCTTGATCTCAAAGTACTTAAAAAAAAAAAAAAAAAAAAAAGTACAGGATAAAGAATTTCTGCTCTACTGCACAAAATTTTAGACCATTAGTGCTCTGCTTGAAGAAGTGGAGAATTTTTGGGGTGGGATTGGGGGAGGGAGGAGGTTGTATTTCTGAGGGTGAGGAAGGCTTTGAATCCAGACCTTTTACTTCCTGGAAAAGTGTTCCAACCTCTTAGCATTACTTTTGTAATATTTCTGCAAGCATCTGCATTTTTAATGAGAACTGAGCCCTGCTCAGGTCTTGAAGGAAAATTAGTATGATTACTTTATCTTTGAGAGGCTGAAGGTCCCAGCTGGCTGGCAGTGTGACTTTTGCTTGAAGCTTTGGCATGAGCACCTGAATACTAGTTAAGGAAGGACTATCACAACACCTGTGGATGACAATCAGAAAAGCTAAAATTAAGTGTCTGCCAGTTCAGCATGTAGGGCTTGAGTGTTCATTATGTTGTGGCGTGGATTATACCTAACTCTTCCCAAGTACAATATGGAAAGTCTAAGCATTTACACTCGATGATTATTTGGGTTTGAGAAAAAGATACTAGAAATGCCCATATCATTACTTAATATTTTAATGCTAAAGATGAATCAGAGGGACTGTATCTGTAAAGTTATTTGGGTTTTTAGTGTCTATAGAAATTTAGACTTGTATTTTCTCACAGAATCATGGTATATCACCAGCACTATCCCAGAATCTCAACTTCTGAATGTTCCAAAGTCCTTTTATGCATTTGTATGAAATTTTCTCAGCACTTCCATATCAGTTTCATTTTCCTTAAAGAATTTGGCATGACATTTAGTGTTGTAGATGTGGGGAGTTAATAGCACTGAATTAAAGGTAGGAATAATATACTTCTTCAGAAGTTTTTCCAGTGGTCTACAGCTTTCAACTGTTTTTAGTCCAGGGTAACTAGGGGCTAAAGTGTCTCAATCAAACTAAATTGTACAAAGTTATTAGATGGTTAATGTTATGCACCCATAAAAAGAGGAAAAGTGCATGAACTTTTACAATTAAAAAGCTAAACCATTTAACTTGAAATGAAATTGAGCTTTTTCTGTTAAAGGTTATTTCTGAACTTAAAATAGTTTTGGTTGTGTTAAAAAATAAATTGTATTCATTAAGAAATGAATAGGATCACTGTACATGCCTTGGGTATACAAATTACTGGGCAGTTGTCAATAGCATTCTGTAATGTGTTGTGAAGAATATGAAATTCAGGAGAGCCTGATGTTGCTTTAATTTTTGCTTCTGTATTGTTCAATTTATATTTCTTGGCAAATCCAGCCTATAAGAGGGAAATACTGAATTTTGGCATTTATATTAACAAGTTAGTTATACCATCTCTTTGGACATGCTATATTTTGTCCTTTCAATATGCAGATTCAAGTAAAATATTGATTTGTTCAGTGTAGGATCTTTATACCTCTGCTGAATTAGTGATGAATTTTGTTGTTCAGAAAATTACAGAATTAAGGTTTTGATCTACAGAAAAATTGTACCAATTAAACTAAGTTTCTTTGTTTTTGTTTTTTAAACAAAGTAAGCCTTTCTGGAAACATCTTTATTAGTTTAATATCCACTTAGGTTGCATCCATAACTTTGCCATAATTGAGATGCACGAAATTTTTCAGTGGGTGCTGCCTTTCCTAAATTATTATTTCATTTTTACTTAAAGTAGCATAGTTTTGTATGTATGAAATGTGCATAGTATTTTCTGTAGTAGTAGCTTCAGTATCCGATGTAGCTGGATACATAAATTTTGCAATATTTAGTTCTGCTTTTAGAAAGAAATGAGAAACTTAGGCGCACATTTACAACGGAACTTGGCTTCTAAACTGAGATACTGGTGTAACATACCTAGGTCTAGGAACACAATATTCACCCCTCTGTCCTTCCCATATGAACCATCCCAAGTTTTCATTAACAAAATTCCTTAAGAACTTCAATTTAGCTTCTGCAAATTCTGCATACTGCAGCTATTTTGATATGATTAGGAAACCCAGCAATTCTCTCTCACGAGACCTTCAGGAACCTCAGGCAAGCTCTCTTTCTTCCTGTCTCCTCTGAGGTATCTCCTATAGTCGGAATAATAGCACTGAATACAGTAACAGGAGAGATCTCTGCCCAAAATATGGCAGCTGAGGATGGTCTGAAGCCAAAGCAAGAACGTAACACTTGTAACTGGAAGAAATGAAAAGTTTAGTCTGAGACCTTGATTTTTTTTCCTTTCCAAAATCACTGAGGCAGTTGTTTAAAAACACCACAGCTTTTGTAACAGGGATGGAGTTTTTCTACACCACAATAGCCTTTAGTGCAGTGTTCTCCCAGAAATGGTGAAATCTGCTTTATAACCTCCCCCACCATTGTGGTATTTATGTAAAAGTGACCTCTGCTCTCTGTCATGAACAACTGAAGGTGTCTAACTCAAAGAGACTGTTCCAGAGTGTGAAACCTTATCACACACGGCTGCCTCTTGCAATCCAAAGTTAGGTGTAACTAGGGTTGTGGGTTTTGGATAGCTCTGGCAGCCCAAGTCACTCTGCTGGCAGTTGCGAATCTCTTTTGGAGGCACTCAGCTCCTCTATCTAGTGTATAAAAAGACGAAGCAATAACTCAGGGCCGTAGATTCCATTCCAAGAGCCAAGTGCCTCACAGTTAGGTGTTATAATGCTGAATGTTGCAATACCAATGTCTGTCTCTGGATCTAGTTCTGACTGTTTACTCAAGCTTATATTTTAATCGGAACAGTAGGTGAAACTCAATGCTCTCACAGATGGAAAGAATATTTTTTTAAAATCACCCTTCCAGTATTTCTTATGCAGAATAGTTAACCTGGAAATTAACATTGGTTTAATTTACAAAAAAAAGAAGAAAATGTTTCTGCGGAGTTTGTGAACACACAAAATTGAGGTGCAGTGGCATGACAATTAGTGTATTTTACTATATATGTTTTGATATTTAGATGTGTCTTGAGTGTTTCCTGTGACTAACAGAAGGCTTATCGAATTCAGCCATTGTGTGCGCAAACATATGTATGTGCTTTAAAAATGTAAAGATTCAGATTTATGTTAAACATTTCAGGTTTTATCAAGTTTTTGTTTTAAAACTAAGGAGGAAATGTGTCATCTTTATTAGTATCGGTTAAAACTGCATTCTTATGCACTTCTAGCTTCAACTCCAGTACCTCAA
Organism: Dromaius novaehollandiae; assembly: GCF_036370855.1. Lineage (NCBI taxonomy): Eukaryota > Metazoa > Chordata > Aves > Casuariiformes > Dromaiidae > Dromaius > Dromaius novaehollandiae. Next base: position 52,001,227 of record NC_088130.1, on the reverse strand, counting down.
CTTTGAGTGAAATGTTGCAGCTAGAGAGACCAAACTTTGGAATACTGAGTGCTGCCCTGGCAGATTTCCAGGCACCTGGAGGCTGCAACCAATTTGCATATTGATTTACATAAACACTAATGTCTCCACCTCCTCTTTTTTGACATTTTTTAGCATTTCTCTTGCTTAACTATCATATAATTTACTTGTCTCCTATCACTTCATTGCCTTCTCTCTTACTCCTAATTTTTTATGTTCTTAAAAAAAAGTAAGTATTTTACTCCTTTCCAATGCTGAAGTTTTTTTTCTTTGCTCTTCCTTTCTTTGGTCCTCTCACCCTTCTTTTTTCCTCTTGCTTTCCAAAGTCTCCTTTCTCTCCCATACTTTTCGGGTTGGTCTCCTGTACATCCTGTGTGGTGTTACAGAGTTGTGGAGTGATGAACTTGCAGGATTGTATACAGAAACAGTCAGCGTTCCCTGTTGAGGTTCACTGATGACTATCAGGTTTTTTCAGTAATATATCTGGTGGGAGCAATGAAAATTGAAGTATGCAGTATGAAGTATGATGAAGTCTGACAATTATGAGAACAGGCGTATGTCACATTTATGGCATTTCTGTATTCTCTGCTGCCAACTACAAAGGAATAAACTAGTGGATGCTTATCTGGAGGAAAAAAAGATTAAAGTTAAAAGGTTTAAGTTGCATTTGCCCTGTATTATATGCTGTGCATGTTTAGAATTCTCTTTGTTTCTTGTCTTCTTCCCTTTCCCCCTTGCCTCCCTCCCCGATTTTTCCCCTTGCCCCCAGGCTGGAGCTATGATGTTGAAGAGAAGAGAATTCCAAAACCTAAATCCAAGTCTTATGGTGCAAACTTTTCTTGGAACAAAAGAACAAGGGTGTCTACAAAATAGGTTGGCATTGGCTATCTGTCTGACTGTTAATAAAGTCAGCTGTGCTGTATTTATAGTCCATGTATAATACATCTCTTAATCTCCTAATAAATTTGACCTTTAAACTACAGATGCATCTTGTGATGTCTATTTAAAATGTTTTTGATGTCTCCAATTGAACCTGTTACAAACTTCCCTATATATAGAGGAGATTTGGGGTGTTCATACTTCTAGAAAATTACTGTACTAGGAATCTATCAAAAGGAATGTTTGAAATCAGCTGCAACTTTAAAGATTGTCATTTGTCTTTCATCGTAGTATTATATTCAATATCTTGTTTAAACTTCTCAGTCCTGCGTGTACAAACTGTATCAGTAAAAACTAATGTCTTGTTATATACAGGAAAAAAATCATCAGTCAAATAGCAAAGTATGATGTACAGAAGTTAAAGTTCGAGTATTATTTAGACTACTCTGTGGAAATATATGTTGTTTAAGCTCCTTTCTGTCCAAATTAATATTGGACTTATTCCAGCGGCATTCATGGCTGTAAGAGAAACCACTAGTTTTGCATTAAACGTACAGGAGGTTTGGTCCAAAAGCCTGAGATTATAAATGTTTCTCTGCGATGCTTTTCGAAAATGAAACTAAACTAGTTAAATATTTACAAATTAAGTCAGAAGAGCATCAGTTACCTCCCATAGCATCAGCATATATTAATTATATAATTATCCTTCTGGTTTCCTATTGCCAGTTACATGTTTATCTGCATTCAGGTTTCCTATTACATAACAAGAGATGTGGTGATAGCGTTTCAACCTTAAAACTGAATGTATAGCCTGAACTTATTTTGCGTTACATGACATTTAAATCATAACTTATTGTGATGTACAGTATTATGTTTGGAATCCTTGGTCTTACATATATGTTGCTTTTGATTTAATCAGTTTTTCCTTTAACTTTTACTTAACAGATCGACACATCAACACATAATCAGTGAATTTAATTACAAATTGGGGGGAGAGTACACCTTTCTTGTATGCAACTGAGAGTTTTATCACAACTTCTACAGAAGAAACAGGTCAAACACATAGATCTAAAAATGGTATGAGTGCTATCCATGTATTCTAGTAAAAAGAAGGCATAAAACTAACTAATGTTGCCCCAATTTGATTATGTTCTTGCTTCAGTTTTATCCGGCTGCCCTATATGCTGGTTAACGTTTGTTTAAACCATTGTTTTTGACCCAGTTTCAGTGTAATCAACCAGTTGGCTGATGTCGTTACTTTCCTACCACAGACAAGAACTGTTATTTCAGTTCATCTTCCTGTTGAATTTTGAATGCTACATTGTGCAGTGGAGCCTAAATTCCTCGAGGAACACCAAAGCGCACCAAACCGCAATATTAACAGTCCAGAGTCTACTGCATCTCTCTGTATTTCAGCTAGTCTTAATACTCTATTCTTAATAATATTGTTTCTAGAAAGGGCTTACTGTCTTTTGTTGGTATCTCGGCAAGCTACATGTCACAATGAGATCTGGATTACTCACCTCAAATCTGGGTAAAAGTCTTTTACATTTGAAATTCATTAGTTTGTGTACATGTGCTTGTTTAGGATGGACTTTTGAGCAACTATAGCTTGCTAGAGTAGCATGTGGCCTTATGTGTCTTATTTAGTGAGCATAAAGAAAGGTGGAATTCCAGACTGCCCAAAGTTTTCCACGTCACTCCTGGTGTCCATCAGGTAATTTCCACTGAAGCCTTGGTGGTGCTGTCTGAGATACTACTGCCTCCAAAATTGTGTGTAGATGCGAGCCAGCAATAATCTCTGAAGAAACTGGGACATATAGGAAGACATCACAGGCCTTTTTTTCCTATATACTACTACTTTTTCTTGTATCAGCTCTCCAGGGTATGTGATAGGTATTTTTATGGCTTTTGACCATATGAACATTCCTGGTACACAGGTTTTGAGAAGTTGGCCACTCCAGTACTGTGACTTCTGTCTAAAAAGAGATATGTTTTGGTTAAATTTTAACTTTGCTAATAAATTCAGTTTTTTTCTTTTACCCTGCAGTTGCATTTCCACCTTCCTGTCACCTTTTCCCCAAGTTCCCTGCAATAAATTCTTGCATGATTGTGTTCTGTTAAATGTATGCTCATTTATGTCAATTTGGTGATGATCCATCAAAAAAAAAAAATTGTCTAGCTGTCTTCTGATTGCTCTGACCTGTCGTGATCTGCACATTTATGAACTTTCTCTTACCTAAGTCAAATTAAAATGCTGGAGGTATATGCTCCTCATCCTATTGCTGAATGCATGTAAATATATCTAACAAACGCTTTGCAGTATCAGACTCGCTACAAAGTGTAGGTGCATACCTGCATATACTTAATATGTTTTGGTGTGAAAAATAAGACTTTAAAGGTTTTTGCAGGACACAAAGTTATTTTGAAGATGGGTAACCTTCCTAATTCCAGTGAACAATTTCTTATTATAACAAATGCCCTGAGACTCTTTAAGTTCCATTACATCATGATTTTAAGACTGTCAGGAAACTAGGAGTACAGGTTCAGATTTCTAGCAACATATTCCTTAACTGTGCAGTTTGATGGATAATTTAAAACAAATCAGAGTAGTAAGTGATATTATGAAATGGAAAATTTAATTACCCTCATCTGCAAAGTTTTGTCATGTGGTAGAAAGAGAAAAGTGAATTCAGACTAATTTTAGCTTTTGCTTGTAATTTCATGCCAGGAGCTTAGGTAGTTTGGTTTTGCCAGAGATAGTTACCTGACATTGTTTGGTTACTGGGCATGCTGGCCTATTTTGTTATTCCAAAAAGAAAAATAGTGCAAATAAACCTGAAATAAGCTAATAATAATTTTAGACAATTGTACAATAAATTAAGGTATGCCTGGTAATGCCATTTTCCGTGAAAAATCCTTGTCATAGTATTGCTACATTCTGAGAAGGAAGGAAAGATTTGTAGAGTAGTTGCACCCTCCACTTTTTTAAGGGCTTGATTAATGCTGGAGTGTAACATTACCAACATCAGAAGATTTCTGAAGTAAATGTCCCTACAGCAACTTAGCACAACAAAAAAAGGTGAATTATTTTGATATTGTATTAATATTTGAATTTCAATTAGATTTAAAATGTGGATTCTTCACATTCACCATGAAGGATCCTAGAGAGTTCCCTACCCTGAAACCTTCCTGCACAGGAAATGTTAATGAAATTCTTTTTGAACAAATTAAGAAGAATAAATACAAAAGCAAGACAGTAGTCTTGCAAGAGTCCTAAAGGAATTTAAATATCAACTACTATCTGTGGCTTAAACATTTTGCTTAAAACTGTTTCTGTACCTGATTCATAGAAGGTGGCAAATGTGATGCCAGGTTTTTTCGAAAAAGTCTATAAAAACTGCTGTGAACAGATATGATATATAAACGATGAATCAATATGGCTTTTTTAGAAGGAATTAGCTTTACATACCTGTTCATGTTCTTCAGGGGAATTAGTGAATATGAGGACAAGGTGATTCAAGTAGATCATTTGGATTTCCAAAGGGCTTTCAAAAGTGTCCCTCATGAGGGTACAGAGAGAGACAACAACATGCTTAAAGATGTAAGTAAGTATCTTTTGTATGAAGAGGAGGTCTGTGGAGTGGAATTAGCTCTCCAGTCTGTGGGAGAGATGGCAGGATGAATATGGTAGTTGCCTGTGGTGCAAAGGTGAATACCGCATGATTATTCAATGTTTTTCCTAAAGAGGAGAGAGACCAAGGTAATCAGGATGCAGGTTCAAAATAACCAGGAAGTAATTTTTCACATAGCAGATTTTGTAATTCATTGGCAAAGAATATTGTGGCTGTCCAAAAACTAACTTTACGCTAGCTCAAAATCAACGCAACAAATGCATGGAATAAAAATCTGTATTAAATGCAAAATAGTGTCTTTGTTTAGAAAAATCCTTGAGCTAAAAGCCACTGACAGCTAGAAAAACTGTATTGTTGAAGTATCTCATTAGAAGTTTGTCCTGCTTCTATATGCTTATTTAGCAGCTACTGTTAGCCGCTGTCAAAGATGAGTTTGTTCAGGTAGGTATTCTGATCTGGCACAAGGTGGCTGTTCTGCAGTATAGTGTTTATACATGTCATGCTATTCCATTTGTCAACATTTTACGATTAAGTATTTTCTTTGGAGGGATATGGAGTCAAGACACAACCCTCAAGGAATTTCCACATTTAAGCTGGTAGAAATTTACTCCTGACCATCATGTTTTTAGCAGAAGTATTTCTAACATCATTATTCATTGTCTTTGGTTCTTGCAGGATTAAACTTTAGAGGCCTGATGTAATTCCTATTGACTTCAGCAGAAGTTGAGTCAGATCTTAAACATGCATTGCACATATGCATGAAATAATGCTTTTTTGTTTGGCTGGTTGGTTTTTACCTTACATTTATTCAGTGGTATATATTAGTTGGGGTGGTATGGCTGTCTAATTGTACTTTGAGAAGTTCTTGCTGAGGTGGCTGTGGGGGCTTTTGATATTCCTGGCACATCACTGGATGCTTTAATACTACATACTCTGTGTGGAACTGAATTAGCATAGTGCTTAAAAAGGGGGGGCAGATGGAAAAGGCAGAAATAGACACAGAAAAAGTTCATCTATCTGAACTACTAAATGGAGAGTTAAAAAAAATATTTTTGGATACAAATTGTGTCAAGTCCTTATTTGGATTTGGGCAGGTAATTTATATATCTCTTCCTTTATGTATAACATCTAAAAATTCTGCTATTATGGGCCAGCAATAGGATCAAGCACATTTATATTATTTTGCAAGAAACCTCTGTGCAGTTTGTGCAGTTGTTTGAGAGCTGGAACTGCTGGGAGCTTGGGGAAAACTGAAAGAAATGGGTAATAAGGATTTTCTTTTTTAAAGCGGGGGTAGTCATTTTTAAAAACAGCTTATGATACACAAATACCTACGTATGGCTAAATTTAACATGCAAAATTATTGTCTAAGATTAATATTTAAAAATGTAAATTAAATATTTTCCTGTAATACATGGTTTACCCACCTGAAACATCATAGTGAAATAATAGCTTTGCAAGACCTGATACAATAACTACAGCTCATCTTAACGAGGTATTACTAAGTCGGAAGAAGTGAAGAAAACCTGCCTCCATGAGTATAATCTAAATTTTAAAAATAACAGTAAACTGAAAACAACTTTGTTCCAGCCCATGTCTGTAACTTGGTTTAAAACTGCAAATGTTGGTATCTTACAGTATCTTCTTTAAAATGAGGTGATGTGAATCCTATCCACCTTTCTACAATGTGGATATCCACTTGTAGACTTGGATTCCTTTCCTAGCTAGTGGATTGTGGTTCATTTAGCTAGTGTAGACATCTGAAACAAGTAAGTTGCACTGAGCTTTGGAAGTACCTTTTTGTCTGTCGCCATAGGTGTGATGTGAATGCTAAATATTTATATGTCTCAAAAGAGAGACTAAGCAAATAATTGGGAAAAAAATCATTAAAGGTTATTAAATACATAGAAGCCACCTCCACCTTGAAGTCCCTAAACCACTAATGGCTGGAGGCTGTGAGAATGCACAGGTATACTACTCAGCAGGCATCCCGCAGAGCCAGACAGCTGCCTACACTTGCTCCCTGTCAGAAACAGGACCTGGGCCTACTATAACCACTTTTATACTCTTACATATGACTATAAACAGAGTTTATTAGCAAAGCTGCTGCCATCTTCATGGTAAACATCTGAAGTTTAATCATCAATACCACTGCTCATGTCTGAGAGATAATTACCTTTTGAACAGTAAAATATTTTCTAACCAAGGGATGTTGAAACTGTTGAGCTGGTATCTCTAGATTTGAATCGCCTTGCTTTGCAGAGCTTAAGTCTGAATTACAGATGTATTTTTATTTTGTCATATTATCTCAAGTTTCTTCCAGGTTTTTTACAGCTCCCTTACAAAAGATGGCTGAAGCAACCCTCTCCAATAGCAGGATTACCTAAGAAACACTTTGCCTACCTCTGTTTGCTTTGGGTGGGGAGAGGAGGGGTGGTTTGGGGGTGGGGGGTTTTTTTGTTTGTTGGGGTTTTTTTTAAGACTAACAGTATGGTTCAGTAAGTATCTAAGACCTTACGATTCCATATGCTTTCTGAAGGAGGCATAGATGCTACCACTGAGTGCAATAGAGGAGCAGAGAGAGTTAGGGATACTCACTTCTCTTGATGTGACCTCAAAAATAGTATCCTCACTTACCATCGGTGCCTACCTTCAGATTTCAGACTGATTAGGAAGCACAGGAGAGAGACATTGCAGAGCGCATGTTTGAACTTATGCCTTTATCTTCTTGAAGAGATCCAGGAGAAGACCACAGAGGACAATATAGGAATCCCATTTCAGCAAGGAGATGACTGACTACCTGAAATATTTTTAAAGAAAGAGCTGAGTTCCTTCCCTGCCTGCCTTCTATGAGGAAAAGCTGGTAACAAGTACAATTAGCACTTCTGCTGCTGAGTTTTACATGTTAGAACAGGGGAGAAAATAACACCTGGCTCCCCCACTCACCAATCACAGACTGCACCTTAGGAAATTGTCTCAATACCAGGTTTCGCTTCTTGCCTCCTTTTCCCACACTGCTTGATGGCTTATCTTCAAAGCATTCCCACTTCACTATCTTCAGACAATTCTGTTGTGCAGGTGGAAGGCAGCTTTTTGTTTTCCCTCAACTTTGATCATTAACAGATGGTCTTTTATACATGCTCAGGGTCTCTTTCCAGGATCACAATTTATTTTTCTCTGCCTGGACAATCTTTCTGACCAGGTCTCTCTACAAAAAAACACACTGGAACACAAAGTGATGTGGTTCTTGGGAGTATTTTGGATTCCAGACAAAAGTAGTTGCAGGGTGCCAGGGACATAGATCCATGGCCTGGCCTGGGGATGAATGTTATCAGGTATGAAGCCTTATCTCAGAGGAATGTTAACCTAATAGGCAAATATTCATAATACAAAACAAATGGTGTCACAGAAACAAAAATCCAGTTCTTACTGGCGCCTGTTGGGCCTTTTATTCTTTTCCATCGACATTGACTTAAAGATTCACAGCCATTCTTTGAGTGATGTGGTTATATGTACTCCATCCCTTTGCTATGTTTTCTGGAGTTGGGAATTTCTTTTTTGGGCAGTAGTCTCAGCATCCCACATCTGTGCACTTGAATGACCTTCACCATCTCCTGAGGGCATAAAATGGCAGAGTGTAGCCGACTCATCTGTGATTAGAATTGCTAGTAGTGTCTAGGTACGTAACTCTCTTAATCTGTGGCATATCATTGATCTAGTACTAGGGTAGCTTTAAAAGAGGTTTTATTTTTAGGCCTTATTTTAAATTATTTTTAACCTTTTAGAGTCCTGCTGTTTAAGTTGTCAGCAGCACAAAGTTCTCTGCGGCCTTGGCAGCTTAGAAAGTGTTCTATGAAGAATTAAATAATGTTGGGAAATGTTGATTTGTTGAAATCATTGTGATTTGTGGGAAAATTCTGGCTTAAGTAAATATTTGTAAATTTGTAAAAATAGTTTTCAAATATTTTGCAGCCCAGACATAACTTCAGTTCAAAACCACTTAGCTTGCATGAAACCAGGCAATAGCTGGAAATTACAACACTGATACAGGGCGAGACTCATATCTGGGAATGCAGAATAGAGGGACTTGCACTTGCTTCTCCTACATCCCAGGTGAATGCCCTAGTGTTAGGCTATGGAATTTCTCACCATTTTGCTTGCCCAGCTAATGCCTAGTATCTGCAAAGAGGAGGATTGCTCCAAAGAAATGATTGAAAGTGGCAATAACTCTGGACTGGGTTAGGTTACTCTTCTAATATGGGAATGACCCAGGCCCAAACGTCTGATTGGGAGCTTTGGTCTGGATCTTATATCCCTAGATAACTGCTGTGACTATTATTTGCTTTAGTTTATTTTCTGTTGCTCTTTATTTTTCTTTGCAAGGAACTTCAAAAGCTCTCAGTTTTATTTCCAGGCAAGATCCTCAGGGATAATATTTCCCCACCCACTTCTAGTTAGTTTAGAGAATCTTCTTTGTCAGATCACAGGCAGGATATGCTGCCTATTAAATCTCTGCCAGACTTTGGCTCAGAATGAAAAAGAAATGTAATTTCTAATGCCATCCTGTGGAATAGAATTTACAAACTCTGGATTTCAGAGCAGCAACAGGGATCGGTAAAACTTAGATCAATTTTGGAGAAATCCTTGTGCAGTAATAAGCTTGGATCTAAGAATACTTAGTCATGTGCCATCAGACACGTCCATTTCTCTCAAAGCCAGATTTTACCTTTGCTATATGCAAAAAATTTTGGCCTGACATCCTCGTTCAGAGACTAAAGCATTCTGTCATGTCTGGGGAAAGGATCCTGTTGCAGTGTGTAAAGCTGTTGTCACCGACCTTCACCTGCAGTGATGTTGATAACAAGATTTGCAGTCTTACGTTCATCCAAATAAGCACTCCCGTTTCCCTGGGACCTGGGGAGTCTGATCAAGTATCAGCATTTCTCTGAGCATTTTGTCACAGTCTGTCTCAAAAATTGCTTTGTGTATGCTGCAGTTATGAGCCCTTGCTTTCTAGCACCATAAGGGAGGTGAATGGGGGCCTTTGCCTCATTAATTTTGTTTCTTAAATTATCTTTGTGTGAAAGTAGGGCCTTTTATGAATATTCTATTCTTGCTTCTTGAGAACCAGTAGAAGTTCACTTTACCTTAAACCGCATGCAGAATTTCTCCTTAAAATAGTTGTAGCCTTCCATGTCACTTGTTTACTTAAATACTTTTAAAAAGGCTTCATACACTATAGATGTTAGAAAACCCTTTGTTGACTTGCATCTTGTCAAAGCATTCACTACCTGATTGAGCTGACTGGCTTTGTTCAAAAAATAGCAAGCCATTCTGCAAGCAATCCTGCACATTTTCTCCCAAAGCTTATCCATATGGATCACTAACTGAAATACTCTACGTCAACATAGCTAAATGAAATTCTTTTCGCCAATCAGATAAAGATATACTCCATAAAAGGTTCTGCAGCTTTTTTTGGAACTACTCCCATCTTTGGAGTATGCTCTATGCCACCTGTTTATGCATTTATGAAACACTGCTCCCTGCGGGACAAGTCCAGGAGTATGCTTATTTTGATAAAGTCGTACTTTAATCTTCAGTCAGACACTAAGCTATTAGCTCTTGCCACTGAAGTCATGTCCAAGAGTGGAATAATGCATGATACATTTTTCTCTCTCCTTTGACTTATTTCCACGAATTAACTGTTCTTTTTAATGTATATGTGTATTCAGTGCCCTGCTATTATAAAGCTTTTAACAGATTAATAAATGAAGGAAATAAATGAAAGGCCTTTGGTTTTGATCTGTCCTTTTACACGTGTGAAGAAAAGAGGTGGGGATACCTGGCACTCAAATGAAGACCATCCAACAGCTCTGAATTAAGTATTCTGACTGTGCATTTGTGGCACATGCATAACAGATAAAGATTTGTTGCAAAATATATTTTATAAAACAGCTACTGTAGAAGAAGCAACAATTTTGTCTCCTTTGAGTGGGTGTTTATGTATTCACTGTTGGTGCCTTGCAAATGTTAATCCAGTGATAGGAAGAGATGCTTACCATCTAGCTAAATAAAAGTTGAAATGCTGCTTGATCAAATAAGCTTATGTTCAAATGTTTGCCTAAGGGTACCCAAATGGTTTGATGTCTGCATACATGGATTAACCAGTGCTAGGTGCTCTCTCTACATCCCATCCCATTGTATCTACAGCTGAGCTGTAATGCCAAATAATGTTACTTACTCCATAGCAAATAAAGATGTATAGAGATGGCTGGGGGGCTGGAGGTTGTTTCATTTGTTTGTTTGTAAGGCATCTTCACAATTCTGTTTAGGGAGTGGATATCATGTTACCTCCACCAGATTGATTGATGGTGGATTTAGAAGACTGATCCTTTCGTGAATAACAAATCTGTTTTGGTCCTGACAGTCAGTATGTTTGACAGGGAATTCATAATAAATGAGAAAAGCACTTTTAGCCCTATCCAGAAAGTCTTCTGTTCTAGGAGGATCAGGAGTTCCTGTTGCGCTGTACGCTACAGCTCCATCAAGGTGCAAATGAACATGTAGACCAAGCTGGGTTAATAGGAGTTACTGTTCTTCCTCCAAATATAGCTCACTCATCATAAATCTACTTGTAGAACCTGTGGTTGACTTTTTACATCTGGTAGCAATAAATAAGTGGCCTATAGTCTCCAAGTGTCAAGACTGAAGATGTGAGGTGGCGAGTGACATCTTACAAAGCTGAGCAAAGACCCTACTGTAGCCTGTCCAATGTTTCACAATGCTTTCTGAACCATACCGAAAATAGTAACGGATGAGCTGCAGTGATGTGATGCTCTTTATGCCATCTGGCTAGAAAGCTATGACTGTAACATCACATCTTCAGCAGTCACTGTCCAAAGATAAAATTCTGTCATTGCAAACCTGCCTACATGATGGAGTTGGAATGGATACCTAGAAAAAGTGATTATTATATTCTTGCATCCCCAGAAGATAGAACTTAGTCTTTTAGCTGATGAAACAGTTAAACAGAGCCTAGGGAGTTTTATGTAAACATAGGAGTGCCTGCCTTAAAACACACACACACACGCTCCTTGAGTCTCTGCTGTAAACTGCATATTCTCAGTATGTTCAGGTAAAGGAAATATGGACCCGTTCCCTTTATTTAATGTTCCTTAAGGCATCAAATATATTCTAGCTAGCCACAGTCATAGTCACATGGAACTTCAGTCTGCTTCCCACAGGAAATTTTGCTGTATTTCCACTCTCTTAGAGTAGGCCTTTTCATGACTAATACTTCCAGTCAAATTACTTCTTATTTGAACTTGGGTGGTTGCTCTGAGATTCAATAATGTCTTTGGAATTCAGACACATTTCTCATTGCATTCTTTCCCAAAGTAAATTAAAAATATTAGATTCAACAACTATTTGGTAAACTTAAAAGACTAAGGAACATAGATCTTTGCAGGGACCTGGAATCAATCAACCAACCATGAATAGATATTCCACAGCTGGCTACAAAATTATCTGCTGTGATTGTCCGAAGTATGTAACCATGCACTTACCCATCAAACCCCCAAATCCTATATAAAAGTTCCTGTCACTCTATAACTAACCCCAAACATTCAGTATGAAGACAAAAATTATCAGGAATGCTAATATGCTACAGTAAATTAGGAAGAAATAAGTAAAGGTGTCACCAATGTCCTAACCATGGCCTTAGCAATAGTTGGGCATTTATTACGAGAAAATGCCTAAAGGATCCTAGGAAATAAGCACTGCCTGACACCACACAGAAGGGCAGAAAACAAAAAGGACCCTAACAACACACTGACTTTGGGGAGAGGAATCTATCTGAATCCAAACCTGACAATCAGTTTCTTCATAAACAAGTGACCAGGGCTGGAAGAGGTTTTTTCAATATCAAAAAATACCAGTGAATTCTGCCCAGTATCTTATCACTTTCTGTGGCCATTGTCTGATGCTTCCAAAGGAAGTAACCCAGCCTACCCTGATTCCCCCAAAGCCAAATTATGCACTGAGGGAAAATGTAAATGTTTCTGGCCCCTGCAGGTAAACAGCTAGCAGGATTAAAGTATTTAAAATACAGTCCAAAAAATACATATAGAAATCCAGTCTTCTTTCAAGCCACTGTTACAGACACAAGAAGTTAACTAACCAAAGATACAAATCCCAAGTTTTAATTTTCAACAGCAGGATCACTTCTATCCTGTTGTTAAATCCCCCTTACTTATAAACTTGTGAGTTGCTAGCATGAAACATGCAATTCCTTGTGGTCCTTGTTGTGTTTTGAAGGTAAATCCAGAATGGCTCATCCCTGAAATACTGGGTTTTTTTCTATCCAATTTTCAGACTAATTGGATTTCATAGGCCTTTCCACTTTCTCAACCAGTACTGCCTCTCTGGTAGGTGCCTTCTGGATAAAAAGCCTAATCAGATTCCTTTTCAGCCTTTAAATACTAAACTAAACATATCAAACTCTTAAATCTTCTCTCATGCCACAGGTTTTTCATTTCCCACATCATTCTAGTAGCCGTTGCTATAAATGTTGAATTATTCTTTTTGTAACATACTTGATAAGAACTGTACATATTCTAAACAAAGCCATATATTGCTTTGCATACTGTTCACCTTCAGAGCACTAATAGTCTCACTGCAGACTATAGTTTTCTTCAATACTATTGAGAATGACTAGCCTACTAGGCAGCTACAAGATTAGCACTGCCAAGTTGTGCATACCCAGTTTTAGCCACTGGCATTTTCTTCCTTTTGGCAAGAGTCTTCTCTACGGCTTTGTCTTCAGGCAACGTTAGAAGATTGTATCTACAAAATGTATTTTGTTTGCACGGCCATACATGAAGGATGAGTCAGTTCCTACAATTTCAGCATGAAGACAAAAAAGGAAGGCTTACCTGAAGGTCTCTATTCAGCCAGCTTCCTCTGATCCTTAAATCTGGTCCAATACGAAGCCAAAAAATTTATTCAGAATGGGGATGCGAATTGACATCCAAGAACTTGGGTTTGTTGTCATGAGAGCTGATGATGCTTTGTAGAGGGAGGAACCACACTTCTGCCTGAAAGTGCAGTTAACACAAACCGGTATTTTAGAACATAAGCATGAAACATCCCAGCCAAAGAATTTTCTCAGTAGAAAATTTTTAAAAGTTAGCAGTGACTTACAAATCTGATTTTGAATTTGGGCTGTAAAGAGTCTGGAATATTGAATGTATTGAACTGAGACCCTAAAAATTTTCAGATAAGCATTGGGAAAAAAAATATTTTCTGTTTTGCTGTATTTGTTTTTAAGGAAGTAACTTCTAAATCATCAACAAATAAGTTGTGATCAAACATAAAATTGATTAAGACACTCACTTTTAACTGCCTTGTGATGGTATTGAAATTCTTTGTGTTTTAGCAAATTTACTTCAATACATGAAAGTTTTCCATGGACCTAGATCAAATTAAATACAAAGATAGGAAGCTTATTTTTCAACAGAAAGAAATTTTGAGCATTAAACCTTGAAGTCCTGAGGAGAGATCTTTATACCCAGAAAGCTTCTCTTTTGTTTTAGTACTTCAAAAAAAAAAAAAAAAAAAAAAAAAACTGTCATCAGTTGGCCTGAAAATCTTATCACTTCTGCAAACTTTGTCTTACTTATAAACATTAAAGTAACAAGGAAAAAAGTCAGCTGAATATAGTCAACAAATAACAAATGGGAGTTGTTTTCTTATCAGAATGTCAGTGCCCATGGTGGTGATTGTACTACTGGTATTTACCTTCCATTTGCAACACAGCTTGCTAATTTGATGATTATTTGTGTGTAGTCACAAACAAGATAGATGGAGGAGAAAGGGAAGTTATTCATCAAGACTGCAGACTGCAATGCGGCCGTGGCCGATGTGTATCAGGATTGCAACTGTTGAAACAAATGCTGATTTGCTAAGCCCAAATTGTTTAGGAAAGGCAATGTGTTAAAATAGTCTTTTGATAGATTTACTATTCTATTCCTTATTTAAAGACTCAAGAAAGAAAAGTGTGGAAGAAATCTTTTTATTATAAAAAGTGTAAACTTTCATTGAAACCATACTCCCTTGATCATGCAGGTAAATGAATTCTGACTTAGCCTTGGAGCTAAAAAAAGAATACCAAAGCTAAGTCTGTAGGGTTGGATGAAATTTATATTAACAACTCAATTAAATCATCAATTTTTTTTCCTAGTCGATCAAGATTTTCGCTTTCTCCACAACAACAACAACAACAATTTCTTCTAAAAGAAGCAAAAAAATGTAAGCAAAGTCAATTTTCATCAAATTTTCATCAGATTTCAAGTAAAGTTCATTTCCGTCCAGGTGCCACACATAATATGAGTTTTAAGTTGAAATTCCAAAGTTCTGTGGAAAAAAATTATTCTTTGAATTTGCTAGTTCTCAAAAACTCAGAAAAGGGGTATACTGAACAGGTTACTGTGCAGCACATAGCCATTTTATTTAGAAAATTGCCTTACATCTTTCAGGATCAAGTCCTTTAAGTCCTTCCCATTGCAGTGCAATGACTAGAGGTAATGTTGTACAAAGGGGGATGCGAGATGATTAATACATATTCTAGCTTGGATAAGGGAAGCGGAGAGGCAAGTGTGTGAATTGCTGAAGTGGACACAAGAAGTTCCATTCTGTTCTGGCATAAAAACTGTGGATCAATCAGATCATATTAGCAACATTCTTTTTTTTTTTTGGACACCTTATCAAAAATTATGTCAAGAAATTAAGTGTTTGTTTATCAAAGTTGTAAGGTAGTAAACTTTGTCTGATTACATTGACACTGGACACTGAAAAACAATGAAAAACAAATGCACAATGAAATATATATACACACAAACCCATCTTACCTTTTTTATTCGGAATGAAGACACTCTCTTGTTGCAACAGTATGCTGTTTCTTAGGGTGGTCCAACAAGAGGAAACTAGTCTTCTCCTTTTTATGTCCAAGGGAGTTAAATACATTTCTTGTCTTTATGCATTTCATGAAAGGTTAAAAACGTAGTTGTTGGCACTGTGAGTCCATGATAACTTGTCAGGAAATCATAGATCAGAAGAAATGGTTTAACGCTGTAAAAATGAACACATCCTGTGAATGCCTTCTCCATTGCAGGGAGCAAGGCAAGGCACGTCCTTTCAACCCAATTTGGTAAGCCAGTATAGATCTCACTCTGTGACTTCACTGCTTGAATTCTTTTATGACAGTGGATGTTGTTTTCCAAATAAGATCTAGAATTAAAAGCTTTGTGGTTGATTTAAAAAACTAAGCTGGCCCTACAACAACACATTTTATTAAAAAAAGAATATGAATGATAACTCAGCTGAGTACTATCTGGCCCATGTGTTCTTTTTTGCTTGGTACCTTGTATTGCCAGTGTAGCTGTTGCTGAGCAACTTACTGATGCCTTTCTACCAAGGTGTGGCAGACCCGTGGGACAGGTGGTGGTTATGGACTAAATAGGCAAGAATCAATTTGAACACAGTTAGTTCTTAATATGAAGGAATCCACATGTCAGTCAGTGCCATTATTATAAAGTTCCTGACTAATACACGAGATTAAGAAAATGACCATGCCCTGGATAATTCACACAGAGGGGAAGCATTCATCATCTGCTTTGGGCTCTGCGAACTCTTCCTGCAGTAACACACACAGGACCAAGGGTGCAGCTTCCCTGGAGGCAGCAAGGTCCATTCCCACCAGAGCTTTATAAACCTTGCTAAAGTCTTTGGCGCTCTGTCTTAGTAGTAACACATAGGGGTGGTGTAACACAATAGAGATTTCTAACAACTGAGGCAATAGGTAACAAATTTCCATAGACCTTTTTTTTTCCCCCAGGCTTAAAAGCTTTAACCAGCTCTTGTGCATTCATGGCCCTGTGCAGTAGCCTTCAGGGCGGATTTCACTGGCTATCCTCAAGCTTACAAATGAGCATGTCGCAACTTACGCTGTGCGTAGAAAGGGGTGCACAGGAAAGAGTTACAAGGTAATGGACACTTTTTCCATTTTCCAATGTATAATAATGAACTATTCTCATCTTGTTAGTATTATCCTGATAATGAATAAGCTATACTATTCTTATTTTGTACAATATTGTTCTCTAAAACCTCCATTGCATTACTTACATACATACATACACACACACACACACACACACACACACACACACACACACACACACACACACACACTTAAAAGTCTACTACAAAATTTTCTATTGAGCCCCCTGCCACAGCACAGCACCATTACAATGAAGATCTTGTCACAGCTTCTGGTGTTAAAACCCCCTTTCTCAGAAATTAATCAACCTGCAACTAAAAAAAAATCTCTACAAGTGCTTTTACTCTTTGGGCTGACTGTATGTGATTAACAATTAAAGCAGATATATCAACTGATGAGGAAGAAGGGCAATGTTCAGAACACAAAATATTTTTATTGTAGGTTGGGGGGGGGCATTTGTTTGTCATACTCCAGAAAAAAGAGGCATATAACCTAGGTCTATCATTTTAGCTAATATACTACTACATTACTATTGTACATTATGATTTTTCCTTAATTCTAAGTCAATCATTGAAACTGTTGTTATGGGTATATGATATGAATCCTGTGTGGGTTGTTGAATACATCACCTCTCCCCACTATAGAAGGGCACAGAGAATTCCATTTTTACCGAGAGGGTAATGTCAATATACTCTTCTATTAGAAAATAAGTCTAACATGAAAATTGAGTTTTTGTCATAGCTCCTGGCCTCTATAATGCAATATATAGCAGTTGCACTGAAACCCCAGAGGCTTTAGCTTTGAGTTGTCTTTCTTTTATTACTTTGCAAGAGCTCTCTTTTAAAACCAGGGCGAGGAGGGGTTAGAAATGTAAACATAAAACAAAGAGGTCAGTGATACCTACACTGAAACATCCATTTTCAAAACCAGTCTTCAGTTTCATCTCCCAGCTTTAGAGAGCTGCCAGACTCTGCTGGTTTTCATATATCTTCGTCATCCACAGCTCCTGTTTAGATGATTGTTACAGTGGAATAACAGGAAATGTAACCTTCTCTATATAAGGGGAGAAAGATTGATTTAAAGCCTGCAAAATATCAATTTTTTAAGGAATTACTAGGGATAACTGAACTAGAGCTAAGAATTCCAAACAGCTCCAAGAAATAAAACAATATATGTAAAGTCCCAAGTATTTTTGAACTATGAGAATTAAAAGGATGTTAAAATCCAGCTGAGTATAAGGTTGGAGAGATTTAGAGGTCTATTATATGTTCTACCACACTTTCATACCTCTTTTGGCTGCTTCTCTTCTTTGCCTTGAAACAACAGATGATTATAAAGTGAATTAAGACTATTTGAATAGGCCATGAGGTTTGTGAAGATAAAACAAACACACACCCCCATCTCCAAAAAGAAGCTTCACTGGGAATCAAAACACACTGCCGAATCTGTTTGCAAGTCAATCTAGATTTTTCCAGCAAAATTACACTCCTTTTCACAGAGTTCATTCGAGACTGCTACCCAAGCAAAGGTAAGAACTCTGCAATAGTTATTTATCATGTTACTTTATGCTACACAGACAAAAAGTATTCTAACTTTTTTCAACATTTCAGAGTTACAGGGAAGCCTTTCAGAGGAACAGTCAGCACCTGAATAATTTTATTACTTGCTAAGGCAGACTCATGGCTTTTACTTTTTCTATCTGATGCTGAGGTTGAACATACTTTGTAAAGTATGTTTAGTTTCCCTTACGCTACATTATGTGTGTATGAAAGTCAGGAATTAGGCTTCCTTTGAGCTTTTCCACAAGAAAAGAAATGTTCTTGGAACACACTGATCTAAGAATCATTGCAAAAACATGACGATCCTCCATATAAACAAACAGTAACAGTGTTCCTAAATGTACTTTCGTCTGCAAAAGTTTACTTATGTTTTCTTGATAATGGTAACAGAAACATTGTTGAATTTAATAAATCGCTAGATTAGATGTAAAACATACCATCATTTTCACTACTTATATTTAAATACGAGTCAATCCAGTCTAGGGAATGATTGCTGGTAATTATCTAGTACATCAGTCATTTTAGTCAAATGCATTAGATAGCTTTGCATTATCAGAAAAATGCATCTGTAAAACTGCTGATCCTGTGAAGGCTGATGAGCAGAATTTTGAGAGGAAACACTAGAAGAGAATAGAGAATAGAGCAAGAAACTAGCTCTTTCCAGGTGATGCTACGTTTGTGGTTCTGGAAAAAATAATGCAGGTTTCAAAAGACCATTTGGATAAAAGCAACAACTTTTTCAGTTCATGGATAGTAACTGTTGAATAAATAGATAGGGTTTTTTACCTACGCTTCTCTGAACTATGCTGTAAATAGTAAGATTAAGGAGTAAGAAAGTAAAAGAGAGGAGAAAGAAAGAAAGTCAGGCAGGAGTGCTGTGAACTTTTTTTCATGACCCTTGGAATTTCTAGTTGTTTGTCATTATACAACACTGAACCCTATCCAAGAAGATAAACTGGTGGAAATCAAACATATTATAGTTGAGGAAAAGGAGCTATTTCAAAGACAGACACCACATCTGAGCGCTAACGCTTGTGTGAAGATGATGTCAAAGCCTCAAACTGCCTTTCTTTTTTTTTTAAGGGGGGATTTTGAATGGAAAGTTGGAGAGAAACTCGGTTCCAAAATTACTTATATATGGCTATTCATATAGGGTTACATGGAAGAACCACTGATGCACTAAGTCGGTAAGGTCTTATGGCCTAAACTAGCATGGCCTAGCAAACAAAATGTGCCAAACTCTGTATTTAACTTATGCCTATAAAAAAAAGAGATGTTGTTAGAGAAATATAACTGAAAAGATGAAAGGAAAGGCATTGGCACTTCAAGCTCTTTGAATATGGTGAAAGATCTGAATGGAAATGCAAATGAGAGCAGAATAAAGCACTTAGCAGTACAAAAGTAGTTACCATTATAGAAAGGTGCGTAGTCATAGATATGATAACTATAGAAAGATGCATGGCAAAAGGAGAGCACAGATGCCACAAGGGCTGGAGAACAGAACAGCTACCCTGGCCAGGGCATGTGGAAACAGATGTGCAAAGCAAGAAACCAACAGATAGGTGGAAAAAGGAGTCAGAAAGGGACTTAGGCCATGGAATCAGAAAATGGAGAAGAGAAGGAAGGTGGGAAAACAATTTTTGTTTTAGGAGGAGGAAATTAATAACAGTTTATTTTTCTTTATGATGTGGGGAGTAACACTGAAAGGGGAGAATATGGTGTAGACCATGCATGGGAAATGAAACTGCAGAGATATTTAGGGAGACATTTTAAGGTCATTCATTTCTGTACATTGGCAGTAATCCATTGTGGAGAACAGACAGCTACTGTAGTTGTTAGTAAAGATAAATGTCGTTGAATTATAGATGAACATAATGGAAAAAATTCATGTCTAGCTGTTGTGTAAAATTAGGAGAGGAACATACTGGCTGTGTGGGCCTGGTGAATGCCAGGTGCGTGGGTGAGCAGGGAGCGTTGCGAAAGGGTGTCCTATTCAAGTGGTCTATTCAGCTCTTACACCAGGGCTATAATGTCATTATTTTTTCCTGCTCCAACCTCTGAGTACAAACCAAAGAATAGTAAACACTAAGTGCGTTGCTGACTTGGCATGTCCATCTTCAGTGGAAGGAGCTGCAGAGGGGAAAGACTTGCTTTTAATACGATTATAGTTCATAGAGGCCCCCATGATCACAGCTAGACGAGACTGGACCACGCTAATTCACAATGCACAACAGACTAGCGGAACTCCAACCAGTTAGTCAGAGATTTAAGTAAGTTAGACCTTAAAGCCTTTAGCTCTTCTGACGGACATAAATTTACATTACCTAACATTCATTATTTGAATGGATAAAGTGTACTTTTCAAGTGATCTCTCTGGAAGACTTTTCTGTGTAACTGCTCTCCACATCTCCTTCTTTCCTTGGAGTGACAAGTCTCCCTTTTGCTGCCATACTGAACAGTGGTATCTGACTCCTGTAGCTGGCACAGTAGCTAAGGGGTGTTTTATTGTCTTGTGAAGCGTCTTTTCCCTTTACCCAATGCAGTTATGAACAAAGTCACAGTGATGGTGTTGCTGCCACTACTCCCATGCTATACAGCTGTTGCTTTCCAAGTATCCATTTTCTCTCCCTCTTTTCTCAGCTTTGGCTGTTTTTCTTCCACTATTCTCTACCCCACATACTATTTATCCTTCTGCATACAGGTTTGATATGACACACCTGCTTTCCCAACAAGTTGCTTCTTCTGTCACAACCATTAAACGTGTTAATAGCCAATTTGCTGTAGATTGTGCTGTCTGCATACAAAATTAACCAAGTTTGCACAGACTGCCTCTCAGGCAGTGTTGTGCAGTATTGGGAGAGTGACCAATACAGCTGGTATAAATTCACTGGACCTACTCAGCTGGGGGACTGTTGAAGGAGCAGAGTAGAATTAAATACACACAGCTAGCCACCAAGGGCAGCCTTCTACAAACAGGCTGCAAGGGCTGCTATCTACAAGTATGGCCCAGGAAATTATGCATATTCTGACACAAGTTGATTAGTGGCATACCTATGTAAAAACTGAACGATGTATTTTATGTGTCAATTTCTGCATGTTTAAATAAAATACATCTAGTATGACAGCTAAGAGGAAGAAACTAACCAACTGAAATCCTATTAATAAACAACTTCTCATTAAAAAAATAGAAACAAACAAACAAAAAACACTTCAAGCATATACCTTTCCTCTACTTTTGTCCTGGAGCAGCACAGAGAGAGAATAACAGAAGGCTTGGGAGGCAGACAGCTTACATATGAATCACTAAGAACAGAGCTGTAAAATGGTCAGGGCACCCCATTGCTGTTTTACATCCAGTCTGTAGCTTCTCCAGACCTATCGCTGTCTGTGACCTAACATTGAAGGACACTGAAGTCCATGGAGGCATAAATTTTCAAAAGAGCAGTTCCTCAGTTCTGAAAACCCTGTTTCTGGATATGCCCAACCATGTGCAAATTTTAGTGATGCTGAATATCACGTGTCTATCCCCATCAGGATTTCCAAAGTATCCATTTGGTATTAGTTTCCCTTCCATAACCTGCAAGGCTAGATCTGGTGGACACTCTCAGAGCACACCTACCAGGTTAGGATGCAAGGAAACCTTGCTGGAGATTGACCGTTGCCACCTTTTCCTGCTGCTCGGTCACCCTGGGGCTAGATCAGTCACCTAAGATGTTGGACACTTGAGATCATTCTACCTTTCACCCTCTGACCATTTCTACTTGGCTTTGATCATGCTTGAAAATGGGGAGGGGAGTACCAGTATATAAACTGTATCATGGCATACTTCGGACTTACTTTCATTGTAATTCTGTCTCTGGTTTATGGTAGAAATTAATCTACTGTCCCTATGCCTGCCATTGTCCGAAATCCAAGTATTGCTTGTAGAGAAAGGAAAATAATAGTTTTTGAGTGAAAAGAACAGAGAAAACTAAACACCACAACTATATTACTACAGGGAAAAGTGGGAAGGAGAGAGAAAGCTGCCACCTCTGGCTAGGGAAATTCCTTAGCTACAGGTTGTTGAAAGCTAGAAGACTATCCAAGGAGCTATCACTATGTGTTGTCTTATTCATATAACCTTCCCAAGATGCTTACTGTCAGAGGCAGTCTAGATTGGGTTATTGTCTTTACCTGCTCCAGCCGTTCTTATGCTCTTTGGTTTAGTTTCCCAGAGCTGGATTTTGCCCCCACCATAATTCTCTCCCTCTCAAAAACACACCTTCCCCAATATCATCCTCAGGCTGTAATCCCTTGGAATTGAAGGAAAAAGGCCTTTTTCCTTTCAGACGGACCCATCCCTTCATATCAGAAGAGCACAGTCATTTGGCTCCAGTTCCAACATGTATTATCACTTATCCCTGCCGTGTGCACATCACAATCTGTGCCACTTTCCGGCCACTCAGACACCCTCTGCTTCTATGATTCAACTTCTAAAGATTACCGCCAGCCTGAACGCCTCCCCTGTGATAGCTACACGACACGTCCTACAAGTTATTGGAAATACCCCATGGAAGAATGAATTATACATCTGTGTTGTGGTCAAATCCTGAATCTTGTCTGATGCAACCAACTCAATTCTAACTGGCAAAAATTTATCCCTAAACGAAGGACAAAATAACTGTCTTCCCCTTCTGATCTAAGATTATGGGGAATACACCTCACCCCAAACCAGACCAGCCTAGGAGAAAGTGTCTCATTATATGGTCTATGCATAGAAAGCAAACCCACCCTTCTCGTATGAATGCTCAAAACATTACCGTCTTGGAAGAAATCTGCCCTTCTTCCCCAGTTACCCTACAATCAGCATACTGCCAAGACCAAAGTCCACGTGGGGTAAATCCAGCCCTACTTGCTGCCCCACCTACTGGGGATAACACAAGGGTTGCTCCCTGATCAGAATCTGGTACTGCAGGGGTTAATGGAGAGGGGGTGTGCTGGGGAGGAGAGGGTTAGCAGAAAGAAAATAGCCCGACACTCTTCCCAGCTTGTTTGATGGAGATGCGACCTGGCAGCATTGAAAAGCTTCAAGATTAATGGAGAAAAGGCGGAATCTGACAGCTTTTCCGCTGGTTTCACTCCTCCTGGGTGGGCCGATTGCTCTTGAATGTCACTTGCTACTTAATCTTGTGTATCTGAAACAGACTGACGTGTTTGGGGAGCCCCGCTTGCTCTGTATAGACATCAATTGGGAAGGCAGATAAAAGGAAACTGCATTGAATTACTCTCTTATGCCTTTTATAGAGCACTTTCTGACTACAAAATAATTAGTAGCCCCATCCAACGAAACCCATCATGGTTAGGGTACTCTTTAAACACCAAAAGTGAGGAGGAGCAAGTATCCATATCCCTTACTCTCTTCCAGCTGCTTCCCAGAACTACCATGAAACTGAGACATGTTTATACTCAAATGGAAACATCCCTAGATAATGTCATTTAGTATCACCTCACTCTCTGTGAGACGCTTGCATCGATTTCTTTTTTCTGCACTAACTCTATTGATTTCTGTCTGCCTGCAAGATCAAGATTTGCTGCAGAGTTAACAATTTATATTTTATATACTTTCCCTGCTAAGCAGAAAAACACTTATGTACTCTCTAAAAAGGCAATATGTCTCACAGCCAGTGAACATGCTGCATTCTCCCATGTAGCAGATAAAGGGCTGCACAGGACACTAAAACTTAAGTTTTTCTCCATCTGCAGTGAAATCAGAAGATGACTGTCTTGCAAAAGACATTTGATTCTTTTTTTTCCATCCCAGAATTTCAAGTCCAATTCTTACTTATCTTTCACCCATGTAGTATCATTTACAGCAACCTAGAAAGGGTGTCAAACAAAAATACCAATCCCCCATAGTACATGAAATTTGCTTCATATCCCAGACTGATTCTAGCACTACAAACCTGAGATTTCTCCCACTCACTTAATAAAGATTGGTCCAAAGTTATACTAGTGGAATAACAGAGAGCTGACACAACTTCTCAGTCTACAATCAATAACACAAGCAAAAACCTGACAGTGGTTGAACTGGAAGTTAACAGCTGAACTTCTGAAACATTTGAGAAGTTAGGCGTGCTTATGTTCCACATGAATTAACTTTTGCCTCCTGTTAGAAAGTTGCCTCAAATATATTACACTGAGCCAATTTGACACAAGACATATCGATCATGAAGTCTTTGAAATTCTTCTTTTCTTTCAAACAAAAAATTCATAATCAAGTTTCAAAAGTTTAATCTGTGACACACCAGCTTCTAGTGAGGAAAAGTGCCCCAGATTAAACACCAATACCACCGTTGTGCTTCAACTGCCACCTAAAAAACAGATAGTTTGAGATGACTGCTCCTGCACCAATTATGTAGACCTATTCAGTTGAGGGGAAAAAAATTGCTCTGTTCTGTGCAGTTTTCTTACAGCATTTTCCCTCAGATCTAAGTGGCACTTTATAGGAAGAAAATGTGATTTTACACAAAGACTTGTAACAAGCTAGGGGAATAGCAGCCACTTCACTGGTTTTATTTCAGCCGACTAATTTCTATGCCCTTCTGAGGAAGACAGAAGATAAAAACTGAATGATGAATCACTTCAGTGAAAGTGCCACAGAGCTCTGTTATTGTATTCATTTTTAAATTTGTAATAAGGAAATTCTCAGACACCTTACTATTTTTAAATGAGCAACTGTTATTTTCTGATTGTTTCTGTTTCAGCAAAGCTGTGGGGAAATGCTAAAATTTTAATCTGACCGAGTGCACAATTTGTGCCAGTGTTAAAAAAAAAAAAAAAAAAAAAAAAAAAAAAAAAAAGCTCATATTTGTAATAGTTGTTTTACTTAGTAAATCAGGAAAACTTTGTAAGCTCCAACTTTTTCTTATTTTTTTGTGTTGGGCCAATGACTGTTTTTTAATAAATGAATAGGGTAATTACATGTATAGACATCAATATGTACCAGTATCAGCTTTCTTATACTTCAGATCATTAATTCCACACTTAATTTTTAAGGTCATTTTATATATTTCTCAGTGTTAATCCTTTAACAAAATGCAGAGCAAGATAAAGAGAATAACCAAGCCTGGGTAAGATGGTTTATAGTAAATGGATTCCTTTATCAAGCATATGCTCAGTTTATATGGATTTAGGAATGAAATAAGGGACGCTAATGAAAAGTAGGCTATTAGAACATTTTTACAATATTATGTATGAAGAAAAAGAAGCAGCATGACATCCTAGAAATTAAAGGGTCCTCACATATTTTTTTTTCTTCCTCTATCCCTGGAAGGATGTTTACATTGTTAAAAATATAGAGAGTTTTAAAGACATTTACTAAATTTTGTTGAAAATTCTTTCTGTTGATGCAGTCCAGCTGAATTTATATCAGACTTGTCAGAATAAATCTTAATCTTTTTAGATTTCACTTTGTTTGCTAAACTTACTGGAAGTTTTTAAGAGCAGTGGTCAAATTCTGCATATGTATTTAACTTCATCTGTAAAGTCACTATGGCTGTTGGCAAAAATAAAAGTGAGAAAGTGCACAAGTGCTTACAGGAACCAGACCTTACGTGTAAAATGTTCTTAAAGAAACAGGCGAACCTGAAGCATGTTAGAGTTTCCATTCTTTTTAAGGATTTGGAATAGGCAATCTCTGATAATTAAAAGTATACTTTTTCCCTTGGAAAAAAAGTAGCATATGTTGGTATCGTATCAATGTTTTATCAAAGTAAAAGTAGGAGATGCAGCTAAACCTTAGACAACTTTTATAAAACAGGTCTATGGATTGCTCTCACATTAGGCCACAAAAGGGAAGTTCTTATTTGGGGACTCTCAGTGCAACAAATTGCAACAACTCTTTGATTTGCAGCCTAGTTCAAAGTACTTGAAATCATGGGTCACTGACAACACACTGCAGTGTTTCCTTCAACTCCTCATGATCCATGCACAGTGTCCTATAAGGACTAGAGTCAACATACAACTAACCGCCATTCATGTGTGCAAACATACACACAAACACATGCACCAAAGCAAAAACCAGAGAGAGTTTTACTTTCCCTCCACAAGCAGGAAATGCTGCTCTTCCATATGAAGATGTAATCACAAACCAAGAATGCTCAGAGGAACAACCCTGGTGGCAAGTTATAAGCTCAGACAAAACAAAATCCAAAATGTTTAGACTTTTATATTACTACAGAAAAACAGAGACGTTTGAGGTTGAGTTGGTCTTCATAGCTACCCAGCCAAAGACAAAAGGCAACAGAACTAGTGGCTGGAATTTGCAGTCAAGGGAGAGGAAGCCTTCACATACACCTCACAGCTTCTGTGAAGTTTCAGCCCACTGCCCAGCAGAGACGCGACATCCTGACACTAGGGGCTTAGTCACTGTGCGGAAAAAAATTACATAATTTTTCATTCCCATACTTCTATTAAGAAATGTGCTTTGAAATCCATCTGTTAAAAGTTGATTTTAAACTCCCGGAGGTTGATAAATATACAGGTAAAACTTGTGCTGTCACAAACACCTTCTGCCATTATTCTGATCTCGACGCGGCAGAACCGAGCTGACCCCTCAGGATCCCTTCCTGTTGCTTCAATTCCTATTTCATTATGTCATAAGGAAATGCGAAGGAGAGAAAATAACTGTGGGGCAAGAACTACTTTTTTTTTTTTTTTTTTTTTGAATATGAATGTACAGTCATGGGCATAAAGAGCCTATTCATGGCATGGTGCTTCAGAAAGCAAGGGTAATGTAATAGTTAGTTAATAATAATTTCTTTTTCAGAATTCCTTCATCCCAAGAATGCCACAAGAAAAAAAGATGCCTTCCTTTGGCAAAATGGGACCAAATTCCATTTTACCACCCTCTAGACATACTGACCGTATGACCGTGACGTAGCCTTGTTTCTTGTGCTCCGTCCTCACACAAACTCACTAATATTTGTATTGACTGAATAGTTAAATGTGTTAATTGTTATCAGGATTTCCAAAGCAGGGTGCTGTTCCTTAATGTAAAAGCAAAAGCTAACATTACAAGATTAGACGGAATGATGGAGCCACCTGGCAAGTTGCCACAGCTGTGGATGCGTGTTGGAGCCAACGACATGGCATCGCATGAACCCATGCTGACAGCAGAGGTCTTGGACAGGAGCTGAAGCTGAGGAAACACCACGTGGTGTCCTCCAAGGCACCTCAGGTCCCAGGCAGCACATCACAAGTGCTGGAAGTCAATTGTTGGCAGTGGGAAAGTTTTTGGCACATTTGACCCCTGTTCAGCGGGAGAGAAGGCGATACTAATGCAACATCTCGTATCTCCCAGGTAGGGAACTGATAGTCTCAGCTGGAGATCTAACTTGCAGAAGCAGGGTGGGCGTACTGGAGGTGCTGGGGCTGCGGGAAGTATAATTGGTGTGGCTGGTTTGCATAATTATTAAGATGGAGGACGGGCAAGTGTGAGCCTTTTAGAGGAGAGAGAGCAAAACCTCAGAGGGGGGTAGAGCTCGGCAGGGGCAGAGGCTCTGCATTACCGGGCAGCCCTCACGTTCCTTGCAGCACGAGCCAAGATATCGCTTAGCGCCATACACGCGGAAGAGGTCTGGGACAGTTAGTGCGTTGCCACACACACGTATGAGTGGATATTGAAAAATAAACATGCATGAGAAACACAATGCGATTGTCTTAAAATCTCATCTTTTGTGTCAAGATTTGGGAGGAGGGGGAGGATGACCAGTGATTAGTTTGGGGACTTGACAACACTCAATTTTTTGTGCGGTCTCTCGCCCCTCCCTGCCCTCCCCAGTTAGTCTCAAGAGTGGGATTTTTTCCATCGTGCTTTCAGCAGCCCCAGCCTCTACCCCAGGTCGCAGTTCCCCTGAGGCTGTGCTGGAAACCTAGCTCAGACCTCCCTTCTCCCGCGTGCCAGGGAAGCAGGGCTCTGCAGCCGGTCTCAGGGGTTGCGTCCCCAGCTCCCCACGGCGCGGCCCCCCGGCCGGCCCGGCTGTCCTCCCGCGCTCCCGGCTCGCTGGGCGCCCCGGCTGCGGGCCGCGCTCGGGCTGCCGCTTTCCAGCCCCCCGCTGCCTGGCTTCGCGGAAGAGCGGAGGGAGCAGGCGGTGTAATCCAATTACCTCCTCCCAGTGGGGAAAGGAGAAGAGGCAAGAGGCAGGTCAGGAGACAGAAAACAAAAGGTTGAGCAACCGCCTGCCGCAAAATAGGGAATTCCAGGAGGGAGTGCTGGATTTGGTGGCAGCCTGATGAAAAAAAGTACGCAGCCACGGCCTTGCTGAGCGGAGGGGCCCAGAGTCTGGGGGGACCGTGATGAAGATTAATTGGGTCGGTTCACAGAAATTAGAGTTATTGTTTCAGGTTCTCACTGGAGTTGAGGACACGACCATGCACTGGCTTAAACCGTGTATTTTGCAAGTTTTCTTCAAAACCGAAAGGGTTGCTTGTTTGTTTGTTTGCTTTCCCCTCTGAATGAGATTGTAAATTCCATTGCTATGAAATACACGGAGCTCTTTTAGTAACTGTTGCTGCACATAAACTATTGCCACTCTTTTAATGGATTATTGATGATACAGTATAACACACTTAATTAGGCTGGCCACTTTATTGAGGCCATCTGCCAGTGAATCACATCTTGCCTAATTTTAAAATCCTTAACTCATTAACCTCTTTCTCTCTGTCTCTATACACATATATATATTAATTATGCCTGCGTGTTTCTTTAACATTAGATGAAATCTGATGATAGACCAGGCCATGTTCCAGCAATACAGTGGTTCCAGCTGCAGCGCTTCTCATAGTGGACCAGAAATGCCACACGCTGCAAAGCTGTGATGCTCTGGAAACTCCCTCTGCTAGGTCCAGTTTGTTTAACGAGTTTTGCTGTTAATGTTGTTGCCACAAGCTTCACACCAGATGAGGTATTCTGCAGCCAGTGTGAAGGCATCAGGATTTTCATACTGTGGGGCCTGGCTAATGTGACAAAAACGTTCTGATCCACATCAAATCAGGTGGACGAACCAGGGATGACCCTGTTCTTACTTCAATGAGCCCTGAGACAAACTGCTGCTACTGCTACATATAAGCTGGTTCTCAAATGCTCTGTGAGAAGAATTCACCTGTCTTATCCTGTGGAAAAAGAGGTTCATACTGCTAAGTAGTATCTTTCCCAAAGTAGGAGGCAGCGTCATGTCAAAGGTTGCACTTCAGCGTCAGATTACAACTGGGGAGCATGCTTTTTAATGAGAGTCTTTTCAGTACTGTGAAAGCACATGAGCTGCAGCCCTACCTGAAGGTAGGGCAGAATTAATTCATGATTTTTATGCTCAGTGCCTGGTATTTGACACATCAGCAACACTCAGTTCCCTGCTCTCACCTATAAACCTTAGTTTAAGAATCCTTGACCTGAGGCTGGGGGAAATCCATGGCTCTGCCTTTGCTACAGCAGCTTTCTTCCTTTAGGGGTGCAGTAAAAGGTATTGGCTGTTCTTTGCCCAATCCCCGAATAGTCCTAGAGCCACCTACCTGAAGGAAGGCCTCTTCCCCTGTATCTCATAGCATTGTTTCCACAATCTACTGCATTCATTTTTCTTCATATTTCATGGTGTTTTATCTTCCAGGAGCAGAAGCAGGGCAGTTCTGGGCTCCCCACTGATTGGACTGGTTCTGCTGGTAATCTGCCAAAGCCTGTAGTTATCAGGCTTCAGAAGACAGTGTAAGTTATGGTTGTTTATTCTGGCCTTTAATTAAATCTTATAGCAACCCCTAGAGTTTATTAATTTTAGGTGATTGCCTAAATTTGAGCTCTGCTTTTATCTCTGTTTTAAATATCGTTACGATATCTTAAGGATGTAGCAAGAAGACTCCATCCCTCCTTCCATACCTTCCCATCTTCCACCGCTAATGCTCACATTTTATACCTCCCAGCTTCCTTTGTTTCAACAGCCCCACAATGACTTTTATAAATAGAGAAAATTTGTTATTCCCAGAACAAATTATTACACTTTTAAGTGCCTGGAAAGGTGGTCTGTAATGGCTTTGCTGGCAAAGGCATGACTTTAATTAGTGCTGACAAGATATTAGCTCCCCATTACATTTACCTATTTTCTGGCTCCAGCACTTGGAACAACATCAGAATGCAATTTCTTTCCTTTCCCCTTCTCCTGAGGTTTCCAGCACAGTCTGGAAGGGCAGCTCCCTGCTGCCGTGACGTGGTACGAGCCTGGTGTATACTCAGCTGACCGGTCAGTGGCATTTACTGGGCAAAGACACCCAGGAGCAGTAGCACGGTGCAGAAAGGATGGATGAGCACTGTGGTAAAACAAAAGGAAGCGATAGAAAAAATTCTCATTCTCGGGTATCATAGGCCTGAAGTGCATTGTTGGTAAAAAGTGTTTCTCCCTTTGTCTGCCCTTTCCCCTTTTTTCCCTCTCCATTCCCTTTTCCTTTCTGTCCCACAACCTCTCTCCCCCACATGCAGCCTCAGATGATTGCCTCAAACCCTACATCCCTTTTCTACTTTTCCTGGAGTTGCCAGGTGTGGGGAATGGGAGATGCCTGGATTTCCCGTGCCACTCCTCACCCCTAGCGTCTGGTGCCACCGTTGTCTTCCTGGTCCCGGTGCCTTCAGAAACCTGAGTCAAAGGAAAGCTCTGCTTAAAGAGTCAGGCTTCTGAGGGGTGAGTGCTAACAGCATAGCTGCACTATGGGTAAGAGATTTTTTAAAAGACTAGGTGTTTAATCTGGGCTTGTTAGCTGCACCTAGGACACCCTTGTTCTCTCCAGGTCACCACATCTCTCCCTCTTGTTACTTTACTGCTGAAAAGGCCAGTTCTTACCTTGCAGTCTGGAGGCAGAGAGAGGGTACTGGGAGTTGCAGCTTCCTTTGGCTTGGGCTCTCATGGGGCTCCTTTGATAAACTGTTTGATAAAAGGCTATTTTGTCCAGATGTTGTTGCCAATGTTTTTGCGATCTTTTTTTCCCTGACTAGTAGAAGAACTAGTCAGAAGGGAAAAATAACATTTTAAATACATTCTTCTCTCCTTTTGTCAGGCATACACTATTTTTCAGATGAGTTCCATTATGAAGTTTATTACTGAAAACAGACAAATTATCTGATAATCACAGCAGGGTTTCTAGGATTTTTAACTGTACAAAACATCTCTCAATTTCCCCCTACAGGACTGTTTCACAGCCTGATCAGAAAGCAGCGTCTGATATTCAGACTCTTTTTTCTTAATTAGTCAGAGATTCAGACAAATAAAATCAATGAGCTGAGCTCTGACAAACTGATTTATTTCCAGGAGCAAGGTCTCACTTTGTAATATCCTTTGAGGGCTGTGTATTACTCTGTGGTTCTATTTGCCAAGCTCCAGACAGAGGTCATGTAAAATTAGTCACATGTATGAAAAGCTACTCTTTTTCTTCGACCCATTATTCTTAATTACCCATATCCTTGAGCCATTCTTTTTCTCCTCAATATTTACACCAATCTCATGTTTGCTCGTTGTTATCATCCCACTTAACAGTCTCCTAGCCAAGTTCCACATGACTAACTCCCCTAATCTCTGTGGCAGGGAGGAGCAGTAGAAATTGCAATTGGTGTGTGTTCACTGGCAGCCCGACAAGACGTCGCCTGACAGATGAAACAATCCCCACGCGATATTCCAGTATCAGCAGGCTCCCCCCATTACCTGGCAGCAAACTCTCCAGCTCTGAGAGGTTTCTCAGGAAGCTGGCATGCTGGAAATGGGCTCAGTCTGGATTGCCGTGCCCCCAGCTCCCAGTTAAGCAATTTGACAACTAACTTATGCCAATATTAGCAGTCATGGAATTGCATCTTGAGCTGGGTCAGAGAACTTGTCTGGCTGAAAACTAGCATGGAAAAAGGAAATAGAAAGACTGGTGTAAAGGTGGGGAAGGAACACAAAATGCACAGCAGCTTAAGCTGATGCGAACGCGTGCTAGCCCTGTGGGCAGAGCCTCTGCTAAAAACCACCCTGACCGCACTGCTGCCCTCCTTTTTCTGTGGGAAATATTTCCTAGTGCCAGCCCATAGGGATGGAGCAGACTTCCACTGAGTTTTCTACTGTAAGAACGGCACTTCTCCAGTAGGACTCATAATTACTCTTTAACTACATGATAGACTTGTCAGGTAAATACTGACTGCTTGCTGCACAGAAACTGTGGTTCTTGGAGATAAGGGGTCCACACAGAGGCTAAGCATACAAGATCTCAGTTGCACTGTTGGTCACAAATGACTGGTAGGACTGAATTTTTTCCATTGATCTCTGCTTGCCCTGTTTCTGTGTCCAATCACTTTGTGAGGAAAGAGAGGTCCCCCTCTCCTTAGGTAGGAGGAAGCTCTTTATTCTTTGAGCGACTGTTCTGCATTGATTTTGGTAAACAGCAAGCAGCTATCTATCTGCTGAGATGGTGTGTATTTAAGAGTTTCCTTTTACTTTTTGCAGGACGGTCCTGGTAATGCAGCATCTGCCCTGGATGTTTCTATCAGAAAGATTGGCTTGGACAAAACAGTGCACCGCGGCCCTGCACATTGCAATAGGAGGGGCTTTCAAACAGCCGGTGAGATTTACCTCAGTTTCGCCAGACTAGGTCTACTCTGGCTGACATAAGTAAAGAGGTCAGGTCCCCCAAAGTCCCCATTCCTCCAGACTGTATAATGGCTACTAAAAACACTAACTTAATTCCTAATGGCTCAAAGTGAGCACATATCGAGCCCATTAATAATATAAAGATGTCCAAGAAAAACTGGGAGAAAAGCATTAGGGGGAAAAAAAAATCCCTGCGACATCCCAAGAAATCTAATCATGATAGGGTGAGAAAAGAATGCAGCCCTGGATTGATGGATGATGTGCAGATATTTTTTGTTAGAGCCTTATGAAACAAGTAGAAAGTCCAGATGTTTCAGAGAGACTAAATAGTTCAATATTTCTGAAACGGGTGTTGTCAAGGGAGCTAGTTAACACTGAGATGCCCAGATAGGCTGTGTCTTCCACTTGGCTTTATTAGTTGGTCTGGCTGAGTTTTTTTTCTATAAAGAAAACTGTTCTGAGCTTCAGCAGAACAACTCTCTTCATTTCAACTAACCACACCACACTGCCAAACGTCACCAAAGTAGATCTGTGTGTAGGACCTGGTTGTTGTTCCACATGACTGGGGAAAATAGCACAAATGGGGTGATTATGGGCCAACATAAACTTCAGTCCTATTTTATCCATACCCACAGAAACCTGGGGGATGGAGAAGTCACTCAAAGACATTGAAATTGCTCTATACTCATGCATTTCTAACTTAAAAGATCATTTTTTTATTCCCCATCTCTCTGGGAATTTGAGTCTTGTCTGTTCAGCTTGGAAACAATAGACTTCATTCTCCATTTTTACTGTCCCTATCCTTTGTTTTCATTTGTCAGTAACTCTGCTGGTTTTTATACTGTTATCCATTTACAGCATGACATTAGAAGAACCTCTAAAAATATCACTCACTCTGTTTCTATTTTAAATATATTAGTGAGGTTCTTAAAAGACTAACTTAAGAGAAAATATTCTTTCCTTTAATTGGTGATTTGCTCTGCTAAAACCTAAATCAATCACAGTTCTTCAACACTGTGACAAGACCTAAGTCAGCCAGAGCTTTGAGGTATATTTACCTTGACATTTTATTTTGGTTAATTTTCAAAAGACGACAAACCTTGCTTTCAGGCTTTGTTCCAGTCAATCCAGTGGCTTCCCAAATAGCAGTACACCTTAGATAATCTTCTGTACTCTGGAGAGTTTTTCCATCACAGCTGGGGCTTGGCTGCTGGCTCGCTGTTCCTCTCGGCAAGGTGTCCTTGAGCAACAGTCTCCCTGCTCACTGCTGGGATTTTCATCCTGCAGTCTCTGGGATGCCCTTCCACCGGCTTGCAGAGGAATGAGGAACTCCTCTTCTGCCTTCCAGGTAGCTCTACAAAGTAATCAGTGGCCTTAACAGATGTTCATAAACATTTTTTTCTCACTTTCTACACCTTAATCTCTGACGGCTTCTCTTATTCTTGACTGGCTCTGAGAGAGGCTTTCACCTCTTCCAGGTTTTCTGACCCAACAAATGATAATTACAGACTTTCATGACCTTCGTTCATAACAGCATTGGTGACACCCCCTCAATGGCTTGGAAGATGTATATAGCTTTACAGCGGTAGTTGTTTCTTGCTTATATTATATTTCTTTCCTTGGGGGGAGGAAAAAAAAGTGAGATGATAGTCTCGTTCCTTCCTCCATCACTTTGCAGGCTTTGCACTACTAGAATTGGTGCTTGACCAGCACCCACCTCTAGAGGCTTTTACTTTTACAGTTTATTACAACATTCTCCTTTTGCATGTTGATATCTCAAAGAATCCCAATTGCTTGAGTTAAAGACTGGTATTTCATATACTGCAAGTCTGATGAGCTAATACTTTCCCCTTGTTAATTGCTTTTCTCCTAAGAATCTTAACTTACTTATGAACACAAAACAACCCATTTTCACACCAGCTAAGGTAGACATACAGGTTTTGTAATGATTGTTTCATGTCCTCTTTACAGGGAAAATATGCTCAGAAATACCATTTCATTTACATTTTATGATTTCTATCTATTTTCCAAAATCTGATATTTCTTGATAGTAATTCTGATAACAATTGGATTATATGCAATATTTTGCTTTGACCCAAGGAGTGGTATATGTACATATATAGGGGTGTGTGTGCAAGGAGAGACACACACATACACACACTCCTCTTTCTTCATGTATGGAAAATGTTTTTCCGTAGCAGATGAATGCACACAGATTGTTAGTAAAACAGAGAACAGTGCAAAGAAAAATATGTAGTTTCTAAGTGTGACCAGTGTATGCAAGATGTAATCATTGTTGGGACCACTGAAAACTGCATGACCAGCAATGATTTATTAGTAGTGCAGAATCCAGGGAAATACTCCCCTCTAAATTATTGTTTCCCTGGCTCTAAGCATTCAATAAATTCCCAGCTTGAGCTGAGCCAGGGAATGTATTTTCTCCTCTTCTCTATGTTTGTCTGTGGTCTGCATTATCATTTACTAAAATAATGCAGTGTCCAAATATATTTTCTTGATCTGCAGATTTGAAAGCTTTTGTGGCTCCCCCTTTGACCCCTCCTCCCTCTTAGGAATTTCACAAATAAATCACTAACTAGCATTCACATAATGAATTGCTCTCTTTCTTAGTTATATACTAGTTATATACCTTTTAAACAAGAAGGGCAGAGTAACACAGACAATCTAACTTCAACTCACTAGGTTGAAAGGCTTGAAATGTGTCATTTTCCTGTTTACACAGCATTATTTGTCCCTTTCTTTTAGAAAATACATCAAAATATTATGGATAATTTCCCAAAGTGGTACATTAGTGGCAGATCAGAAAAGCCTCTTAAAAAAAGAAATCTCTGGTTATTTGTCTGAAAAAGCACCCCACCCCACCCATCAATGTTTTTTTAACTACTTACACGCTTTATGCAAGTCTCTCTTTGTACTAATTTCTGCAATTTTTGGGGAAAGGGAGGGGGAAGTTTTTATCACCAGGTGCCAAGAAAAACAGTTAAAGCTACTTTTGCTGGGGACTGCAGTCAGTGCTGTTTTCACTATGGACGGCAATGACCCAGACTGAGGAGCCTTTCATATTGCCTAAGCAACAACTAAGTTGTCAAGCTGACAAGCTGTTGCTGCTGGAGTTGGTCAGGGTCAAGTTCATCTTGGCTGTGAATTTGCTGAAGATGTTACTATGTGCAGTGGGGGTTGGGGAATCTGCTGATTGCCATTTTGAGATGATAAAGGGATAGATTCATCTTTCAAAGACTCAGTCACACACAGGTAACCACTGGTACTTCGTGGTGGCCTATGGTGAATTTCTGCTGATTGAGAGAGAGAGAGAGAGAGAGAC
The DNA here is from genome assembly GCF_036370855.1 of Dromaius novaehollandiae. NCBI lineage: Eukaryota > Metazoa > Chordata > Aves > Casuariiformes > Dromaiidae > Dromaius > Dromaius novaehollandiae. Next base: position 51,965,105 of record NC_088130.1, on the reverse strand, counting down.
AGACAGACAGACAGACAGAGAGATGCCATGCAACTGCTGTAACACCAGTTAAAGAAAAGAAATTGCACATCTTCATGTGCTGTTTCCAAAACTCAGTAAATTTGTGTTTCACTGCTAAAGACACAGAAAAAAGAAAATCCATTGTATGCTGGGTCCAGAGACAGGTAGCTGCTGCTACTGGAGGAGGAGGAGGAGGAGGAAGCAGTAAAGATCTGCCAGGCCATGGGTGGGACAGGCCATTTAAACCAGCAGACAAAGATACGTCATTTGAGCAAGAAATCATTAACTGGGCCTTCTGGTTTTGTTTTTAATTTTAAACCGCATTGGTCTGGGTGTTGTTGGCTTTGTAGCCATGACACGGCTGGTGCTTGACTCTTTTTTTGCTAAGATGCTAGACAAGTTCATCTTCTGAAAATTAGCACACGTGACTAAACACACAATGATAAAAGCACTTATATTATTTCCATAAATTCCCCTGACAGCCATTTGAATGCAAATTGAGCAGAAAGAAACCCTGTTTAAATGAATTAACAAGGAAAGGCGACAGAGTGGGGGGAGGGAGGGAGGAGCAGGACTGAACACAGACAGAGGTAGATGCAACCTCTTAAAAAATAGAGTTGCTGCTTATTCAATATAAGTAAAGAAGGCATTTTTAACAACATTATTTAAGGTCATAGGCCTCTTTAGTTCATTTATCCAGCTCTGAGTGCACTGATACAGTCAAGATAGTGAAACATGCGTCATCTATTTCAATACTGCAAACCAGGGACTGCTTGTTATGTGTTGGCTTTCTTTCCTTTTGTCCCCATGAACAAAAGAAACAGAAATCTCTTAACTGAAATGATAACAGCACAAAATTGAAATGATACAGCACAAAAATTGTGTCATATGTTTAGGATCTGCAGCAAACATGCCTCCTTTTGGCAAGGCTCTTGAGATTGTGCCTGCTGCCCTGGTGCGCGCAGGCTGTAGAAGATAGATGACTGCTAGAAGATTTACAATAAAGCTACACTTAATCAGTCAACCAGTTTATTTTGGCTTGAAAACTGTGAAGTAAGACAAAGGTTTATAAAACTTCAAAGAGTATGGTAGATTATTTAGATTGAGCTTCTCTGAGAAAGGGTGACACTGCTCAGCTCTAACACTGCTTCCCTGCACTGCTCCTTGGTGCAAGTCGAGGCTGTGGCACTGTTTCTGCCTCTGGGGTCTGACTGTGAAGGGCAAGGGAGGGGGTAGGGGAGAAATATGCTTCTCCCAATAAACCCACTATCAAAGAAGCCAGATGGGTCTGCAGGTTTACCTGGGTATTAGTCATAACAAAGCATTGCATTGGAAAGGATTTAGACAGGAAAAATACGATTGATGGAAATTAATCCTGTATGAAGTAGCATGGAAAAACAACTCCAGGAGGAAACCAGACAGAAATTAGGCATATACTCTCCCACATGTTCCTAAATCAAGCATAAGCTGCAATACATCTATATGCAGTCCTTTCATATCTTTCATGGTGTGCAGCATCAATAGATATATAGAGACCTAAAGACAAACCAAGCGTGTTGCGAGAAGTGGTGCCGGTGATTCAGCGTGTGGTACTATCACTGCTCTACTGCTGTTCAGCTCCGGTGAGTCAGGGATAACTGTATAGCTGGACATATCATTTTCAGAAGATATATAAAACTTTGGCAAGCTTATTTGCAAATACTGTGTTTTCATTTAAAAAGTTATTCAATCTTAAATAACTTACCGTTTAAGAAACTTTAAATCCCTGTCACTAAATTTCCACTAAAACTGTAAATAAATTTCACGTCGTATGAAATATTTGAGGCTGAAATAGTCACGTGAGGCCATTTGGTTTAAATACTCTGAACTCTGAGAACCACAGTACACAGTTCCACAACTCAGCTTTATATGCAAATATGAATTTCATATTGCCTGAAAATTAGAAACTAATTGATTTGAATTAGAGTTAAGACATGAATAATACATTTAAATAACACCATGAACTGTCCATAAATCTGAGATAGCTAGTAGTACAATTTCATCCAAGAGAAAGAGTTTGAAATATGTAATAGGACAGATGCTGAATTGTGAACAGATATCCTTTCTTAGTGGCTGACTGGGTTTGAGTTCATGTTGTTCAGAAGATACATGTGAATGTTTTGCTACAGCTGAAAGAAATGAACTATATCCAATAGATCCTTTCTCATACAGAATACATCAAAAAGACAATGCCAGAATCTATGAATTGCTTAGACAGAAGATTCTTCAAAATTAGCCTTCCATGAAAGCAATTGTTCCATCATTGTCTTAAAATGAGCCAAGAGGTAAGCATATCATCCTTACGTGAAGTTGCACTATGGTACACACATTTTCTCCACAGATTTATAGTACTGTGATGCAAAACTTAGCTTTTATCTCAAAGGACTCTCCAAGAAAAATAAAATCCAAGCCATGCTGGGACACTACCTTGTCTCCTCTGAAACACAGCTGCAGAAGAGAGTCACAACTGTTTACAAGGTCCAACAGGACTACTTACAAATTGACGTCAGTGAAACCAAGCCTCTTGTCACCAAATTCATTTGGTAAAGATAACAAAGCAAAGGCCTTGACAACTCCTGAAAGTGCTATAGTAATCTTACAATTAAAGGATTACAACTTTACTTTGGTGGTCTCATGTTTAGAAGACTCTAATTGCACAGGGAAAGCACTACAATAAGAGCTCATGTTCAAATACCAGCTTTGCTTCAGAGTCTGGGTGATCTTCAAGTCAACATCACCATCCATTTTAGTCTACCTTCCTGCAAAAGAGAAGGAAAATCCCCCTCACTTTTGCAGAGAATGTTGTGAGGCTTAATTTTATGGGCTTGTGAAGTTATTTGGATAATAAAGGAGAACGAGCCATAGGAGAATAATGATGTTATAAGTCAGGGTGTTCCAACCACATCAAACTATGGCATTAGTTACGTATTGCTGTGAGGAAAGCAAGTGATAGAAATAGATCAGCTACGTTCACATCAGACAAAACCACTTCTCTAGAGTGCTAACAGCAAGTATTGCCCAGATATCACGTTCAAGTGAACCGCATAAAAACTAGATAAAAATGGAGAAATATCAACAAGGCCAGATCTCTTTTAAATTTTATTCTGACTGGACGGCAAGATATTTTAGGTAAAGGTCATGTAGCAGTCATCCTATAAAAATGTGCATAGTTAAATGTGTTACATAGTCCTGCAAACAATTGTTTATATGGTGATGGCCTGAATGTCAGCAGCACAATCGCTCTCAATTCCTATCAGATAGGCAATGGAGGCTCTAGTTGCTCATCAGTGGAAGTTCTAGCAATAACTGGCAGATGTGAAAAACAGCAACACTTTGTTAACACTCTCGATACAAAGCTGTAAGTCAAATTTTCAGAACTGCCCTTTTTCCCAGCAAGATTTCAATTGCTTGAAAGGGGAGAGTGAAACTGAGATGGTATGTGGCCAGTGAAAAGACATCTCCCTGAATGATCTTGAAATGTTAGTAGGCAATGGTGTGAACACAACTAGTGGCATTGCAGCATGCTGTAAAGGTACTACACTACTCATAGTGTAGCCCTTGCATTACACTGTGCCATAGGCAGCACCTTACACTGAGAGGATGCTGCCTGCAGGCCAGCTGGAGGTCACCATTCACACCATTCACAGGCCTCATAGTTGCTGATACTGGTACAGAAAGGAGGTATGGTCCTTCTGAGGCTAGGGCCCTTTTCAGGGCCTTGAAGATCAAGAAATTAAGCAAGAAACTAGTGAAACTGTACTGGCTTTGTACATTTTTAGCTTTACAGATAAGATTAGGATCCATGTTCAGAACCGAAGTTTCTGGCTGGGTATTAGACTTACCTACTCAGAGAATTGCATGGCCTTGAGATGAAAAAAATGTAGAAAAGAGCAAAATTGTCTGTCCTAGGGAAAGGAGGCAAGGAGGGACATCTGGCCAGCCGGGGATGCAGATAGAGCACTTGCTCTATCTGAGTTCCAAGGATGGACCCACTTTGAGATACATGACCAAGGACCAGTGGATTGTTTTGCAAGTGCTGGAACAAGAAAAGCTAAGTATGTTTAATTCTCTGTTCATGAAACACATCTGCCCTAAGTGAGGGAAGGTGAAAACCATCATCCCCTCTAGTCGGTTTGTATGGGTTTGCCAAGTTCACCCTGCATTCAGTCACTCTCTGCTGGGGAAATGAGCCCTTGCCACATGTATTTCTACTCTGTCTTTTCATCTATTGAAGGCCACTGGAGACTCCTTGCATGCTACATAAATGCTGCAGACTTGGAGAGAATTCACAGATGGAGAGGAAAAGGTATAATCCCAATGTTTTGCGAGACCATCGGCACCATAGTCCCTGTAGCTCAGAGACCAACAAGAGCCATAGGTCTCTGTAAAAGGGTTGATAATTTGCTTTAGCATGAAGGTGGCCCATTCTGCTCTAATTTTGAAACTGGAGATAACTACAACAGGACTGGGAATTTTACAGAAAATGAAATCTAGCCCATGTGCTGCGTGGGAAAGATGTGTTACAAGGGCAGACAGAGAAATGAGAAAGGATGACAAAGTTTCAAAATAAATTCAATTGTAGATAAGTATATCTGACACACAAGCACTTCTGACAACAGAAACTCACATTTACATCCTCTGAAACTTCAAGGTAATATTTCTTATTGTTTTTCAACACAGCATTTTCTCCAAGTGCCATTTTGAGAATGGACATCAGTCTTTCTTACAACACTCTTTAATGAGACTATTTTGGTAATATTTTTCTCTCTGAATTTCCTGTACTCATTAATTCAAGAAACTGAGCATGATATATTGTGGTGTTATGTAACCACACAATACAAACGTGCAGATTAGACACTACTCAGTAAGAGCAAGTCATTTCCATAGACAAGGAAAAGAAGCAACAATTCTGAAGAATAAATAAATATTGCAACAATGTATGTATTACAGTTAAAATGTCCTATAAATGACTAAATGAGCACACTGTTTTTAAAGAGAACTTTCCTTTGTTCCGTAACCACAAATGTATGAGTAAACGCCAAACTTTCATCGTAAGAGACATTAAAATAGAAAAAAAATGATGGCATTTACCTTACTATACGGAAGGCTACATATCTCAGTACAGTGGTGGTATCCAACATGCTTATCTGCACTCCCACTTGACTCTACATCTGTCTAGCTACCCAGGAGAATGATGCATCTGGAAAGGTTGAATAGGCCAAGGGAGTTGACATATATTTTGCAATGTTCTTGAGAAAACTTACTGGAGAGGGGTCAACATGTTTTTTTTTCTTGCATCTATTTGGATTAAATAAAAACATATTGTATGTTTTTTGAACACTCAAATCTGTTTTTCACTAGGAGTGCAGAAGCATATTTGAAAGCGTTTGCTTTGAAGAACCTTGGAAGGGGAATGCTTGAGAGGGCATATTAAGAGGGTTAGTACTGGGCAACAGACGTAGACAAAAAGAAACAGAACAGGTTTCTGATAGAACAGATTACAGCAGTAAATGCTTTCTGAACAAGTTTTACAGTTACAGCTGAAGAATTAGCATTGTTTTTTATGGAAAGAACTATGAAAAAATCTTTATCAGGGCAAAATGAGCAAAGAATATAGTGAGTAAAAGATTTTAAAATATTGAATAAAAAAGAGAAGTACATTTCTATATTCTTTAAAGATCAAATACTGTATGAGGAAAAATCACATGCACAAGCATTACTGTGTTTCAGTAGCCTGAGCTATTTTCCTCCTTATTAGGTTGCTGACCCACAGAGTGGACAGAAGCAAAGCTTTGTTCATTTGCTTTAAAAAGTCAGTGAGAGTAAGACCTAAGAGAAATCTGATAACTTGCACTGTGATTAAGACCAGTTGGTGATGGCCTCCAAATCTTAATACCTCTAGTTTAATAACTGTGAGAACTGAACAGATCTTTGTAAATCAATGAGTCCACCAGGATTTGTAGAGCAGGATGTTTTACCTGCCAAGTGGTTTCTCTTCATTGCCTGGAAGAGAAAATTTAGCTCTCCTGCCTCATTATACTTTCTATTGTTTTCTCAAATTTAAATAGTATAGTTCAAATAAGAAATTACTATCTCTGCAGCTATGGAAGAAGATATCTCAGTAAAAAGCTGGTTAAGCACTTAACAAAAATCCTGTATTTGAATGCCTAGCCAGTAACTTCTATTCCATTGGTTTAACTTTAACTATGGAAATAAATGAGTATTTCTGGACCAGTCTTGAACCCTCACAGAAATGCAGAACAGTTGTCATTGTTAAGGAATAGATATTCAGCAACAGTCACATCTCTGGTAGCTCATACTCTGACCAGGTGTTCTTTTACATTTGAAACAGATCTGAAATCGAAACACAGAGAACTCATTTCAAAATAGTTAAGAAGACGATCCGACAACACTGCCACAGGACGTCTGCCACACTTACTGTTGTAAACATAAAGTTAGGCAAACAGCTCAGTTCTTGCCTCATAATGTAGCTGAAGACGCTGACCCAATGAGACACATCATTTCAGATCATTTTTCCACTTACAAGAACAACTGTAAAATCAATTTTTTTTACGGAAAAAACCCCCACAAATGGACAGCAAATTTTAAACCTATGTGAACTCAAATCATCCCATTTAGCATCCAATGACATTAATTTAAATAAACTACAACAGCATCCTTTGATTAAATGGCATAGTCCAGGGCAGCGTCAGCGAGAATTGGAAGGTTGGAGAATTTTTTCTATGTCAGCCTTGGGAATTACAGACTGTTTTTTATTTCCTTTTGCTCTGTTTTGTTTTAAACTTTACCATTCTATTAATGGATCTACCTAATGATTCAAAGATTTATTCATAATTAATGTGTTTTGCAGCTACAGCATTCAGCAACTAGTGATTTCAGAAAGTTAATTTACACATCAGTTATTCACTACCAGGCTTGCTCGGCTGGATCTAGTCCAAACCTAACAAGAGGGTCAAATTTCAATATTTCAACCAGATCATAAACTTTCTCAAATTTGATTGCTTGAAGCGGCAAAGCTTCTAGTTTCCATATTAACCAGCAGACGTTCTTTAAAAGAGGCAACCGTGGATTATTTAAAATACCTGGAAACTTCCCTCTACGTCTCTTGGTGCGAGGTGGCCAGCATAAAGGTTGCAGGCTTGTTCCCCCATGTCAGTAAAGGCAGGAGCCCCACAGCCATGAGAGAATCCCACATTCTGGTGTATGTGAGCACTTCAGGAGAGGTTAATGAACCCCCAAAGCCCTTCATCTATGTCCAAAGCAGCAGTAAATCAATATTACATAGAGATGCTAAGAGAGCCAAGGAAGCAAGGGTCAGAGATAGGATTAATATGTAAGTATCTGTTGTTCACTTCTGTATTTTTTCCCCACTTACCAACACTTGTTTTCAAAGTCAAAAGGCTGTGCTCCTTCAGGATGCTGTGAGCAGGGATTTTTCAGCAACCTTAAGGCTGTAAGTGACAATGTTCATGGCATGGCTTAGAGCTCTTTAAGTTGTTGGAGAAGGCCACATGCTCGGGTTTCTTTCACTCCACTGATCTATACGGGAGCAGACTTTATATAGCAGTGACCTGGGGCATAAAACTCAGTCCCAGAGAAAAATCAAAACCTTCTCCCTTCTCCCATTAGCAAAAGCAAGTTAACTTCATCAGTTAAAGAAACACAAGGGTAGGCACAGCGAAGAACTGGGACACTGTAAATGGCTTTCCATGCCCCAAAAGCCAACTCTGATTCCATTTAAAACACCTCTGAAATCTATCATCTACATCGTCTTGCATTTCTGAACTACGGACATCTGTACCCAGATGTGACACTCTCCCTGCCACAGTTCCCAGGACACGACACACTAAGTCCAGCCAGAGCAGCGGGATCCGGGAGTCACTCAGCACCCCAGCTTGTTTGCTCTGATGGGAATACTAAGTACTTAAACACAGGTATTTTTGTTACCGAGCCACTTTGCCTGAAAACACCGGGAGACAATTATGTTGAAGAAGATGCCATTACCCAGAGGTACTTTCTGAAAGAAATAGTATGTTAGAGGTCTGAATCACTCATCTGAGTAAAGGCCTTGCCCCTGGGGGGAGGGGATGCGTGAGCTGTTTGCAAGGTCTTCCAAATGTCTCCTCCGACCTAGGAGCCGGGCTTTGATCTGCCCGGGATGACAGTAAGCCAAACTGTCTCTCATTCAAATGAATCTGCCAGACAGTTGGGAGACATTCCACAAAGGGTCACCAGCAAGGGCTGCCGAGGAGGGCGACTCCAGCCCATGCTCCTTTATAATATCTCCTCACCGCCTCATCTGTCTGCCGAACAGGCCTGCTGTGATTTCCCCCCACATTCAGACTCAATTTGTATGCAAATCCTCCCTCATTTGTTCTTGCTCCCTTCAGAAAGGACAAATTTAGTATAATAACTGTAATTGCTTTAATAACATGAAAAAAACGACACCTTTATGGGACCAACAATCAAAGACTGAAATTGTAACACAGCATGACAGGTGTGGAGGCATGCCACCATTACCGATTTTCCCATTTCAGTATTTCTTTCATCATCTTGAAAAGTGCTTATCTCAATAAGTCAGGCATGGCCAGCTTGTGGCTCTTGAACCCCATGCAGTTCACAATTTATGCACAGCTCCCATGCTAAAGGCACGTCACTGGTTAGCTGTGGGGCTCTGCAGGGTGATTTGAGTCCCTCCCTAGAGGAAGAAATGGGTCAGTATGGCCTGGCAAGGTAGAATGACTATCAATACTTCCTCAGACTGGCTTCTCCCCTCAGCTCTATTATGTCCATGTTTAATATCTTATGGTCTACAGGTCATCGACTCAGGCAGAAAATTATCCCTGCTACATATCATAGAGCCAGAGGTCACAGTGCCCATTCACAGTGCTGGCCTCTATCCCCAATCGCACTAAGCTAACCTTTTACATCCCTTCTGCTGATCTAGGCCATATCTGCTCTTGGCATCCATCTCTATGGAAAAGGAAAATGAATGGACAAGTAATTTTTCAAGCACAGCTACCTTTCTCTTTCTCAAACCTAACATAGCCAACTTTTTCTGGTTTAATTTCAAGATTAGCCAATGAGAATCCATTTTCAGCATCAGTCAGTTGCACCTGGGCATGTCTGATCTTGTTTTTTAGTTAAAATCTTACCCTTTAACTAAGACAGTTACATTTCCTAGTTGCTATTTTCATCATACTCTGCAGCTTTAATCATAAAACTGAACCTTGGAGCTAGTCTTACTGCAATTACTCCTGCTTTAGTAAAAGATAAACCCATCAAAGATGAGCTATTGCATGAATCAGAGTTGTCTGCTGGCTTAACACCGATAACAAGATCCAAACCAAAACATGCCATTAACATATAAATGAAGAAAGATGGTGAGAAATGGGACTTGACGCACACTCAGGAGGAGACAGGCCACAATACTGTGCCTCATCTGTAGACAACTGCAAATGGACCGATCCCTTTGAGTGTCAGGAGACCTCTCCTGTCACAATGGCCTAAGTGGTCTTGCCTAGACCCCTGCTGCTACACCTGCCTAGACAGCCACTCCGAGGGCACACTTGCATGATACAGGAGGGAATTGTGTACACAGCTGTGAACATCCAGGGCTTTTTTAAGCATTACATGCAAGCAGGAATTAAAGGATCAGATCACTAACCAGAAACATGGACTAGTAGTGGGCTTAACCACCTCCTTCAGGCCTTAATTAGGTTAGACGTGAAGTGGTTCCCACAGATGATCTGCTTGAGAACATGCAAATCATCAGTATCCAGATATTATAAAAAGCCAATCTTAAAAGAGGAAATAGTTTGTCTTCTGTTTAATTTGGCCCAAACCTAAAGGCAAAATTGCATGTTGAATCTCTCAAAAGCAACCAGAACAACAAGGTTCATCTTCCCAAAGACGTTTTATCGAAGATTTCTCCTCAGTGTTGAAAAGGGAAGAAACAAACAAGATTTCTCCTCTACAAACATTGCATGCATTTTCTTTAATGTCTAAGTTACTATCAGCTTATCAAAACACCACACAACATTTGACCTTGATATTAAAATTATTTGGAGATTAAAAGCAAGCACTAAAAATAGGCATGGTATTTATATAGTCCATTATAGTAGCCTATATAGTACTGACACCTCTCAGGGGAGACAGGACTGAAACAAATCTCAGGTTCACACATCAGAACAAGGGAATAAAAGACAAATCAAGAAGAGAAAAGAAAAAGCTGAATTTCTGATCTTAGAGCCAGCAGAACCAGGAACATTCCTGATAGCCCTAAAGCCTTTGATGCTTGAACGTTAGGTACTCTTGATGCTATGGGAGGAAAAAAAAAAAGTGCTCTTTAATCTGAAAGTGAACACTAAAGTCAGTTTGTTATGTAAATGAAATGAGAACCCCAACAACAAAATCTCAACAACATACTGCTATCTTTGGGTAAACATTTGTTTGTAATATCTTTTAAAAATAATACTGTCAACTTCGGTGATTGACGATTTCACCCTATTTATCACTGACAACTAGAATTATTTTTTCAGCTGTGGATCATGTTAATTGTGGAAGCTAATAGATAGGAATGTGAGGTAAATGGTCTCAATACCTTTAATATATGTGATGACTTTACCAGACGTGCAGTACTGTATTTACTGTAACCAAAAGGTCATGCTCTATATTTTAAAGGTAAACAGTGAGCTTCTCTGCATCAGTCACACTGCTGCAAATTATGTATGAAAATATTTTTGGAAAAGGCAATTAGGATTCTCTCTTTCTCTTTTTTTTTAAATTAATCTTAGTTTCACATGCTTCAGAAAAGGCTTTCAACTTAAACCGAGATGTGTAAACCAGGGAGGATTACAACTATCTGGCTGGCAAACAGGGCATTTTAATAAGGGTGAACTAAGGCTGTTATAATTTACCTTATTGACAATGAATGCTCTTTTCTACAGCAAGGTAAATATTGAGGAAATGGTGAGATTGCATTGTGCATTTCAGTATTAAATAGAAAAGCAATTTCATAGATACTGTGGTTTAGAAACACTGTTACCTTTAAGTGGTGAAATCTCGTTCACATCTTAAATCTCTATGTCTTACAAAGAGTAAGTACTTCACTTTACATGTGAACTCTATAATAAAACAGTTCTGATACAGTTTGGTTAATAGACATTTGCTGTTACAAGCATTAAAAATACATCAGCAGAAATGTGGACTTCGAAAGGTATACACTACTACTACTATATAGGAGTCCAAAAAAGGAATCTTTTGGAATTAAGGAAAAGGAATAATTTGGGGGTATAATCTCCTCTGAGAATATACTATCAAAAATTTTAGTATGTACAGTCTGCTATGATATGCATATGATGCTTGTGTTTCAAAAAGCAGCAAGATATATGTTAGCGGAAAATGGATATGTGCTTTCACGTAAATGTGATGAGGTGACACCGGAAAGGAAATGCTGTTTTAGCATGTGCTAACAGAATGCAGAATGGATTAATTTCTATAAAAGAAATTTTTAGAGTGCCAACCTTAACACACAGCAGGAATTGTTGCTTTAAAGCGGCTGTGTCAAAGTTGACAGGCCCAAAATGTAACCTACCATAAAATTAAACTTTTTACGAAATGCCCTTTTGATCTTGAAAAATCTATCAACCTTCCAAATCCAAGGCTGTCACATTGTTAAAATACCAGATACTTTGCTGTGTGGACATTAAATTTAGGTTTGGTTTTGCAACATGCATATGCAAGTTGTGATTTTGCTCTCTCCTCCACACTATCTTTGGGACTATGCAAGATATTCATAGCATTTAAACAGTACCAGATCTTTTATTCGGGACTTCCATGACTTAGAATTTCAGTTAGCAGCAATTTATAACAAAGGGATAACATGAGACCTCTATACTGCAAAGGTAAATGTCTCCTTAGGAGGAGGACAATTGTTCTTCATTCATGAAAGTTGCCAAACAACAAAAGGATTTATTTTTATCTTGTTTGGCTTAATACATACAAATACTTTCCAGTGCATGCTGAAATGCAATAAATTATAGTTACATGGTATAGCAAAAAAAAAAAAAAACCAACAACCCCCCCCCCTCCCCCCAAACAACAGCGTTTCACTTTTTCAAGGTGACAGGTACAAGAAAGAGAACTGTTATTGCTCGTTTTGTTTTTTGGCATTTTTAGCTCAAACTCTAATAGGTAGAATTAAGAAAATTAATTGTGAATTGCTTTCTTTATATTGCACACAATCATAATAGAAAGCTACAATTCATGTCTATCTTATTAGCATGTGGCAGGTTCAAAAATACATACAGAGTTTTCATATGAGAGGTAATGTTTCTTTATTTAGAAATTAATGATACAACAGCTTTTCCTTACAAATATGCTTTTTATCAAAAATAAGCTTTTTTCAGGCAATGATTTTCTCCTTTCCCATAATAGTAGTATGGTTGGGCATGGATTTCATGTCACCCCTCCTCTTCACACGTTAAATACCTACTTAGCTTTTCCTATTTATCCTAAATGACCACAGGACCTTTTGCTAAGCACTCCTATTGGTTTTACTGTAAACCTGCCAACCAGATGATTACAATCTGTCCCTTCTGTTTTCACAGCCTTATTGCCACAGACAACTGGGGCTGCATGGACTGTTAGCACCAATACTCACATTTAAAAACCTACCTTCTCTAGACAGTTTCAGTGATGTAAAAAGGAAGGCATATGTAAGACACATCATAAGTGGAAGTGCTCGACGTGCCTGGTGCACAAACGTTCATTCCACATATGAGGCTGTCCTGAATATATTCCACCCAAGAACACCAGAATACCACACGCTACATTTTTCTATGAAATCTGGTGAAAAATAGCAGGATACATAACATAATTCTGGCTTCTTAAAAAAATAACTCGAATGAAAGCCAAAATACGTTATAAGTAGCTAGGATTAAGCACAGATTTCTCACAATAACTAGTTAAATTAGACCTGATCTTCAGACCAACCCACACAATAGTTACTCAGCTCACCCATGCTGGCTGAGCATGGAGAGATGGCTGAGCATGATCTTCACCTAACAGAATTCAGCAGCCCTACTTGATTTCAGGGGTCCTTTTTGACTCTGGAGACTGAAAAGGTACAGTTTTTGTTCTCGTGTAGGAGATGGAGGGCTCTCTCATCCCTGTGTTAATCTAGGCCCTGGATGACTAACCCCACAGCTGACACAAACAGATGTTTTTACTTGTTTGAACTATTAGGTCAAAGGGCTAATGAGCTAATGAAAATTCTTTGAAGATCTATCAAATGAGACATGATTAGTAGATTTTCAGGCCCTACTCATATGAAAGAAAAGAATGAAGAAAATATTCTGCATTTACAAATCTACTTCCATCCAAGTCTTGGATAAGAGGCAGATTTAAAAATAAAAAAATAAAAAAAACATACGTACTTCAAGAGCTGAATCAGGAATCTCCAGTCTGGCTGAGCAGTGCTGTACTTCCATCAGCTATGTTACAACTTGCATTATGAGCATCTTTTCTACTCAAACAATGTGTGACAGAATAACATTAAGATTACGTTGTCTCAGCAAGTTTTTTTATTTTTCCCTATAGTATTTTTCTTTGCTCAACTTTTTTCATGTTTTCCTTGGTATATGTCCTGTACCGTGTCAATGTATTTAAAAATATGTTCTAGTCATATAAACATGTCCCTCAATTTAACATTTGGGATAACTGTATGAGGATTATTCCAAGCTGTGTTCCAGCAATAAATCCACAATGTATTTCAGAAATATTTCCAGAGTAACAACACCTTACTGTAGATATCAATCAACCAATTTTTGGAGGTTTATGTGTACCTATGTATAATTTAGCAATTATTATACAGTAGTTATTTGTTTTCATCTAGGAGTAAGTAACTTACTCTGAAGATTCCATATCAAGGTAATAAACCATGCTCCCAAACCGGTTAATGCTGAAGAAATCCAAACTTAGCAACTCAACTCTACACAGTGTTTATTTTCATTTTGTTTTTGATAGTGGAAATCGTGTATAAATCACAAACGGTACAAGTTTCTCATGTCTGGCAGTTGTCCACATGAATAGGTCAACTACTGTGTATAGACACTGTATTTTTAGTATAAAGTCAAGATAATATGGCAGTTAACTAATACTCTCAACTACAGTAAAGATACAAACTTTTGTAATATAAATTAATTGCCATTACAAAAAGGCAACTGTATTAACTAATACGGTACAAAAATCTGCAACTTCTATAAATACAAGGAAATGCAAGAAGTTAAATGAAATAATACATCACAGATTTCTGTAAAGCGCATTTGAATAGGCAAGCTAAGATACACATGGAACATTATACAGCAAGAAAGAATATCAAAACCCACTAAGATTTAACTTTTTTTTCCATACAGATGCTAGAAGTACAAGTACAGGACACGACATGGAAGCAGTGGGATTACCAGCTAGGAAGGGGTAGACAAAGAAGTCTTATTGACAAGTTGTAAAGCATTAGGCAGCAGACAGAAGCCTGTCAAAACCAGCTGTTGTTGGATACTGATTGATAATGTTTTCATTCTGACGGCTGAAACACTGCAGACAGCCACAGGTCTGAGAAGAAGCCCAATGTGGGCACATACACATACACACACATACACACACAAAGTAATTCAACAGATGTCTAAAGAACATTAAAGCACAATATCTTTTTTAAAAAGACAATGTTCACTCCTTAATGAACTTGCATGGAAAGTAGAGCCTAGTGCCCAAGTTTATTTCATCTAAGTGATGAACACATGTGAAAAGATAAAAAAGCAAATGAGATTGGTCATCTGAATGAAAACTGCATGGTGCTCACATATTCTACCATAGCCATAGTATTCAAGAACACTTTAGACAAGGAAGTGCGACAGGAGTTGCTATGAACTTTTTTAATCCCTTCATAAAAAGGTGAAGGTGTTTAGACATTAAAAAGGTACACATCATTTAAGTCCATCCACAACACAAAACCACAAAAGAACTACATTCAAAGTAAAGTTAAGTGTTGGTCTTAGCCATAATCAGTTATGAGGTATTGTTTCAACCTGTGGTAAGGAATGATCACTATATTAGTAAGAATAAGCATATTTAAAATCATTTCGAAAACAATCACTGCTCCTGTGCAGTTGGTATTTTCCTAAAGAAAAAGCATTAAGCATCAAAAGGTCCTTGTCTAACTACATTGGCATATGCCAAAGCCATGCCTCTTTGACTAGTTGGGCCTTTTAGATGTTAGCCACGTAGCACCTTCCAACAGTGCATACTTGGGAAATCATAACCAAAATATAAATCAAAAAACCTAAAATCTTTGGGCCAGACTCCCTGACGATACAAATAAGTACAGTTCCAAGAATTCAGTACAGCGGGGATTATTTTCACTTGTGCCTTTGGTCCCTCACTTTAATACTGGAAAGCAGGGGAAAAATAGTAAAAACATTTTACCTCTCACCTTCTAACTAATGTTAAATGAAAAAGCAGTAAAAGCTCTGAATCCCTCTTTTTGCCTCCCCAAACTGCCTGCCTTCTCCTGGAAAATACCTCTCTGACCCCTCCCCACCATTTCTTTCTTGTCATTGTCCCTAAAAAGGACAGAAATCTGGGGACCTTGTAGAAATCTGGGGACTCTGTATTTGCTCATGTTAGCTGAGAGTCTGGAACTCTAAATCAGATCCAGTTCCTCTTTAAACTCAGGAAAAGGAGCCTCCTTAAGCCACACAAGAGAAAGTGATGGGCAGCTGGGTTGCTTCTAAATTGTACAGAGAGAACTGGAACCAACATGGGGCTCCTCAGTCTGCATTTTAAAATGAACGATTCCAGTTCTTGGGTATTTCCAAGAGTCTGAGGACTGAGGAGATTGACCTGGCAGGAAGGAGAAGAAAAACAAAGCAAGAAGAGACGTCCTTCAGGCTTATGAGCAAAGCTTTCTGGCTATTCTATTACAAAATTAAACAAGGAGCTTACCAGTTTCCCCAGCTTCATTCTGATAATAGGAAGTGAGTTGAAACAGTGATTATCAGGCCATGCATTTGGGCAGATAGAGTTCTGAAGGAGCAAGCCAAGAAATCCATGGAAATTAAAAAGTAAACAAAAAGCTATAAAAACATTTTGTTTAACAAAGAGTATAATTACAAATAATAGAGAAACGGCTTTTATAAGCCTTTATAAGCTGATCCTTGCTATTTTTTTTATTCTCAAATAAACTAGTGAGAAAATACAATATACTTTAAACTTAAAAAGTAAATGTTCAGAGTGGAAGGATACGTTGCTTAAAGCCCTGAAAATTGATTTACAAGTTTAAACACATGAGAAGCAGAATCAGTGAAGGACCTTTGGCACATCACTACAGTTTGTGTTTGCAGACACTTATGCACATGGGGAGCTGAATGCACAAGGCACAACATTCAAGGCGTGCACCAGTCCAGTGACCGGTTCGCACATACCCTGTTGTGACTGACTTAGTTGTGAACCACTGACCTGGCACATTTCTTTAACAGACCAAACTGGTTTATATGGTTTTAAAAACCAACAGAAGGCAGCCAAAAAACTGCAAACCTACAGTGGGGAAAACTTGGAAAGAGGAAATATGCACTGTGTTACTGCAACCAAATGGGATTTTTCCAAATATATTACAAATGTTCTATCCAGTGAATACTATTTTGTCTTCTAAGTAACATTCAGCCCAGAGGAAGTTTTAGAGAACAAGTTATAAATCCTTGAATAGAGAAGCTTATAATACCAACACTGGCAGGCCCTTAATTGTGGTATAGATAGATGCCTTGGCACTGTTACGATAACAGCAGTACTCTCTGAGCAAATGATACAGGAGGCAATCCTTATTTAAAATCAGTCACACGTCAAACTAGTAACAAAGCATGCCTCCACAGCTGATTTATGAGACATTTGCTTTGCTCCTCTTCACGAAAAACTAGTTTCAGTGAAAGTTATTACTTTATCCCACTTCTGTATATTTACTACAATGTTGTTACTTAGACCATCTTTTTTGTCACCTATTCTTAACAAATACTGCTACCTGCACATACATCTGTGCCTTAATTTCCTCTTCGGGAAACTTCCACCAAAATAATGTTTTATGCCTTTGACAAGGTTATGCATTAGGTTTTAGAAGAGGAATCAACCAACACGTCAATTATATTTTCATTTAGCAAAACTCCAGACTAAACTGTGCATTAACAAGAAACTCCTTGCTTTTAAAGGTATCATACATCAAGATTCTCAGTGGCTGTGCTTTCTAGACATACTGGGGGGTCAGTAAACAAGCTAATACAAATTAGTCTTACAAATCCCTAAGACATTAGTTATTTTTAAAAGCCAAGATAGCAGTTAGAATTCCTCCTTTACAGACTATGTTATTTTTGTGCGTGCAAAATTTCTTATCAAGGATGACGACAACGCAAGAAAGCAACATGCAGTGTGCAGAACTAGTGGTAAACAAAGAGGAACTCCCTATTTCAGTAGTGTAGACAATTTTACTGGAAATAATCATGTACCTGATTCACAGAGTGTTTAATTTAACAAAAGGGCATTCTGCACTAACTGTGTATGAACAATGTATCATAGCACAGTCTTGATACCACACCACAATTAAGCTGTGAGCAGAATGAACAGGTACAGTGATGACCGGAGAACCACTCTTCTCTCTTGCGTTTCACATTCTTGAAGGTTCGAAGTCTCTCTCTTCCAGTAAGTTTATTAGAAGGGAGAAGCTGTCTTTTACTGCCTCCATATCATCCAAGGAGCAGGGTTTAAGGATCCAGCGCTTTCCACGTGCAAGTGGCTCAAGTTCAAAATATTTTTTGATCTATTAAAAAAGAAAAAGAAAAATCTATTAATAACACAGTGACAACATTTTTTTTTTTTTTAAGATGAGAGAGACAAAAAAAATCACCCCAAACTAACATTTAGAAGATCAAGGATAGTCATTTTTAGAATCCTACTCACAGCTGTTCTTATAATATAGGTTATATGTTGTGACCTGAAAGTGTTTTCTTTCAGGGTGAGTGACCTGCTTGGAAGCTACCATTCTACCAGTACATTTAACAGCATGGGAGGTCTGGGGAAGAATTATACACACTTAGGACAGAGCAAAGCACACGAAGCAAGTGTTCAGAAAAAAATAATAATAAAAACAAAAAATCAAAAAAATGACAAAACAGCAAAAATAACAGTAAGAAAGTTTAGGTTAGGTTTGTACTTTAACATTAAGGCTGTATGTTTCATCATACTGTTATTGGTAAACATTTGAGATCGATTAGTCTGGTAAGAAATTTTGTAGCAACAGTAACTGTCAAAAATTTACAAATCTTAAACATTCCATGCAAAGGTAAACAATAGTAAGGGGTTTCTTAATGACCTTGAGAGCAGTAGAAAAATAAAAATTCTTCCAAAATCAGTTACATTTTTTAATTAAACAGAGAAAACTAGAATACTAATTTGATTAGAATAGTAGCAAGTATTTTATGTGAGATACGATGGTTTTCTATGGTCTTCATTCAAAATCCAGTATATTCCAGGGGGCTTAAACTACTTACTAACAATAGGTAATATAATAGGAAACCCCTTAACTAAATTAATTCTGTTTGTATTTCTGCAGCAACCATGCAGCAAGGAGGCACAAGAATAAGGTATAATATAGAGTTACAAGCTATATGGTTATTATATGCCTTGACAAAACATACTGAAGAAGATGCAGTTTTTTGGAAAGACCAATCATCACTGACACTAATTACATCAAATATCAAGTCAGAAACACAGGCCCACCAAAAGAATGCAAAATAAAAGATTTTAACTTGGTATCATACTCCAGTCACTTTTCAAATTAGCAAGTACACTGTCAAATCTGATTTTTGATCCTATTCATGCTGCATGGAAAAAGACAGCAGTTTGCAGGCTATTCTGATCAACAGATTACATTAAGCTGTTTTCCTAAAACTTTTAGTCTTTGATAGTATTTGATCCAATAGCCTACTCACATCTGACTTGTCAAAATAGATATTTAGTTTTTCCATTGAAATCATATCCATCAATACTTGCTATTGTCAACAAACCAACAGAAATATTTGGTCCTAACTTAGTTTGCACATTCTTGTTCCTTATATTTCCTGCCAAAATATTCTTAATTTTCTCCTATCGCAGACTGAGCCACAAATATGCACAACAACAGAACAGTTACTTGTATTGTGGTAGGCAGCAGAGGCCCTAAGCAGGCAGCTGGAGCTGCACTGGGCTGGGCTGTGCGCAGAAAACAGAAAGAGGCTTCGAAAGCCCCAACAAGCTGCAAAGTCTCTATACAGCTCTTTAGAGTATCTGTACAACAGTTTTGTTTAACGAATAGTTCAGTCTGATAGAAGAAAACGATGGTAGTTGTATTAACCCACATAAATCACAATCCAGTTGCGCCAAGGCTGCAGGATTTCTGGTATTGTCTAGAAAAGAACTTTGATAGAGCTGCTAGTAACAGAGTTATCGGGAAGAAACCTGTGGCTTTGAGATGGGAACTACTGCTTCCCTCAGCCAAGATACAGATGAAACCTTTTTAAAATCTATTTCTAACGAAGTAGAAGGGTCTCAGAAATGACCTGCAAACATGTAGACAAAGAAGTGAGGAACTTGAAATTCACTCCCCCTTGGAAAAATTTCAGAAAATACACAAGTGGAAATAAATGGGTCCGACAAGAACCAGTGTTTTCATATCAGTGTTCCTATTCCTCAGCGTTATTATCACAGTGACACAGCAGTAACTGATCCGTTAGCATGGTTACATGTGATCAAAATATAAATACGAATCCCCATACGGGATGTAATGAGATGTCTTCTGTAGCTGAATTAGCACCCAGTTCAATTCGCCCCCCTTAGTATGTTAAATTAACGGCACTGATCATAGGGCTCGAGTAGCAGGGTAGAGAAGCACTCTCGCGAGTTTTAGTAACAGCCCCCCTGGCTGCTAAACCGGGGGGAAGTGAAAGCTGCACAAAACACAACAAAGCAAGGTTTCAGCGTAACTAGCTGATGAAGTAGCCTGCTGGTGTTAAGCTGACAAATATGGCTGAGTAATTGGAGATTTCTCGGACCTGCAACCTAGCGGATGTCCACCACACCCCCCCTACTGGAAGACTGTTGCCATCAGCCCCCTGAGTTCACTGAAATCTGTCCACAACCTTATTTACGTAGCCTCTGGAAATAAGGCTGTACCATATGAAGAAATGATCAGGAAAAGGTCATTACATTTTAATGAGACTACTTAGGTTTAAAAGCATTAAACATCTAGAAACGCATGCATAAGGAAATGATGGCAGCAAGCACAGTAGCACTGAGTCTTGTGCATTCGTGAGCAAATACAACATTGCTTACCAAGGTAGCCTCTAGCCAAGAAAAACACAATGACTTTAAGCTGTATTTCAGTGCCTGCAGACTCCAAGATATAACTGCTATTTCAGTAGTAAAACAGCTTCAATTTATTTAGTGAAACAAATTTTGCAGAGAAATTATTTATATGGATCTGAAATCTTGATTTTTACTATACTTTTTTTTTTTTAAACTATTTCTTGGTGTGTAATAAAAATGTAATAAAATCAGCAACGTGATGCCATCATTTTTCACATCTGACCATCAGGTCAGAGTCTCTGCAATAACAAGTCCTGAATGAACAGTAAAATTAAAAGTGATCATTAAGCAGCAGCTTTTAAAATGGGAAGTTTTGATAATGGCATTGTAGCATAATGGTTTGTATCCACATAAGCAGCAGCTATTTTAGGGCTACCTACAGAGAAAAGAATTTGCTAGATTACATGTCTCTAATCCAAACATAGGAAAAGAACACTAATCGGCTCATCAATATTAAATAACTAAAACAGAAGTAGCACAGAAGTGATCTTCCACAACCCAAGAGACACTTCATGGTATGTTACTGTATTTCCTCATTTAAACTTCACACTACAATGGAGTTTACTAAATACCTGAGTTTTGCAAACCAGCTCTACTGTTTTGAAACTTTCAGAAAGAAGTTTGCATATACACATATTTCCTCCTGCAATTTACTACAACATCCCCCCTTTTAAACGGAAGTCATCCAGTTCTAAAAACAAATGTTTTTTCAGACTTAAAAAGGAACCCACACAAGGGAGAAAACAATTACGCAAAAACAGACCAGCACACTCAGATGCCCAACGCTGTTTGTACAGTTGAGTTTTCCACTGGAGTGCTCTCTCCGCTCTCCATCCGCTTTCCTTCCCCTTTCCCTGTAGCTGCTTTCCGCCTGACGCTCATCACTCACACTTGTTCCTTTCTGGATTTTCTGCAGAGGATGCACACTAAACCATCACCAAAACGTCCAAGGGATGTTGAAATTCTGTGACCGCTTTACCTAGGTAGCTCTTGCAAATCCAGACACTTGGCAGTAACTATTTCACCGCTTCCTTAACTGCACTAGTACAAAAGAGGTCTGTTGCCAAGAGGTGCTCTTTTGTCCTCCTCTGTTGCGTAGCTGGTGAAAAGCTTTTTGACTGTTCGTGGATGCTGAGGCAAAACACGAAGACTCAAACATACTTCACACCGCTGACGCATCAGATATGCATTTACATAGTACCTTTGCATAATTATGTATTTATTTGGGGACTGCTAAGTATTTAAAATATAACCTTAGAGGAAAATACAGTCTATTAAATCCACATTATTTTAAGATGTCTTTACTACTGTTTTACAGGACCTCACTGTATGTCTTGACTCCACATGGGGGACTTGTTTTATAGAGAAGCTGACATTGTATTTTTGCCACATTTTGAAGTCAATAAAATCCAGCAATACCCATTTGCAATTATTCCCACTCTTCCCACACTCCACCCTCTAAGTCCTATTCTACTGGCACAATACACTAAGCACATGGTTACCAAACGTTGCTTAATCCATGTGCTAGAAAAGTCAAGACACAACAAAAGGATAGATGCCTAGAACCTCAGCTGGTGTAAATTAGCACAGCAGCGTGGAACGGATGTTACTACGTAACCGTAGTACTACCCTACCTATGTAAGCTGAGAACCAGTAGCGCTGAAAGCTTTTGCATGTTCTGTTATAGAACCTCATCTATCCAGTTCACAACACACACAAATACAAGGCATGCAGGAAAATTTAGTGTCTGTAATATAGGATTAAAGAGTCATTTCTGTTTTGTACTCAAAATCAATAAAACCCGTTTGAAAGTATTACTTTTCATCAGAATTCAAAATGTCAATACCAAATTTCATCAACACTTAAGAAAATTCCAATCCACTCTAACTAATCTGTTGTGAACAAATGTATGCTGCAGAGAGTAACATACACTAGCAGGCTTTATTCAGAGAATTTGGTGGATGAAAAAAATGTCTGTTATATTGAACAGTTTTACTGGGAACACTGGAATTAAAAAAAAAAAAAAAGTAATAATATGTGTACGTGATACCTAATCAAAAGCAGCACAACCATGTCATTCCTAAGGCAGTGTTCCCACTGGTCTGGATTTTTCAAAGACTTTTACAGGATTAAGCAAGGACCCCTACAAGCAGGTGACTGGTGGAGATAAAGTAAACTAAAATTTCCTAATTTGCTGAGTCCATAACATTAACCATTAAGGAATGGTGCATTCATTTACCCTAAATCTGCACAGACAAGAAATGCAGCAATAAAGGGAGATCTGAGTTCCCCATATGGACAGAGTAAATGTTTCTTTGGACTGTGATGCTGAGATCACATTTTCAGACATCATAAAAATCTGCCTTTTGGAGCAACTGTTTAGAAAACTCAAGAGAAAGAGGCAATTTTTGTTTGTACCCTGAGTACATGAACAACAAAAGAGCTGGCTGCAACTGTGACCAAAGCATGTTCATATTCAAAATATTTGGAGAAGAGAAAAAGCCAAAAAAATCCATTATGTAACATTAAGTTTTAAAAAGAGAAACTACATAAAATGAGTAACTTAAAGGAAATTAAGAGTGCAGCTAAAAAGGTAAAACGCTTGCAGGTGGCCTAGAAAAAAAAAACATAATTAGAGGCTCAGAGTATATTTATACTGCTATAGAAGACTTTAAAGGAAACAAAAAAAGAAATCTTTTAACTGTTGCAATAAAGGATGGTATTAGAGGTAACAGAAGTCATGTCTAAAGAAGGAAAACAGAAAAGAAAAGAAAGGAAATTCTGGCAAATTAAATAGAAACCACAAATGTTGACCTACTAACCATAGAGCGCAACCCATTGCTTAAAACACCACTGATGCTAAAAAGTACACTGAAATCCACTCCAGTTTATGTCAGTGTGCTAGTGAGCAAACTGCACAGCCTTGGGAGCAGCTACACAGGCTTTTCTGCTGATCCTGTTCTGAATATAGTGACTTACAAGAGTGGCTGGAATGGGTAGGTAGCAACTTCATTTTAAACCAACTAGTTGCACGAGTCAACACCTTCATGCCGTTCCCCTAAAAATCTGCTAATAACCTCTTCATCTGATACACCACTGGGCCAACAAGGACCTCATCTGATGAGAACAGCTGTTCTAACATTCAAAACTCTCAGCAAAGTTACGTAAGGTTTACTCTTCCTACAGAGACACTTCACATATTCCTATAGGGAGACTTCATTCATGCTTGCTCTCGTATGCTTCTTTACAGTAATGATCTTATCCACGTCTAGAAAACCCCCTGTAATGTACCTTTATCCAATAAACAATCCTCCTAAAACACCTGTACCTCGTATCTATTGAATCTATATGGAATACCTTGTATGCGACAAGGACAAGAATGAAACCTGCTTCAACTGATGCGAAGGGGTGGAGATACTACTGTCATCTGGAACAGACCTCTTCAGTAACCTGTTCACAAGGATATTTCTAGGAACACTATCTTGAGATTAAAATCAGACATAGAAACCCTCTTAAATTCTAGCTTTATAAAGTTACTTAATTGTCAACTGATCCTTATATGCCCAATGATTCTGAAGTCTGTACACACAATGTCAAAAATTTACAACAAAGTAATTAAAAACATATTATGATAATTGGAATGATGTAACCAATGTGCTTTTTTGTTTTTTGAAGTATGACCTGCTGAAGTAAAAACAAAAGAAAATCCAAGATTGTCTTCCTCATAATTCAGAATGATTCCTCTAAACCATATCTCAAAACCATCAGAAACCTTTTTGTAGAACTTCTCACAGGTAGTGATGGATGCCTTAGAAATTAGTATTACTAATTTGTACAGCTTTTCAATCTGTTTTAAATTTTGTTCCTTACAAAAGATTATCTGAAACACTTCCAGCTGAGCTTTGTACTTAGCTTCATAATAGACATGGCTGATATTTTTGGGTCACAAGTCTCTACAAGAAGGAATACAAACACAGGTACACATAATCCACAAAATAATTTACACAGCAGTTTGTAGAACAGATGCACTCTTTCATCCTGGTTATCTTTAGTGGCTACAAGACACTACACTTTTCAAACTGTAAGTGATTGCTTAAAGAAATGTATTTTAAAGAAGATTCGTAACTGTTCTGGATGAGGAAATAGGATGCCTGGCAAATTAGCATAGACTTGCTGTTCCAGACAGAGAGCATGCAGTACTTGCAAATGCAAGTGTGAGACAAGAGAAATGGAGAATAAGATAGAGAGCTGGAAGAAGAATATGGAGGGATACTTATGGAAAAATATCAAAATATTGTATAATCTATCACTATGGAGAGAGTGGAAGATTTTCAAAATGGATAGGCATTTTGTATACAGATATATACAGACACGTTGTGACAGGTCTGGGACAAATCAGATGGATGAGAATGAGGATAGAGAAGTGCTGAGGGTGCAAAAAGTACTACTGAGATTTGCACGAGGCACTGTATTTAGGTTAAAGCACAGATAGGCTTTGGGGAGCTACTAGCATCTATCAACTCTCTTCATGCAAGTCTTTACCAAAGCTACAAAGTACTATAGAGTATTAGTTTTTTTTTGGTTTTGGTTACTTTCTATTAATTCGTTCAAAAGAAATAGTAAGAATCAGGTAACTAGTAAAAAGATATATCTATACTTTGCCTTTCACGTTTTCTTCACCAAGAATATTCTGTTTAACTAAGTGTGTGCTTTTCCTACAACTGGAAGACATATAGATAACATGACAATGGTGGCAGCATATCTACATAGAGAAAACCAGACATCCAGATGAAGATTCATACAATCTGTGTTGGCTGGATAACCAAGATAGGCGCTCACAATGTCCAGTCCCACAGGGAGCAAAACAACATCCACTCGTGAGTGGAGAGTGAAATAATAAGGAGAGAGAAGGTATATTATGAGAAGAATGCAATTAAAGGACAGTAAAACATTTTCCCTTAACATCTACAGCTTCAATTACTTAATTTATTTTAAAGAATTAATTGGTAGAGAAGCAGAATTCAGATCTTTAGATGCAGTATTAACCTCACATTTCTCTGCATTGGACTGCACATTTTAGCCCCACAACTAACCCTGTAAATCACTGCTCCTATTGCATCTTCTCCTACTAATTCTCTTTTCCAAAACACCTGGGGTCTCAACAGATACTATCTGACAGTCCTAACCTCAGTTCTTTTTTTCCACCAACAAATTATTAGAATAAAAAATCCCAAAGAGCAATGCTGAAAATTAGCTATGGTCAGATTCAGATATTTTGAAGTTGTCTAAAAAACACATTTTTTTCTGTGTACTGCATAGTGAAAAAAAGGTCAATTTTCTACCTATAAGGGCAATTTTTTTATATAAGAGCACTCAACATATCCAAACAGATTCTTAAGATATCCTAAATTAACTGACTGAATTTAAGATCAATTTAAATTTCGCATAATTTGTTTAAATAGCTATCACTGCACCACACATCTGTTAAAAAGTAATGTGGAGCATATCCAAAAATAATTTTACAGGAAAGCTTTTAAAAGCTTTTATTATACCACCGTTCATCTCCCCTCTACCTTCTCTTACCCTGTTTTGGTTCTTTGTTACATCTTCAGTTAAATAACCTAAGGAACACAAATAGCTAGAAGGAACATAATATTTGAGACCTTTAATCAGATTTCTATTAGACTTTCAGAGTTTTTGTAGATTTTTTTTTTTAACAGACTATAGATATTCATGGTTCACTTTAGAAAATGATAGTAACAAGATAGTATGCTGACTTCAGCAGTAAAATATGCTAGCTTTAAGTATAGATTTTGCCTTTAACTAATAAAAAAACTTGAGCCACAGGTACACAAGTGCTGAGTTTTTACGGAAAAAAAAATTATCTGTGGTGTCAAATGCCAAATAAAACTTTAGAATAATCAGAAGTCCAAAGATCAATCCTTATTATGACATCCCTTCTGCAAATGACATGTTTTCTCTTCAGACAACAGTTAAACGCTGTTTTCTGAAGAGGTGCATATGTGATGATTCATCTGCGTTTGCCTGAACATGTATATGAATCCAGTACTTGAATAAATAACGTCTGTATACTGTGCCCACGTTTGCAAAGCACCAAAACACTGTATGGACATGTATTCTTGTAGCAACAACTAAGAACAGAATTTCTAAGGGCTTTGTGGTTGGTTCCCCACATTTACACTGTTAAAACTGTTCCAAGCAAGCAGCCAAGACGAACACAGAGAAAATCCATTTATTCAACAGCAACCTTGGTTCTTTGCTATGTGTTCTCACATACATAAGACCAGAGAGTAGTCGTGTTACTTGTTCTGCACCAGGTACGGAGCAGGGTATATAAAAGGCAGGATGGCTTCCACCTCTCTTTAGTTCCTTTGCTGACGAGAACATTTGTTATGCAGAGTCTGCACAGTGGCAATGGAAGGCCAGTCAGTAACATAACTAGCTACAATCAACCACATCTGGCTCAAAAGCAGAAACTGTAAAACAAATTCTTTTTGGAAAGAGTTAACATACAATGTCTCTGAAACAAAATATGCTCCCAGGGACCCTGGCACCACCAGTTTCAGGTACTGGTTCCCAGAACTCCACAAGGTCTGTGATTCTCCAACTTCTCCAATGCTAGGGATGACTTCTACAGAAGCTCATTCTGAGGCTTTCCTCCCAGCCCTAGGGTCTGTGGAGGCAAAGCTGCACTTAGCTTATTCTAGGTCCAGGCCTCTGGCAGTGCCAATGCTTCCGAACTTGGAAACCATCGCTCCAAATTCCAGAGACCTCCAGACTCTTCTCCATATCTTGATATAAAATAACTCTTCACACAGAAACACTCAGAACCCCTTCGTGCTCTGTGCTGAGACTAGGACTTCACCTAAGTAAGGCCTCTCACAGCTTCCAGATCCTTCACAAAGCAGAAGGACACAGAGTAAAATTACATAGCTCAAGTCAGAAACATATGGCGATAAGTCCTCCCAAAGAAACAATCCTGTACGCAGGGATATAGACAACATCTATGTGCAGAACCAGCCTGACACTATGACTAAAATGCTAGTAAACGCAGGAAGCAGCATAGCCCGAAAGCAGAGCACTTTACACTGAGAGAGGTTGTTTCTAAACAGATACCTCAGATATTTCCTGTGTTGTGAGGCAATAGCCTCAATACTTCAGAGGTTTGCAGAGAGGGTACTATGAAAGGCAGGGATGACCACAAGGATTTTGAGAAGATGTGTGAATACAATGTGATGCTGAAGAACTGTACAGGCCACCACCTTCCTTTTGGCTTTTGAACTTGAAGGTAATAAACTAAAATCTCTCTTCTTCCAAGCTCCAGTGTTATTCCTTCCCTTACCTAAGTTGCAGTAGATAGTTCTACCTATTTCAGACAGGCATTTGTCAGCTGATTCCCACGCAATGGGAAATGAGTAGCAAAAGCAGGGTTCTGCAGGCTGACTGACAGCTTCTACCCTCTACCTCTGAGCTTGAATCACAGTTTTATCAACATATCCTAGCATTACAGCTTGGATAAACTTCTAACTGGAAAGAAAATTCAGCAAATACATAAATGACATCAATTTGGAATCATTTGTGACAAAATTAATGCCAGTTGACCAAGGTAGCTTCACACAACAGATTTTTCTATTCTCTCCACACCTCAGATAGAATAACCTGATTATGCAAAATTGTGGTCTAATGAAGGTATAATTGCCTCTTTAAATTTTGGATTCTTAGTGCTCAAAATAAGTCTCAGTTCTGCACATTTACCATTTCTAGTTGAGTTTTCTTTAAATTAGAAATCACCATATGATAACTTTGATGACCACTGGCAATCTAAAAAGTTATAGTGCATCACTATTTTTTGAGAATGTACTCAAGATTTACACCTTTTACCCCTTCTTAATAATGAACTTTTAAATATGACCACAGCTAAAAAGAACTTAAGTATTCTATACTAAGCCAAGAAAGGTTCTGTATATCGAAGTTAATGAGTTTAAGTCCCAAGCTCACATATAAGAAACAACCAATTATCCTGTCTGAAACACAGGCTTGTAAAACTATCAGTTACTTGTAAAATGGTCTGCTACACACGAGTAAGATGTTGTTTAAATGACTTGTTTGACTAGATGCATTCACCATGAAATTGATTCTTTTAAAGCATTATTTTTAAACTTAATGCAAGTTAACTGCATAAACTGAAAATGGGGAAAAAATCTGGCATTATAAAGTGTACGTTTCAGTATGAGTCTAGTATTTTATGAGGTTGAAGGTTACTTGAACAAGAAACTCATCAAGAACAAACAGTCATTTCTAGGGCAGTAATTGAAAGGTTTAATACAATTAAACTGTCCTGCTATTTCCATGCCAAGATGTATGATATAGGATCTACTGTTATTACACCACAGCCTGTGCAGCTCCAAAGTAGCACAAAGATGGTAAAACAATACATAGAACATCTTTCAACTATAAAGATGAAAAATAAATCAGAGTTGTTATTTTTCTGAAGTATGAAAGTAACACCATGTCAGTGGTATCACACCTGACACTTTGAGTTAGATTTAACATTACAATTTTGTCATGCCTTTTAAGCAGAGGGTGGCACGAAAAGGAGGTAACTAGCAACAGACTACTGAATATTCCTCAATCATCAGCTTGGACTCACTTGCTCAACTTTATACTGATCCAGACTTAAAAGAAGAAGAAAACATTGCCAAGAAGTCATGGAGTTGTATACAGCTAAAAATACATTCTTTAATAGCATTTTAGATCTGAATGTTTAGCATGGCTCTATAAATACAGACAGATATACCAAGCCACAGCTACTAAACAGATCAGAGTTTGCACAGTAATGTTTTATGTTTCCTTCCATATGAGTTACCGAAAAACATTACTACTGGTTTATAATGAATCAACGTATTAATGGTACATTGCTAATAATTCACAGATGCCGTAGTGACTTAAATTAAAAAAAAAAAATCTACATGGTAATCATTAAAATTTGAAATCTTTGTAACAGAACATTTCCAGTTGTTCTCTCATAAAAGAAAAGACCTCATTACAAGATAAAGCAGTAACAACACTTTTTAAAAATCAGTACAACAAAGTGTTTCATATTTCATGCCCCCAAAGCTGCAAAAGATACTATGCTGCCTACTGCAAAACAGCAATTTTGGAGAAGAATCAAACTGTCAGATTTTGAATAAAGTATTTGCATGTTGTACAGCAGTTTCTTCAACACCAAGTGAAGAGTGCCACCAGCCACACTGTTTTACAAGCCCAGCTGTAGACAGATTAATAGAAAGGACAGCGTCATCATCATGTCTGTCAGACCACAGGCAGTGTGGAAGGAATTGGAGAGGGGAAGTGGAGAGAGGCGTAAAGAGATCAGCCACATAACAGGGCTTTAGATGACTTACAAGTAATAAAGCATGTTACTTCTAAAGATGTCTGTTTCATCACAGCAGAAATGGCATCATATTGAAAGATAAAATTTCAACCCATCTGCTAGTACATCAACTAGATGTTTGCCAACCGGAAAGCACAAACCTGCAAATGGACTCGATGGTGCTTGCACTATGCTGGAAAGGTGGACAATGCTCAGCAAGCCGAGGTGCAACACTGACATTTGTCTCAGAAAACCAAAAAGGGTTCATTTGTTCCTTTGCTAAGAGTTAAGATGCATCAACTACAGCTTCAGTAAAAATAATGTATAAATTCAATCAACTGGTTCAGATTAAAGATAAATTCAGGATGAGCAAGTAAAACTGGATCCTATCAAAAATCCACTAGCTGATAGTCTGACTGGAGCTTCAGCTATTCTCGGGGGAAGCGAGAGATCAGTTATGTTTATTTTATACAAACCACATGCAACAACATAATGTTTCTAGTATGATTTGCTTACTTCATTTTTATGAAAGGTTATCATGTGTAAGTTTTATGAATTTTATAAATTTTATGAAAAACATTAGTTAAGACACTGTTCTTTACTTTTTAGCCTTGACTATACTTTCAAAACAGTATGCAGAGATAAAAAGCCAATAAAATTATTTGTCGAAGATACATCATCCTGCTAATTTAGCCTGTATGCTCGCAAGTAATATATAAACCAGTCTTTCTTTCTTTGAGCACATTCAGTCATTTACTTTGCGCAATACATTTTCTAACCTAAAGGGCAAACAGGAACAGTTCAATTATTTGCTTTTCATTATTCACAGTGTATGATTGATCAGTTAAGTTGTTTGGTTTTCCTCCTTTACTGGATGACATTTTAAACACAGCAGTAACAGACAGAAAACTCAGTAAAAACAACCAACACTTGTGTTTGTTCACAGATACCCGGGATGACACGGAACCTTCTCATTCTCTATGTTCCTATCAGTAACACTGTCAGAGATGACAGTAATCTTATTACCAGTTATATAATTTATTTGCAGTTGATATAAGAGCACAAGTAAGATACAGGATTGCACTTGATACATCAGCTACAGATGTTAGTCTATAGGCATGAAGAACATCTGAATTTGTATGACACAAAAAGAAAAGGTAAATTCATTATTATTAAAACAGCTGCACACAAACATCCAACTGAAGCAAGAGGAGAAATAAGGAGGTACATCTTGTTAATGTCATATCCAGTACTGCTTAGTCCCATTAAGCACTCCCAACATCTTGATGGGCTATAAAGCAGTAAAAGCACTTGGTCAAGTAATTTTCTTTCCCGAATGGTTTGTCTACCTATCAGCAATCCCAATTAGTGGGGATATGTATGCATCCAGTGTAGCAGAAACCCATTTTAGAGGAAGAAAAAAAATGTCTATTGTCTAATACTTTAAGCTGATATTGGCATATAATTGTGTGCAGTGCATTTTTACCACACTGCAAGTTAGACTCAAATTCATTTGTAATCACACACCTGTGCAAACTGAACAGTATGTACAAGTGAATGATTAATTGCATGGAAAATGTGAGGAGAAAGGAGAGAGAGTAAAACAGGAGTTGTCTGTGGGGAACAATAAAAAAAATTGTTTGGAATACAGACAATTCAAGAAGCTTTTAGAGTCCTTCTTATAGATATTTGGGAGAGAATACTGCTATTTAGTTTAGTTACTCTTTCCCCATTCAAACATATTTTAATGTTACTCCTTCCTACTGGTAAAAACAGCTGCTGTTCAGACAATGTATTGGGCTTGGCCACACGCTGCTGACCTCACAGCAGGCACCCTTCCAAAACCAGAGGTGGGGCGAGAAGAGGGCCATTGCACCTCTCCTAGTTAACAGGTTTTTTTTTTTTTTTTTTTTTTTCTGTAAACACTACAGATTGCCAGATACTGAGAAACTACAGTGCTATAGACCACGGTACTGTCTGATACAGATAGATCTGGAACATTTTGAATCCTGATTTTCACTTAAAGCTGGGGATATTCAGAAGCAGAAAACAGTGAGGAGAAAAATTAGTAGAGGAACATCAAACAGAAGAAAAAAATTCCTTTTCCATACAATTGCTAGCATTAATATATTTTAGGACCAAAATTTAGGCCATCTTCCTGCAGAAGGAAGTTTGTGCAAAAAAAGTGGAGGTCAAGCCTAGAGTGACACGGTTCACTGAATGACCAAACAGAGGTTTACATATTTCCTTTATGGCTGCTGGCACTGTTTTTGGCCTAGAAGCCTCTAATGAACAAAGAGAGCTCTGATCCCTTCTGGAACCATTCATATGTGATTAAGATCCAACAATACAGCACTTTGATCCACTTAGCTATAGAAGGAGTGGATGTTTCCTGAAGGAGTCATTTCGGGTGAAAGGGGAGGAGAAGAAAAGAAGAAGGAATTTTCCCGATCAGGTCAATCTGACTGAGACATCACTCTTCTCACATCTAATATGCACTGTACTCTCTTGAGAGTTTTGAAGCTTTGGAAAGATGACAGATGACTGAGGTATGAAAAAGAGGAGTGAACTGTGGTTACAGTGTCTCAAGAACAAAGAATAAATTTATCTTTTTGAACATGGAACAGGATTCATTTTCAAGGGAAGAAAATTGAGTTAGTTGTTGCAAGCCATACTGCAACAAAAAAGGATATATAAATGGGTGATCATTAGAGCAAATTGTTGGCATCTTTCACAGATATATTTGGACAGCTTGCAGTACCATAGCCACAAATACACAATTCCTCACTCTGATACAGCTGAAAACAGCAGGAGATGTAAGGGTAGGTCTATAAAAAAAATCCCAGAGAATGAACACCTGGTTCCTTGAAAGTAATCTTTCTATCTTGACACCAATATACTTCATATAACCCAAGAGAATTAAAGGCCTGTTTGAAGTTAGAAGAGCATGTACATGACACACCATTTGGAGGAGTATTTACTTTTTTCAACAGACTTAAGTATTAAGCACAGGTGATGGATTCAGATCCCCAGGAACGAGCGGAGGATGGAATGTCTAGACTACCAGGAAAAGCATAACACAGGTGTGACAACTCTGCTCCACTATCACATTCCAACATTTTCATATAAACTAAGTAACTTCCATCATCTGTTGATATAAAAGCAGAAGAGGGAAAACATATTTGGCTTTGTCTACTACAAACGTCTACTCCTGATAATTTATCTTGGAAGCCTACTCTCCTTTTCATATTTGGATTGGATGCTTCCAAGTCCACCTGGGGATGGCGTCGCGCTCTGGCTAACCAGCAGAACAGTTTTTGGTTCAGAAAACATTTTAAATTCAGTGTCAACGGTTTAGCCAGATTGCTCATATTTGTGTACCTTTTATGCGGCTGTCCCTACTGGACAGCAGATGATTTTCTGCTCAGGAGAAAATCTTCATATCTGGCACTTAGACTTCAACTTCTTGAATCCCTTGCCAAGTGTATGCATACTATGTGTATGCCATAGTATGCGTACTGTGGTTTCCTCACATCCAGCTGAAGCAAAACATACCATCTTTCCTCAGGTGATTTTGAAAATCAACATAAAAGCAGAGGTGCATGGACAGCCAACTACCAACAGCACAGAAACAGGAGTGAAAGGAAAGTGAATCAACAAAGTAGCAACCCCAAAGCTAAGATCTACTGTCAGTATTTGCAATAAAATGGGTTTTGCTACCAATCTTGTACCATGGAAAAGGCTACCACACACAATAAACTACTCAGTTTTAGTTCTCCAATGTCCAATGTGTATCAAATAAATCTTGAACTGCTGTACTTCTATACATGAGCAAGGCAAATTAAAATGCATCAATTCCTTAAAGCAGGCTAGCAGAAAAAAATATACGGAACTAACATTTTGCATCTGTGTGCTAGTTCAATTTCTATGAGGTTTCCGCCAATTCTAAAAAATGGTGTTCACAGTAGAAAGATGGAACTTACTTTAAAAAGATCACTTGCAGCTTTATACTTAAGCTGCCTCCATTCATAGTAATTGTGGGAGTAAACATCAATTTCAAAACAGCACAGACCATCTCTGTCCCTGAACACCTTTCAGACAGCATGGGATTTACAACACCACAATATCAGAATTACCTACTAAGCTTCAATGTCAATAGCATGATACCATGCATTCTGAAATGACAGTGTTTCAAATTCTTTTTTTAAATTTATAGTCAAAACAACTTTGTCATATTATATGATTAAATTGCAGTTTTGCTGCTGGTTAGAGTCTAGTCTCTTTTTATTACTCTCAACAGTCATTTCACCAATGTAATGTAGATACTGCCATTTAGAAGAAGAATTTGAAATTAATGCATTTGCAATGAAAAAAGCAAGAAGTATACAAAACTACTCCAGATTCAGAAATTTCTTTCCAAGTTACATCATAGTTTTCTTAAGAGGCCAAATGGCTTTTCTGATGCATTTAATATGGAGAATAATTGCTCAAATATACAAAAAAATCATTTTTGTATCACTTGATTTTTAAATATATGGATACCAGAAATGGAAACTGTATTTCTTAAACTAAGCTGTTGGCTAATTACTACTGTTCCTACACCAGAAGCGTTAAAGAGAGGACTACATATCAAGTGATCTGGGTACAAGCTACCCATTTTGGAGCTGCAGTTACAGAAAGGGAAATTTTATGTCCATATCCCACATCTGTAGTAATACATGCTCTGCAGAAGGCTTCTCAGTAAAATCTTTTTCAATAATTAATGTTTGTTTATTCCTGTCCTAGTTTCATCTGTTTAGCAAAAGATAATCAATCTCAGATAGATTCTGTTAATTTTCATCAACTAATTAAAAAAGTATTAGAGCACATTTGCTATTAAAAATCCATGAAATTGAGACAATTTAACAAATCCATTAGACTGGTACAAATACAATTTTGTTGAAACCATAGAACTGTAGCGAAGAAATCGGTCCCGTTGGAAAGTTAACAATAGGCTCTCCTCTAGGACTGACTTGCAAGTTAGCAGATGGGAAAGAGCCTGGACAGCAGCATCCCTCCATGACATTACAAAATCTTAGCTCATTAAGTGTTCTATAATATTATTGCTAAGAGCAGATCATCATCTGATAGACCAAAACATAAGATTCTCAGTGGACTGTGTTGATCAGCTGATCTGTCACAGCGCCCGCTTTTATTGACCCTTCTTAGAATTAACAACAAAGGCAAACAAACTGTTAGGCCAGGTGCTAATTACTGCTAACCTGCAATGGGAATTAGGCACCTCAGTGACATCTGTGCTTTTGGAAACCACCCTACCCACATATACAGTTGAGATGCTTGACAGTGAGTTAGAGTGACTACTCTTCACCTTTAGGAGTCCTCCATTTTTCAGACCTGTCTGTACTGTAAAACCAGCCCTCATGTAATTGTCTGACAATTAATTTTAAATATTTCCATTATACTCTGTGTTTTGGAAAGTCTGTGCCACAGTGATTGCACTGTCTTAGATGTTGTTGCAACAGATTACGACAATCAAAATGTATGCAGAGTATTGCTATATTGCAGCTGTACGGTTATGCCCAGCTTCTTGATCAAGCTTTCCCAGAAAGCCTTGTCCTTCCCTTCTTGATTTATGTTCAAAGTCAAAGCCATAATGAACTTTTGACTGAACTTGTCTAAAATACATGTGTAGGGCAGGGCTTTCACTTGGGTAGCTGCCAGTCCACCTTTGGCTCACAGTGACAACCAAATATCCAGCTGCAGCGAGGATGAAGGATAAGAATTTGGCTATCTGCAGCGGTCAAATAGGAAAAAGTTTACTTCAGTCTCCAGGGTAAGGGATCACCTTCCTCTCTTTGACTGGCCAGCTGGAGGAAGGGGCACATTTTCTTTGCATTCATTGACCACAAGCTCAGTCTGCTCCTTTTCCTATTTGAACTTTACCGAACGAGAAGACTTGTCCACATGACTGTTGGGAAGATGCTGGACGCTGCAGGACCGAGGGCCAAAGGCCCCCCACAATGCACGGTAATTGTCGTTCCAAGTGTGGGCACACGTCAAAATTAAGGCACGTTTGGCCAAAGGAATTGTAAGTGAAAGGAACTAAGGGCATTACACAAATTAGTTTATGTTTTCTCTCTCCTCCTCTCATTTAGCTGCAGCTGGTGGGAACAGGGGAAAAAATGGTGAAGGACAGACAGAGGCAACTGGCAAAAAAAGAAAGATATGATGCTTGAGGAATGTGCCGAGACAGAAGGAGGGAGAAAGAATGCAAGGCAGAAAGAACTCAGATCATGATTAGTTTCAGCTTAGTTTTGTCTGTTGGCACTTGCAAGAGGCTGATACCAGGCATTGCTGTACGAGAACTCCATCTTCCGTTAAATGTGCTCATACACTAATCCTCAAATATCCCCAGTGGGTTCCTGTTCACTTCAGAAGCCAATTGAAAGCTCTCCTTCAGTTAAGCCCATGTTTTGGGATACAGTCCAGAGTACCCAAACAAACAAATAAAACACAAAACAAATAAAAAACACCCTTATACTTTACAGATGGTACTGAGGTGTTAAAATAATCCTGTTATTCCATGTCTTTCAAACCCACCTTAATCTGAAAAAGCCTTAACCACATGCGCAGAGGTCTTTTTATTCATGCTAGCTGAACAGTGCTGCTACCAATTGCAAATCACCATCATCACAATCCCAGAAAACACGGTTAAAACACATGATAATATTTACCATCATCATATCCAACTACAGTACCTACTATTCAGCTAGCAGAATATCTAGACTCATACACCATAATTAGAGATGAGGTAAAACATTCAAAGTGTGTCTTAATTAAGATTAAATTTCATATCTATGAATTTATTTCTTTCTCTCTTTTTTTTTAAAATAAATAGCCCCTGATCATTATGAGTTCAGCAAATTTAGTTAACTTATTGCTACGTTGTTTCCTTTCATATTTAAGGGCACCTCTACTTTTGGCATCACTTTTGTCAGGCATAAATATGCTCTATTTGATATTAATTATGATAGGGACACAAAATCTCTTTCTCAGAAAGAATTGTTTGGACTTCTGTAATGTTTTTGTGCAAGAATCTCACCTGACATTATAAATATCAATGAAGGAAATCTCATACATCTCTGTGAGCTAAACAGGTATCAGTTGCCGAGTTTTACAGATGTGAAGCTGAAGTTAGAGATTAAAACCCTTGAACTGGCAAGTTACTTTATCAAGGGTTTGATTATCAGCTGTGAGCAATCCCACTCGAGGGAGTAAATAATTCACTTCTGGCCTACAAGCAATTTTTTTCCAGTTCTTCCCTACCACTTCCCATTAAAAAGTATCTGAAGAGCCTCAAGGTGGGGCCATGAGTGCTGCCCAGACTGGGAAGCCAATCTTTGTTATCACAGATAAGTGAAATATCTTGGAATAGGCTCAGCTAGGTAATGGCCAGCCATAAGAAAAACAAAACTTCCTTTCAGGAACTGACACCAGCTCAGGCTTGCTCTTTTCTTTGTTCCTAGGAGAAGTTCACGAAACATAATTTCTGCGCTGAAACTGCCTCCTCCATAAAGAGCCTAAAAAGAATCACAAATGCACTCTGGCAGCCCCTGCATCTGGCACATCCTATGACCCCAGAAAGGGAATGAGACAGGTGTGCTGGTAAGCAGCTGTGGTGCATTTCCTCATTTTCCTTAGGCCCTTTTCTTTTTGGAAATCATGGGGAATTATTAGTGCTTATCATCTAGCTATTCAGTAAATTCCTTCTAAAGGAGTGAACGTACCCAGGCGCTCACTCTGTTAACTAGCCAAAAGCTAGATTGTCGGGCAGGCAACAAAGGAAAAAGGTACAGAGGGCTGGTACGCTCCAAAGACAAATGTGACCTGACTGTTTTGATCACAGGAAAGCAATAAACCACAACAATTTGAAATTATGAAAAATTTGGAATTTTTTAAATTAATCTCTTCCCTAATATGTATTAGTATAATATGAACTATACTTGCTGTCAAAACAGTACTCTTCCTTATCCATGTGTCTCAACTTTTTCCATCACTGTGATATGCGTATATAAAGTGCCGATTTCCTTTTCCCTTCCAGATAAGTTTGAATATACAAATTCAAGGGTTTTAAAGTAAAATAAGACCAAATTTATACAAACGATGTTTTGTTGACAAATATATTACTCTTCTGGATAAGTTTATGTATAAAAAACTGCAATATGGAGAAAAATTTTGTTCCATTACCTCACATTTACAGCTGTAGTAGAAGTCGCAGTACTACGTATTTGCCACATGAATAGCTGTTCAAAAGACAGCTTAGACTTCTGCTTGGCATGGAGCCAGGAAGACAAGATACTAAAACCTATTAACAGTGCATCATGAATGTGAATTAAAGAATCCTGTGGAACCATAAACTGTCTAGCAAGAAAATGAGAAAAATAATAAAATTTGATCAGAGGGTTAATATATTTTTATTAGTGCCTGGCAGCAGACTAGCAATAGACCATTTAAACGTGTACAGCAGTATAACTGACTTGTGTCAGATGCATAGCGGTGAAGAAGCCTGCAGACAGTCGAGTATTTATAGCTAATAAAAAAAGATGAACCTGACTAGACTTACCATAGATTTTATCTTTATTTCTCCAACTGATATTATATGGAACTTGGAGATTCTCCAAAGGAACCAAAACATTACAAAATGCTTCCAGGGTGTCAATGACAGTAACTAAATAGCAAGCATTGTTGAGGAACTAGAATTCCCACTTTAAAATGTTCCCTAACAACCTAAAAAGCTCAAAAAGCAAAGCCCATGACAGAACTCTAACTAAACAAGGTAAAAAGATCTCTTCCTTGCACAGAAGCTTTGCCTGGTCCGAAAGATGAATGCCATGAGCTAGAATCATGTCTCTGTCAGTGACTGCAAAAAGTAATATTTGTATGGATGTCTGGCCCATTAGTCAAGAATACACAGTAAGTCTCAGGAATCAAATTGCTAGTTTTTCCCTACTAGATTCTACAATGGGTAAAAAATATTTTGTAAGTTAGTTTTTTCTGAAGTATCCTCAAACACTTCAGTCTGAAGCCTGACTTTATGGATGTAGAAAAATTTAAATATAAATACAAGTTCCAGGCCCTCTTTCTGGCTTTCCCATTTATGTTCTGTGATATCACTAAGCTAATATTAATTCATTTTAGTTAATAACACATTTAAGAAGTTCCTGGACAAAAAGCCTATGAACAACACTGAAAATTCTCTGAATAAATAAAACAATGTCAGAACATTACTATTTACTTGTTAAGATATTTGTACATATTTACACAAAATTTAAAGACAGAAAGGAAAAACATCACAGAAAAAGGAGATAATAAACATGGTCTTCCTCTCCTGCTTTTCAATTGGAAAATTCCCTTTCCTCCTCAGCTGAGTGCCTTTCCTGTGCTTACCTTGCTCTGATCTTTCAAATCCACCCAGCTGGACAAAAACCATCTGCTACAGCACCACAGCCCACAAGAACAGGAATAGTATGGAGAACCATAGCATCACTTAGCCCACAGGCTGTTTTCTCACGACTGCTGAAAACGTGTCCAAGAGCCAGGTCATACTGCCTTAGAGCTCCCACAGAACAGATTGCAATGACTCAGGATCCTTCTGGGTCAAAAGAAGTCAGCTAGGCCGACTGGTCTCTTTTATACGCAGAACTAATTCACCCCTCTTATGACCACACTCTGCACATCCTATTTCTGAATCATTTACATGTATTCTGACAGTCAGATATGATAAATAAGCACCTGTTAGCAGCAGAGCAAAACGAAACTTTGGGACATTCAACAAGAACAATTCCTAATTTGCGATTCAATTTAACAATGGACAGCTGGAAGGGGATACCATTTTTTGTTTATGTGGGTTTTTTAAAGCAATGCTACACCAAACTATGTCAAACAAAATAATGGTATCAAATAAAAATTTTTTGTTGCATTTCTTGAGGATTTCTTGGAACAAGTACACATGCATAATCTGAAGATCTAATGCCTTGCTGTGCTAAAGCAACAGTTGTGTTAAAGATGTGACTTTAGCTCTAGGTCAGTAAAGCCTGCACACATTTATGTGAGTCGACTCCACAAACAGACTGTAAAAATGATACAGAGAAGCCGACTGATTGCCACTGGAGACAGAACCCCAAAGAAACCCCCAAACATTCTTAAAACCATTTTCTTGGAAAAGAGCCAGAAGTAGTACCTGAAGTCTACAGAGGGCCTTTGCTATTGATATTTTACATGGAAGCAACTTGGATGTGAAATCTTCATACAGAGAGACAGCTATGCAAGTGAAATGGCATCAGCTATGCAAGTGAAATAGCACTGGCTTTTCTTGGTATTCTTTCATGTTCTCTGCAGGAGAGGTTCACCAAAGTCTCAGGCCAGTACTGCTCTAATGATGGCAGTATCAAGACTGCATCTAGAATATCTAACATAAAGTAATGCAATGAGTACATACTTGGTATCATAAACAGTTCATTTTTGCAATTAAAAACTACCAATAATTCCACTAAAATGTTTGTATTACAATTCATACATTAAGAAAAGTTGGAGATATGTGAGCTGAAGTACAGAAACAGAGATCTGTTTTTTGCACTACTTTAAAAAATATTCTAAAAGCCAGCATGAGTGAAATTTTGGAACACCAGAGCAAGGCAGCACACCCAAGTTCATTTCAATATAACTTTTTCACTAATGTTAACTTGAGAATCAGAAAAAGGAGACATGAAAAATAACAAGGAAACTATTTCCTTGAGCTTTTGTGAGGTCTGCTAAAGCACAGATGGAAGATGACTGGTAGCTGCAAAGACAAGCAGCAAATAAGAATCTGGGAAGTTACCACACACTGTGTACCTCCACTACAAATGCCTTTTTTAAAAAACTCTGAAAAGAATTCCAGCAGTTCCAAACACACAAGGACTTACAAAAAATACAACTTTGATGGCTTCTAGTCAGAGTCTTTTGCTGTTGACAGGTCTTTCCTTAATAACTATAAGCAATATAGTAAAGTTGATTTGTAGATTAACCAAAAAAAAAAAAAAAGAAGAAAGATGAAGACTCGAAGCATTGCTAGTTGACTATAACATAAGTGTCAGGAAATATGGTAAAACATTGGGACTCTTCATGTGGGACAAGTGAGGAGAAAAGCACAGTGGAGGTCCTATTTCAGAGAATAATGTTGTTCCAACTCAGAGGTCTGTAGCCCTTTAATGCTACAAGGTACCTTGCTGTTGAACTACAGCAGTCTTCTCTGGTGCTAAGCATGACAGAAGTTCAATATGTGCACTTACAAAAACAACTAAATACCACGGGTCACCAAGTGAGAAACTCTCAGGCAACGTGCTGTAAGCAAGCAGGAAGTGCCACTAATCTGCTGCAGCTGGCGGCTATTACGGCTTCCCCTACCGGAGCAGTGGAAAACGAGACCTTGCCCACCGCGAATCCCAAGGAATGCAGAAAGGAGAGTGCAACGCAGCCAGCAGACCGCAACCAGACAGCCACTGTGCTACCCAAGCAATTATTTCTGCATATTGGCTTTTTGTATCTAGACAGTCAGATATCTAAAAGTCTGGCTGTGAAACGGTGTTTTAATGCTCAACGGAGCTTGTTTCTGTTTTGAAGGCCCTGATACTCCAAAGCAAAGGCTCTGAAAAAGACTGCTGAGTCTAAGTAACTACCATAAATCCCTGTGACAAGAAGGAAAGAATTGTTCATAGAGGTTCTGTGTCCTCCCCTGCTCCCTTCCAAGGCAACTACAAGTTCAGCTGCAGCCACTCACCTGGGAAGCTCTGCCAGGCTATGCTTGCTTAGATTGCTCATGGAACGACAACACGAGTAAGTGCAAAAACTCCCTACTGAGGATAAAGAGCTCTCAGATGAAAAGAGAGACACGTCAACCTGAAGAAACTGGGATTTTCTGATGGGAATATCCCCATGGAAACTCTTCCAAGTCTCATATGTGAGACTATATCTTTTTTTGCTAAGAGTTTGGTAGGGTAATGTTAATTTTTTGCATGAAAAAGAACTTGATAAACATACCTTTATAGAAATCGCATATAAAGAATAGTTGGCTTATTCATTTTATATCAGCTATCCTAAAAACCTGAGCTACAATACTAAAGGCCAAAATTGTCTACTTATTCCAAATTTGACACATTGTGTGATTTGTCTAAGTTCCTAGCATTTTTATAGCACTCTCTAGGTTCAAACAAAGTGCCTGCTCTGTCTGTGATTGGCAATATTTAACATATAAAAGTTCTTTCAAGTTGGGTATCAAGTAAAGAGAACTAAAAGAACATAGAATTAGGAACCACTCATCAAAAGTCAGGTTTCAGTGACTTACTGAGCATTAGACAGAAATTCTATGGCAAAGGGACTCAAATGGGGAAGCACTCAATTACTTTAATCATGTACCTTGTGCATTGCCTTGTGGATGCTCCCATTTTGATCCTATTCCTGTCTCCAAAGATCTCCAAGGATCTTATATTTCCCACTACTCCAAGGAATACCAAAGACCATAGTTAAACAATAAACAAAATTCTCTTAATTCAGTAATGCTTTTAAGCACATGCTGAACTTCAAGTACATTAAAGTCCTATTAAAAACAACAGTAGCAAAAAACAAACTGAGGAGCTTTAAGGAAGAGAGATGGGATTCTCCCCATCTCTAAAGATCAAGGCTTAAATGCTACAAAGTATTACTAGCTGCTGATCCCCCAAATCAGCTTTGTTAAATCCTGTTTTCCTTTACCACAGAAGTAGCTTAATGCACTTCAGCCAGCCCGATGGCCCATTTTTGGCTTTCCGTGTTTGGTACTAAGCTCCATGGAGAACATCTTTCACAAAGACACTGCAGAGGAAGCTGAAGAAGGAAGGTAACATCCCGGAATGTCAAAAGCACAATACCACATTACTGATATTAGCACTTCACAAATTTTCTTATTCACTGGATGGCTAAACGATATTATAGTCATAATTTATACACAGGAACTTATATAACCTTCTCTGAGATTTGAATTAAAGAATATATAATGCCAAAAATAGTCAAGAACGAGTTTGGGCCAGATTTTTCAAATAAGATGCTTACAACTAGATGCCTAATCCAGATTCAAATGCAGGCTTCAGTACTGCCCACTTTTCAGAGATGCCGAGAACTGACAAATCTCAGGATTTCTGTATTTCAGCATCACTGAAACATTAACATGTTTGTTAACATGCCTAAATACAAATTATGTAATATAACTTTAGGTGGCTGGACTGACAATGCCCAGCCTTAAAATTTTTATCATGAGAAAATTAAAATCCAATTAAATGACCAACGGAAGCATCGAAAACCATGTGGTGACTTTTCATTTTACAACAGTATGCAGTCCTAAAAATGTGTTTGCTTGAAACTGAATTTCAGTACCTACAAAACTACTTTCAAAATTATTCATCTTGGATATATCTTGTTTTCAAGACGGAAAATGAAAAAGTACTGACATTCTTTTTGTACACAATTTTGAATCATTTTTCCTCTCTCAAATGAGGTTTTTTGGAAATATGATTGTAAATCATTCAGATAAAGAAAACATTTCCATAGATGGCCAAATCACCCCACAGCTGAAATGCATCCACACGAAAACTAAAAATAAAGCAGGAATTATGCATCCGACTAACGTAACTGTTATCTATTACAAAGAGCAACAAGAATGTAGCTTACAGTGATCACAAACCATAGCATGCTTAGAAGGAAGACCACGCTAGCCTACATGCTACCAACTGATAACATAAGAGCAAAAATGACAACTACAAACCATGGCCATACAAAGCCCCCTTAGATGCAGGTCCATGCAAGATTTTAGTATAACTGGTCACTGTCAGTTACTGTTGATACAAAAGATAAGCAGAGAAACAGAACTCTACAGTTAGAAATCTGCCGGAAGCCCAAGCCGCATCTCCCACACACCAACAAGATCCTATCTAGCAGAGTGCTGGAATCCAAGCACACAGGTCAGAACCTTAGTACAAGCTCCAAAAAGTAAACTAACTATTTCTCAAAATAATTTATAGACCAATCAAAAGCTGGAGAATGAATTTCTAGAGAACAGGAAACCACTTCTTAATGTGGCAATATTGACCACCAAAACCCCAGCAAATATATGACACATTAGGATGAATCTGCAATCAGTTAAAATTTCATGAGGATGACGGGAGATAAAGGTGAGAAAATTTCCCCTTAAAACCATTAATAATGTATCTAATGTATGCAACATTCTTTCATATTTTTCTTTATATTTATCTATATATGCAAAAAATACACCATTATTTTAGTTTAGGAGGGAGAAAATTTTTCTCCTTCACACACAGATGCTATCTACATAGAAAAACAGCTTCTAATGCAGTTAAGACGGAAAATTCTCTCCCCTCCTACAATTCCCTTCTTCACCCTCAAATGACATATTATACATAATACCAACTTACACATATCTATAGAGAAATAAATGACTTCATATACTGTTGTATCAGAAGACACCTGGAATGTTTGTAATATTCTAATAAATTGCCAATTTTGGGAGAGCCCACATACTTGAACATTTGCTTTGCTTCCATCTGCCAAAAAATGTAATGCAATGAGTGTTTGGTGCCTAGTTTTATTTCTTGATTCTTATTTGTAACTGAATTACTAAATGTTTTATTAGGAGAAAAAGGACCTTAACAAAGTAAGAATTTTGGAGAGAAACAACTTCTTTAGCATTTTTCACCACATCTGTTTCCCCTTATTCAAACGGTACACATTATGGCACAAATGGATATAGCTCAGTGGAGAAAAATTAAGTGTTTAAAAC
Organism: Dromaius novaehollandiae; assembly: GCF_036370855.1. Lineage (NCBI taxonomy): Eukaryota > Metazoa > Chordata > Aves > Casuariiformes > Dromaiidae > Dromaius > Dromaius novaehollandiae. The sequence continues at coordinate 51,920,343 of NC_088130.1, read as the reverse complement.
CAAATACAACCAGATCAGACTGATCTAGTTGCAAGAGATTACATCTTGTAAACTCATTTTTCTTTCTGCTAAGTAAGATTCTCAGTGTCTACATTTCCCTCCCTGAAATTATCTGTCTACTTGTGAACAGGGGTCCTTTAAAGGAAAAACTTTTCCCACACAAGGTACAACTAACCTGTGAAACACACTGCCACATAAAGTTATGGATGCCGGAAGTAAAAATTTATTTACAAACTAAGTTGCAAATTCTCAGAAGAAACATCCTGTTAGAAAAACATGAATGCAACTTCCATGCTCAGGAAAGCCCTGAACTAAAGACTGGAAGCTGGGAGAGGATAATGGATGAAGTATCGCTGTATACTTAAGGAGTTCTTATACTCTTACAATGAAAGTCTGAGATCAGCAATTATCAGAAAGAGCACACTGGAAAAAATATACTTTTGCTGTGACCCAATGCAGCAACTCTTATGTTCTTCATGTGGATGGCCATTCCAGTCATGAAGTTCCAAATTTAAGTTTTTATCTGAAATGCAATCTACTTTATGTGATTTTAACTTGTGCATCATACATATCATTATATATACTTTATATATTAGCTGAAATGTGATGCTAATTAGAACAACTCGTGAAGCCACTGTTCAGATGACTGAACCTCCTTGGCACTCTGTACACTTATGCATGCCACCAGCAACTCTATATACTTACGGTGCTCACCTATGATCCGTACCTACATTAACACATTACAGCAATACAAACAAGGTCTGGGAGAAACTAAATGAGAGTTAATGAAAAATGACTAGTAAAGATTTTACAAAATTAATAAAGTTGCTCTAAAGTTCGATCAATAAAACATATTATATTGTCTTGCAAAGGAAAATGCCAATATCGTACCCATATTCACAAAATGCAATAGTGTTAATCATCTTCCAAGACAAATAATTTTGTAGAATTATTTTTTAAATTCTTTTACTAATCTGAGGTCATCTTTGCAACAATGCAAGTACATAAGGAGACGTTTCTATAAATCACCCATACTTTCCGAATACAGGAATTGATGCTTTCTCTGAAAAGATCGCAGGAAAGACAGAGCTCTCTGGACCTGGGAACATGTGAAAATTCTTGATCAGAGAACAGAACACCTGGAATCCAGTGCAGAAGACTGTGTTGCTCAGCTGGATCAGACATTGGTTTCCATAAACAAGAAAATACAGCTATAATTTCCTGTGTAGTATTAGAATATAAATTAAAAGCAACCCTTATAAAATCATGTTTAAAAAATCCAATTATTTCTGAACAAGAAGATTACACTAAATGGTAGGAGTCAAGTACAACTTTGATTGACATTAAAATGTCGTCCTTTTAAAAGTGCAAAAACCCAATCAAACCAATGACACATACCAAGGTAAAAGGTATGTTAGGAGTCACTTAAGAAACACAAATTCTGTACAAATTAAACTTAGTTCCTGTGGGGTTTCACTCCTCTCACGTACTAATGTAAATAAGGACTAACGTCTTTATACTGAACCAGTTAGGAATCAGAATTTATTGCTAGTTTTCAAAATTAAGAGAAAAAATAAAGTGAAACCTGAAAGAATTGAATGGCATTAAACATCTGTCCTTTTAAACAAGGAAGCAAAATAACTCCATAATGTCATGAAATAAAAATTAAATAGAGATTAAAAATCACTAGTGAAAATACTAATCTGTGGAAGCCAATTGCAGGTTTCTACCAACACAAATTAATTACAAAAATTCCAAAAGGACTGGTAGGCTAAATCATAAAGAGGTATAAATCCCTATGCTTCAGGGGATTGCAAGGTTGAGCCAAAAAAAATGATACTGTGATAGGGTGCAGTCATTTATGAGTACTTTTGCAGGGAAGGAGGAAACATTCCTCAGTTATAAAGCATTAGTAATTAGATTGCTACATGATTAGCATGGCAGCTTCAAGGTTTCTAACACATAGCATTCTGCATTATATTATTACAATTATATTGGTTAAAAACAATAGTAGTATGTGCTTTAACCTTGCAGTCTTGATGTGTCTGTTGGAGTTGACTTTCAGAGGTTTTATGACTGCAGGATATTCAGCATACTGTGAATGGCCGTAAATGGTTTAAACATCACTCAGAGCTACCAAAAGATATCCACAGCTGAACTACAAACCAAAGTGGAAGAACTCATACACACAGCACATCATTTGCAGCCAGCAAAGTTCAGACCTCCCCAGCTTCTTGGGTTATTTTTCATCTCGCTTTAGGAAAAAGAAAACAAAATGTTTTGAATTTACAGACTGTTACTGAGTTTCTTAGATGTCAGCCCTGCACCAGTTATGGGAAGATTATTTTCACATGAAGGATAACAGAAGTAAAGTAATTTTAAGTAAAGCATTATGTAAGAATCCAGACTAAATCTTACGTTGTTTTCACCAACAACAGGCTTGGGAATCAATTAGGTATAAAAAACAGCATATAAAAAGGAGTGAGCATAGGCCAAATGACTGCTGTGCAGAAGGTATCATCGCCAGATCAAAACACGGAACTCCTCACAGCATTCCTCGACTGTGTGTCCTCTGGACTGTCTTTTTTTTTTTTTTTTTTTTTTTTTTTTTTTTTTTAGTTTTGGTTGGTGCATAGGCAGAAAAAGTTAAGTAGACTGAAAATTCATGGCTGACAGAGATGTACAGGGATGATGAGAATGGCAGGGAGGAGTAGCTATGGATGGATCTCCAATATTATTGTTTTGGAATTTTTGTACATGAATCCTATTAATAGAAGGAAACAAAAAGTCCTATTAACTTTTCTTAAAAATGCAAAAACCCAAATAAGAGTAACAGGGAATGTGTTCCCTTCCTGCTCCACAGAAGTATTCCTTTATCAGGATGATTTAGATGAATATAAAATACACACTGATGGAGATAAAAGCTTTAGTGTACACAAGCAATTAAGCACAACACCTGCTCTTTTCATACAGTCTTAAAACAATGTTAAGAGTCTACACATTTTTCCCCACTTATTTCCACACTTTTTAACCTGTTCACCATAACTTCCATGTGACTTTTTCAGCTCAGTTTCACATCACAGATTTTTTGAATTAAGAGCTTTTTCCCTCCAGAATGACTTTTCCAAATCATACTATGAGGAGATACCTGTGCAAAACAAAAGCCTACTATATTACACAATATAATTTTGAATTCAAAACCTGCAGAGGGAATCATTAGAAATGACTACCTTGATTTTAGAGGTGCATCCTTCAGCAAATAGTATTTGTTAGAACTCCATATTTTAGAAGGCTACTTATTAGATCTGTAGATCTAACCCATGCTGTGCCACTGTGAATTGCTTTGGATGAGTTCATTTTGCTTGGCTATCCTATTCCCAGCAAAGGCAACTAGAAACTGTATTTCCCTGCCTGCAATGCATGAATAATGCTTGCTTTGACCTACCTCTCAGATGTAAAGGATAAGTTACACTCATCAAACGCTTTGAAAATTCAAAGCCCTATAAACATACTTGTTATTAGAACCTGTGAAAAACACCCGCTTTTTGGTATGTGCTGAAAATGGTATGATATAATAAAACAGTAAATGTACAAACTTCACCTAAACAGATAGCTTTTCATGTACTGGAAAGAGTCAGTGGCATGTTTCAGCAACGTACTTTCTAAAGCCTTTGTATCACCATGAAGCATATGGCTAAGAATCAATGCAATGAGATCAGACTGAAGTTCATTGAGTTACACAGTGATCTCATTTATCTTTGTTTTTGGAAGACAAGGTTAGGTAGGCTATATTTTCATATTAACATCTGCAGAGCATTCCAAAATCCTGGCATAACCAATGACATGTAAGTTCCACGTCTTGTGATTTATCTTTCTCCAGCACACATATATTAGTGTGCGTAGATGGAATCCTTTCACTTCAACTAAAGTATATAATGTAAAATAGTTTTAGTTGACAGATTTTTTTCTTCACCTGTTTTTTTAAATTAATTTACAAGTCATTATGATTTTATTCAACATTAAATCCATAAATATATCCACAGAGATTCTCCACTCATCTCTGGCAGAAATTAAGACAGGAAACAGCTGAATAGGAACTCTAGTGCATTTGCTTATTAAATCTCTGAGTTCAATAGGCAAAACTATATATAATGATAAATAGTAAGAATAAAAAGAGTGCATGTATACCTGGTGGGTTTGATCATAAAGCACATAGGCTTTACTGAAGTTCAATCATATGTTTCCATTCCTCAGTTCCTACTGCGAATGGGTAGAATCTGTCCTTTTCTTCAAGCAGGCCAGCACTGTTCAAGTTTGTCTAGTCAAATAACTTCACTACAGCCTTTTCATGTGAAGTTGAAACTATTCATATGTATATGTAACTCGTAATGATTTTTGTTCAATTATATTCTTAATTTGATGGCTTTAATATTCAGACTGGGAAAAATGAAAGCTTAAACACACACATTTGTCAGAAACTGAACTTTACCATGGTGTTCCATGCAATACAGGGAAATAAGAAACAGCGTATTATTCCATCCTATTTCCCAGCAGAGTTGCACATCAAAATACCTTCCCTTGCAGTTTATACAAAGGCCAAATACAGAGACAAAGGCACAAAGTATGACATTAACCATACTGGAGCTATTAATGGGATAAATGCTGCAGTCAAAGGCCTTCTGAAGATAAAAGCATCACTCTCTCCCGCCTCTGGAACTTTGCCCAAATCACAGTCATATTTTCATATTTGTCAGCTTTTTTCCCTGTAATCAAAGGATTTCCTTTATAATAGTAAATAAAAATTAACTGTTCCTTCTGTGCTTCAAAGTAAAATGGTTTCACTAATCATGCACATGAAGTTTGCATCTTTCTAGGGAAAGATTTACTGCTTCAATTTCCATTCAAAAATTCATATTGCTTCAGAGTTAAAAACACTAGGACATGTAATTATGCAGAAATTAATTTCTTACAAGTGAATTGGTTGCTTTTTCTAATATCTAACTTTATGTTTGAGAAGAGCCATATTTACCAGTTAATTCTCAGAGAAAGAGGCTTTATAATGTAAATATACATGGAGTAAAATTGTCTTGCACAGTCTACACTAAAACCATGTTAAAAACTTGAAATTAAAATGTTAACTAGACTTGGCCTTAAAATCCATTCTGCAGGAGAAAGAAATTGAGCTAGAAAGGACAGTTATGTTAATCATTGATTTGACAGATTGACGGTAATGTCAGTTATGACAATCTCAGGTCTTATACACAATCTAAAGAGTTTCTGTACAAATCTCAGCTATTACTGTCTGAACTAGAACCAAACTTTAAGCAAGATATCTGGTTTAGTTTTAAAAATTGCAGAAGCTTCGCATAGGAACAAGTTACTGTGGAACAAAGAGTTACTATATATCAGAACATCCATGCCAACAATCCATGCACTCATTCACTTGAATTTGTCAAGCCCATGACAAATTCAAGATAGTTTACATCCTCTGAGAACTAAGCTCATTCAAATTACTTTGTGTTTGCTGAAGGCTAAGTGGGCAGATGGGCTATCACTGTGAATGAGCTGACATATGGTAAGTTCCTACTCTGCCGCAACTTTTTTCCTGAGCCCATACTAGAGTAAGTTAAATTATTTCAGTTGTTAATACCCTATCACACTGAAGATTCCTCTTCTACTCAAAATCCTCCAAGAACTTACTTATGGATGACAATAAAGTCACTTCTCAACGTTTCATTTGATTAAGTAGGAGATTAAGCTTCTTATCTTGCCTAATAGCAAGGGGATTTTGCTGTATCTCGAATCGGCCACTCTAATGATTGAATCTAAAAAGCTGGCTCTGTTTTGTTGCTGCACAAGACACTCAAAATGCAGCTTCTTGCTCTGTTGGAAACAGGGACAAAAACACTAGAAAGCGTTCAAACCTACAAAGACAACGCTTTCTTTAGCTGAGTTAGGAATGGCAGTTACAGTCTTTGGTGTCCAAAGTAAGTCTTGCTGTCGTCATCGCCCAAGGAAGTCGGCTGCCTTAAGGCAAAGCTTAAGCATCAGAAAGAAGATATAAACGCTGAAGTTACAAACTTCACCTCACTTTATGCCACGTTTCATCTTACCACGATTGCACATCAAGTTAAACTATATGCTTAACTGGTATTCTTCATTTCCTAACTAAACTCTCTGTTAGAAAGAAGAAAAAAGTGTTGCTGGCATATAGTAGCCCTTCAAATCTCTTTTGGATTCCTTTTCCATATACTGCAAGAGTGAGCTATTTTCCATCCTCCCACTCTCACCCAGAAGCAATGTCTGCTTGTCACTTAGATAGCAGTTCAAGAGGGATATAAGTAGTAACAAGTTGTTGATTTCAATATTTAATTTATTGCCAAGAGTAGAAGCAATAAGCAAAATTCTATTCGACTATCAGCAGTCAGCAGATTAAATACCACCACAAACAAGCCTGTACCCTTTAAGTGTAACTTAACCACACCTTACAGCTCTTTTGCTTCATGCTGCAATCCTTGACATAATGTCTAATGAACCTGCAATTTCTCTAAATTGGCCTAGCTACCTAAATCACTTGACATAATACAGTTGAACTGTTTCTTGCTTGCCAGTCCTTCAATTTTTTTTTTATTATTAGCAGCAAATTTGGAGTAGACTTGGTGACACACTGTGGAGAACTGGTACTAAAAGCAGTTTTGTCTCAACATTGCTGCTGCTGCTGCTGCAGAGCTGCTACTGCCAAGGTGTGTTGGGCAATGCTGCACTGGCACCCCCGGGAGCCGTCCGCGAGGTAAACAGCCTCGTGCACCTGCACGGGGGAAAAAGGGCGCGAAAAGGGCAGAAGGCCGCCTCTAGAGGAACAGCACGTCTGCCACAAACTGCATGTACACATCTACCATCTGCGCATGAGCAGGAGACCTCCCCCGATGCCTGCAGCCTGTTTCTGGAAGGTTCCGAGAGGGCGGACTGCGCATGACAGTTAATCTGCATGGGAAGCGAGGAAGCACCTCCCAGAGGCGGGGCAAGAACCTACAAAAACTGCAGACTGGGTGACTGGGGGGGGGGGGATATGTTTGCGACGACTGAAGATCTCGAGTGGAGGCGGCGGAACACCATCGGACTTGGCATGGCGGTAGCTAGTTTCTTTTCTCCTTTTCCAACTTTATCTTTTCCCCTTACCCTTGTTCCCCCCTCTCCTTTGCCTTTCTCCACCTTTTCTCCCCACTCCGTTGGTTATACGACATTTGACCGGTTTTAGGGTCTTAATCTCGAAACCTTCCCGATATTGGATTGGGACATCTAATTGGCGTCACGGACAGGATGCGCTGAGATGAGTGTCGTACAAGCTTATGGTGTGGTGAGCGATTGTGTGTGAACGAGACGTGCGAACAAGTAGGAAGCGACTGCAGAGTTCCGATCCGCGGTTGTGCCCTCCCGCGAGGGAAGCGGCTGGAGACGAACGAAGCGAAAGGAAGGAGTGAATGTTAATGTCTTTAGTATAGTACTTTATGGTTTGGTCTCCTGAGGGTGTATAGGGGAAACTTGGATTTTAAGGTGTGACCTCCTCAGGACGAAATCCCCATTGTAGGACAGTGTTTGTAGTAGGTTATGGTTTGGTTTCCCGGAAGCGTATAGGGGAAACTTGGACTCTTTTAAGGTTTGGCCCTCTTGGGACGAAATCCCTTTTATAGACTATGGCCGCCCAGAAGGCAGGTGATTTTTGTGAGGAAATCGAGAAATTGTATGACCTTTTAGAACTACACCATTCTCGTCCCTCGCCCCCGGGACGAGACTGGGCACAGGACCATTGGTTCCAGTTGCAAAGTGTAGTGGACCGAATTGCGGTCTTGCAAAAAGAAGGTAAAGTTAAGAAAGGCAAAGGAAAAGCTATTCTTTGCGCCGTACTAGGAGCGTGCCTAGCGGCTGCAGTGGAGCAGAGGAGGCAGGCACCTTGTGAGACGGAGGCTGTGGGTGCTGCGCTGCAAGCGGCGCTAACGCCCCTGCAAGAACAATTACGGGAAACCACGCAGACGCTAGAGGAGGAGAAGCACCAAAATCTGATACTGAAAGAGGAGCTAAGAAACCAGCTCCTGAGGGAGGCAGACACCCTCACTGAAACTGAGGCGCTGCTCGAGGGAAAAGGGGTATGCCAAATTCACCCGCAAGGGGACCTAGAAAGATTAAAGGAGGCCGTAGACGACACCCCCCCATATGTGCCCGGTAGTCAAAACAGAATATATATATGAGGACAACAGCAATGACCGCCCCCAGATTGTTACCAAAGAAATTCCTTTCACAGCTACCGAATTGGCCAAGCTGCGAAAAGACTTTGCCAGAACGGCTAGGGAATCCGAAACCGAATACGTGTGGAGAGTATCCCTGTCGGGGGCGGGGGGACGGAATCCTGCTATCAGAAAAGGAGGCAGAGGGATATTGGGGCCCGGGCGTGTTCCTCACGACCGGCGATCGCCGAGCCCCGTGGTCCCTGACTCAAGAGGGCCGCATATTGGGTGGGGGGGTTGAACCCTTTGGAAAGGGGGGATCTCCTAGCTATAACAGGTTCTGTTGATCAATTGTTGGAAAGTGTACAAAAGGCAGCTTGTCTGCAAATGATGTACGATCGGGAACTCAAGCCAAACCTGAGCGCTCTGATGTTACTGCCGGTAGATCTTGAGCGGATGACTCCCCTAATATGGGGACTTACTGATTCCCTGAAACCTATTGGGATCCAATTGCAGGGGAGAATCCAAAATGTGCCCCACGAGGAGAGAATCGCAGCTGCCCTGGAGGGGATGGTAACCCCCAAGCATCGGTGGCTGGGGAAAAAGGTGTGGACCTGGGGGGAGGTAGCTCAGGAATTGATTAATTATGGGAGGAAATATGGGCCAGTCAGCCGGATTTACCAAAGCGTGGAAACTAGAGCTGTGCGGGCGGCAGAGCCAGCAAACAAGCCGCTGGCATTTTCTGGGAGGAGCCCAGACTTAGCCAGAAGAGAAAGATCCCTGACCTGGCAGGGACTATGGCAATTGGGGCTGCAAAAAGGTGTGCCCTGAGACTTGATGGACGGGCTCCCGACCAAAAAACTAGAGCTCCTGGTACGGAGGTGGTCTGGACAGGGACCCCCGCACCGGCGTTAAACGTGTGTGTGGGGGGGTGAGTTCGAGGAGGACAAAAGGGCGGTGGGAAAACTAGCTCCTCCACCCTCTCAGGGTGAGGGGGGAGGTGGAGGGCAAATGTTTGTAAGACAACTCACCTACAATAACAAAGGAGACTTGTTAATCACCGTAGCGGTGGGGCCAAAGAGAATGCCCGTAACCTTTCTAATTGATATGGGGGCCCAAATTACAACGCTAACACGGAGTGAGGCAGAACGGTGTGGCATCTCGGTCCCGTCCAAGCTCCTAATAGTTTTAAATGCTCTGGGAAAGACCCAGACTGTGCCCATGACCCTGGTAACATTGTGGTTACCAGGGGAAAAGAGTCCTGTGGACACCATGGCAGCTGTGGGGCCTTTTCAAATGAACCTTTTAGGTATAGATGTCCTGAAGGGGAAGCAGTGGTGGGATACCCAGGGGAATTCGTGGTCTTTTGGTGTTCCTCAAGTTAGAAGACTAACCGGAGATTTTGGTGTGGCAGTGCGCTTGCTGCAAGCAGCGCCTCCCCTCCCCCCTTCCCGGCTGACTAATGTAAAACCCTATCTGTTACCTTTGGGAACAAGAGAGGGAATTACCCCAGTACTGAAGGACCTGAAAAAACAGGGAGTTGTGATCCCGGCACAGTCACCCTTCAATTTCCCTGTATGGCCAGTTTGAAAACCAAAGTGTAAGTGGAGACTAACTGTAGACTATTGGCAATTAAATAACAATACAGGCCCATTGATGGCAGCTGTGCCAAACATTGCTGAATTAATAGCAACTATCCAGGAGCAGTCCCACCCTGTGATGGCAACAGTTGATGTCAAAGACATGTTTTTTATGGTCTCTTTGCAGTCTGAGGACCAAGAGCGTTTTCCTTCACGTGGGAGGGACAGCAATACACGTTCACTCGACTACCTCAGGGGTAAAAGCATTCCCCTACGCTAACCTATCATGCGCTAGCACAAGAGCTGGAAACTGTCCCCATACAGGTGGGAGCTAAAATTTACCAATACATAGATGATGTGCTTGTGGGAGGGAGCCAGGTAGAGGATGTTGAGAAAACGCAGCGTGACATTATTGCTCACCTAAAGCAGACAGGGCTGACAATTCTGCCTGCAAAGATCCAAACTCTTCTCCAGTGAAGTAAAATTTCTGGGAATCTGGTGGGAGGGGGGGATGGCCTGCATTCCCCTGGATACTCTGTCCTCATTGGACTCAGTTAAAACGCCGGAGTGCAAAAAGGATTTGCCACATGCTCTAGGGCTGCTTGTATTTTGGAGGAAGCACATTCCCAATTTTTCAATTATTGCCAGGCCATTGTATGACTTACTACAGAAAAGGGCTCACTGGGAGCGGACCTCGGTCCATGATGAGGCGTTGCGGCTGCTGGTTTTTGAGCCAAATGCCTACCAAGCTTTGAGGCCAATCCACCCCACTGACCCTATCCAGATCGAATGGGGGTTTGCCTGGACTGGGCTCTTTATCCATCTGTGGGAGAAGGGGCTGTTTGTAGTCAGCCTTACTGTAAGGGAGGCTGAACGAGCTATGGGAAAGCAACTCCTAGCTCTCCAAGGTCTGTTTAAGGTGACCAAAGTGGTCCTGGCAGGGACCCCGCCCCCTGACAGGGTGGCTCAGAGAGCCTCCATACAGAAATGGTATGCACAAATAGAGCACTATTGCGAAATCTTTTCTGTAACAGAAGGATCTGCTGAAGTATTAAATACACAAGATGAGGCAGACTTGAATAAAGAAACCCCCCAACTTCCCCATGTAATTCAAGTAGCTCCTACATTTTCTGATCAGATCCTAAATGCATGGTTCACAGACGCTTCCTCAAAGCGGGAAGGGAAAACCTGGAGATACCGGGCTGTGGCGCTGCAAGTGGGGACTAAGGAGCAGATCATTACAGAGGAGAGAGGGCAGTGCACAGGTGGGAGAGCTGGCTGCAGTGTGGAGCATATCCCAATGCAAAAGCCAGGCTACTTCCCCTGTACATATCTACACGGACTCACATATGGTGTTCAAAGGCTGCCTGGAATGGCTTCCTTTTTGGGAGCAAAATGGCTGGGAGGTTAATAGAATAATAAATATATTTGGAGAGCAAAAGATGCTAGTGGGAAAACCTACAAGATTCACACAAAATGGATTATTCCCTCCTCCTGACCTGAGGAGTGAGTTTGTTCTTATTTATGTTTTCAAAGGTGGTGGTCTGACCAAGGTGCATCTACTGCTCCGGACCATCCTGATTCAAGGATACATCCATGAGGGCGACGAACGACCACTCCCTCTACCTTCCCCCCACCCATTTAGTCCCTTCGAGAACAACAAGTTTGTGTTGCTGGCAAAAGCAGTAAGCCAAACTTTCAGTTTAAGCCACTGCTGGGTTTGCGGAGGACCGCTAGGGTTATCAAGTTGGCTGTGGATGTCCACACCCCTCACCCCAGACCAGATCGTAAGCAATTGCAGCGAAACCATGGTCAACACGTGGGACAACAGTGGGACCTGGCCAATTCAGTTTCCAGCCATGGGGCAATATTGTTTAAACTGTACCCGGGGGGAGGGATTGAAGTGGGGGAAAGTAAATGTGGATGGACACTCACTTGTAAGACACTCGATAAAGACAGGAATCTCCACTCATGGATGTGGCTTGATGAAACAGGGCGCAACTGGGGACTTGAGGGATACTTGTCAAACAAAAATGAAGCTTTAACTCTCCAGCGACCCAGTTATTCCCCTTACAAGCAAACCTGCAAATGGAAAGACACTTCTGGGGCTTGATATTGTACTGGCCAAATAGGTGATGGGGCAACCACATTTTTTAGCCCTCTGGGTGACAGAGATGCAACTTACTTTCAATTCCCACCAGAGATAAACGGGCCATTTGCTCAGGGCATCGGAGCCAAGAAGGGGCATTATTGGATCTGCGGACACAGCATATAAATTGTTACCCATGGGGTGGTTGGGAATTTGTTATATAGGGATTATCAGACCTTTGTTTTTCCTTTTACCAGAAACAGGCAGACCTCGGTTAGGCATAAAGGTATATGATAACCTTGGAGACAGATGTGTTGCCCGTAAGACGTGATCCATTAAGGTAGATTTGGGTGGGATGCAAAAATGGGGAAATGAGTGGACTCCTGAACGAATATTTCAACATTATGGGCCTGCAACCTGGAATCCTAATGAGCCAGTATTGGGGGCAAGAGAACCAATTTACAACCTAAATTGAATAATCAGACTACAAGCGGCTCTGGAAATTATTACCAACAAAACTGCTGATGCAATAGATCTTTTAACTTGGCAATCCCAGCAGATGCGCATGGCAGTCCTTCAGCACTGCATGGTTTTAGACTACCCGTTAGCTGAAGAGGGAGGAGTGTGTGGGAAATTAAATATTTCTAACTGCTGTTTGGAAATAGATGATGTAGGCGAAGTAGTCCTCCAGTTAACCAACGATATCAGAAAAATAGCCCATGTCCCCGTCTAAACCTGGAATGGCTGGAGTGGTGATTTGTGGTCCTGGTTACTGGGGGCACTGTGGGTGAAACAGTTAATACTGTATTTGTTAGGTGCAATTGCCACCTTAATGTTCTTACCTTGTATAATTCCTTGTTTTGTTCAATTAACCCAACATGTTGTATCAAATACGCAGTTTGTTTCTACCACCTCACCTGATGGTGTAAAGAAAGTCTGTGCTGTCCATCAGCCATGGCCAACCACAGTACCTATCATTTAAACCCATTCTCAGTTTCTCCTGAAGGAGGAAATTGCATATTGACATCCACAGCACATTTGCCAGCTGTTTTATGCCTACTGTAACAATCCTACCTTGTTAACTCAGTTTTGATGTCTGTTCTGTGAAGTTAAATGTTGTTAAAGAATAAGCTTGCATTGAGCAACACCTCTGTTCAATCCCTGTTAAGCACTTTATTTTTTACCCAAACCCATGTTGCTCCTTTAACCCTTCCTGTGACTTCCCCCTGCCCCTAATTCTCTCTCCCTCCCTTCCTTCCTTCTTCTCTCTTTCTCTCTCTCTCTCTCTCTCTCTCCCCGTGTCTCTCTCTCTCTCCCCCTCTCCTGCTGCCAAGCTGCAATGTTGAGCCACGGGGTGGTGTGGAGAACTGGTACTAAAAGCAGTTTTGTCTTGACATTGCTGCTGCTACTGCCAAGGTGTGTTGGGCAATGCTGCACTGGCACCCCCGGGAGCCGTCCGCGAGGTAAACAGCCTCGTGCACCTGCACGGGGGAAAAAGGGCGCGAAAAGGGCAGAAGGCCGCCTCTAGAGGAACAGCACGTCTGCCACAAACTGCATGTACACATCTACCATCTGCGCATGAGCAGGAGACCTCCCCCGATGCCTGCAGCCTGTTTCTGGAAGGTTCCGAGAGGGCGGACTGCGCATGACAGTTAATCTGCATGGGAAGCGAGGAAGCACCTCCCAGAGGCGGGGCAAGAACCTACAAAAACTGCAGACTGGGTGACTGGGGGGGGGGGGATATGTTTGCGATGACTGAGGATCTCGAGTGGAGGCGGCGGAACACCATCGGACTTGGCATGGCGGTAGCTAGTTTCTTTTCTCCTTTTCCAACTTTATCTTTTCCCCTTACCCTTGTTCCCCCCTCTCCTTTGCCTTTCCCCACCTTTTCTGACCACTCTGTTGAAAATGTAAAAGGTTGTATGACATTTGACCGGTTTTAGGGTCTTAATGTCATCCTTGGGATCGTAACGAAACCTTCCCGATACTGGATTGGGGCACACACTGTGACCAATGCTAATCAAGCTGGCAGAGGTAGGGTGTTCTCTCTCTCACACACTTCCCTTTTGAGCCTGCAATTTCAGCTGAAGTAAGTACCCTTTTTTGAGCTGTAAGTGTGAAAGGACTTCTCAGGTCTCAGAGACTTGTAGCAGGTATCCAAGTGTGTAGATACAGGGCTTGGAGGATGCATACTAAGCATTTTGAAAGGAATTACCAAGCCCTCAACCCCAGAGCTTCTGTGAGGGAAATCAGTACTGCTAATGATACATACTTCCCAGTCCAGTTGTAGGAAGACAAAATTGAGATACTTACAATCTCTGTAATTTTGTCTAATTCCAGCAATAAAATCAGTTAAGATAAAAATAGGGGCAAAGAGAACACAGAAGTGCAATGTTGATGGAACATTGCCAGTAGCTCCTCTCCTTCAAATCGAGACCTTTTGTTTCAGCTCCCCTGTCGATGACTGCTGGAATAAAATGCCTTGGCAAGTTTCAAGCCCTCAGGTGTTCGGCAGGCCAAAGTCAGTATTTTAAATACCACCACAAAACACCAACAGCATTACTAACTTAAAATTTTATCATGAGTCTCAGGATATTTGATGATTTTTTTTTTCCACACCCTGGTTTGCAGAGTCATGCAGTGACATGAAAAACTCACTTGCTGTTTTAAATGAAACGTGTTGTTGGAGATACAGCCACTTGAGCAACCAGGCTACCATGTTCCTTACCACCTTTAGGTTATGAAGGGGATTAAGATACAAAATACTGCATTACGCACTTTCCTAATCATATGCAGACAAAAGAGGTCTGCATTAAACAACGCTCTACTCTTAGTCTCCTACAAAAATACATACGGAGAAATGTTTTTTTGGCCATTGCTGCTACCTGATCATTGCCAGCAGCTAGGAATATAGTAAGATTCTTAGCTCATGAACACTTGACCAAATTTTCTGTTAGCTTTTCTCAAACTGGAACCACTATTTTCTTTTTTTTTGTTCTTGTGATGGAGCTTCTGCCAACCAACTTTCTTTTGTGAAACTACCAGTCCTCAAAATAGTGTGACAGACTGCTCAGACCAGCTTAAAAGAAAAAAGCTTATGTTGATAGGATTATGACAGCACCAAGCTTGTAGCTCTCTATTCCTGTTGGATTTTTGATGGCAGGAGAATGCCCCTAAGAGAAAAGTACTTCTTTAAACTCCCTGGGGGGATGGTTTGCAGGAAAGGAACATTTGAAATCAGATTTGTCCACTGAATTAACAGTGCTAAAAGTCTGCTCAAATACTGTAACAAACACATGAAGTACAGCGCAGCCAAGTAACTTTATAAATCAGATCGTTTTCATTTCCTAAATTCATTACCACAGTGATGCAATAATGGAAACTTTTGTATGTTTATAAGTTAGATGACCCACAATCGTTCCCTGCAGTAAGCACTAGTAATTTCTGATTATTAAAATAATTGTTATATTCAATTGCTATAGTTTGCTTAACATCGTAAGCCAGTTTTCTATTTAACAAACTGTATTACATTGGCAGCAAGATTTCTTACCTTAGCCAATGGTATTGGATGTGATTAATTTCTAACATTCTTTTTAGAAGGCAAAATAAACATCTACTCAATTTTCTTTGTTTGCCATCTCAACATCCTAAGCAGGCTGGCCTTCTCACAAATTCATGTTGGTTGTCCCTAATTAACTTCTTCCTCTTAAAAATGTTTGAATTACATCCAGTTAAATTCTTTTCCTTCAAACTCCCTCTCATCTAATATTAATCCCCAATTGTTATATTTAAATGACAATCCCACATTATTATTTTAAAGTAAACTTTCAATTAAAATAGACTGTTCAGATTTACAATAAAAGTCCTTGATGTGGCAACTGAAGACAGGAAAAATGAGGATACTCTTTACAATACTCCATATACAAAGTACTGTACAATAGGATCAAATCTTAAGACACTGCCACATCTGATCAGGAAAGCTAATACGTATAGTTCTGGAATATTGAGAGGCTTTGTTTTGGGATATTATTTTTTAATCCTTTAAGTTACTGCAGTCTCAATATTCTTGCGCTGAACTTAATTTGCTTTTTCAGCTTCTGCCATAGATTCCTCACCATGTAATCAGCAAAACAGCTGAAAAGAGATCTTGGAGATTTTCTCAGAGAGTATTCCTTTCAAGTAAAACAAATCCAAGCATTTCTAGAATAACACACAAATTAGCTGTGCAAGGTTTGATTCTATTCTGTACATTGCAAACTATCTAATATTCATGCATTTGCTTCAAACCTTCAATTTAGTAGCTGCTTTTCAGAGACTTGAGGACAACCTATGAACCCTCAGATGAGAGATCAAACTACAGGGGTCTTTTAAGCAAAATAACCACAGAATGGCTTGCTGGAAGTAACAACCACATTGTGAGGCTCTACAGATGAGATGCAATGAAGTTCTGTCTATATAATCTGCTTCATCCATTTCTTTCATAATTTACTTTTTATCTTCTCATCCTATGTCTCATACTTAAATTGTTTAATTGGTTGAAGTCTAGTACAGCCTCCAGCTGTCTAGACCATTGAACAAAGAATGCAATCCTGCACTAGCTCAAGGACACTGCCCCAATTTCTACTCTTGGATCTTTAGATTAGCAGTTATTCACACTGCTTTCTAGTTTGTGTCTGTAAGGTATTTCCCGTTCTACTTGTTTTAATTGCCTATCTTTTGTTTTATCCATGAATTACCTGACTACCAGAATATTTACCATAAATATAAATCTGTTTTGCCCAATTAAGTATTTTTGTGTGTAGGTCTTCCACCATTCTGTTCTTTTATTTCATTTACAAGGTATATTTTATGTTCTTCCATGATACTAATTTTCTTAGGTCAACCAAGACTGTTCTGCTATTGCATATTGCCTCAGTACAACTAAATAAATGTCTCCTTTCTCTCTTCTCCCACATCATACTTCTTCATTATGGGTACATGACCCCAGTTTCCTCTAAACTTTTCCATCTACAATGTCTGCTGAAAATTTAGTATTTGTAAGTTTATTTTCTAGAGACAAGTTCTCTGTAGCACTAATGTAAATAATCATTTAACCTAGATGTCTAAGAACCCTGGTGATTATACAACACCCATTGCCACAGGTGTTGATTTTCTCAGTCAAAACAAACCTCCTTATCATAGTTCCTAAAGAATTTCATTTGTTTTTCCACTTCATAATGCAGAAAATATATTTGGGCTGTGTACTTGTGGCATGGGGTGCATAATCCAACACTCTCACGGCTTCAGTTCACAATTTACATCTACCAATAATTACCTTGAAATGCCAGTCAGTGAACACTTAAAAAGGATTCTGTGATAAGGATCTAAGCCAAATCAGTTGTCTCACTCTGCCTTTCTCTCTCTAGAAGAAAAGAGTCTTGGTGCACTAAGAGACTTCATCTGTCTGTCTCTGTCCCCCTAGTAATTTGGCACAGGGGAGGTCTCTCCAAATATACGAAACCTTTGAGTTTGGTGAAAATGAACAACTGCAAAGAGGACTGTAAGCCCATTAATGGACCCACTCATGAAAAGAATGCAGCCCTAATCCAGTCTTCGTTAGAAACTGGAGAATCCACACAGGAATGTAACAGAGTACACACTTCAACCATGGCAAAGCCTCAGACAATGTTCAGGTCAACTGTAAGACTCAAGTCCGCCAGAACCCTGTAGCTTATAGGACACTTCTTTCCAGAGTTTTTCTCATCTTCTCCTTTTTAATTTAGCATCTGAGGATTGCACATCTCCCTTCTTGTTTCCATCCTTTTTGTCTGCTTATCTGTACTGTTTAAGAATTTGAAAGTTTATTTTCTTGGATTTGTATATCTATGAAGCCAGTTACCCTTCTGTATGCCTCTCCTTCCATTACTAAGCAGTAAAACCTCAATCAAGTTTTTAATCAGTTTTCCTTCTGCTTATTTTTTCCTTTTGATATCTGCCAGATCTCTTTATATCCCTTTCCCCCAGCTCCCCACAAGTTAGGACTTCTGTTTTATCTACATTTTCGTACTTCCCAATTACATTTACCAGATTTAAAATCTATCTTTACATGTCCCAGAAAACCCATCATTTTTTCTTTCAGATTATTCTTTCTATTTGATCCTTCCCACTCTTCTGTTATCTCCATACATTGTCAACATCTTTTGGACAGCCTGTAAAGGGATTACTCACTTTCATGACATAGTTATTTCTACTTGCTTATAAGTACAAGCTTACCACATGTTAATTGTGCAGTCCTCCCCCCTTCAGTTTTAGTCATCTCTTTCTTCTTTCTTGGGTCTGTGCATAGTTATTTCCTCTTTACATTTTACATGCTCTCCTTACTAATTTATTTTAACTAAAAATTCAGACACTACCAGTAAATAAAACTAACAACATGTGTCTTGTGTCTGTTAAGAAAAAAATTTCAACCTCCATCCAGTACTGTATCCAAGATGTAAATTATTCTAGTGAAGTGATTGGAGAGGAGAGACCATTTCAAAAAATACTGACTGCAAAAAGCGTGTCTCCACTAACATAGGCAGAGGTGTAAATCTAAGCACATTTCTGAATAAGATCAACTAAAATGCACAAGAAAACCTCGATCACCTGATCATTAAAAACATCTTGAGCATCTGTAGGAAAAGAGGCTCTTGAGCCTCTCATATTATCCTCATGCATAGTTACCCTCAAACTTCCAGAAGTTTTTCACTTACTTTCAAAGTATCAGTCTTCATATATAATCAGAAAAAAAAAGAAAAGAAAAAGAAAGAAACAGAAAATCACTAAATCTCTCTTATCAATCTGAAGACGACAGGAGACAAAGAAGTGGCATGCAAAAATTTAAGTCTCTGCCTTTGTATAAACATCACACCTGATCAGACTTGATTGGAAAAGTGACAGTATATTTGAACTGTAAAGAATCTGACGAGAAGAAAAACTGGAAAAAAGTTCAAAGTCAGCCTATGGCAGTATTGGTAAAGCAGCCAATAAAATACAGACTAAAAACTCACACTGATTTGTTGCTATGTTTTTGAAATAATTACGAATACTGAAATAGAATTGAAAATAGCAGCCAGCCACAATATTTACCTCAAACTATAATGAATTATTGTTTAAATTAAATCATTACAAGAAAGAAGATACACAAATGTATCATATTAGAAAACAAGCTTATATTCAATAGCAATTATGCTGACAGTATTTGATGCAGTTCACTACATGTAACTGTAATAGCACAGTCCTCTCCAAGAATGGTTTCTTCCAAAAGATGATAGGACTTTCAAATGTGAAGGCTCAAACTGAAACTATAATGGTACTCCTAATGCTTTTTGAAAAATGAAGTCATTTATTTACATTGCAAATATGAAATTTGTAGCCTGCTTCGACCTCAAATTTTGAAAAGTGATGGGATAGATTTATCTGGAGCAATCACTTGATTACTCAAGTGAACAAGAGGTACAAAATTTAAGATCCCTACAGTCTGCAGCCCCTATTATGGCACTTAAACAAAAACGGAGGAAGGAGATTTACATTTTAAGAACAGAGCTGGCAATGAGATATGAGGTTCCCAAGCTTTCAAGGGAACCAACTGTGAACATGTGGAACATAGGGAAGGAAACAGCAGCTACAAAAGCCAGCGTACTTAAAAGTGTTCAGACAGTAAAAGAGCTTGCTTGCCTGAAACATTGAATCAAAAACAGTTTCAGGACATAAATCATTGTTGGCACGCACGTCCTATAGCTCTGAATATTACTACCACCCTTTGAATTTTCTTTGAATTAGGGGGTGACTCCCAGCAGCAGCTTTTCAAGATTCAAAGCTTTATTTAGTTGAGATAATTTTCATGTATATTTTAAAGACATTTGAAGTCCCCTGAGGAAAAACTGCCAAGTATCCTAGCAAATACGTAATCTGGGCTCTCTACCATATGGAAATACAGATAAACTCTAAATGGATAACTGACTTTCTCCATACACTTTTGGAGTTGGTTGTGAATGGTAACTAACTAATCCTGATTATGATGTTAAATGGAATCGACAAAATTAAAGCAGAAAGTGCAGAAAATTATACCACCAAGCCTAGCACTAATAGACAAGATAATAGTTCAGAATTGTGCATGTTTTCAGTAGTTGCAGAGTACTACATACCTATGTTTTTCAGATATCTAATGGGTATTTTCCAATTTAACAACGTGGCAATTATGTTGGACCTTTGCAGGTTTTACTTAAGCTAGTACACATTTGGACCCAATACAATATTATTCTCTTTCTCCTGAAGCCAATTCCTATTCAAAACAGCAGTATAAACCAGAAAACAGTTTCCAAATATCAAATTGGAAGAAAATGATCTGCAGTAATTATTAGAACTACTTTAGAGCAGCTCAAGATAATTAATTGCTATCACTTTTTTTTTTTTTTTGGAAGGGCTGAAAGTAGCTAGAAAAACAGTATGATGCATTTATTATGAACAGAAAGAACATAATCATCTCTCTCTAGTCTTCATAGGGGAGTGTTTTGCCAAGCCACTTTCTATGGCTCTAAAGTGGACATGAAAAGTTGAGAATAACCTTCTATCCACTAAAATTATTTCTTGTTTGATAAATATGCATGTCACAATAACCCAAGGTCGTGGGTGTACATTTTTTTCTACAGAGAGATAAAGCCTATGGACCTCATGAGAAGCTGGCATTTAAATCTAAATCCTAAATGCTATGACATATGTTTTCATTTTCAGTTTTTTTCCCCCTCCCTGATTCAAAGCACTGGCAACAGAAATTGCATCAACAGATTTTTGGCATAGCCATGACAGATCCCACATTACAATGAAAAAAAATCCCTCAAAAACTGTGTGACATTTTCTTTTTGAGACCAGGGAAAGTCCAGTGTGTCACAGCCATGACATGTCAGATTTCCAATATTATTGAATTAAATGCTTAAAAAACCCAAAGTGTTGACATGCCTGCTAAGACTACAGCCCTAATATCTAAGATTCAGAGATCATTAGACCACCCGATTTGACAATGTGCATAATGCACACTAGGCATTTCAGATGGTGTTTCATGCAATCACTGCAATGACATGCAACTGGTAACTCATACACCACAGTCTCCCAGGATGCAGATAACTGGAACGAGAATACACATGCAACACTTCCGCTTCTCAGAGGTACAAGTGCACACTATCCAAAAGTAAGTGTTAGGCACGGGAAGGCTGGAAGAGAAGGAGCAGGGAGGACAGAACCATAGTTTGCTTAATGTTAGCACCTCAAGTGAGCTCACGGTACAAACACGTAGAAAGCCATATTTTAGGCTGCCATGGTAACCGGCACCAGATGAGAAAATTTCCACCAGATTTAGTTTTTTGTTTGGACAAAAAAAATCATGACTGTCATGAATTTCTGGGTATATTTTCTATACCACATATACAGAAAGCCAGGTCAGAAAAGACATTCAAAGTTTGCACTGTATATACAAATAATCTGCATCTTCTTTCCAAAACGCTCAGTCTGACCTGCAAAAAGACGACCTGTTTAGCTTCACAAATAAAATGCTACTGTTTCACAAATGTAGCAAAGAAATAGAAAGGGATGAGCACCTAGGGGCCTGTTTCAGTGCACAAACAACAACTAGAAAACCTTCTCAACGTTGCAAGAAAGATGGATCAGGACAAAAGGCATATCTGAGAAAATTGTTCTGTGTGTACATCGTTCTTTCCACTTTTTTTTTTAAATCCAGAGCTTATCAAAGAGCTGTAACACTTCTGTCAACTGTCCAGGCTCAAATTCTCCACTTCTCTTGTCATCTTCTACTAAACTAAGGACAGCTCTGAACATGGTTTTGTTTTATATGGTTTAAAAGGGAAGCACTAGCGTGTATGCATAGATAAAAGGAAATACAGGTAGCAAAAGAAACCCACAGGTTGACTGGAAGACAGGTAATCAGATTTACAAATAACACGTAATTACATTTTAAGAGTGCTGACTAACACATAGATACGTTCTGTTTATTTGCATGCTACAGTGCTACTTTACATCTAGCATAAGGGTAATAAAGTAAGCAGATAGGTTAAGTAGATACACAAACGAATACTCACAGTATGGCAAGATCAGTTCAGGGCTGCAAGAAGTAGGTGACCAAAAAAAATTATATTTTCAGCATGTCTGACAAATTATCTATCATGATAAATGGGTACCAAAAACTTATCTTAAATGACAAAATTAACCCTGCAAAGTGACAATTAGAGATAAGAAAACCTTAAGAACAAATTCACACCTAGTGCAAAAGGAGAAGACTCTGAAAACTTGCTTTCAATGCTACATTTTATCAAACTTAAAAAAAAAACACCACCACAATAACCATGTATGTAATTTAGGTAAGATTACTACAAGGTGTACCTCAAAGTATTTTTCTGCTCCAGAGAATAACCCTAGCTGAGTGGCTCCTCGTTTGTATACAATACTCTCTAGATCCAATTTATTCAATTTGTAATCACAGGCTCCAAGTCTGAGAAAACAAGAAGGATGGCATAATGTTTCATTTTCTATGTTCTGTCATGAAATAGTAGCCCACTGAAGCTAAGATTTCAATCTGAGAAATCCTATCAAAGAAAATGGAATTACTTAAAATTCAAAAAGGTAAAAAAGGAGACATGAGGCTAAGATACCAGTAATGCAAACTAAGGCTGGAATCTGACAGCTTAAGTATGATCTGTTCTTACTATCAGTCACAGAATCTGCATATTCCCAAAGATGCTATGCAAACTGTGTCATGTGACTGAACTTTGGTGGTACAAATGTCAGAATACAAGCCAGCTTTATGTTGATACTATAGAGCCGACAGGAACAGCAATCAAAGAAAATATACTTATTTTATTACATGGGCAGGCAGATGCAACTCTGAGTACATACAAGGAATAGATCTGTTGAGTAACGTGACATTTTTACACAGTCACTTTTCAAAGTAGAACTACATTTTAAGGGCTTTTGCATATGTTTTACCTAGAGACCTCTGTGATGAAGTGCCAATATCAACTTCCCCTTCTCTTTAGTTGCCAGTTTGATTTGATTTCTTTCTTCAGATATGTGCCAACCAGTTTCAACTTGTTTAACAACATTTTTTTAAAATCAGCTGCTTTGCTGGAATGTTGAACTGATGCATGTGTGGGTGTGTTTATAATACACGCAAAAAATACATTAAAGCAATATAAAGGGTCTGGTTTAAGCCTATAAAAGCAAAGAAATTAAGCATTAAGGCAAAAAACTGGAGCAGACACCTCTTTACGTATCATAATACCTTACAAAACAACTGCCTAACTTACAGAGAAAGTGTGAAAGTGGAAGTGCTCTGTTCATTTAACATTGCTGTGGTTTATATGGTTGAACTGCAAAACTAATGGAATATCACATGCCATTATTCTTCAATGGAAGAGGTTATGTTTGCAAAATATATTATCCTCAAATATCATAATATGTAATAAAATTATGCAGTGCAATGTATTTGAAGATTATTATTCTGTGCACTAACACAAAGTTCTTTCCAGCTAGATTATTTATGAAAATGTTAATGACACGAGTGTAATAAAGGATTTAATACTTGGATATACTATTAAAGGAACCAAAGAAGTGTCTTGATTTGGAGAGGCGTTAAGATTTCTCATTTCCTAATGAAGTCAGCTTTAGACTTGAAAGCTTGGCCGTTTCAGTCCTAGATCTCTAAGTTGCCCTAAGTCAGCATTTAGACATTCCTCAGGAAATTCCAGTTGCGGTAACAGACCTTTATATATTATATCATAACACAAAAATGCTTCAAGATGGGAATATTTCATAAACCCTTACATAAACCTAATGACAGACACACTTCCCCAGTAGCACACCACCTAATATCAGTGCTCACACTAACTTTAAATTCTTGTACTTAGCTCAGTATCTAATATTCTGACAATTCTTGAACTACAGAGCTCCTAGTTGAGCTCTTATTTTACAGCTACTTTGTAGCTCCAATAGTGATAAACCATGGAATTTGATGTAATATTAAACAACAAATATTAAGGTTTGCCTTGTGAAAGCTTAGAGAAAGCAAAGGAGAGGGGGTACGTGTGTGTTAGGATAACTGCTATAAAACTGACGTTTTTATTTATCTCTTTATTTTAACAGGACCTATGAGGAAAACATAGGCTTTAAACATCTGGATGATCGTCTCTTCTCTAAACAGTAGCTATTTGCCTAACTCTTATGATTTGTGACTTCAAGTCCTATAGCACGAACAAGCTTGTTTGCAAAAATAAGTACAAGTGTTTCCCCCATCATATAAAGAAACCTATTCAGAAGAACCTTATTCTTCTCTTCTAGTTCTTTTTGTGCCACATTTCTGTTGTCTGAATATTTTCAGTGTACGTCAAGCATAATCAAATGCCTGTGATCTTCTGTGACGCCTCCGATTTCCACATTTTCCTCCAATATTTTTTTTGCCGCAGCTGTCTGAAAGAATTATGCAGATTCCTTTGTTGCATTAAGTGAATTGCCTCAGTTTTCACAAAAAAAGTAAACAAAGAAGCAACCCACAGCACCTGCTTGGCCTTGGCTTTTGGCTAATCATGGCTGATTTCACTTGCCTAAAGTGTTTAATGATTTACTGGATCTTGCTTTTCCTAATCATTGCTTGACTTTTCCCTTATGTGAAAGTAATTAATTTCTTTAAATTAAGCTCTTTCAGTATGTAGAGGGTATCTTGCATCAAAAACATTTTAAGTGTCCTCCAGCTCAGTTATTTTGCTTGCCTCTTTTTGCCTCACTAGAAGATTGAATTTGAGGGAAAAAAATGATGTTTCAGCTTGTCTAAGCCTTATTGAAGACACATGGACAAAAGAAAATGGTAGTCTGTGAATTTATTTTTTTTTACCTTTTCTTTTTTTTGGTATTGTTTGCCTTTTCCTGTCAGTCACTCAACGGTGGATCCAGAAAGTAGTAACTTGAGATTTTACTCATGCAGTACTGCAGCAGAAGTTCCTGGCACCTGGAGTTCATAGAAAAGTCCCAGGGGATGTAAGCCAACTAGCAGTTGGCCCAGATTGGCCCTTCATGTTTCCATGCTTTCCTTTTTCTAAAAAATAAAAAGATCCCTCAAACAGTCCTTAGTGACTGCAGACACTGACCTAGCACGTTGAAAAGATAACATGCCAAAGAATGCAGTGTTAGTGATAAAAAGTTGTGCATACTCGCCTGTTAGAGTACTAAGGTTCTCTGGACTGCTATTTTTAAACACCTAATACTCAAAAATACCTAGCATAGCATAATTATAAGAGGAATTCTTATAATACTATGCACCCATTCAGATTTCATGTGTTCTTAGTTGTTGCCTTTATTGATGCAAGGTTCGTTTTTTAGGGGCCTGCTTATATAGCTTTGGCAAGTTGTATTATTTGCTGACAGTCACTGCATAATCCGCTGTCCTTGCGTGCCCGCGGGCCTGCTGTGGGGCTACGTTGTTGGTCTGCCTGACACTGAGGGTGTTCGGTTCTCTCGTACTCCCTCGCAGGAACAACCAAGCGATCAGGCGCTCATTCGCACAATGCCCACTGCAAGGAGCGACTGGCAGGCACCCACTAACCACTGAACAAATGTCAGATAGGAGTTCAGGTTTAGAGGCTCCAGCACCAACTTCTGCATGATCTTCGAAATCTTCCTGCCAGTCCGACCACCTGAGTCTCCCTTACTTGACCACAATGCTTTCTGTATCCTTCCAGCATTCAAAGGCACATACGCATTTGACCTAAGAGCTCACAAGCAAAGCACTTTGTCATCACGGTTATGATCTAACCGAAATCAATTACAAAGCCTCATGGAGAAACCCACTCATTTCTAACAGAGAAGGCAGACACTAACACCAAAATGGTTTTAGTTCAGGCAGACCCATTGCCACACGTATTGGAGAATAACGCCCTGCCGTTTCACGAAACAACTGTCCTTTAAGTTAGCTTATTGTAATTTGATAAAAGTGTTTCACCATCCCAATTTAAGACTTATTCCTCTGATAATTATGTTTCTCTCCCAAGCAATATGGCCATTCATCACTATCTTAAGTATCAGAGTAACTGAAACCAAGCCCAATACCTCTACTGTTGAAATAGTGTCATATGTAGCTTGTAATGTGTTTGCCCCCATAGCAATACCTGATATCTTATTCTACACAATCTCTATCCAAATTAATCCATTTAAGTATTTCTATTTTACTAACGCTACTGTAAAGGATACAGCTATGACAAAAACAGATTATACAATTCCATACATAAGAATTAAAAAGCACATTTGATATAGTAGAGAGGAAGGTTTCATAGACATTCTTATACTGATGATGTCAGAGTTAAACTTATATCAGAGCTATTGATATGTGAAGATGCTTATAACATAAAATTTTTGCTAATTAGTTTTTGCATTTTAATGTAATTATAGTGAATGAACTGATATTGAAAAGGTTAACTTATTTTTTTATTACTGATTTTTATTACTGATTATTTTAAAATTAATAGTGTTTGTTCATAATAGTGTGAACAATTTATGTCAATCTGTGCTTACTACTGTGTCACATAAAAATATACCTACTTAAATGACCGAATGAAAAAAGAGGGAATCAAAATCCTCAAATCATTTAATCATTTAATTTTTATAACTTACATTTCTATCTGTGAAACAGCTCATGCATTAAGTTAAATACACAAAGATAGATGCATAAAAACATATTTTTAAATACACAAAGGTAGATACATTAAGACCTATTTTACTGTTTGGTTTTGTTGGTCTCAAAAATGAACGCAAGGCATTGACTTTAGGCAATGACTTGCTTTTTGTTAACAAGTAAATGACACTTCCTCTTTGCCTCCATTGACACCTTACTTTGATTCCTGAAAACAAAAAATACTTTTGATTTCAGCAGAAGATACTAGACACTCAGGAACTTTATTTTTATTATTCAGCTGTCTACAGCTGTACACTTATTTTTTAAAACTCTGGTTGTTCTTATTCAAACATTGTTTGTCCAAGTAGCAAATACATTGAACAACATCCTGAAGATTCTTCAGGGTCACGCAAAAAGAACAGCATGATGGACTTGCTAAAAAAGGAAATATTTGGAAAAATAAAACAAACTCCAGAAAGAATAGGAGTGAACAACAAACGGATAAAGGATGAAACAACCCATAAAACTTCTCTGCATAAATAAAACAAGACATACTTTTCCATGCAGAAACTCACAGCACTTTTCCTGCTAGACAAAACATTGGTATTTTAGCTGTGGCGGAAAATTAATAAAACCAAACAAAACAGGACAAGCCTGAGATCAAGGCACTAGGTGCAGATGTGATTAGGAGTCTGAACTTTAACCAGCGTGCTTTTAAAAGAAAGTGCATTTTCCTTTGAATAGCAATATTTTGGAAACATATCCTCAAAATTATACAGAAATGAAAATTTTCTTAGAAAGCATTCACCCATCTCATTAGGACAGTAACTGGTAACTCAGAGAGTTGTAGAAGTATTAGCATTAGGTGATTGCAAACGGAAAGAACAGAAACAAAAACCAGGTGCCTGGGGACAAAAGTATCTGATAAGCCCTTTCTATTACTGCAGGTATCAGTAGTAAGAAAAAATAGTATCCGAAATCTCCTTACAGAGAATACTAGCTACCACTCTATTTATTTCGATTTGTGAAATCAAAATAAAGATTGAGCACCTACTGTTTGATGATTTGGTGAATAAACATTTCAGTGCATTACCAAATGCAGTTTAAAAGACCTATTCTTATTTTCACTGACAGACCCTGGCAGCTTAACCAATTCTAAAACTATGTATATTTAATTAAAAAAAATATTCTTTGGTTTTCAAAGACAGACAACTTATTTTTGGAAAGGCTAAAAATCTAACTCCAAATGATCACTTGTTTATATTTTAGGTAGAGTGTTAAAATAGCGTCCACATAATGATACGAATGATTCCTTTTTAAGGAAAGTCCATCGGCTGTGGCAAAAACACACAACAAAATATAGGTTATAAAAATGAGAGCAGGACGAGTGGTGCCACTGTACGAAGGCGAAGGCCGAGCCAGGCGGGCAGCGTGCCTGCCTTCCCGAGGTCCCTCCTGTGAGGTCCGACTACCCGACGGAAAATTTTACCGTCATATGAAAGAAACTACAGAACGTCCAAGGTAAAACCATTACAAAAAGGAGACAAAAAGAGTAAGTAACAATTATGTGGAATACCCAGAAAGCAGCAGAGCTTTCTTAGCTTTCCCAGGACCAAGGCGGGCAGTACAGGGAACAGAAAAGAGGGAGCTAAGCCTGCTTCAAAGGACAAATCACTTCTCATACATTCAGTTTTAAGTTGACACTCGGAGGCATGTATGGCTGAATAACAGGGCTTGCAAGAATGTAGATGTCAGTGGTTTGATAGTCACCATGGAGGCAATACAGAATCATGTTCATGACATCAACTAATATATCTTAAAATAAATTACAGAAAATCTGGAATACCTTTTAAAAAAAAAGAACAGATGATGTACTCATCAACATCAGACAAGTGTCCACACTTTCAAGCAACATCATGGAAGAAAACTGGCAATAGCAATAATACAAAGTCTATTTAGAAATGAAGCCAGATCTCCTGGCTTGCACACCTGTACAAGCACTAAATCAATCATCTCTCAACTCACCATCCAAACAATCTAGCCTGGAACAATACAAAGTCATGCAAGAATCGGTTTAAAAAGAACAATCGTTCCCAGCTTGGAAAAGAAACAAATTAAATCCATATGTTACATAAGAAACAAGTGGTTCCATAAGCAGGAGAATGAGTAAAACTTGGTCACCTATAAAACACAGATTTGTGTCTCAGAGCAGATTTCCTTGCATCGATTCCTCGGTATCTATCACAGGGTGAACTTGTGCTGCCTTTTCTGCCACAGTGATGATATTAATAGGGTCCTGTCTATATTTAGGGAACTTGCAGTAGTGCCACGTTTTTCAGGAGAGCACTCAGAGATGATGCTGAAACTGGACTAGATTCAAAAGTTATTGCTAGTGGAGCACATGAGCAGGCATATACATGCAGAAAGCACAATCACGAGTACTGTTTCCTTATGAAATCAAGTTTAAAAACAATTCCTCAAAAGATATTTATCTTAGAGCAAAACCTTACCTGTGACTGAATGTTCCTAATTTACAAAGAAATAACACTTACATACTTCTTTAAAAATGAATGTTCTCACAAAATTTCTTGGACAAAAATCTAAAAAACCTGTATTAGAAAATTAGACGTAAAAAAAAAAAAATGGTGTCATTTCTTTTTTAGCGCCTGAAGAATCAAATTTCCAAAATAGAGAAAGCATCAGAATTTAACTATTTTAGTACCCCAGAATCCAAATCTTTTAAATTAACTCCTAATCTCCTCTTTGTACTACATTAAAAAGGACTGTACAGATCAAAAAAGTTTTAAACAAGAAATAGTTCTTCATTGCTCTGAACTGATCGATTGAAATGAGATTCTTTACAGAATCTCATAGCTTCATTACCATACTTTCTGCAATTAAATCTGTAGTCACGCTGGGGTTTTTGTATTCAGAGAGGAAAATAAAATCTTATCTATCACTGATAGATATCACTGATGTTTACTCCATAATGACGTCTTATTTAGCGTACAACTTTAGGAATATCAAAAAAGCTCACAATAGTACTTTCAGGAACTAGAATTTCTTCTTATTTTAGTTAATTCCAACATTTTACAAAAGTTAATTCAAAAACTGGTATTGTAGAAGTCTCTGCCACAAAATTCCTATTACTAATTGGTTTTGAAAAAGAGCTAGCTTTAGGGTTTTTGGTTTCAAAAATGTAGTGTTTCAATTATTATTTGAATAATTTGGTTTCATCTTCGATATTATGTTATTAGAGTGAAGGCTAGAACAATCTTTTCAATATAAAATAAAATAAAATGTTAAGCTTTTCAATAGGTAAGCACCATTAAACTTACAGGTTCCTACAACATATTTCAGGTTCAACAGAAGTTAATTGGTTAACAAAGCACTGTTCCAAAATAATAATGTGGGGTTAGTTTTTTTTCCCAACTTTATCCCAGACCAAAGCAATTAAAGTTGGTATTACTCTAGTATGGTGGTCAAAACGGAAGAAGAAATAGTATGCAGTAGGTCCAATGTCTTAGTTGAAAAGACATCAGCCAGTAGCATGTTTAAAAATAATCCAGAAGCTGCAGGCACAGTTCCTAGATTACACAGTGACATGTTTCGGCAAGGTTCACCAGTTGCCCAATTAATCTTAAGTTACATATATCAAAAGGTCTCTTAACAAGCGAGTTAACACAGGAAAATAATAGTTTAAGACTGCTAAAATACAGATTGCCATTGATTTTAATTATTAATAATCTGAAAATATATTTAATATTGTTTAAGGTTTCATCAATATCTTTCTACCTCACAAGAATCAAAAATGTATGTGCTATATATACATTTCTCATATTTCACAAAAAATAGATTTACTGCTTTCTCATCCTAAAGAAATCAGTCAGCAGCTAATGGCAAAGACAATAGCCATTAGTCAAGAAGATGTGCCACATAAACATATGCAAGCTCAAGACATGATCATAGTGATAAGAAACACTAAAACAAAAAAAAATACATATATATATAAAATGAACCATCCAGTAGTTACAATCTGAAGAAGTCCGAAAAAGAAACAGAAAACTATACTGACTCCTAGACAGCGTCACCCCCCATCCTAACCCGAGAGGAGGGAATCATTCCTTAACAGGAGCTATAGTAGCACCAAAAGCTTTGTTGCAGGTTTGACCCTGCAGTCAGCTTTAATTTTTCCTGCTCCTGGTGGCTAGTGCAGTTAGTTATCCTAGTAATTTCTTTCAAATATCCTCCATACACACGCTTCACAGAACCGAGGTACACACAGAAAAAGCATGAGCTTTCTTTTAAGGTGTCACAAGAAATGTACCTCAAATGTTAAGTTAGTATCTTGATTAATGCATAGAAAATGAGATTCAACTTACATTAAGAAAAGTTTATGGGCTGATTTTCTATAATCAAGTACTTTGCAACTTGAGACGCTAGGCTTAAAAATGCGTACTCAAGACAAGGTCAAAGATTCAGTTAAATTATGCACTCTTGGCATAAGCATTAGTTGTATTAGAAAGTATTCAAAAGGACTGCAGTCACTTATCCTCAAGTGAGCTCAATTTAGAGTATTAAACACATGCATCCTGGTATCTTTAGTAACTATGTTTACATAACAAGCATGTCCATCTATCACAGAATATTAGAAAACTACTATTACTTATTCAAGGATTTGAATTCCCAAGGAAATTATGTTGGGCCAAACAGTATTATACAGTTTTTCATAAGCATTTATGGCAGAACTTTAACTACTTTTCTGTTAATGAAATGTCCTGAGTTTTCTCTTTCTATGTTTATCTTTAAAAGATTAATTTTCAGAAATTAGAAACATGTGACAATGATTTCCGCATACTGCCAGAAGCTAAACGCAGTCTTTATAATGAGAAAGATTTATTAGAATTAACTCATCTCCAGGTAAATCAGCTAGATTTATCAAATATCAGATAAGTTTCCACAGTCAGAGCTGCAGGCACAAAAGCCTTTATCAAATAGCCTTTCACACTTCTAAGAGCCAGAGAATACCTATTATACAGAACATTTAGCACAGTATTTTTTCCAGTTCAAAGTCTGATGAAATAGCAAGTGCTCACTTTCTTACAAACAGGTCAATATTACGACCTCTTCAGCTTAACCAAATAGTCTCCCAGCTGAAGGATCTTGGGCCCTAAGGAATTTTGCACTTCTTTGAAACAATACCAAAGTAAGGATTTTCTTTTAAAGAATACCATAAATAATAGTAAAGCATCAATTCCCACATGAATAGCACCAAATAAAATTTTATTAGACCTCCTAAATTCACAGTGGAGTCACTGGCATAATTTAGCATGTCTAGATTGACAAGGAGGCTCAAATTTTCGCTGCATGCAAAACCCATTATATATTACATTTTAGGAGCACACACCCACTATATCAGATCCACACATAATCTTAAATACGCTCAAATAGCGTCACAAGGGTATTTGTATGCAACTTTCTAGCAGAAGAGAAGTATTGATGCTCACTGTGATCAGGACTTTTACTGTGCTCACCTCACACTAGCAAAGCAGAAAGCTCACCCCGAAACAGGTTTCTTCAGGCAGCGACAAGAAGCGATCTTTGCCTTCATGCCTCCCATACATACTGCGGATACAGAAAATGCAACTTGCAGCACGTTTAAAATATGGTATATTGGCCATCTCTGAGAACACGGGTACTATGGATACTTAAGTCTACCTCTTTGCCTAGCCTGCGCCATGGTGGCATTACACCAGGAGGTGACTGGTCCCTCGGGTGGTGGCTGTAGCCACACGCTGTCCCCATCCCTGTCCCCCCTTGCACGCTGACGATCCCTCTCCCGCGGCCTGCTGCCCTCGCTGCTCCTGCAGTCGCTTGCTTGCTTAGCGCCGTCAGAAGGGCTAGGGCTAGCCTCGGTGTTAACAGTGGGGGGTTTTTTTGGTGATACCACTGATCTTCAGGAAAAACCGGCAGCACACATCCTTCAGCAAGCACCAAAACGCGCAGTTCGCACCTCCTCCGAAAGAACTGGACAACCCAAACGAGCACGTTCCTGATCACCACTGTAATACCTAATAGACCACTTTATTTTAGAAGTATGATCTAACATATTGTGAGAGTTGGGATATAGTGTTACTATGGTTATAACCTCTTTTGCTTTGTTCCCCTTGCAGGCAACAAATGAAAAATAGAGCGGGATATCGTATCGTTCACAGCATTAACTGGCCCAACTCTGGATTCTCCTCTTAACGCAATTCTATTTCTCCATAGTCAATGAAAGTTTATTAAAGGTTATAAGAAAATAAATGGTTTTGTGTAGCTAGGCTAGGGGATAAGCTTATTTTTGCTAATCGAGATGGAAAACTTTTGAGGCCCAATTCCCACCTTAGGCTGCTTACTAGATAACGTGCCAATCTTTAAAGCTGTTACAACTAGGTTTCTATGACCCTGCCAGACAAAATACACAAGGAATTAACTGGAATGTTCACAAATGTGCTCTTTTTTTTTCAAAAAATTTTGACTTACCTAGTTTGCCAGAACTATATTTAAAATAGAACATCTACCAAGAGTTTTATATGGCCCCCATAATTGCTGTGCACCTATCTGAAACCAATCAAAACAAGTAGAAGTCTATTTAGGAATATGGTTGGGAGATATTTTAATCTATAAATAATATATGAAACTGTCTAGGGAGGATTTTAAAAAGGGCTTTGTTGACATGGGTAAGAAATTTTGCACTAGCGAATAGAAACAGTTGAAAACAATGCAATCTTCTTTGGATAATAGATCATTTTATTGTCCACTCTAAGTATTGTAAAGAAAACCAAAGAGACTCAAATTATTGGCTCAGTTTAGAAATTATAACATCGAACAAATCAAAGTTGAAAAATAAAAGCCCAAAACAATACTGGGAGATGAGAGGTCTGGTCAGGTTTTAGACAGACTATCCAAACAGCTGGAAAAGATGTTGATTCTCTGAGGGAAATTTGTAATGTATTTGACTCATGTTTTTGTGGAGCTGCGGAGTATCCTGAGGGGTTTGAAAGAAGGAACATATGCCAAGAAGTTAAGAACATTATCTGGAAAATGATAGTATTTTACTAGTTTTCCAATATAGCCAGCAATAGATGCTAAAGTTAAAAAAAAAAAAAAAAAAAAAAAAAAAAAAAAAGGTAAAAAAAAATCTGATGAAGTAGTTCAAATGAGAGATTATCTATTGATGAAGGGGATTCTTTTTTGCTGTGTTTTTACAAAACACAAGTAGGCACATGTTTTTGAAAACTAGTTTTTCATTTCAAAAAATGTTTACATAATTAAATCAAGTTTAAAAAAGATTACCCATTCCTTCCTAATTTTCACAATTATTCCATTTACAATCTTTAAAATGCTAGAAGAGAAATAAAATTCATCATTAATACAGCTCACACTGACTTTTTCAAGTCACATATGTACTACATGTTATACGTGACAGACCACCCTTAACACATTATACTATCTTCACAAGTAAATCTGTTTTAAAATGATTATGACTTTACAAACTACTTATTTTTAGAGATTTGCAATATGCTTCCTCTCACCATTTTGAACTACTTTATGAAACTGGTAATTATGGAGAAATTTTGTTTCTTTCTGCGATTACATGTTGTTTCAGAAAGCAGCTTTATATCGTTAAAGATAGGGCAGGAATGGCTGACACATCACTTTTCCAGGCAAGGTTTGCTGCCTTCCCTTAAAATGGCAGCTGAAATTTGTGAGGTATCAATCTGAAGTGAATAGAGCATGTCTGTAAAGTTAGTAATAAAAGTAAATATTTGGAGACTAGTCCAGGTTACTACTACTTGCTACAGTGATGAAGTCTGGGGTTTTTACTTCTATTTACGTGATCCAGGACTTAATATTTGGGGGGAAAATACATGAAATATTACAATCTGCAAACTCTCAAATGCCCTTTGATTTGGCATCTGGTGGGATGAGGTGGGTTTGACCACGAGGCCAGGGGTGCGATGGCCCCGGGCTCGGTGCCCCAGCGGGGTCCTGTGCACTGGCCTCGGCGGTCCCTCAGCCGCCCCTCAGCACCGCGCTGCCACCGCCGCCTCATGCACCCGACTGGGAAGTCAAACCTTCGACCAAATGACCACGGTTAGCCTGATGAGAGCTGAAGAGAGACCACGATGGCGTGATGGCAAGCAGCACCGAGATCAAATGCATAAGGAGGGATTCACTCTCAAGGATTTACAATTCTGTGATTCTCGCAGAATATGGGACTTGACTGACCTTGCTCCACGCTGGAGCGGGACATGCATTCTTTCAATTTCTGGTAAACAGTAAAAGCTAATCAAGTCACCAGTCAAGCTGAAGTTATCTTTGTTCATTAGAAATTTGTATTCCCTTTTAGCATGGAAAGCCTACAGCTGTATCTTCCACTCCCACTGCTAAACCTCCACAAGTGTACTACCAATAGTGCTTGGATTACTACACAGAAGGCCCCCTGGCAGCTGCTGGCATTTTAACTGCTATATGGCTAAACCTTCTCTTAGCGGGTATAGCCATATTGCTGGGGTAATTGGCCATTTAGCCTGAGTAATACGAATTTTAACAAAGTTAAAAAAAAAAAATACACAGGCTAAACAAGGTAGTAAGAGCCCGATTTGTTCTCAGAAAAATTCAAAAGCATTTTTGCCATTAATTTTATTTGGAATAGGATACAACTCTGCAGAAGAGTAATCAAGTTCGAATTGTTTGCAAGCTTAACAGTTTTAAGGCTAAATGATGAACACATCTAAACCTTCAGGGAAAAATTCTACTTGCTCTTTTAGTCCAAAAATGACAATCAGTTTAAGCGGCACAGTTGAGCAGATCCAAACACCAGTTTAAAATTCAATCCAGAATCCAAAACATAGCAGCCAACATAGAAGTATCTAGGGATGCCCAGATCAGTCCAAAGAATTTACAACACAAAAACAGCATTTACTTAATAATCATAATAAATGTACAAATGCACGCTAATATGAAGGCCAAAAAAATCATTATATTTACAGGCTATGAAATTCTGACTAAATTCTGTAGCAGATCTGTTAACTTGAAAAAGGCAGAATTGAATTTTCATTACACCTTGAAAATTCCTAATCAAATAAACAACAGAATTTTAATTCTGAGTAGAAAACTAGCAGCAAACACGCAATTAGAATGCTTCAGGTAGAACAGACAACCCAAATCTATTTGAAAGTCACTATTTTTTTTTTTTAAATACCAAAAGAAAGGATCACTGATTCACAAAGAAAATCTTTCAAAGTAAACCTGTTTTACCTATGTTCTTGATTTAAACCACATCTCAGTTTTGGATCTATCACAGAAGTGGAGGCAATCTTTTTAGAAGAGTTTAAATCCTTATGCACAAATATTTCTGCATTTTAGGAATAAGACAGATCTGTTTTAAGACAATAAGACGTGACAGGTAGCACATTTGTGGGAGATCAGTGAGTCCCTTGGCTACTCTGCAAGATGCAGGTCTAAAGGCAGAGCGACATCAACCAGCCGCGAAGTGCAGTAACCCCCGGGGACAAGCTGTCATGTCTTATTGTCGTTATGAAAGAAAAATGGTAAACAAGGAAGCCAGTCTGCAATTATGAATTTATGGACGTGTGTTAATGAGTATCTCAGACCTAGTCAGACAGCTCCTTTTGGAGTATTTTTCAAATTTCACTGGCTATTTCAGAAGGCTCCTTCAAAACTGATCAAAAATGCCACCGTCATTAGAGTATATGAGAAAAAACACATTAATATGTTAACACAAGCTGTACATAAATACACTCGGAAAGTCTGGGGAATACCCTCCCTGTAAATTTCAGGCATCAGCTCTTTCCAGGGGACAATAAAAAATAATCTGTGTATAAAAAGAAAAAGAGAACGAGAACGCGAGCGCGAGACTGCGAGAGCGAGCTCCAGCACAAGAGTGCAAGCATGCGAGAGCACGCGAGTACGAGCGCGAGCGCGCACAAGAACGAAAGAGCGAGAGCGCATGAGCAAGCAAGAGCGAGCGAGCGACAGAGAACGAGAAAGGGAACGATTAAATTCATAAAGGCACAAAAAGAATGACTGAAGAAGACTCAAAGGACCGAATTTACTATATTTCTGGTTTAAAACACACAGACAAAAATGAGGTATCAGAAATCATACATTGTGATTTATGCTAAAGGAATCCTTCAGAAAAATCCCCAGGCAATCACACAAAAAGATAATGAGGATAAGATGATACAATTTAAATGCAGATCACCCAGACAGATACCCTCTCGGTCATTTAGTAAGTCCAGACAGATGGTTCTTGCAGCAGTTCTCTTAACCTGACTATCCTTAAAATCAGTGTAAATCACTTGGATGAAACATGATTTAAATGCAAAACCTAGCAACAATTTTTTTTATATATATATACACACACACATACACACACGCATATACATATTTATATATAAAAATATATATACACACTTACTAAATATGTATGTATGTATGCATGCATTTCTCAACATGAATTTCAGGATTAAAAAATATAAAATGCAATTGGAGCAGGAAGATACTGAGAGAAAGAAAAGCACTGATTATTTATAATGAGTACTGGTACCAGATATGGGAGTAGGTTTGTGATGGCAGTGGATAAGCAGTTCATAAAAGTGTCTTGGGCTACAGGTCATATACAATATAACACAATATCTTTTTTATGGGAGAGATTTAGTTGCATGTCTATTTAATCCTTTGCTGCATGCCTTGGTATACATACTATCCTTAAGAGATCCAGCACAGCCTTGTTTCATATATGGTGTTTAACAGTACCCAGAAACTATTTTGCAGTTCGAGTTTTATTCCTGAATAGAACATATTTCCCCCAAATAAAAAACACTCTTTCCATGACTTTTTGAAAAATGAACCCAAACATCCACTAAACTCTCTGAAAAATTCTTAAGAGCATTCTATCTGTGAAATAAAGATGAGCAGACACAGGAAAGACAGCACTTCTTGCAATAAGCTAAGATCCGACTAAGTAAACAAATTTTGTCTGAAATTGCGTTTCATCTGAGTTATGGGAAAAACTGTTACTAATCATTAATATTATGTCTGACTCCCTGCAGATTAATTCAGGAGTTGCATGTTGCAAGACTCGGACCAGTTTCAGAGCAGCGTGTCAGTACGTTTGTAGATTTGAAGACATTCTGGTCTAAGGACACGAGAGGCCCCATTTCTTCCTCCGTTTAGTATTTCACTTCGAAAAGTCGTAAGAAGGAGGGGGAGTATGACATTGCAGCTGCAATATATTTCTAGTTACTGGTGAATACTCTCCCTCTTCCCCCCAAACTGTCTCTGCAGACCCTCAATCTAACAAGCTTCCTAACAGCACTAACGCACCCGCAAGCGGAGCAGTACTTCACTGCAGGGCTGTGCTCCTGGCTCAAGCAATTGAACTGGCTCTGACAGAGCCAGAGAAGCACTGAGCAAAATCACAGAGTGAGCTTCATGTCGCAGTGTTGCAAATCTCTGCTATATATTATTTTACACATTCAGGTCACCAAAGCTGCCTTTGCTCTAGCTCAATGTGTTGCAAAACCTTGTCACCTTCCACTTAGGAGGAGGCAGATACGCAAACGGAAATGCTACTGCTGGACATACACTACCCGCTTGCACATGACTTGGAATAACAGATAACCTGCTGGACTTCTCCCCAAATCCTACCAACACTTTGGAGAGATTTATGAAGGGCTTAGTCATGTTCAGGTAATAACTGATCACCTGTTTCACGTCATAACATACTTAGTCTACATGCCCCATAAGAATCAAACTACAGGAAAAAAACCTCAGAAAGTCTAGAAAGATAAAAATTTAACACCACCTTTGGGAAAAAAAGACAAAGTATTCTTATTTAAGATGATAATTCAGAGGACAGCACATGACAATATCTGTCTCCCTTAAATTCCAGCCTAAGAGTTTTTAAAGGTTACTTCTAAACAAACCACCTACACTTACACAAGCTTCATAGGTCAGAGTAAGTTGTCACAAATATGACTAGGCATTCTCAGAGACTCATGGATGAAACTGGCTGTACTCTTCACATATGTGAGGCACGACATTTTGCTCCACAACTATTCGCATTTCTATGAAAATCATCTGATAAAAAATGCTTATTGTTTCTAAACACTTCCATGCAGTACTAACGTAAGCGATCCAGAAATGCGATTGATTCATTTTCAAAAACCAGCTTTAGTTATGTAGCCAGAGTAAACATGTAGCACACAGCAAGAAAAAATATTTAGAGTATTTCAGGTGTAATTACATGAATTATCATTAAAACATAAGAAGGAATCCAAACATACTTAAAATAATATTATTTCCTTCAGAAATAAAATTACTGAGAATGATCCAAAACAGGATCAGGGATCCTATATCTATGCAGGTGATGTTATTTTACACAGACCAAAATATCACAGCAAGATTAAAATATTTGAAAGACGCAATTTTATAATGTTTGGATGTGGCATGTTCCTACTCTTACATGGTATTTGATGCAGGTACAGGGGTCTTCCTCGTTCAGACACAAATAGATCTGGGTGGAATCAGATATCTTCTTGCTAAACAGCTGTAGCAGTACACAAAGTTTTCATGCTGCAGATGTTTCTACTGCCATTCCCCCCGACAGGCACTTGAGCAAGATAAAACAGCTAATTGTGTGAGCTCTACTACATTTCAGCTCAAAGAAAAACAGGTTAGTTCAAACTGTCTTCATCGGTGGATTACACTAACACATTTTACTTCGCTTGGAAAATAATGAGGAGAACTCATTGATGGTTATGTCATCTCAGTCCAGGGGACTGCAATAAATGTTTTGTGGGATAACTTCTGAAACCGCTTGTGGCTGTTTCACACAGACTGACTTGGCTCCATTTTCATTCTGGTTGTTGCAATTACATTTTCAAGTTGTAGACAGCAAGAAAGAAAGATGGCCCATTTTTGCTACAACAAATCCACTGGTTTTTGTATTTTCTTGGTGCCAGCAAACAACACTGTAACAATACACATGCTGTTGTCAAAAAACTAAAGCTTTTTAAAAGAACATTAACAATAACATTCCTAAAAGGAAGTTTTAATCATAATCCATACCAGGAGTCTTATGAGTCCAGCATTTCAGAGAAAAGAAGTTAAGAGTCTGAAGCTCAATCAAAAAACTCTGCATGCAAGGCATCAATATTTCTCCATTTTCTCCTATCTCTAATGGAGAACTACATTTTCTTGAATTGCTGGTATTCACTTTATTAACAGCTTCCACTGATGCTTGCCAAGAATCATTCATATTGATTTTTATAGTTACCATAAATCAGGCTCTACAATGGTAAATGTACACACAGTGTACAGAACTTAAGTTCTATTGCCTTGAGAAATAATGTAGCTAAAGAATTTCCAGGAAAGTGGGCATTCTTTTCTATCAAAGTAGGCAAAAACATCGCAAAAAGGTAGGGGGTGTGCAGGCTGCCACTGTGTGATCTTGTAATTTAAATCAAAACCTTTATTCCTGCCTTCAAGAGTGATGAACAGCTTGCTGAAGGCATGTGACTAAGGACTCGAGACAAACTTTATAGGGAAAATCTGCCTCTACAGTTTCTGATCACTTTGACTAAATCAAACCACAGAGAATATTCTTGTCAGAGATGAGCATGGCTTTTGCAGACACCCAGCATCCTAAGGAACAAAAGAGCAGTTACAGAACAGGAACTGTCTAGACAGTCAGCAGAAACTTGCCTGAGCATTAGCAGGCGGCATCAGCATGCCTCTGAGCCATGACAAGGGAGGATTTTGCTCTTCCCCTAGAGAGACTCCTCTCGAGCAGAGTTCCCACCTACGAACAAAATGCAGAACCACTCCACAAGCTTCTTAGCTCTCTTGTCATGTCTTACCTACTGTGCAATTTCAGGCCGTGTGTGAATGATCAAATCCCAATTTTGAAGACACTGACACAGCACTTAAATACTCATACCATGCACCTTGTCTGCTATTATAGAAGCATGTACACAATAAAAGAGAGGGAGGCCAATAGTTCTAGTTTCACATCCTACCTTTGCTCTTGTTTGGGATGTGGGCATAATATTAAAAGGACTCCAGAGTGCCCTGAAGAAGGAAATCTAATAACATCCTAAATGTCCTCGTAACTTAAGCATCAGATTACTGCAATGGATATTTTTGTTCTATAACAAAAACTGCAAGTTAATAGCAATGGAAGCACATGGAAATATACTGAGAAGAATGTTAATCTTAAAATTCTTTAAGCAAATAAGTATAACTTGTTTCTATTTTTATTTTGGCTCCTCTCACTTTTTTTTTAAAAAAAAAGGCCAGTTGGGTTTTCATGAATACATTTCTTCTGCAAAGTGATTCTACAGATGTTTATAATTTTTAAAAAACTAAAGTAATATTGTTACGGATCAGGCTTGGGAGAAATCATCATAGACTGTTTTCACCAACTGCATCACAAAAACGTTTCAATATTGACCCTTCACCAACTACAAACTATAGCAAGTATTGAGTGTATTAGCTATTTCCTCCCGGTACCTAAGTTTTGAACATTAGTGCATAGATGACTAACGTGACAGCCAGCTGAATCTACAAAAACTGGTTTGGAGTGGATTGTTCTGGTTGTAGGAACTTAATTCCATATATTAGTATTTATGTACATTAGCATAATATTTAAATATATTCAAGCTGGTTTTCTTTTAATCTGAAAAACTCAGCAGCTCATTACCACTGGCAGTTAAAATGATCCTAGACTCAGTGGCAGTGTGCCCAACCTCAAAATCATTGAGGTTCATTGCAGCAAGCAAGTCTCTCACTCTCCACAGTGTCCAGTGGGGACAATCAGAATTGTGCTGATTGAGAAGAAACTACAACAAGGATACAAAAAGGTCACCACACCTAAACAAACATTGTGGCTGAAGTCAATTTAAAGCTTTCTATGTTTCGTAAACTGCGAAGATTTTTTTTTCCAAGGAAAAGCAAATTGAGATTAATCTTTTATTCCATTTAATTTCTCTTAAATCATCTGGTCTTTCTAGTATTTATTTTTTATGCTCTGCCAAGCAATATTATAATTTACAGGAGTTTTTGCTGATATAAGAAAAATGGAAGCCCTCTCCAATGCCAAGCAACAGCAGTTTAGAGAGTTTAACTGGTGAGTAATGCACTGATGCAATACCACAATGCAAATTTTTTTCAAAATATTTAGGACTTGGAGATTAGTTGCGGAAATGGTAATGTTTCCTAACAAATCAAGTGTTTCAAGAACAGACCACCCAAATGTATTATCATAAAAAGATGTCAGTTACTTAATTACATGATAGGACAACACATTTCTACTTTTTCTCCCTGCTCCCCCCGCTTTTTTTTTTAAACACAAAATGTATCCTCTCTAGAGAGTAAAAGGTTTACAGCAGGAGGGGGGCTGACTTAACTTTGCTAGCAACCAGCTTCCTCATGTTCCAATTATTTTGGAAATAGTTTAACTTGAACCATGATAATGTACATATAACACAGGGGAATGAAAACACTACCCCTTTTCTGCATCTGAAATGGCTTTACTGAGACCACCTACGGTGACTTAAACTGAATGTACTTCCAGCTAAATTTAAAAATACTTGTATTCTTTCAATTATTATTTTATATCATTTCAGCTTCCCCACACAGATTGGTCAAAAACTTCTGTATTTCCACAGTCTGTACGAAAAGTCAGCCATTTCTTGGGATATTTCAGAAATTTTACAGCAGACTGCTTACATGATATCGTAACTACTACCACTTCAAGAAAACATACAACAGAACATTAAGAAGTCAAATGTAAGTGAGAAATAATTTACATTAAAACTAATCTGCACCATGATGTGTATTTATTTACATCAGTTTGCTGACAACAGTCAGCCATTCAAAATAGGACTCCTAACTATTAATGCAAGTAAGTGCAGTTCTTACTAATGTAGAAGATCTTCACAAATGCTGTCTTAATTTACACATACATTACTGAGCTTCCTCTCCATACTTTAATTCTCTTTTAAAATGAGTAAAAAGATTTGGCTAAAATGTATGCAACGATAATGTGCCTGAACGTTTAGAGTGGTATCTACTAGCAACATTCCTTACACACCTGGATATCCTAGTAAATATTAAACAGATGCAGCCTGTATTTTTCTATTCAAGAGCAAAGTGCTGAAACAATTACTTTGTACTTCACTACCTATAAGCCAGTATTCTGTGTTCATCACCATTTTACAGGATAGTAAAGTCTACTAAAGGGACCATCAACATTTGATGAGAAAGCAATATGTATTGGCAATCCATTAAAAAAGGGTAACTAAAGGACAAAGTATTTAAACAATTGAATTTCACAGCAGATAACTTTAGTGGGTGTCATAAAATGTGCTATATCTGTAAAAACATGAACATACTGAAGGGGAACATGGAATAAAATTGGATCAGAGGTGCTCTGGCAGAGAAAGCAGAGCAAGAATAGGGATTTTGTAAAAGAATTCAGCCCTGTTCCTCCCCCTTTTCTGGGTGATTACTGTACATGTCCTTTTGGGATTGTGACAAGTTTTTTTTCTTTCTTTCCTTCTTTTTTTTTTTGCTGCAGGCCTACCATTTATTTTCAAATATTCAATGGATGACTCTGCACATTTCATGGGTGGTTGTCCCACTGGTGTACTTTTTACATAAACCTGAATTTGAAGGGAACCTATACCTCATCTGAAAATAATCTACTGTGTAAAGAAACTTCTATTTATCTCCTCTCTGCACTAAAACTGTTTAAACCAGATGTGTCAAAGTTATTCTGCAAAAAAGGGGCTGAATTCCATCTTTAATTATGCCCCATGGAACAGGTCATAAACCTTGTGCTATCACTGACAAACTGTTTTTGATCCCTCTTGAAGAGAAGCTGCTTTGGCCCAGTGACTAACTACAGAAAACAGACCTACACAAATTAAAAAATGTTTTAGTCTTGCTTTGTAAACATGGGGAAAATAATCTGGGGGAAAAATGCTATTAGATGTTAAGGTAGCATTGACTGGAAGACTGGGAGGCAAACACTTGGATGATCCAACTTGATAGGAAACATGTAACGCAGAAGCAAAACTTACTCCAAGCCTCACTTCTCGGGAGGTACCCGGTTGGCTGGTTGCTGCAGTTAAGTGACTGGAAGAAGCTCCGGCCCGTCCTGTGCAACAGCGCAATGTGGCTGCGCTGTCAAGTGGATCCCTGAACCACCCCACAACAGAGGGGTCTCTCTGGAAAGACGGCAGGGTGCATGAAACGGGGTGACTCAGGTCACAGCAAAGAGCCCTCAACAGCCATGTTAGCACAGCTATCGAGCACTGCAAACTTGGAGTTTGGGAATGAGAACAAGTGGCCAATGACAGGGCTCAGGGAAGGAGAGGGGGGGAAAAA
The DNA here is from genome assembly GCF_036370855.1 of Dromaius novaehollandiae. NCBI lineage: Eukaryota > Metazoa > Chordata > Aves > Casuariiformes > Dromaiidae > Dromaius > Dromaius novaehollandiae. Next base: position 51,876,300 of record NC_088130.1, on the reverse strand, counting down.
AAAAAAGACAGAGAGGGAAAAAAAAACACGCTTGCTTGTCAATGCCAGTATGCAACTGAAACTTCTCCCTCATCCTTTTCCACCCATGCATCATTTAAATTTTAAGCATTCTTCATGCCTCACTACAGTACATCAGTTAATCAAGGCTGCTTCATACCTTATTTGCTGTTGACAGCCCTCCCCTAAAACTGTGCTTATTCCTAAATTATTAGCTGGTTCAAAAAAAAGATTTTTGCAGTGAATATGTCTGTTCCTGTTATCTGCACTACAGTGTCCAATGAACATATGAACAAAAGACAGTCCACACAGTCAAATAAATTGGATAAAATTTACATAGTTAATATATAAACTTCAGTAACCCAATTGCTGTCTGTTCTGATGATGAGGTCTACTTGCAACACATCTTCAGGTAAGAATTCCACCCTCCTAGTAATAAAGACTTCAAATTTACATAGGGAAAAGCAGAGCTGGCATGTAGGCTTAGCTTTAACAGTATCCATTCTTGAGATACTAGCCACTAAAATCTGGTGGGAACTTAACAGGAATCAAATAGAGGGAAGATGGCTGTTCAAATACTATGATCGGATAAGCTTATATGTTGAAGCAGCTTTGAAAGAACTAGTTTGTCTGTACCATGAAACAGATAATCCTAGATCACAAAGTCACTCCATTTTCTACCAGTCACTGGGGAGAAAGTCATCATTTTTCCTAACACTGGTACTTTGCAAGATCTTGGATCTTAAAACATCCCTTTTGCTGCTTACTGAACACTTACTACAACAAGTCCTTTGACTTGGACCAATACCATTTAAAAATCCCGTGTATTTTTGAAAGCTTGCTATAGACCTTTCAGAGGCAATACTAGCTATCTAAACCCTTATTAGGCACCTAAATAAAAGCCCTTTGTTTTTCACTGATTAGGACACTCTGTCATGCCATTCCACATTGTCTAATTTCACTGTTTTATCCACAAGCTATTCCCTGAGACATTCTGCTAAGAACAGAAAACAACCACTACGCTACAACACTGAGCCAGAAAAGACTAGGACAGAGGTAAAAATGGTTATGCTTCAGATGATAAGACATATTATCATGCCAGACTAAGAGGGCACGAAAGACCTTAGGAGCAGCAGAAAGAACAGAGAAGCACCAAGTATTGCAGAGTGTTACCTTGAGACTTCACACGAGCACTGTTGCCTCATCTATATCCCTATAACAGAACCTGTCACCCAAGCTCAACAGCACCTTCAACCTGGACTAGACCTGAAAGCTTTAACTACGATCCCCTAAGGCAAGGCACCCCTTTGCCTGCAAATTGTTACCCTCTCCTCTCACAGTCCACAGCTAAACTGGATCCCTCCGGTATTTGCCACAATTCCTTGGCATGCCTCAAGCAGAAGATTTTGCCTATAATTCACTGCAAGGAATCAGAGATCCCACACTGGTTTTCCTTACATGCATAGGAGAATGCCAGCAAGGAGTCACAGAAACAAGACTCTGGAGGTCACGTAGTCCAAGCCCCTGCCTGAAGCTAGACTACCGCCATCGCCAGGCCAGCTGTAGCTTTATCTAGATGAGTCTTGAAAAACTCAAACAAGAGAGACCCCAAAGCCCCTCTGTTCCAGTCCTGCACTACTCTGCTGGTGAAGATCCCCTTCCAAGCTGTCCAGCTGGAGCTTTCCAAGCCCCAGCTTCTGCCCATTACCCTTTTTATGTCACCGGGCTCTACCAAGAAGAGTTTGGCTCCATTATCTTTGTAACTGCCCTTCAGGTAGGCAGTTATTCTGACCACCTTTTAGCCTTCTCTTTAACAGACTAAACAACAAGCCCAGCTCCCTCAATCTCTCTTCCTAGGAGAGACAGCTACAGGCCCCTGGCCACCTTGGCAGCTCTCCACTGGACCCTCTCCGTTTTCTCCACATCCCTGTCGAACTGGGGGGCCCCACACACACTGAAACACCACAGTATCCACAGGTGAAGGCAAAGGGCACAACAACTTGAATATGGCTCTATAGTGCTGCTGCTAACACCCAAAATAAAATTTGGACATTCAGCTCATGGTGCTAATCACTCGTGTACAATCTGTGCAATCAAAATGTAACCAGAAAGGGAGAGATCCAGATGGTAGTGGCTAGAACTGAAATCTAATTAGTTCAGTCAATACAGTAGTGTATTTTTAGATCTTCCACTAGTCAAAACAAGAGATGTTGCTCAAGGAAATTTAACATTGCTAAAAAAAAAAAAAAAAAAAAAAAGAACGATTGCAAAAACTGTATGCATGTTAATTCTATAGAGACTTTTTTGACAACTTAGGCAAGAGCTGGAAAGCATATTTTAATTCATACAATGACTAAAAGTAAAAGCAGTGCCAGAAAATATGATTTGGAACAATTCTTGGAATACAGAGGTTCATCTGTTTTGCAAAAGAAAGAATCAGAAGCACAGAAGTATAAGCAGTTATTTTAAATTTGCCTATTAAGCAAGGACAACAATAGCTAACAGATGCACTTATTTCCAAATGATTTCAGCAAAATGTATATACTACACATGACAAATCTTGTTTTCTTTTTTTAAACCCAGACTGAATCCTATGTCCTGGTACAGACATGAGGAAAACACAATCTTGCCTAGAAAACTCAGCATTTTTCTGAGGAATGTAAGACTATATATTTAGTGTTATGGTAACAATATCTTTCAGATGATTTCATAGCAAAATTGGAATATAAAAAATTAATCTAGATTGTCATTTCCCAGAACTATTGAAACCATTCATTAGATACCTGCTTTTGTTGGCACTTTTTAGTTTGGAGCAAGAAATAACCATTCAGACTCAGAAGGATCTCTTTGTTAAAAACAAACCTAGTTATATCCAAATACATCTTAGACTACTGATGAAACTTAAACCTTTGTAAAGTGTTTTAAGCACCATAGTTTTGATTATTATTGACACATAACACCCATTACATTGTTTGGGTCTGTTTTGGTAAGTGTTACACAAACATGTTAAGAGCGAAAACACAAGAGGAAAACATATCATCTGGGAGGAAAAGAAAAGAAATAGACAGCAGCCAACTAACAGCTGGCTACTGGATGTCTCTAGCTGTGTATCTGGCAAATTGCAAGAGCCAGCAGTCAGGTGGCAGGCTGGGAACTTCCAGAAGAAGGGCAGCTAAACTGCAGATCTCTAACCAATAAGCCAACACAAGGAAAAGGTACCGCAAGCAGAGGCAGTCATTCTCGTACCGGAGGGCAAGCAATCTGGTTAAATGCAAGGTAAGAGCTTCCTAATTAGAAAACAACACATAAACCTCTTAATTTTAAAATAAACACCTTGACCTCTCCATTTAATAAGTTCAGTTTTTACTTTGCTGTATTTAGGATGCCACAAGAGCGACACTGATAACAAAACCAAAAACACAAAACAAAACAACATCAACAACAGACAGGGCCCTAGAACACCAGGCAAGGCAGGAAGGAGTTCTACATTTCAAGAACCACTTAGGGCAAGCTGCCCTAAGTCGGGTTCAATTCTGTGTTATTTGCCTTTCGGTGATGAGAGAACTTCAGTGGGATGGTGAAGAGTCCCACTGGCTCAACACAGAATAGTAGCAATAGCCAAAATAACAGTGACAAAACCACTTTAACAGCTCCAGTCCACAGCAGGCTTCAGCAACTTGCCAGTTGTATTTCAAAGACATACCAAAAAGGCACAGCAACCCAACCATTAAAATTATTCATTCAAAACACATTTGACAGTTTTCATGGGGCCAGTATTAAGATCAGGAATGTTTTATTTTCTTTCATTTTTTAAAATCATTTTTGAGAAGTTATAAACCCTTTCATATGTAGTCTGAACGTAAGATCATTTTTTAAATTCATGCAAACGTTGTTCAAGTTTTGTTCTGTTTCTCATATTTTGGTTTCCCTTCTTCCCTAAACAGTTTTATGAAATATTCAGAGTTTCTGCCACCTTCTACCCACATTGAGCAATCTGAGATTTTAACCAGGGTAGAGTTTTCAAGCTGAACACAGCGTATTCTCTACTCCCCTAATCCTGCAGAACCTCCTCCGCCTCACATCTGCAGCACTGGAGAGTTGCCAGTGGCAGGTCTGTTCTTCGCGGCACCATTCCTTCTATGCCTGTAGGGAGTTCACTGCAGAAGATAATTCTGACCATATCTTACTAAAAGTTGATGCCATTTGATGATAGCTTGATAGCCTGTTCAAATTTAATCGAGGGTCTTGCTTAATTTCTGGAATAGCTGGTGTTCTCGATAATAAAGAAACAAAACCCCAATTCACACTACCACAGTGAGAAGCAATTTTTGCAGCCTCACAGTTCAGACCCAAGGCTGGAGTGGCACAGGAATACCAACAAACTCCCTCACTTTGCAAACCGGCTTTCAAAGTTGGCTGGACAGCCAACAGGAGGAAGACTGTATTGAAGGCTGCCTGCACCAGACAACTTCTGGGCATAAACACATGACAATTTCTAGGACTAACAACCATGAACTTTCCACAGATTCTAAACTAAGTTTAAAATAACATTTGCAGGTACAGAAACTCTAAGTATAAACAGAGCTAATCTCATGCTGTATAGTTGGAATATTGCACCTGAAATTCCTCAGAAAGTATGCACTTTCCCTTAATATAAAATTAAGTTTGGGTGTAACTATTATTTATATTCCAGAAGAACCTCAAAACTTTCTTTTTGCTAGACGCCATACCTAAGTGTAACAAAAATGATGTTCTCTACACCCACAAAGTTTAATTTTAGGATCTAAAGGCTCTTGAAAAGCCCAGAGGAGCCAACCGCTGACTCTCGTCTTCCTCCAAGAGCAAGTGGAAAGATGGAAGCCCTAAAGAAGGAGCCCTAACATTGTTACTCCTACTGCTCTACCTCTCTTTTCCCCTTCCTCCAAACCATGCCAACCACCTTAAACTCGATTACATTCCCTGTCTCCATCTAAAGGTATTTCTCCCCTTTCTCTGCTGCTGTGGGAAGGTAATTGTCTTTGGAAAGGTTCCTTCACTTTAGCTACTATCTCAGATCTGTCTCAGATTACTGATTTTTGTTTGTTTGTTTGTTTTTGCGTTCCGGCAGAAACATACAAGAACAGATCCTACATTTTTAAGCATAAATTCACTTTTTAAATACTGTTTGTGGTTACTCATTTTTTCTGCAGTATTATCATATTCCAGGCTTTAGCTGCTGCTCCATTTCTACCAGATGCTGCAAATCACTAGAGAATATTCTGATTAATATTTTTTGTCATATGAATAAGAGAAAAATTTTTTTAACCAGTTCCCATGCTTCATCTTTGTTTTTTGCTTTTTAAAAATTAAATTCGTAGTATTTCTCTCAATTTGAACATATCCTCTATTTTAAATGAGAAATTAACAGCTCTGCAGGTATTAAAACAACAATTTTAGCTGAACTGCTAATAGCTAAATAACTATTTTTCTGTATGTATGCACAGAAAGGCAATACCCTAATGCTAAACTATATTTTCAAGAAGATTATCCTTTATTATTTTTATCATGGTAAATTCACAAACCCCACCAGAGACTGGGGCCCCCTGTATGATATGCTGCACAGACAGCTATTAAGAACTCAGCTCCCGCATGAGAGAGTTTACAAATCTGTATTTCTCCTACAACTGACATAAATACAGTGTGGCTGTTCAGGTCTCCAGGATCAGCCTGCATTACACACTTGAGAACAAACTATTGAACAATGACTCTTCTTCTGAGTTTGATCAGAGGTACTGTTTTAAAAGCATGCAAGATTTTGAAACACAGTATTCAGGATTGGGCCACAGGCAATCTTCAGACAGCAAAAGGCGGACCTTAACCTGATTTCTCCAAATTAATCACGTTTCTGTGCCCTGTGTGGGCAGGTCTCAACACCTGCCAATAGGAATAAACCAAATCAGCTTTCATTAACCACCAATTAAATTCCACTTTGTGACATGAAAATGGAGGATTTGTGCAATTGCATGAATCCCCATTTTGCTTATCTAATTGTTACAGTACTTATTATCCCCTAAAGCCAACTGTTATACAGTGCTACAATACAAAATCATCCATGTATTTTTTGTTTGTTTGTTTGTTTTTAAGATTGAGTGGCACTTTGGATGAAAAATATCAAGGAACACGCTATTAAAAGAGTAACGCCAATGTCAAATTGACTTTGACACTTCAGAAAATGAAACCCTACTGAAAAATCAAGCGAGTTTATAACTGCTAAATAGAAGCAGTCAAAAAGCAGTGCTTTTGGAATGGCAAACTTTTTTTCCATTTTGGAAGAGGTAGGGTAAATGTTTCAGTCCAGCTTTGGATGGAGAAAACAAACAACCCCCTTCTTCCCCCCCCCCATAAAAAACTTGGCCTCTCATAATATCAAGAACACCAAAGAGAACACCAACTCAGTGTTTTTTTTCTAATTCACTCATCTCATGATATTTCTCAGTGCTGCACATTCACTGTGACAGTGGTTTGTCTGACGCAAACACTTGTTCATTATTTTGTTTTACTGCATTGCCTGATGTGCAGCTGTTGACTTTTACCCGTTGCGATAGGTGCTGTATATACAAAACAGCAGCTCAGCCCCAGAGCTTACAATGCGAGTATAAGAACACAGATGGATGCAGACAGCAAGCAAAAAGGCAATAAAGCTGGTCAGAGTATTCTCAGCACGTCAGCAGGTGACTGGTATTTATGTAGACAGCAAGTTTCTTTCGAGTATGGGGGCATACAGAGAGGATAGAGATGCTTATTTAAATACTAGGTGAACAATGGAAGCTAGTACCATAAGCTGAGTTAGACAAATACTGCATTTCACATAGGCCAGTAAATGTTCCTGTTTAAGTATTTCATTTCCTCACAAGTGGAGTCACAAATAGACAACTATCTTGCTAATATGTAATTTGTTTCCACAAGCAATCCCCCACTAGTCAGCCCTCTTATTTTCATGGTAAAAAACCCCTAAACCCAATGCATCAGTGTTTATCAACCAAAGGGATGCCGTGTATTTCCAAATTTTGCAGTGACAGTGATAGGAATATAAAAAATAAATTTAAGAGCATATGAATAAAAAGTTTCACCACACTCCTGTAATTATTGTTTATGGTGAAGTTACTGACAGATTGATCTGATTTCACAGTTGTATCTATAAGTTACCGAGCAGGTAGCCTCTAAGCTTCAATTCTCAATGTAAACTGGGAGTAGCATCTAAGGCAAATGCAACGCCACTGGGCTCAAAAGTACCACATGAACCGTTGTTAACACTCTTGCCATTTCCCAATGAAAAGTAGCACATCCTGTTAGTCTCTTGAAAAAGTGCTACGTTCCAAAATTATGTTCATGGCATCAAGGATATAAAGATGCAGAACTGTTTACCTTCAAAGAATCAAAATATTAAAACGATAAAATAGGTTAGGGGATCAACACCACTGGCACCAGAGAGGAAAGGCCTGTCACCTTGTTTTTTCCATTGGTATTCTTCCCCCCCTCCTTTCTCTTTTCCACTCATATCACTCCTCCTCTTCCACCATCTCTCCAGAACTCCAGCAGGAGATCAAACGATGCTCCACCCATTGTAAATCAAGCTAGAGGTTGAGAGGCCAAAATACACAGCCAAGGCATAACTGAAGAGAAAAGCTTACAGAACCGCAGTTGCATCAGCAACAGAGGTTAATCATTTTTAAAGGGTAGAAGTCACACATTCACTGGTTCCACAACTACAAAAATGAAGTGTGTGGTTTTGTAGCCAATAAAAACCAAAGTTAGAACACTTCACGATATTCACTCACTTAAAAGCCTAAAAGCTTCTTTTACTCAAAAAGCGTATGAAGCCTGTTTCCACTATTGTGTTAGCAAACTACTATATTTTGAAACCCACTGGGTTTCTTTTTAACGTTCAGATTTGTATTCAGCATGGTTCAGTCTGATTTCTATTAACTTGTCTGCAAGTGTAACAATATCCTTATCCTTTTTAAGCTGTTTGAATGTTTTTTTTTCAGAGTTTTATTTAAAAGTTTAACTGGCTGTTTTATAATTTGTCACCTTTTGTCTTCTTTCAGCGGTATGTCATTAAGTCTTTAATTTGGCGTTTCCTGTTGTCTGCAGTGGGATATATGCTGTTTTAAATCCAAAGGATTGCAGACATAGATGGTGGGTAAAAATCTGTGAACCATAAGTAAATTCTTATAAGGAACATACAAAAAAAGATTGTTCTTCAGTCAGACTTAAGCCATTACTTTCTTCAAAAGAAGAAAAGCCACAAGTTAAGAAAAAGGCACCGCCAAAGACCTTCTGCCCAAATGTGCATCTCCATGAAGTTTCCTGCTGAGTGCATATGAATGCACTGCGATCTGGGAAAAAGATCCAAATAGGATTTCAAACATCCAAAAATTTTAACTCAAACATTTAGGTATTTCACCATGCTGCTATTCATTCATTCACTGATTTTTTTTGTCTTAGTTTAAAGAGATGCTAAACAAAAGAAGAAGAGCTCTACATGTATTTACATTCCAAAACTAAGCTCCCCTCACCACCCCCCTAGTCTGTCATCCCTTCATAGCTAAACAAACCGTAAAGTCTAGCCCTATATTCTTGAAGCAAAGTAACAAACACAGTAAGAGAAAAGTTTGGTCTTTCAAGGAAAAAAAAAAAAAAGAGCCAAAGCAATTTTAATCTATTATAGCTGCCCATGTTGTTTTGACTACGAATGGCATCACATTCAGATAATATGTGCAGACTAAACTGGCGGAGGAGTGGGATCAATTTCTTTACTATTTTGGCTTGGCTGAGCGCTTTGTTCTTTGATAATTTTTCAGTCATTAATAGACATTCGTATCCTATCACTAAGATGGACTGTTATATACAAACGATACATTTTTCACAGAATTATTTTGCAAACAGAAATGAAGGGTAAATATTTTAACATGTAAAAAGTAGCAAAGAACTGTAAGAACTCTACAGCAGAGGGTTTCTCGCTGGGTGAAACCCTGAAAGGCCCCGCGGTGCTGCGGCACGGGGAGGGCAGCAGCCCAGGAGAGGCTGTGGCTGGGCAGGGTGGCCCGCACGCGACCAGCACACTGCGGGGCCCTTCCTGCAAGCAGGTGGGACGGATGGTCGGGGCAGGTCGCACAACTGCAGAGACCAAACCCTGCCAACTCCACACCGGTGGCATAGCAGGCTGCCGCGGAGGTTGTCACCACCTTGGAGTGCTTTTGCGCCAAATGTTTTGTAATTTCCTGGCGTAAGAGTAACATACCCAGCCTTTGTTCAGGTTTCAGAGGCTCATCCATTAACAAATCCCATTTGTACTTTAGAAGGCATTTTCCCCATTTCTGAATCTGCAACACCAACATTTTTCACGCAGTACAAGACATGGCCTAGGGTTTGTCTCCTTCCCAAGGAGTTTGGACTCTAAGTAAGATTAAAAAGGCACAACATCCCACTGGGTCATTCCAAACTATTTTCTGACTGTGCTGAAGACCTCTTGGAACATGGGTTCTCTTCTGCTGAACAGGTAGAAACATCTCATTTGAAGCAGGGAGAAGAATGAGAACAGAACAGCAATGAGCTACTGGAACAACAAGGAGGTTCCCTTAGGCACAGGAGAATGTATTTAAGTGACTGTTTAAAGAAATTCATTATGAATTATGTTATCTGCTGTTTGTTCTTCATATTTTGAACCTTCACCATAAAACGTACGGTTGAAAGCTTTTAAACATGGGATTTCTACTATAAAGCAATTAAATCTTGTGAATATGCAAAATGATATATTGGAATAATACATCCACCTAACCAGGTCCCTTTGATGGAAACGGTGAACCTTATTCTTGATGCACTTACAAAATAACTTTTTGGAATGTCAGAAAGATCTGTTGAGACCATAATTACAAGGAAGATAAACTGAGTTACATATTGTTCACAGTTGCAGTTCTTCAGGTGAGCCATTACTGATCAACATACTGTTTTTCCTTTCTGAGCATTAAATGTGTAACAGTACTTTTTTTTAAATGGCCGGTGCTAAAGTGTATTAGGCTACTAATACACTTTCCAACCGTTTTTATGATATGTGTTTTGCTTTGTTACTGGGATTCAGCCTTAAAGGCTGGAGAATTTCAGGACGTGACTTTTGAACCAGTTGATTTGTAAAGTTTTGGCCTCCTCTATGCCAAAAGAATAGCTATCTTTGAAAATTGGGGCTCCCTATATTCTGCTTTTAAGCGCAAGATAGAAATTCAGAATCAAAATTACCACAGCATTTTTAACTACTCAAGCCCAGCATTTATTGTAAGTCACATTCATATTGTTTTTAAGAGGATTCAATTATCTTTTAATTACTTCATAAATACAAAGTTTTGGGGAAGCTGTATGCTGCTGCAAACTCAAAGCAAAATTCTCATTGGTAGTAAAAGCCCATAATCAAATAGGGACAGATAAGAAATGCTCAAAACTGTTCTAAAAGGTTTGTCAGTGAGAAAATGAAGAAATACAATAACTATTCCATCCTAACATTCTCTGGACACTCTTATTAAAAGCCTTCCTATGGTTTTGCTTAATCCACTTTCAAAGTGGACTAAAAAAGACACTCTTAACCTCCACTCAGAGAGCTACTGTAGAATAGCTATTCCATGATAGCTAGTCTGGGTTATTTCTCCATGCAGACAAGCCCTAAATGACACCTATCTTGGCAGTACTTCTTAATGTTACATCATGCACCATGATGCTTCACAGCCTTTTGGAAACAACTTTGTGGGTAGATCCAGGTATTCTGCATTCCAATTCCTGGAAACTCTTCTGTACTTCTAATTTATAGAAGGCCTGGTATATAGAAGTGGGTTTTCATCAAGCATTTGTACAGGAAATGTGAACGTTTCTCTGTCCCATTCTGAAGGTTTCCACCCTTATCTCTCTGTCATCCCAGGAAATTTTCCATCCAAATTAAAAACAAAAGTGCCAGGTTTTTGTGTATTTTTAAACAACAAACATTAATAAAATTGCTGTTTTAATTTGTGAAATGATGTGTTTAGAATTTCAGAAACATTTACAAAAAGCTATAGGTCTTCACTTAAAATTGTTCTTTTTCCTTACCTCCACAAGAGGAAATTAGTAATTCTGATATGGTAGTTACATTACTAATCCAAAAGCTGTGCATTAAATCTATTCTATGATGATACAAAACATGTGCAACTGTGCAGATGCATCCATCAGGAGAGAGGCATACAATAATTTAAAGAGTAAGGAACAGCAAACTTTGCACTCCCAGAAAAAAAAATATTTGTAATAATCCACTTTATCAAAAGAAGCACTGACGAATAGGTAAGCAAAATGTCTCTTGCTTTACAATAGGGGAAGAAACTCTGCCAGGCAGTGAACTCCAGCCAAAGTTACAGAAAATTATCACTAAATAACACTCATTTGTCATATAATACCTCAACTTAACTGCCAGCATTATCACCGTGAAAATCAGCTTATTTCACTTAACTGTAAGTTTAAAACTGTTAAAATGGGATCGCAATGGTTACTTGTGTTTCAGATATTTCATTAAATACATTACCACATACATTCAAAAAAGCAACACAACCAAAGTTTCCATTTCTCCATAAACAAATTTAAGACACATTGGCACATCATTATTATTTTGGCACATGCTAACCTAAGTTTGATTACACAAAAAGCAGGTCTGCTGGAAATGAATTATTCAGTCTCAAAGGATGGTAAGGCCAAGAAACTAAAACAATTTATTAGAAAAATGTTCCCAACATGACAAGAAATAGGGCACTGTAGCAAACAAGAGAAGTGTTCTGGACATCATCACAAGGCTCTTCGTGACCTGGTTAGAGAAGATGCTCAGAGGCATGACGTGGGGAGTCTTGAAAAATACGTAGAGTCAAACTCAGTGACAAAGTGATTATTTTCCTGGCCTGTTCCAGTCTGCATGATTTCCATCTGCTGTTTACTCATTTGCTTCACCTTTATCTGCTGGTCCACATTTTATGAGAAATGGACAAATTTCATTTCTGTTTTATACTTCAGCTTCAGTCCCCTACTTCCCTCACTTAACCCCAACTCTTAAAAGGTTTCTAAATTTTTCTAATAGCTATTTTCTACTATATACAAACCAGTTGCTACAAATGGGGAAGATGACCATAGCAGTCCTAACCCCCAGACCTGATCATTGAAGCTCTGCTTTCTAAAGCAGGTATGTCTAGCATACAGCCTGCTGGCCATACCCATCCCACTAAACAATTTCATCGAGCCTATAGGATTTTCATAAGTTTGTAAGCATATCAACAAATAAAGCACCACAGAAGACCACAAACCCAAACTAGCAAAACTGCAAACTGACACGTGTTCTGTGAGTGAACACACCCAAACCATAACCAGAAGTGACACTGCCAGGTTCACTCTTCCCCCAAACTAATAAACCTTTCCAAGAGCCCATTGCTGCTTCGGGGTCCAAACTGGCTTCAACATGACTGCTTTGTTACCCCTATTTTATTAATATCTATTGAACGGGGCTCAAACCAGTTACCAGAATCTTACATAGTTTCACCATTTGAAACAAATTTAAAGTTCTTTCTCTAAAAGTAACTCTGCAAGAATGAACATTAAAGTTCTGCATGTATGTTAACCTGAAGACGCCACACCAGTGATCCTCCTCCTCTGCTGAAATTCCAATAAGGTGGTAGAAGCAAGCACTCAGAAGTGGAGAAAATGGCTGCTTAAGCAATCTGAACTTTGCCCTCTTTTGCATTGACATTACAATAGCAAAATAATTACATACATCAAATGCTATTTTTTGTCAAGACTGCTCCCCAATTCCATGCAACAGGACCAGCCTCTGGAGGAGAATGAGTTATACATCTAAATATATGCAGGTTAGATCAAATTAACAAAACAATCGTGCAATTTGCCTGACACACTGTGGCTAACCAGCAGAGATCTACTTTTCTGTCATCCAGTTAGGAAGCTAAAATTCTCCATTTTAGTTCAATTCTCCTACACTGAAATCCACAACTACAAAAAAGCATTTAACTCCAAGGGGAACGTGGCTGAGAACAATGCACAGTGCTCTCAGAAACCCCTATTCTGGGCTTTATTCCCAGTTTAAGGACTGGGCTTAGAAAGGTGTTTAGGTACCTTCAGAGGAAGAGGGATATCTGATGGCATCTACAAAAGGGCCCAGCAGAATCGCCTTGGGTTGGTTAGAATTCCTCCCTCATTAACAAGTGATTATGAAAGCACAGACTATTAACATCAGTCAGCAGACATGACACTCGATCTCATGCTTTTCTGATTACCTGCCCCAGGACACCTTTGTCTGGGCCAAAGGGTATTTAGAGGGAGGAAGGCAGCTGCAACCATAGTCACCACTATTTTATCTGTGTCCTGTCTGGAGTTTAAATTTTGTGTGTCATACTGACGCAAGACACTAAGATGGTTCAAGTGTTGTGCTAATAATGTTTAGTGATTTTGGCAGCAAGCCAGGAACACACTGTACAAAGCAAAAGCTAGATGGGTGATGACAATTTTCAACGGCTCATAACTTGTACAAGTCTCAAAGTTTTCAAGGGGCCAGAAAAGAGACTCCCTCCTATTGGCAAGCTCATACCTATACTGCATTCCACTTCTCTTTTGCAGGAAGGGAGTAACTGGAAGTTACTAACGATTATTCAAACCAAGAAGTATTATCACAGAAAGAACTACCTAAAATACAGCAACTCAGCACTTTCCCTGAAAAATTTAGAGACCATCTCTATGGTAAAATAATTTTTAAAACTCCCACAATAGCCAGTTATCATCCTGAAAAATCCTCATGAATCTTTGCCTTGTAAAACCCCAGTTCTACAGTTCTGACAACGCATTTGTAAAAATACCAGAAGCTTTTTAAAGGTAAAGGACTTCTAAGGTGAACTTGTTTTACTGGTAATAAAACTATCCATCAAGATAACAACTTAGAACAACTAACTACATGGTGCTACTCACAACTATGAAGCACCACACAGCAGACAAAAACAGGGCTTACCCTCACTATCTCACTTTATACGATGGAGTTCTTCCCCTAACTATATAAACTGCCAGTTAAATACTTTTGCAAGGCAGCTTAATTAAGGAGGAGAAAAAAAAATCCATTAAATTACAGGAGTGGTCAGCGGGATGACAGGAGACTCATTGTTGCATGAGAGCCTACAATTCTTGGCCAAGCTACTAGAAAACTAGAATTTTCAAAAGATGTTTTCTCTATATAAGCCTTGATTTGACCTAATTAGAATCTTAAACAGATCTGGAATCCTTCTATAAACTGCTAAAGGTCTTGCCTGCAGGAATCCGCTTGCACGACTAATATCATCGTCCCAGAATTGTGTCTAGTCCAAGCTATAACAAATTGACAAACACTGGGAGTAAGTCTTCTCAGAAAAGAAACTTGTTTAGAAGTTTCAAATCCAGGTAGTTTAATTCCCTGCGAGTGAGCTTAGGCAGTTTTGGAACTCAATTCTCTAGAGAAAACTGTGACAAAGGCTGAAGTTTTCTATAGTATGCAAAAAAGGGTTGTGAGAAAGCAAGTGCCAAGAGGATTCAAGCTTTGGACTGATCTCCAACAGAGTCCCATCGACTGACCTATTGGTCTTCAACAGCTCTCCAATTTAAAAGTAAAAGGAGAGAGACTGTATATTGCGCAAAACAAAGACAGCACTTAAGATTAATAACAAATACTTCAAAATCTGTGTTGAGCATTTAGTTTCAGACAAGATGTAAATTCCCTCTCAGTTTTCTAATTTGGCAGGAGATTAAGCCCCAGCAGTACTCTTAACACCTGTCGCACACAATGCAGTTCTTCAAATGGGCTACTGTTGTGCCCAGCAGCAGGTAGAACAGTCTGATTTTATTTTCATTTTTCCTTTTTTCTTGAATAGACTATGACAAGAGCTCTCTAAACAAAAAAGCAAAACAAAACACAGAATAAAAGCCTGAAGCACTTTCATGCCTTTCTCCTATTCAGTTTCCTATACAGAAACAGACGAGGAAAGAAGCAGGAACCTTTCCTGAAAATAAATATATAGTAAACAAATAATTTGTGGGGAAGAGCCTATAATGTCAGAGGTTTCCCTAGGAGAGAAAAGGACCATAATACGATCATTAGATAAAGCTCTTGAGTTTACAGTCACCTACCCAGATTGAGTTTTATCTGGTTTTCTTATAATTAATCTATTTCCCAATACCCTGTATTGTACATCAAGTCTTTGTACTCATTTAAAATCTGACAAATCTATTTACAAAAACATATTGTGCCTTGAAAATGCCACTCCAGAACAATAGATCTGTCTTCACTCTCTGGATTACTCAGAGACGATATCCTGTTCATCTCAATACCACTTTAGTCTTACAAAAAGCAAACAATAAAATTGGGGGGGGGGGGGGGAGGGAAAGAGGGGTGACACATAACTGCATCCCATCTTGTCCTAACCAGTCTGAAGCAATTCTACATGAGGAGATTCCTCTGGATATTACTTAGGCTTCCTTAATGAAATTCAGGTGTAATCCCTAAGGCTTTATAGCAAAGAGTATCTTTAGCTCAACTACAGAACATAGTATTTGCCAAAAGGGGATTAATTATGTTTAGATGTGTCTACTATGAATACCAACAAGTCTAGAGCCACTATTTAGAGCACATTTCTAAAATACACTCTTAAGACCTTAACATTCAGTAAGAAACAAAATATAAACAGTTTAATCTTAAAAAATATTTCCCATTGTATTTTTCAGAAATACTTCAGTTTTATTAGTTTTATTTTTTATGAAGATCAGTGACAATACGATCACCTATTCTTGCCCTCTTCCAACGTGAATGAAATAGAAATTTTCAAGGATGACATATAGTGAATGCCCAGCGTAAACATCTCTGATCAATGCACTGAGACAGAAAAAGATTTTAAACTTAAATAGCACTACTTAGCAATACTTTTCTACACTATAAAAAGCACAGATGGGGAGCAAAAGCCTCCACTGCACTCCCACATTGCCCACAAGTCTGTGGCATGAGGCACGTTTTCCAGTGGTGCACGGTGGGTCCTGGCTAGCATTTGTCTCTCAAGTTTGTTCTCTCTCCCATCCTTTTCCCGAGGAAAAAGTTTTATGCAGGAATACCATTTTGGTAAGGTTTTATGTTTCTTCAATAGTTTTCATACAGTCTAGATTAGGTGCAAAGCGGTCATGCCCTATATCTCCTTTGAGCAACAACATATTTCCCAGCAGCTTCAGTCTTCAATTTTGCTTTTTCTTATACTTTCAGCCTGTCAATCCATCCTCTCCCGCCTGGGATTGAAATGTACTCAGTACTCCAAGCATTCCACTGGTCCATGGGGTCTGAGACTGCTATTTGTTGCCAGACAGAGCATGTGTGTAAGGAAGAAAAGTAAAAATACTGACTAAATGAAAATGGAGGAATAGCTCTAAATGTAAAACTGTGAGCGCACATTATCCTAAACACCAGCAGTTCTATTCTTATATTTCAGTAAGATGTTGCATGAGCTATGTATTTCAGACAAATATCATCAAAACCAGCTGATATTTCACTTTCAGCCTTCTGAAATCCTAAAAATATTGAGACATTACACTTTGAAAGTTAACCATTCATTCTTTAGAGAGAAAGTTATCAGGGGACTGGACTGGTAAAAGGTGCAAACGAGACATCTAAAGAATCAGCTAATGCATGTGTTTTTGGAAACTCAGTGGCAAGAAAAAAAAAGTACATCATTTTGAAATACCAATCTAGAGCTTTTCCAAGTTGTAGAAATCAGCTGGTTTATCACACAGACACTGCAAAGGCTAACACAAGTGTCCAAAGCTAGCTAACCAGTACTATGATCAACTAAGGTACAAAACCCTAACACTCGTTCAGTCCCAACTGTATCCCTATATAAAGATATCCAGATTTTAAAAGGTTTGAAATGGTGGGGGGAAAGGAGAGGGGGGGAAATCACAGAAGAATCAGTGCTGAAGATCCTTGAAAATTTTAGCATAGCTTACGCATTCGTCAATTCTTTGCACATTGACAAAATGAAACAATGTCTTCACTTCCCTCATCACTTTAGGATCTTTATTATCCTTTTGCAAACATTTCAGATTAAATTCGCTTACCCAATTGTAAATTGCATCTCTGTGAAGGGAGGGGAGGGGTTAGTTTAAAAGCAAAGGAATAGATCATATCAAATACTCCAATACGTACTTCTCTAGATGAAGAAAATCTAATTTAACATTGAAATGTGGTTTAACCAAACTTTGGCCACAAATCCTTCAGGTAAAGGGAAGCTGTAAGTTATGTGCTGCATCTACATTTATAGTACTAACAAAACCCTACATTTTGAGTATTTCTAATTACGCAGACTAGGGAGGTCTGACTGAAGTGATAATTGATGTATTTTAAATTTTACAATAGTGTGAACAATAGTGTATTGTTTACAACTAATACAATCCATATTCCAAGTTAACACCTGGAACAGTGTATATTCCAAAGCCCACCTGCTTTTTCAGCCCCAGCAGTTATCTCTGGCTATAAAACTTGCCCTGCTACAGACTTTCATGACTCAAAGACACACAGTTCCTTGTGCTGGTAATGGCTTTTGTGTATAATGAATGGATCAATTGATCAATTCAGGATTGTATTCGATAAAGAAAGGGTAACAATACAATTCAGGTTCTTTTAGTTAACTACCAGGATAAAATATTCCCAGGCACCCTGTGATACAAGCCCACATGAAAGCAAATAGGTAAGAGGTCTGCAGGAAAACAAGAAAAACACAGTAGCTCTTTTCCCTCTCACGTATATGAATACACACACTGCATTCTGCTAATAGCAATATCTTTCTGAGCTCCTGTGTCAATTCTATAGCCAAACTGTCAAGTTCTAGGGAGAGAGACTTTATATAGATCAAAAAGCAAGCCCCAGTTCAGTGTTTACCCAAACAAGGGTGAGCAAAAGGGTAACGCTGTTCTGCTTCAACACCACAACTACGGAAAAGGGCACCTGTAGTGACTGATGAGATGACCAGGTGACAAAAAACAGCCTCATCTCTGCTCTCTTCAAACAGAAGTCCAGAAATAGTTAACCTAATTCATGAACATGCTTGAACGTCAAATTCTTCAGGCCAGCATAATGCATAAAATATACATGTTAGTCTAATAGCCAAATCCTTTTAAAACGAGTAACTTGGTAATAAATCAAATTGTCAAATGGCTATTAAAACACATCATATTTTAATTTTTAAGTAGGCACAGAGGAAGTTTTTGTCACCCAATTCCTGTATCAAATATGCTTTAATTTAGCAGTTATTCTCTTTGACAGCTATAATATGTATGTCCCAGCTTGCTATATAAAAAGCTCCCACAAACAATACAGCACAAAAAGGATGGACATATTTCCAAATTGGAAGCAACAGACACTACCCACACAGTTCAAGCAGTACAGCCAGTAAAAGTAATTACACAATATTGTGATGTGTTGCATACAATAATGTAATATGTTACAATTACACAATAATATAATATGTTAAATCAAAACCCAAACAGTTTTGGGGGTCATGAGACTGAAATTTTTTTTTTTTTTAAAATACAGATTTTGGCTCCCTTAATCCAATGCATTTTAATTACAATATTTAAGTTTTTATTTTCATTTTTGCTCAAGAAACCTCCCCACATTTGACAGGATTAAGCTTAGATTTTCACAAGGTGTTTTTGATCGAGACATGTACAGTAATAAGCAGCGAGTATTTGGGATGGATTCCTGTAGCATGCCACAGTTTATTAAAACCGTGAAGAACCCAACAGAAACGAGAGGCTTTTGAAAAAGGCAGGCAAGCCTGAAAACGACAGGGAGAGGCAAAGCGGGTCAGCCGAGCTGCCTTCCCCTCTCCCAAACAGGGTGTTTGGGGAACACCATGTCCTCGTTCTGTTGTGCAGATTGTCCTGTATTTTACATCTTGTGTTCCTTCCTATTACACTAGGACTGTAACATCACTGGCTGTGTCTGGAAACAAGAGTAATGAGTAATTACAGGGTTAAAAAAACCCTCCTCTTAATTACTACATTTCAAAGCATCTTCTTTTTGACAAGGCAATAACAGCAACACTCCAGGCTTTTAAACAGACTGTCCTAATTTTTACCACTTTAACTAGAAGATCAGGCCAAATAGGTTTGATGGGAGGAAAAAGAGGCAAGGAAACAAGTTGGAAGAAGTAACTTTTTAAGGGTGATATAGGGGGAAAAGAAAAGTTTCAAATCATCTTTAAACAAAGATGTCTACAGGATATTTCTTTGCAAGGTATTTAAGGAAAAATCCAACCCAAGTTGTTCTGGGGGCGGTGAACCTTGGAAGGCCAAGTTTCCTATAGCTTCTCTCAAGGGCACAGACTGAGGCTTTGCATGCAGTTACGACCACTGGTGAGCTCATGCTGCAACCCTTTCCTTCGCAAGGACTCTGCACGATCAACTCCTGTCCACCCAGCTGCCTATTCTCACAGCATGCACAGCAACTTAATTCTCTCTGCAATCTTGCCATCAATCTCTTTAACATAAACCAGGCAAGAAGATTTAAGTTCAGGTTCAAATAAAAGCTCAGACCAGCCACAGGTAGGAGGGATGTGTATTGACATGTGATTGTGTCACGTGCCGACAGAAGCCTTTGCACAAGCTCAAACCGCTTGTCCAATCCATTTGCTCTCATCTGGATAACTACAGCATTGTACTTTCTAAATCTGGCCATCTTGATACTACACATAGCCTTCTCAGGCTCACAGAAGCATCCTGCAGCCAAAATCCTACTCCAAAACCATACCAACACATAAAATCCAGGATCTTTTATCCACAGGTTTTCACAACTTTGCCCCTTCTCAGCAATTTGCATTTTGTCTTTCAATAGGCACTACTCCTGTTGGCAGGAAAGATGCTAGCTTTCATCTTGCATACCTTTCAT
The DNA here is from genome assembly GCF_036370855.1 of Dromaius novaehollandiae. NCBI lineage: Eukaryota > Metazoa > Chordata > Aves > Casuariiformes > Dromaiidae > Dromaius > Dromaius novaehollandiae. Next base: position 51,856,310 of record NC_088130.1, on the reverse strand, counting down.
GGAAGGAAAAAAAAAAAAAAAAGGAGGGGGGAAGGGATGGGGTTTTGAACTTTCTTCCAATAGTTTTTCCTCAAAGAATGACCAGAAATGATGGAGAAGAGCGATGGTTTCCTATACGAACTCCAAACAATCCCAGAATACTGCAGCCAGATATTTTTGTGGAAGAGCTGAAAACCTAGATGTCATAACTCTTCTTTCACACTTCTTTAAGAGCTACTGTTTATCTACATATTTAGAAAAGACTTGCTGCTATTGTGCAATGTGTGTGACCAGGCAAAGTTATAAGTGTAGTGCCTCAGCCACACTGTTATATATTTGGTTCTGTATACATAAAAAGACTGATGCCATGATAGGACAACACAGTAGAAAAACATTCTGTAAACTAGTAATGAAAAACAGTGAAATAGTTAACTTCGACAGGCCTTTCGGTACCATTCAGGAACTTGTATTCTAATAGCAACCCAAAACAACAAATATGCTGTGCAGATGCATCTTTAGACCCAGTGAAAGTTCCCTCCCTTTCCAATCAGAATGGGCCAGAAATACTGTTTTCTTTGACTATGTTTTGCAGACACCTGATAGAGTTTCTTAAGGTCAAGGAGAATAATTGATAGTATGGCTCGTTAACTGTGATCACTACAGAATACAGATACAGGAGTAGACATACCCCCTACCCTGGGATCTTGAAATCCATGACTCTACAAACACTTCCATAGAGAAGCTTTTTTTCTTCAGGGAGAATAGCTTTATTGACTTTGAACTCAAATGCTTAATTCCCTGCAGGATTCAGTCTTGTACATCTACTGTTCTAGTTCAATCTGTCCTGTAATTTATTTAAATCATCATGTTCTTAGTCAAAGTTTTTTTTTCCCCCACTGACAATTTTGCTAAAGTATGCAAGACTCTCCATTTTTACAATATGCATTTTTAAAATAAATTCTACAATTTACTTTTAAAATTCATTTTATAGTTTTTATAATGTATAAAAATACATCTTCATAAGTGAAATTGCGAACTGAGACCTCACCTTAACGTCATTACATAGGCTGCTCTGTTTCTGGATGCTGAAACAGACTGATCACTAAATTCCCAAAACAACAGCTGAATGCATTCATCATGATTTTAAAATGACTCCACCCTAATAATTATGCCAAGTGAAAAATACTTTTAAGATCTCTAAAATAGAGGGGTGAAGACTTTAGAATTTGTGTAGCAGATTTTGTATAAACTGAAGAATTTCTAAAATATTATCTATCATACAGTATGAATTTTTTAAATAACATACTAAAAGTGTTTGTCATATTTAAATGGTAGTCTGATACAGTAAATATGTTTGAAAACAGCAATTGAGATGTTATCTTAGCAACTCTGTTGATGGTCTGCTATGGTATCTCAACAATCTAAAACAGGACAGCTATTGGAACAAACTAATGTACATCTAAAACAGGGTATCAGCATTTGTGAGGAAACAAGGGTATTAAAACAGGTATCCATATAACTTTTAGATCTGCTTTTCTTGTTTGGAAAGACACTGGCCTAATCCAACCTATTCCACAATGCTTGGCTTAACCTAAATATGTACCATAACACTATGTGCCTATTTATTTAGCTGTTACAAAACCTGTCTACCATCTTCTCCTTGCTTTCCTTTTTTAGCAGAACTGAATGCAGCTCAGCGACACTTTGATAACCTTTAATAAGAAATGCATAATTTGACACAGAGATATTTATTAACCTTAGCTTCAAGCTAAAACTCAAAGTCTGGATTTTTTAGCACAAAGCTTCATATGAAATACTTACTTCATTTAAACAACAAAATAATGATGGAAAGTAGAGGGAAAAAAAGCATTAAGCTAGCTATATATCACCACTATCCTGAGAATTATGTTAAAATGATATGAAGGGCAGTGCTTGATAATGCTAACAGCTAGAGTGATGCAATTAATCTCACTGCATGTCAATGCTGATGGCCTTAGAAATATGATTTGCGTGTGCGTGTGCACATGTGCGCGTGTATATATATATATAAAAACTTGTTTCAACTCAGTCAACAGATATTTGAGATTTCACTTTCTATAACAGAAATACACAGCCCATTAGAAATTTTGGTTAAATGAAAATAACTACAGAAATGCGTTATTTTAGATAGAATAGGAAACTAGTATTCCAGGGCAAAACTGCCATCCGGTTCAGTGTACTTTACTAAAACTGTAGATAAAAACATTCTTCCAGTTTATCAGACATCATGAGATGCAAAAGTGAAACAAAAAAGGATGGTCCAGAACTGACAGGACAAGGAAGCTGTCCTCTACTATTTTTTCTTTTCCAGAAGGCTGAAGTCTCAGAGAAAACACAAGCATAACTGGAACATATAACCCATTCTTTTTATGACTTAAAAATAATAAGCACATGACAGTACATCATAGTCGCATCAGTTTGCTGCAGAATATCTTCTGAGCCACAGGTAAAGAATTTAGCATCCTTTGTAAAATTATCAAGATGATACATGTGACTGTCATTCACAAAACAGAATAGCAGGCAGTGAAATATTTACCTCATTTGAAACTAATACAAGATTTAAAGGAAATATATGGAATTGATTTGGATATTTTTAAAAAGTAGGATCACTAGAAAATTATCAAAAGATTGATCCACATTGACTAAGCTTTTTTGATCATATGGGATGTCTGGCTCTCATACTGAAGACAGAAATTATAATAAAATGTGGTGGAAACTGAGGAAGTGGTGAGAAAGTGGGAAATGTAAGCCAGTCAGATGATTACATGTGAATGAGAAACTTTTGGACAAGACTATTAAGTCAATAACTCAAGACCAAGTTACACCATTAAAGGTGCAGGTATACTCTTTATTAGTAACAGCTGATGAAGGAGAACGGGAGGTGTCTTTTACTGTTCTCTAGCACTAATTGTTCACAGCAATTGAAAGATCTAAGCCTCCACACAAGACAGGTTTTTTTTTTTAATCATTCTTATTGATGGAAATCTGAGTCTCTATTAAGAACACCACCAATTATATTCCAGAACTAAAGCACAGGGATTAATTTGTTAATTCAGACAAGAAACCATTTAGGCAAATGTTCTATGGTACTCAATACACCTCTTGTCATAAGCAAATGTTTTCCTCTTTCTGTCATAATTTTGAAAGACTGTAAAAACAAACGTTCTATTACTCTCCTCAGTATAAAGAAATACAAGATGTAATTATAACAACATATAGAACTATACCTGAAAGTTTTGGGTGGGAGGGGGATGATATTTTCATATATTTATGCATTTTTATTCAAGTAAGATTTTCTAGAGATTCTTCTTTTGCTCTAGTTCTAACACCGCTTCCCAAAACAGAATAAATATGGTCAGTCATGTTCCCTTAAATTCACCAAAATATTCTGTTCAAGAAATCTGTTTTCAAAAATTCAAAGCCAAAAGGAGGAAGAAGAATGTTAGCATATCATCCTTATTTTTTAGGAAAATGTTCCCATCAATGATAATAAGGAGGGTTCTGGTAACATAAAAAAAGAAGTTCGGTGTGATAGAGCAAACTATTTATCTAACTATTTATGTCCCTATATTGCTCTTAATCAAAGCTGCAGAAGTGTTTTTCCATAAAACTGGTTTTCATAAAAGTATTTTTTGAGAACAAAAGGTGTCATTAAAACATCATTTTCAGCAAATTTCTGATGAAAAATCCAGGGACCGTCTTTGCTGAAATCATTCCTGTTTTCTTGCCAGTTTGCCAGACAGCTTAAGACCGAGTCCTTCAGAGCCAGTGGCTCCACAGCACCCGAAATGCGTTCCCTGCTGCGACAGGGAGTGCTAGGGCTTCCCGAGACTTGCGGGAGCTGCCTGCGCAGCGGCCTCCTTCCCGTGGCTTGGGAACCACCTCCCTCCGCAGCTGCGGGAAGCCCAGTGTTGGGGAGCTCTGGGACTGCTGGCACCTGCATGGATGGACTCGAACCTGAGAGCGGCAAACCAGCCCCAAACAACAAAATTTAATATATCAGTGTGATTTCACCCCAACTATATGGGACTGGAGAGCTGTGAAATTGAAAAGAATGACAGCTTCAGTCAATGGTTGCTACAGAGTCCAAAATAATGTATTTTCTTTAGAAAACCCTGTATTGCCATGGTTGCCACAGGTTTAAAAAATATATATTTTCTTTAGAAAACACTGTATTTCCATGTTGAAGTGAAATTTCAGAGGTTTATCATTATGCCTCTTCCCCAATCCCCCCCAATCTATTTCTTGGCTTTCACCTCAGTTTGAAGGGAAGAGTTCTCAATTCCCTCACAAAAGTAGTGTGATTCATTTCTATCTGTATTATGGAAAAAAGGCAGTAAAACTGGTTGTCCAGGCAGTTACAGCAAAGTAAGCTGAAGAATATGTTTTTGCGCTACCTTCCTATTGCAAGACAACTTCTCACAGTACAGTTCTATAGTTCTTGTTCTTTTCCCACTCTAGTTTTAAAGGTTGTAATTCTTGGGCTTTCTACCATTTCTCTTGAGATTCTTTCAGTATCCTTTGAGAGAAGAATCTCTCAAAATAATTATAGTACTCCATACACAGTTTTCCTTCCTTTGTTCAATGTCATCAATATTAATTTTAATCACTATACTTATCAGAACAATTCCTTTGCTTCCTTAATACTCTTCAAATATTTATAGACAGCTGTTTCCTTCTTCATCTACATTTAGCTGAGCTGTATATATTAAGTTCTATTACTCATTCCTCACAAATCAGTCCCAGAATCCTCTCTAAAATGGGCTCCATTTGTATGCAAAATGTAGGTAGTTATCATTCTGGTACTGAAATGTTTGAAAGCATCTGGGCAAGATATGCAAGCTGATCCTGAATATGGTTGCTTATTGATTATACTTCATTCTTGAGTAGATCAGAGATATTTTACTTCCTTACTACTTTCTGTTAAGTTTTTATGGACTGAAGTGAAATTTATTGGCAGCAATTGCTAGGATTTTTTAAATACTTTTTGAAGGCCTTGAGTACATTATGTCAATACCTCCCCTTTTTTTCAGAACTTTTAAAGCATATGTTCCCAAAAGTTCATTAGCCATTCATTCATTCATTCATTCGCAGTAGCACCATATTAACAAAACCCCCACCACCACCACATACCCCTAACTTGCAAATTAAGGACTAAAAAAACAAAAAAACCTGATTCGGAGAAACATACATTGATACAGGTGATATTTATATATTTTCAAATACTACTACAGAAAAGCCTTTTCTACATCAGATGCTTCCAGGAATTTTCTTCAAAAACTGACAGACAACTATATTTGTACATTGAAAGTCATATCTATTATAAAAATATGCCTTTTTAATAGGGTGAAATGCACTTGTGTTGATCAGGTAATAACAAAAGCCATAACTGATTATTAAAACATTTAATCAGCATTTAACCCTTTAAGTCTTTGATAATACATTTGCACCTTTTGAAAGCATTTTATTTTGGGGAGCTAATAGTTTCACTAGGAATGAACAGATGTATAGAACTAAGCTGTGAGTAGTACGAACAATTTTAAGCATATATGCTACCCTTCACTTCTATATCCTCCATAAGCAGGTCATTTTCTTTCCCTGTCAGTTTACACTTCTTCCTCTCCTGGATAGCTTTCAACTATGTGACAACGAAGAAATCAAACACCAAAATAGCAGCAGCTACATATCCTCTGCATGACAGTGTAATTTCTTCTGCCTTAAGGCAGTGTCTAGCACTGCAGTCATAGCCTGCTTACTTCTAGCTGGTGCTATATTACACCAAAGACTTAACTCTTGCTTATATAAAACTTGCACAAAGACCAATTTATTCACAGTGGTCCTATATAGGGTTTGGAGTCCACCAACACTTCCTTTTACAGCCAAGACAGTGACAGCAGTTGGACAGAACTCTACGTCTCATACAAAAGTACAGAGGCGCTCAAGCCCTAGTGCTACTTGTATTCTATAAATAAAAAACAAAAGAGCAAATGTCTCTGCACATCCATCATTTTTTTCATTCGGAAGCTGTTTAGAATGGTTTAAAAGCAATCATCTTATACAATTTTTCAATATCCTTTACCTAAAGTCAAATTTATCTGAAACAAAACTTTCGTATGTTAATTGAAAGGTAAACATTTGTATGAAGGGGTACTTGCAGGATCATCAGAACTGGGATGCTGCCTTCTGATAACCATATGAGCACCAAGGAGGAAAAATCTGAACTGAAATGAGGACATGAAAAGGCAACAATAGATGTTGCAACTTCCAAAAGGGGAAGAAAAAAAAATCATTAAGCTGCATACATTCTGTGAGCATTCGCAGCTTCACAAGGTAGTAGCAAACAGAATGAGAATGACAAGAGACAAGAGCATTAATGCAAGATGTGTTAGAAGAGCAGCACTGCATATGCAGCTCTGCATATAACATTCCACACACATGAGAAGCTGCATCCGTGCCCACTGTGCCCTCTGTGTAGCATGACCAGATGATGTTGCTAGTGACTACCTGCTCATTGACACTGCAAGTCTGGAAGAGTTTCAAATTGTAATTCTTCAACTAAAATGCTTCCTTTATAACAAACTTTTCAGATATGTCTGTAACAGTAAATTAAACACGTCCATGAGTATTCCAGGGAACTGAGGCCAACTGGTACAAAATGACATATGCCTAGGGTGGTAAACTCCCCTAGTCTGCAAAACAGAGTGGCCTCACAGAAACTGCCTTTTGGGAATGATCCTTGGAACACTGATCCCCAAATGGTGTCCAGGAATTAGCTCACTAGTTTTGGCATCAAGTTAATCAGGACATTTTTCTGTAAAATTTTTAGTTTGGACATAGCTGAGGAAACGCAAAATGTTTCCAGATCTAGTCTACAACCACATAGAAAGAAACTGCAGCCCATCAAACCATTTTCAGTTGGTAGAGGGGAAACAGTTCAATGTCATGCTAATCATATCCAGGCAAAATTGAAGTCCAAAGCTGAGGAATCGGATACCACTTTGTTAGTGCAGTGAAAAGGCAGGTAAGGAACAGCATATTAAAGAATATTCATATCTCTTAGAATAGGGAAAGCACAAATCAGACATGCAACTATCATAAGCTTTAGCTGAAAGGGACAACTGCAATCAAAATCTGGTTAAAAACTGTTAGCTTGCAGTCCACACACTGCAGAGAGGCAGTGAAATGGGCCTGTCCCTGTGTTCCTAATATACATGGTTGTCCTATTTAACATCGTCATCGTCCTGTCCTACAGGACCTGACATGATTATCCTACTGGAGGGGAACTGTCCCATCCTCCACTGTTTCCCCAGCCTGGCAATCAGATGTCAGGAACCAGCTGGGGACAAACAGTGCCCAATTCCCCAGCTGGAAACAACTAGGAAATAATCATGATCTTCACACTGCAAGTTCCAAGGATCTGATGAAGCCCCAGCCCCAGCCCATGATGTGTCTCACATCTCATCTTCCTGCGCATACAGTAAAAGGAAATACTCATTAAACAAAGTTTGAATTGCAGAGCATGCACTTCAGAAAACTGTGCTTTGCTGGTCACATTTCTCCCTCTTTGTGCATGTAGCTTAGAAGTGTTCCTTGGGCCACATTCCACAATATTCTTTAAGATTGCAATATTTTCATGTACAATTCAGTTAATCACAAAGCAGAACACACGTACCCAGTCTACATATGCTACAAGACTGACCACTATACTAGAAAATTCCATTGTATTTTGGCAAATCCCTATTTTGTCATTGGTTATAATCTATTTTACATAAACTATGCTCATATAAACTCTTATATAAAGCTTATATAAATTCTGCTTACATTAGCACATTTTGCATTCTAATAAGGCAAATTTCACCAGCTTTAACATTTAAAAATGTCCTTTAGTGATGTCCTTTATCTGTTACAACTGATAGAGAATAATTTTCTGCACAATAGCCTATACTACCACTACTTGTTTACAATTACTCTACCCAGCTGTTTTGCTACTGCCAGCCATCTTAATGTGTATTGCCTCCTAGTATTAGAGAAATCAACATACCAAATATATTTTCACATGTCCCAGTAAAAACTATTCTTCTTTTTTTCCTCCATGTAGTTATTTTGAAAACAAAACCCTTATCTTCCGTAGGTGTAAGATGCATAAACAACGTCTGTGTATTAAAATTATCTTGAAGCAAGCGTTGATTTTATGGCATATTTCCAAATCCCAGACTAACAAAATATGCAATATATCTTTTATTGTACCAGAAAATTAGGACCGTTTCCATAGCTAGCAATTTAGTCCTTTAACTGAACTCCTGTCAATGAGCATTGTGAATTTTTAACCCTTGCTTCTCCCTTTTTAAGCAGAGACCCTTTTTCCTTTATGCTTTTAATACAAATGGCCTCACAAACATAAGTTCTGCAATTCCATAAGTTACATCACAGCATTAATCTAAAAATAGCTTTTAAAATACAATCTTAAAAACATGCTTTCAAAAATCAGAGTCAATAAAAATTGCTCTTACTGCTGCCTCCCTGGTATAATTTTCTCCTCTGACACTTGCAGTGAAATACAATCTTCAAAAGACTGAAGCTGCATGAGTCTGAAGTACCTCACATGGCCAGCTCTAATTCAAAAAAGTCAGTCTGTTTTACTGAAGGAATGCTATAAGCCTGACCAGACAACCACTATCAAAAAGTTTTTAATTTCAGAACCGCAAAACTGATCTTTTGCTAGCTAGCATAAACCAATTAAACTCCTATAAAGAAAATAAAGCCACATTAAAAAAAAAATCCTAATTCAAATCACCAGGTCACACAGAGCTATGTATCATCAGGAGTTTCCAGTAAAGGTGACCTGTAATCTTTCCTATTCATATTATAACAACACTTGGTCTTTCTCGAGCATTTACAAAGTTTTACTCCTGACACCTATAACGTTAGATTGATATCAAAATTAAAATTATATTACAAAAGTTAACTTCTGAATTTAAACTGTGCCCTAAGTATAAAATGGGGGTGCCATTCTTCAGGTTTTATTTATTTTATATTATGTGCTGAGGTATAGCAAGAGTGAACAGAAATGGTGATACACAAAGAAGTGTTTGCAAAATACCATAGCAATAAAAATTCCTACAAGACCACCTTATTGGTAAGTCTTCCTTTTGCTGGGTCACAGGACTCAGTAATTAACATTAAGGCTCTGACACTGAGTAAAGCCTCAGCTTTCATCTATTTCAGATGATCTCTTCAAAGCTTCATTTTAAGATTTACTTGCACTAATTAAGAGAGATCAGAGTCAATTAGCTATCTGCAGGCTGCCCATCACATCACAAGGCAACTACATTTGCAGTGATGCTGCATGACAGCAAACTAGATCAATTAACATTACACTAATTTTCTCCCCAGAATATGCAACTCAAGATTTTGGTCACTTCCATGCAAATATTATCAAGGCTTCTAAACCCAACATTAGGCAAATAACAATAAAATTCTTTACAAATAAGAATCACTTTTTTTTCTCTAATCATAACAATAACTTCCAAGAATCACCATGAAAAATGATTAAAAATTCAACAGTATTCTTTCACCATTCCAAAAGTAAGCATCAAGCTTAGCTGCTTTTTATCTCCATTTCAGAAAGCATTTAGGAGAAACTGAACAAATCTGAAGTAAATGCAAAAATAATTAATGTTTTCATATTGTGATTACCCTGCAGTGCCTCTCTAAAGTGCATCTTCATCTTGAAGCTAGGCTGGGCAGCAATAGCTCAGTACCAAATCCTGCATTCGGACCACAGAAGAGTTTCACTTGGCAAGTGATTGCACTGTAAGTGCTGAGGCAGCACTATCATTCATCTGTCAGTTCTGCACTTTGCAGAATATTTGTCTCTTTGAATACAATGTAATCTTATGTTCTCCATTAATTACAGGCTCAGCAACTAGTGGTAGAAAGTCTCTATGCAGTATATAAAACTAATGACATTAATCAATTACAGGAGCTAAGTCCTTCAGTTAAGCCAGGACATGCCAAAATGAAGCTTGCGTACCTCAATCTGCCCCATGAGAATATGCATGGAAATATAATCCCAAATTATTTATTAATATGTATTTTGCACTACTATGTCACAATGACCATTATACACGTAGCTCCAAAATCCACCTTGAAGGCAGACCTGAGCTTCCTTTGCTTGGACTTCAACTGGACTTCAACCTTATAGAGTACAGCTATGACTTCTGACCAGCAGCAGAGCACCCACAGTACTGTGCTGAGTGGCAGGACATCCAGGGCTCAGTGTCACGCCAGCATCAGTGCAGGACTTCTGGGCTACTCAGACTACAGTCAGTTTCCTTGGATCTGCAACTAAAGCCTATCTGGAAAATATTGTGCAGACACACTTCCTAAATCTTTGATTTTACATATCTCTTCAAAACAAATATGTACTTATTTAACATATTGAGCTAGATAGTTTAACTTTTCTTTGGTGGGAGACTGCAAACTACTGACTGTATGCACCTTCTGAGTGCTTTTTATTTTCTTCGTTTTGCAGCATATTGAAACAAAACTAACTCATTCTGAATTCTTAATACCATCTTGTTCTCTTACAAACGAGGCATACTGGCATTTTCAAATACCAGAAACATTTTAAGATGTCACAAAATCATTCCTTCAACCAATGAGACCATTTACAGAACTATTTATTACTCGGCATGCCACAGATGTGAAAATCATTCATATATATTTTTAATCAAGATAGTCAAGTAAATAAAAAAATATTTTTCTGCCGTCTGATGCTAAAGTACATGCATATGTGGAATACTTAATTATGTTAAAAATGAATATTGCATTAACTTGCAATCTTGATCATGATGCAGGTTGAGTCAATTTATTTAAGTGTTGATACAACATTAACATATTTGTAAGTAATCTTGAAAACAGAAGGAGCAATGAGGTGGCAAAATTTGCACCTAAAGCAAAAACACATGTTAGTAAGGAGTGGAAACATCTGAAGGACAATTCAGAGGGATCTAGCCAAAGTAAACAAAGGGCAACATGAGGTAAGATGTCTTCAGTCACAATAATTATATGTGAATGGCTTCCGAGGGGAGTAAAATGAATTACACATATACCTTACTGAGCTCTAAATTGACCGTCAACTTCAGAACTAGCATAGGAACAGAAGACTACATGGAGCCTGCTAGGCTAATCAAGTGCATTCCTCTTTTCCTGCAGGCAATGGCAATCTCTGTCCCAGCTCTGAAAACTGATGAAACTATGTCTTTAAAAGTAGTTTGCTCTCTTGACCTGATTATGATTGTAGGTTTATTAGCCCAAGACACTTGGGAAACATTGCATTCATATACAGACATTTCCATTTTTGCCTTTACTAGCCAAGTCTTGCTCCAAGGCTGGATCATACAACCTTTCTCACTAACCTAAACCTGACAATGACACAGATCATACCTACACCACTTTCTCTACATTTCCCAGAATAAAGTTCAAAATAAGTGGACAGCTCAATGAAGATTCCTGCTATGTATGTGGCAGTGATTAAATAAGTAAACTAATATTAAGAAAGGAAAAGAATTAGTGGGAAAAAAATCCCCCAAAATACTGCTTGTATACCATAATTTGCTAAGGCTCTATTCAAAAAGAGTGGTGTTTAGTTTTTTGTCAATCTCTGGAGAAGGCTTTCAAAAGTAACATAAATATCAACAAGTCTATGATGTATTGGACTTTAAACAGAATTTAAACTCCTAAATGATTACACTGCTTTCAGAAATGAGAGCTCAGGTGCCAAGTCATTCATTCATCTTTAAAACTGGTCTCACTGAAATACTAGTACTAAAAAAGTGTCGAGAAATACATGACAGAAGGATCAAGGACATGGCAAAACCTGTACTAGGAAGCAAAATCAAAGATATCCTGCTTGTAAGAGATGAACAAGTATGCAGTAAAAAAATTTTTTTAAAAAAAGAAAAGGTTGAGGCTAATAAGATAGATAGGACCTTAAATGGAGGGGATATTTTATTATTTAATAAATTCTAAATTCATAAAAATAATAAAGCTTTCTTCCATCAACAACCCATTAAGGATTTCAAAAACTTAACATATGTTATTAATCTCCTCTTAACCTGCTCAAGCCCTTTTCTTCAGAAAACTGAAACTTCAAAACCCACCTTGCACATAAGATTCTAGGCTAGGGGCTATTTCTTGTATTTGCAGGAGAAGGGTTACCTGACTGGCTTGCTCATGTGTGCATCATCTCCCTTTTCATGTCTACAGAAGGGCCAGGATCCTGAGAGACACCCTCTAAAATAAGCAATCACATCGGTTCTGACAGCTCTCAGCCTCATAAACAGACAATTCTGGGAGGCTGGACTCCTAGATCTCACAAAGAAAAAGAACAGTGTGAGGCAGAGAGGAAATAGAAAGTACTTATGTTTCCAAGGCTTTGAAGCTCCGCTGGATTGCAAACAGCTGCACTTCTTTATCTTGCACTTTTTATTTTAATAAAGCTGAACTTGGCGGTGTTTAAGTATATTTTTTTCCTGTTTAATGGAACTAGCTGTGATGCCCGGTATTGATTATAAAACTAGACTACTTCTCCTTGATAATGTTAGGGAAGGTTAGTAACTATCAGTAGTGTGTTCTCCACAGACCACTTTTACACCTTACTTTTCAAAATAATACAGCTGAAGCAAGAAGATAGCAGTTATGAATACTTTTTGCAATACTGAAGATAAAAGCATTGGATTTTGAAAGTTCTTTTATAAATCTGAAGAATTTGTACAACATTTTCTCCAAAAACATTTTGTGTGAAGAGCCTGATAAACCTGCTTTCTGCATCTCGGGAACAACTCCCTGCGCCCTGCCTTGACACATCATGCCTCTATAAAATCACGCAGCACTGCAACAGGTTCCTCATGTAAGGAGACAGAAGGGAAGGAAAAAAAAAAAAAGCAACTAAGTGCAACTTTTCTTTGGAAAAGCAGTACAACTTTGCTGCTGATGCTGACCTCCCCTGAACACAGCTAACTCCTTTTGAAAACAAAAAGCATTCAGTAAAAACAAAGAGGTGAGGCTATGGTAAAAAGGATGAGGAAGAGGAGAAATGGAACACAAGGCTGGGGAAGAACCATGGGGTCAGAAACGACACCGGAGAACCCTACTCTTGTCTATTTTCTGTCACACACTAAATGGAAATCAGAAGAACGAACTATTTTAAAAGTATTTTAAATTGAGCTGCACTGTGAAAGAAGTCAAAGATGTACAACAATTAAACTAACTATAGTTTCTTGAAAAGCTTGCTCTGGGCCTTGATCACTGGCCCTAAATCTGCAAGTCTTTTTTTTTTTTTTTTTTTTTTTTTTTTTTTTTTTTTATCCCATTCTCACTCTTGCAGAGGAACATAGGCAAAGATGCTTTCTCAAAGCCAGATCCAGTCAGAGGCTTTTCTTCCTCCCCACACCGCAGCCCAGCAGAGCAGAAGCTCTCCACACAGCTGTAGAGCTGCAACAGCTCTGAGTGACTGATCCCTTCAGAGAATACTAACTTTGCTTCCTATCATCTTCTATACCCTGAGGCAAGCAAAGACTTGCGAGTGTTTTACTTCACTTTCATAAGCCTTAAAAATGGTTCTGAAAAGCAGTTTTTAAGAGTAGATTACCATTATAAGTAACATTCAGAGAATGCAATCCTATTGAAAATCGGAGTAAATTACTACCAAAAGACATGTTTAATCTTATTCTAAAAGCTTTTTGAATGGGCCAGGTCACATTCACAGCTCTGGAAATTATGATTCAACTTCTATCATTCATTTCTGTCATCTCTATCTTAATGCAAAATCTTGTTCATTTGGCCAAAAAGTCAGCAGTACTCTACATTTTACTGAAGTAAGAAAGATTCTGAGGTTTTCGGGTTGCAGGGATGGAAGAAATGCATGACTGTTAACTGGTCTTTTCTTTCCTGAATGTTTCGATAGCCTTAAGCTTTTTTAAAATGACCAAAGTGAAATGCATACTTCAATTCCATTCCCAGTGGAAAGTGGAAATTTTTTTCTACTGTAATTAAAAATAAAATCACTATAATTGCCGAATCACTAGGAATCTCTGAGAAGAGACACATGAATAGTCTTCTTCTCTGAGAAGAGACACATGAATAGTCTTCTTTCCCTTAAAAGTCATTGCTATAGATTAATACTTCTGTTGGGTCTCCTCCTCCTATTTTCCCTTTTATATTATTTGGGATGAGCTAATTAGTCCTGAAGCAGCCTCTTAATCCCCTAAAATCTCCCATGCTTTTCAAGTTCCTCTTTCCTCTGCTAGCTGTCTTGTCCTCCCTCTGTATTAAGCAGGAAAGCAGTTTTCTTCAAGATGTCATGATGTTAAACGATCATGCATTGGGATGAGAATGGCATTTTTTCCTATCACTAGCAGGGGGGAAGAGGGGGGAAGAGGGGGGAAGAGGGGGGAAGAGGGGGGAAGAGGGGGGAAGAGGGGGGAAGAGGGGGGAAGAGGGGGGAAGAGGGGGGAAGAGGGGGGAAGAGGGGGGAAGAGGGGGGAAGAGGGGGGAAGAGGGGGGAAGAGGGGGGAAGAGGGGGGAAGAGGGGGGAAGAGGGGGGAAGAGGGGGGAAGAGGGGGGAAGAGGGGGGAAGAGGGGGGAAGAGGGGGGAAGAGGGGGGAAGAGGGGGGAAGAGGGGGGAAGAGGGGGGAAGAGGGGGGAAGAGGGGGGAAGAGGGGGGAAGAGGGGGGAAGAGGGGGGAAGAGGGGGGAAGAGGGGGGAAGAGGGGGGAAGAGGGGGGAAGAGGGGGGAAGAGGGGGGAAGAGGGGGGAAGAGGGGGGAAGAGGGGGGAAGAGGGGGGAAGAGGGGGGAAGAGGGGGGAAGAGGGGGGAAGAGGGAAAAAACTTTCTTCGCAGCATTAAGAAAATAACATTTGATGGAAAGCTATACAATTTGAAAGTATTAGGAAAATTAAGATGGTTAAGTCCACTGCAAGTGATAGCCACTGCAAATAAAGGAAAAAAAACCCACAAAGACTAATTCTCAGAGATAAATAAAGTCTGAGACTTCTCTGATGACTTCAGAGCTACCCCTCCTTAGTGACCTCTCCTTTACTCAGAGAGGAAAGGAGAGAAGATTAAAAGCAAGATGAGTCACAAGGGTAGACCGAAGTGATTCTACCCCAAAAGTTTTTGCCTCAATTGTACAATATTGCACTGCAACCAATTAAAATGCTTGGCCTGTATGTGAGAAAGGAGCAAGACAGCATTTCTCCTCAGAGTTAATTTGCGCCCAACAATTTAAAGCATATGTATGTCATTCACTCCCTCCTTGAATAAGATGAAGACGTTTACAGAAAAGTGGATCCTTTCCAGTACAGCAATCAAAGATGTTAATCTCAAAGGCAATCAAGGTTTCCTTACACTAAATCACAGATTTTCTGGAGTAGAGTGAAAATTCCTGAAGACCAGTATGAAGACCAGCATGAACATCTACATTGCAGTGTAGACGCAACAGGTTGTGCTATAAAAGCGTAGAACTTTTCAGCACATGAAAATTGATGCTGCACATAAAAGAAGCTTAGGCCTTTGTTATAATCTCTATCTCCTTTAACTCTAGGTATATGAGGCCAGATTTTTTTCATACCATGTTATTTGTATATCTTTCAATCCTTCTGCCACTTTTCATTTCTCTAGAAGGATGTTATTTTCCAAACATCTGGATGTGTTCTTTTCTCCATAATCTAATGAGCAATATTTTATGGGCTGTATATTCATATAGAAATATTGTATATGTCTGCAGTTACATACACTATGTTGAATGTAAGAAAGTAAAGGATATTGCTTATGTTCTCTATACCTGATTGTGTTTTATGTTTCTCATGATGAAGAACAGGACCAGCAAAGTCTACACACATTGTAAAGGCCTGTTTAAAAACTACTCACCTCATGATCTAAACTACTTGCAATAACAGATTATCTGATTAAAGGCTCCTCTAACATAAGTAGATAAATTTATCTTGCCTACAGGCATAAATGAGAGTGCATCTGCAAACTTACAATAATGTTTATCTATCGGTCTCTTTCACAGCTCAATAACGTACACTAAAGAAGCATTTGAATAAATTCATCTGCCTTTTGTACTTTGGGGGCAGGGGGAGAAGGAGAAAATGCAGACATCTCCAGTTTTCGTGTAAGCCAACAATTTAAAAGGGGTCTATTACAGTACACTTGGCTCCTGACGGAACTACTCGAGAACCTGTCATATGGCATGCCAAGTTCTTTTAAACTCTCTGAACAGGTTTATTATTACTACTCTACAAGTCTGCAACAAGTCTTGGCAAACCTACCACTCAACATGAGGAACACTAGACCAGATATGTTTAGAAGCCAAAAGAGCAAAGTTGCCATTTTCCATTTACAAGTCACCTTTAATCTTTTAAACTAACCTTTCAAATTATAGCCAATCCAGGGTCTTGTCTACTCTAGCAAGACAGATACATGGCAATGTAATGAGACAGTTCAGTTGTCAGGCAAGCTCTTCTTTGGCCAAAACACATTTCTACCGAGTTAATTAGTCTTTTGGTAAATGTAACAGAAGACAAACTAAAATAAATAAATGCTGCTGGGCAATAAAAGGATAGTGTACAGATATAAATTATTTCTGTTGATATTCACCGCAGCAATGCCTGGAGGATGCATGTAAACATACAAGCACACATCCAATTTAATTTTGAATGATCCCTTCCCCTGCTCTCGCCCGCTTTTCATATACCTACCAGATATCATCCGGAATGACAGAACTGTTGTGTTAGAAGCAGCCAGTGATCTCATTGATACTGATCAGATGATCAGCTATAAGATAGTTTCAAAATGCTGCAGTCCTTAAGTTTCCAAAGGTATTATCACATCCATTAAACTCTGTATTTGTATGAGTTTCCAGCTCTCAGAATTGAGATAGAAACAGTTTAAGACAGAAAATTAAAAATGAAAATTCCAAAACATAATTCTGTGGCAAACAATGACAGCTCTAGGAAATGCAGTGTACAAGTAATCAGAGCAAAAAAAGCTTTTCATATAAAGCCATATATGTCAATGGCCAGTAGATGCTGAAAGTTTCTCAGAAGTTTATAAAACTAGCTAAGATATGTGTAACAGAAAATTATTGCACTATGTCAAAGTGCAAGCATAAGCATACATTTTAAGCTTCAAATGAGCATTTTCTAAATAGGTATTTTCTCACCTGAAATTCTTAGAAAAATACCGTCTTTTATTAATTATCTAAGCAATCAAATAAAGAGTACATTTTAGTAAGTTATTATAAAACAAAGGTGGGGTACTATGCTGAATCCAGATTAATAGCGTGAATTAATGCTTGAATACGTTGCCTAAAGAAATATACCAGAAATGACTTTTTTTGTTTTGTTTTGTTTTTAATAAGAGACGGTAACACCCCTGGTTTTACTAAGGATTAGAACACAGCAAAAAAACAAGGAGCCAATGAGAAACAAATGTGCTGAATATTCCAAGATCATTTCTAAGTCTTCAAAAATGTGGATTTACAGTATGGAAGAAAACTTACATTACGGACATTAGTCTGTTTGTTTTAAAAGGGCAGAGACCCCGGTATAGTAGCTCCAACATGACTTAGGGAGAACAAAACTTCAAGCAGCTATAAACCATGATCAACAAGCATTTTTAACTTAAGAGCCTGGTGACTTCACAAGAATCTGAACTGTCGACCAACACTCAACTCTCCCTGAAGAAACCTCCAAGCTCCGTACTGACTACGAGGATCTGTCTGAGGACATTCTGCCAGGCCATATCCACGCCGCTCGGAACTTTAAACTACACCAGTATAAAATCTCAAAACATTGAATTAGTATTTGCTATCCATTTGGATCACCTATGTGTTGGTCACAGAGGTAAGTGGAACTCTAAAATTTTAATCCACAAATAAGGAGCAGGCAACACTTTTCTGCCATCTTCACAGTGATGGATGCTAATAGGATGGTAGCAAAAAATGTTTGTCGGATTTCTGTGTTTAGCACAGTAAACCTAATTTCAGCACATAATCTAGGCGTTCTGGTTTGTCCATTGTACAAGCCAAAATGAGCTGCCCAAATCAAGGTAACCTTATAGAAGTAAGCATCACACAGTCAGGGCTTGCAACAGGTTAGGTACACATACTCTTGTCCTTATGACAAAGACCAGCAGTTGGAAAGGTCATGACAGACCTCCCAGGATGATGAAGAAGAGCTGCTAATTATGCCACAAGTTATGCAACTGCTTGGGGGAGTGGGTTTCAAAAACCCAAGCACACAGCTACAAAGATAGGCCTATGTACAACAGATAGATATCTATATAACTGTAGGGATAAATACTTACCTGTATGCACAGGCACATCAGACAGAGCCAGACACTCTTCTCCTCAGGGGAAACTCACTACCATGAGACACTAAGCGTATTTTGGTCTACATGACCACCACATACCTTCCTATAGGCCGCAGAGATGAACCCTGGAATCTGACTCAGAGACTGATGAAAGTCAGATTATCCTCATTAATAGTGTGATAACAGTACATTAATGGAGTGAAAGGATAAGCATACAGGAAATAAGTAAAGGGAATATTTCTATGGATTGGTGCTTCCTTTGAAAATAAAATTTGGGGCGAGCAAACTGTAGGGAACGAAAAATTGTCTGTATAGGATTTTTCCACTCCGGTCATGCAGTAAGAGTAATCAATAAATAACTTCAAGAACTGCTGAATAACAAACACCCAATGCTGTACAATGGAGTTGTTTCTTCTGACGATATAAAGAAATATTTCAAATGACACAAACGTCCTTTTTCAACTCATTCTGAACTTACTGCCAGAACATGCTTGGTTACTGCTTGACAAGTTAAGTTAATTTTCTCCTTTGAAAATCACTTTAAAAAACTGACTAATTAATGTTATTATTCCATAGCAACTTCCTTCACACTGTCACAACAAAGATCTGTCCCATTACAACGAGATTACATAAAATATGCATCCTGCTTAGTTGTATAACACCACCTAAAATGCTCTTTACGTAAGCTCCTTTACCAATGATTCTTCTGAACATGCATGCCTTTTGGACAATCAAAAACCTAAATTTGCTTTCTTTAGTTAGAAAGGGCTGTTTTTATGGTTTTGCTGCTGCTTAACTCCTTAAAGAACTTATTAGCATTATTCAAAAAGATAGTTGATAAAGAACATTTAACTGTTTAACAATACTCAACAGACAGTTGATTATAGAAAGACATGTCAGTGCACATATGGCAGGCGGATAAATTATGCACATCTGGATTACTTTTGGCAAGAAACACAGTTGAGTGTCTAAAGCCAAGTTTAGCAATCTGTCACTATCAATATGTGCATTTATTTAAAAGACGTCAAGGATTCAAAGTCATATTTTCTATTTCTTCATAAATGTTCCAGCGCTTCATGAGACGGTAAAGCAGGTGACAAAACACATTGCTTAAATTGCCAAAGGCTGTATAAACAGGGATAATTTTGAACTCACCATGCATACAGGAGTAGCCAAATTCTCAAGTCAACTCTATTCTTCAACAGTCTATACTAAAATCTAGCATACAGAGAAGACCCATAATCAAGTTCAGCATAGCCACCCTCAAAACTCAGCTAAAAATTATTAAAACAATTTCATAATTTCAAAGAAAATTAACCAGAATGAAATCACCAGAAAAGCTGCAACTGCAACCTAATTTATAACAGTAATTCTTTACATTTAGTGATAGTTTAATGAGAAAATATTCCACCCAATAGCTAGCTTTCTGGACCAAAATAAAACCACAGCTATTAGCTTACACCATTTTGAAATGCAATCATAAAACTGGAGGTTTAGAAGTCATGCTTGTTCTTAATTTAAATCTAACATGAGTAGACAAAACAAACATAATAAAGACTTAATAAACTCAATAGGTATGAATTAATATGCGCATCGCACACCAATGGTTGTATAAGAGCAAATTAGGTGGCTTAAAAGCCAGAGCTGTTTTTCTCAAAATAACAGTGAATATGACCAACAAGGCTTTTATAAATCTAGAAGTATTAATAAATAAATAAATAACAGATTTTTTGGAAAAAGTCTATATACTTTCTTAGGCATTAAAATCATTCAACTCATAGCAAAACTAGCAAAAAACCCCAATATTAACACTACCTATCACTTCCCATAAAAAAAAAAAAAACTACAGAAAGATTTTAAGAATTCTAAGAGTTCTCATTGCATAAGAGAAGGTGAAAATCCCTTCAGCAGATATTGTCTCTTCTTTGCCATATGAACTTTCATCCAGGTTTAGCTGAATGGTCATATTAAACTCATCCACACTCCTGTTATGATTTATATTTATTGAGGAGAGCAAGCCCAGCGTCTTGTTTACACAGGCTAGATGTACACAGAGACAGCATTATGCATGTATAAGTAAACTGAGTTCTAACATTCAGTGCTTGACTTGATTAAAAAAAGTTATTTGCTGCATATTTTGTATGCAACTCATACAGCAACTCATTCCCATACCCGTATATTAATATATAAGTACATGAACTACACAAAGATTTTGATTTACAGTTGTGATTGATCTTTAATTATATTCATAAGAAAGAAGTTACTTGAAATGGATTATAATAATTTTTCCACGTATTTAACATATCCCATACCAAAATTAAACAATTTTGGAATGCATTTCTCCACCTAAAACCTTGGCATGCATTCTATAAAAGCAGACACAACTCACATTTTATTTCACACACAGAGGTAAATAACCAGGCACAACATGCATTATATTATAAAATAAGGAATTCATTCATCATCGTACTGAACACTAAACCTGCAGCTAAAAGCTTTATTTCTCTCCCTCTCTAATTTAAAAAAAAAGTCTTAACCTGTAAACCTATGAAAAGGTTATGAAGAAGAAAACCTGGAAACCAGAAAAGAAGCAGCAGAATTATTTCTCTTCCTCACAGACAATCTCTTTTCTGATGAAAAGTAACACACTGACTGTCAGGAAAAAAATTCACAACATTCTCAGGACAAACGCACTATGCAGCAGGAATTCATGCAAGTGTTCTCTAGAGATTCACTTAAGATGGCTTTTTTGTTTGTTTGTGTTTTCTTGCTTGTTCCCTTTGAGTAGATCATTTTAGACATTTCTGACCACAAATAATTTACTTCTGTTTTCTCCAGTACCCCTATAATTTTCATTCTTCTTCATGAGTACCCAAAGTATACACACAAAATTTGGTACAAACTTTTCCCACCAAAAAAGAAGTACTTGACAAATTCTCTTGACAGGCATGCATACAAACATATTTTAAGTAGATTATTAATTAAATTGAACTGAAAGAAATCTTTCAGAAAGGATAAGTGCAAAGGGCTGCTTACCAGCACAAAATTCTTACCCAGCATTGAAATGGGTAAACAACAAGCTTAATAGTGTCTGAGGTTAGGTATAATATAAGTTGACAATACAGCGTACACACTCTATCGGACACTTGACATGAATCACTTATGTGTCAAGGTTAAAATGAATAGACAGGGAACCTGATAACCTCAGTTGTACTGAATTTCACTTTAAAATGCTTTCAGTAGATTACTAATAGTTTATATTGTGGATCAGTGGCTTTTTTATTGCATAAACATGTTCAGACTCAATTGACTTTACATCAGTGTCTGGATACACCGTAATGTCTTGAACATTAAAATCTCTGCCAGCAGAGGGGGACCTCTATTGTGATTTCTTTCTTTCAATGCACTCAAAAGGCAGTCTTCTAAATCCATTATTTAACTTCAAATGCATTCTTCTTGCAAAATACATATACAGGACTAAGCAAATATTCCTATTTCCCATGGATATTCAAGGCAGAAAACACAAACTGACTGTTTGTTCACGTTACTTTGATCACACCATGGGACAACATTTTCTAAAGCTACTTCTAAAATTCCAAAGTACACCAGCATGACAGTATGTTAAGAGAACTGTATAGAGTTTTCTTGACATTTTAGGCCACTGTTACAAGTAACGTCTTATCAGTTTATACAACTCATCCTGCATCACTGAATCTTTGGAGCTGTTTTTCTATCACACAAACCAACACATTTCTTCCAACTGTACTTGGGTCTCCTCATTATTCAAAACTGTAGATTGCCATTATAATCCTAGAGTTTTTATAGAACTTCTCTACACAGACATAAGCTGAAGGGCAGGAGTGACTTCCACAAGATTGTACAGCAAGTTTCCAACAAAGATGGGAAATGAACCTGAATTTGCTAACATCTAAATCCCTTTCAGAGCAATTGTAATGACTTCTTCTGCTATAAATAACATTTATTTCTAATCTTAATTTCTCTTCCCCCAAAGCCCCTCTTTCATTAAAGCAAACTATGTGTTGCTACATGAAGAAACTGATATTATAATTACCTTTTACGATGAAAGAATTAAATTACATTATATTGTCAAAATATGACTTTTCTGCAGACAGCAATTAAAAATCTTACTGCATAAACATTTTGAATTTTGAAAAATGCAGGTGATGGACATTTAATGATTTTGCTGGATAGTCATCAAGCGAACAACTTTATAGAACTTTATAGAAGCTTCTTATGAGCTAAAATATTTTAGATATACTCAGTTTTTATTTCATTTACTTTGTGAGGCATTACCCCATACAAGCTGGTCTAGATGGTATTTGTTATGGAATCCAAGGAGCAGAGAGAAAGAAACAAACACAGATCTAAAATAATTCAAGAAATACATCTTGAACACTTTTTTTGGTGGGGGGTGGGGTGGGGGTTGTTTGGTTTGGTTTTAAGAGCTAAAATTACAAGTAGTCTTAAAAACCAGCCCCAGGTAAAGTATATTGCTTTAAGGTGTAAACCACTTTTGTCACTGCAGGAAGCTGGCCACATAATAAAAAACAAAACAAAACACAAAAAACCCTGGCTAACTTTGCCAAACCCTAATCTGGGTGCTTAGCCGTGCCACTACGTTGTGCTCAAACAAAACTTTGATCATAAATTCCTTTTCAGCAGCCAAAATGAATGACAATAGGAAAGCAGGTTTCTATGGCAGGGCTGTTCGGCTAAAGCTTTCAATAACCATGTCAGCTCCCAGGGGCTTTAATTTGCTTCTGTGGTGGCCTTTGTCTTTATCTTTAAAGAATTCAGTAACTACATGACACACATGCACCGATTTTTTTTCAGTATTCTTTGGCAAAATTATAACTGCTCTCAGACATACATTTGTGGGGGACGATGATCACCGGCACAGATTTGCAGGACACCAGACAGGTGAGTCTCCAGGCCTCTGGCAGTAAGTTTTGAATCCTGACAATTTCATGTAACAATTGGTACAAGGATTTTTTTCTTGGAGTCAAATAGGCAAGCACAGCTCATTTGCTGCTTTTTAGCATTCTTCTGCCCATCTAATGCTTGGTGGCATTAGCTGGTATACCTAGTCTGTAAATATTCCTTTTGCTGCAGAACAAGTTTCATGAAGAAAAAAATTTTAAGAGTCTAGTTTTTTTCTCCTCTTCATCTCTTCTCCCTTGTCATTTGTCTGTTAAATTTAAGATGAAATACCTGGGTCTGCAAAGACAGGCAGGAGATTATTACCATGAGACAAAAAACACCTCTTTTTTAAATAGCCTACCAGCCTCAGAGACTGAGTACAAGAGACATGGCTTGGCCCCTCCAAGACAAAACTTTAGCTACTACATGTACATAATAATGCTGCCCTAGTACTATGAAATATATTAAAAAAGCTGATATGGCCCTGAAATACAGTACTGCAGCACAGTAAAACCTTGCACTATCCAGTATGTGTTTGCAGCACAGAATTTAAAGGGGAAGTAGTACAGGGTTCCTAGAAAGCTTCTGGTATTGATCCAAGACTGGCATGGAAAATTATGATGATAGCGTAAGTTTTATTTTGCTAATTGCCCTCAGCACCTCAAAGCTCATGAATAAGAAGAGCACGACTGCTTGTTGTATCTATAACACTTCTGTAGGAAAAGCTCCACTAAAAGGCTACGTATAGACTCAACTTAAACACAGAGAGGATTAAAATAAGGTGACAAACCCATCAAATCTCTTTTTGAAGGACAGCTATTTCCAATGGCCAAGAACCAGAAAGTTGCTCAATAAAGGTAGACTTCATTTTTTCTTCTATCAACAGGAATTAAGACTTTCAGAGTGCTTTCAAATAAGACAAATGTAATCATTATGGTGATGAGTAACTGTTCATACCTGTCTCAGTAACAAGAGCTGCAGATAAAAAAAAAAAAAAAAACCTATTTCTTTGATCATTGCACAGAACAGGTATCTAAGCAAAGTCTGAAGATGCAACAGAGGAAAATTTGATAGAAGCTGCACGACTCATGGTCCGCCTCAGATCTATCTCTGTTGAAGAGGGAGGGCAGTTGTCCAGAGTGCAGTCAGCTGAAAAATGCTAAATTTGTGGAATCCTGTGGTGTTTCGCAGGATTTTTGGCAGAGTTTTCCTGCATTTCTATAGAACTACATCGGTTTCTTGCTGTGTCTTTTGTGGGGCTCAAGCTGCAAATTCTGTTAATAAGTACAGGATTGCCACACTTTTCAGCAGTAGCACTTTATACTAATCTTTGCAAGTCTCCCATAAACTTGACTCCTGAAAAGCCACATCATTTTGAATTGAGAACAAAGAAACTGATGAAACAGCAATTAAGGTCTAAAAAAAGAACGAGGAATATGTTTTAAAGATTTCATTTTCATCTCTGGAAACATGCAGAATCGCATCTTAATAAAAAGAGCCTGCAAACCACTCCACTATGCAATCTACCATAAACCATTTTTTTTGCCTATTAATGCAAGTGTAAAGAATCTTTGCTCTATCAGCACTTAGAATTCTGGCTTGTACTTCTAAATATTCTAAACAATTCTATGTCTGTTTTGTTTTGTTTTGAAATATACAAAACCCCCAAAAGGTGAATGTAAACTCCATCAAGAATATGCAGTTAAACAAGGGAACCAAAAATAATTGAAATAATCAGGATCAAAAGATGATGGAACTCTTAATAACACAGATAACTAACTAGGACATACATATTATCCATGTATTAGGTAACTCAGGCATGCTGTTTCAGAATTTGACACTGCTATAGTTATTTCAAATTATCACAACAGAAGAGAATCCAAACTGATAAACTGCTCAGCAAAGCCTTTTTCAAGAGTTCAAAAAAGTTTTGAATGACACCATGCTCAAGTGTCAAAGCAACATTATTATCTCTGTAAATTAACTTGCAGCTATTGCTGTCAAAAAAGTTACAAATTGACAAGTTATGTAAATATTCTAAAAATATTTTTGCATATAAATTCAAAATTTAAACCCAGCCTCATAAGTGCATTGGAAATTTAAATTAAAAAAAAGATTAATTTTCAGGTGCATTAAAATCAGCTGATGATTTCCATGGATATCTTTGGCACATTTTTTCAGCATTTGACCTATTTTAGTCACTTGAATATGATGTAGCCTATCCCTGACTGATAATTCTAAGCAATGTGAATCAACTCTTCCTCTACTGTTTAATCATAATACTCAGACAATACATACAGGGATTCTCAAGCATTTTCAGCTACTCATTGCGGGTTCCCAGAATATTTAAAGTTCTACTTTTCAGAGCACAGAGAACTTGAAATAGTTTACTAGAAAACTGTCATATTAGTTTACTGCTATCTTGTAACTGAAGTTCTTGTAATTCATGTCACCGTTCTTTAATTTGCAGATATCAGGCTTCAGTGCTTATAAAGGCACTGGGATGTTGACTGAATTAGAGACATCTTGGAAAAGGAGAATGGAAATAGTCAGAAAATAGGGTGATAGCACCAGCTGGGAGACAACAGTCTGGTTCTCCGCTATGCTTGTCCAAACTTTCACATTAAGCAGCTTAACTCCTGCTTTAGATCCAAACTTCCATCAGAACCAACACAACTAGATGACCATTATCTTTGTGGTTGTAGATGACAGTCCACCAATGCTTAAATTCCCTTAAAATGAATTTGAGACTGTTTTCCTACCTGAAAGGTGTCAAACAAATATATTTAAACACTGAGATGTTCAAATACTACACGAGGTCAGTTAAATACTTAAGTATCCTGAGCAAGAAGCATGAGACTATCAGCAGGCCTTTTACCTAAATACAACTAAGAAAGGCACAGTGCAGTCCTAGATGTAAACCTGGTTGTCTCTTGTATGACGATTTATAGCCTGGGCAGACGATTTATAGCCTCGGCATATTTTTAACTCAGTTTTTGTGCGTTTGAAAACAAAATGGAATGCGGGAAAAAAAAAAGAAACATAATTATGAATCTGAACTTTCCTGAGAAGGACAGCCTTACAAAACAGTTTGCACTGAAGAAGTCAGAGTTCTAGTCTCCCTTCAGCCATGACCTGTGCTAGGACATTAGTCAAGTTCCTCCTCTTTCACATCTTTGTTTCCTCCTCCCCCGCAACCCTGTCTGTCTGTCTTGTCTTCTGCATCAGTATTTCATTGCGCTGTCCTTAGCTATTACATCCCAACAGGGTGTCAGTTATGGCTGCAGCTTCCAGGTAACACTTATCTAGAGATACTTAAAACATACCACTCATTTCACCTTCATATGCTTTATAGAGATTCAGATATGTGCAGGTCCTTCATGTAGGAATGGACTCAAAATACCAGGCCATGACTGAACCAAACCAACAACACAGAGAGGCTCCATATACCCCACTGCCAGACATATTGGACTTTTAACAATCTTACGGCAACGCTCTAGCAAAAAATGGAGATGTCACTTTGTTGACCTACCCTTCAACCACAGCTCACTTCTGGATCCTCCATCCCTCTGCATACGGATCAGGGACTTGATGATCTGCTGCCCTCCGCATGCGCAAAATGCATCAGAGAGATCCCAGGCCTTGCCACCCAAAAAAGCAGACCCCGCAGGCTTTTACCCAGGCGGGACAGCAGCAGCCACCTTCCTAACTCAACTATGCTGTCAAGTAAATAACAACAAACTAACATATAGCAAAACGAAGAGCTTGATTCATTTTTCCTAATCTCAAAACAGGCAGGTCTTCAGACAATAAACATTCCTTCTACGCTACACGTAAGGGAAAGGTGACTAACAGAGGCAAAAGGCATTTAAAAAGTCTGGAGAGTTTGGAGAGGGTTTGGAAGGAATAAGCTTGCCAGAAACTGCTGGCAAGCACAATCCTTACAACAGCAGGCAATGGGATATCCAAGCATGCATTTTTGCTTCCCTTCCCAGACATAGTATTACCACCCCCACCTTCTAATTTATGCAGGGGCAGGGTGGCATTATTGTATTCACTTTCTTAGTTAAGCAAGATTTTTTTCCTATTGCACAGAAGGAATAATTTCCAAAGCAAGAATTATTCAAATATATCTGGGGAGTATTTTAAGCTCATTTTACAGTTCTGAAATTTGAACTGTTAGACTCCATTGGCATAGCAAAATACTTCATTTTTATGCAACATATTAGGCTACTGCATTCCCAGTTTAGAACATTTTAGAGGTATATTTCTAAAATATAGCCTGGAGACAAAAAAGTGACTTAAAAGCAGCACAAGAAAGCACATCCATTTGCTTTAGGAAAGGAGCACCTTCAATTACTTTTATATTTCGTTTCTCCCATTTTGCTGGACATTACTGTTTCCATCTTGTCCATGATGTGGCTTAAATCACAACCACTTTACAACATTGAAGTTTTTAAAATAGATAACCTGTAGCAACTGTATCTTAACCTGAAGTATAACATTTTGCTGCAGGTTACATATCATGGCAGACAAGATGAACAGCAAAAACTTCTGCATTGTCTTTCAATGTGTATATACAGAGTTAACCTCTCTACTTTAAAAGAAATGCTTTCTTAAAAAGCCGTAATGAATCAGAAGCAAAATTTTCTGAAAACCTGAATTTGGCAATAACCCTTTTTTTTTTTTTAAAGCAGTCTTCCTGAACTGAGCAGCAATATGTGTCAAAAAAGATTGTAAGAGTCTTTTCATACAATACCTAGCGAGTTTATGTAAAAACAATTTATATAGAGGCAAACTTTTTTTTAAGAAAAAAAGAAAGCTCAGACTGCAAAAGCTATTCATGTCTAAATAAATTTTCATATATTTCTGTTGCTTTTCTAAATTCTCCAGATGGGGTAAGTAATACTACTCTTTCAGTGTCTGTGATTGGCAGTATCAGTAAATAAATCTACTCTTAGATTCACTTTTGGTTTTAAGCAAATTTGAAGTACTGTTCGAGTGTCTTGATTCCTAAACAAACACCTCCAAAAATTAGCACAGCAAGATGACAGTGTCTTCTCTCTGACCAAATGCCTTGTAATATGCAGCTTGGCGTAGATGACTTAATCCAGACACGCTGAGTAGCTGAATAATAACATCAAATAGAAAAGCTAATAAACAGTGCATAGACACTGAACAGAATGTTATTTAGGGAATAGAGAAAGTCAATGGAAAGAGAATAGTAGCAAAGCTTAAGTGTATTTTGATTGGGTATTCTGATTTGTTAAACATTTACCCATTATTTTATGCCCTAATAAGTTTCCATTGACTAACATGACCTAAAGCTGTAGAGAAAGCTAGTCAAGTGTAGAGTTCCCTAGAATGTTTCTCCAGCAAAATAATCTAAAGTTGTGGCAACTGAACATCAGCTAGAACAATCCATAGCGTGGAAATATACCATGGTACAATTATTTGATTCTAGTTTGCGGTAAGCACTGGGCTACTTTGGACACCACACTCTCTCAAAACAAACTAATTCTGTATCAAAGTTTTAATTATAAATTAATTCTACAAAGTAGTAAAACTAGAACTGGAACATTTAGAAAGGTATACGTTTGCCTTGTAGCTTAAATAATAACAATTTTCCCCTTTAATACATAAATCACTGGAACACCTTGAAGTACCAAAAGAGCAGAGAAGAGAAGTAGTTAAGAAACACAGCATTGCATATACAAAGTGTACTTTGTCTCCTAAGTTCAACTGTCATTTAAACTTAAGTTTACCAGGAGGTAAAACTATAACATACATACACTGCAAGCAAAAGAGAATAAAGATAATCCAAAAATAATCTAGTGTCACATACTAATACACAGTCATATGTAACTAATAAACAAAATCCGATGTTCAATGTAATTAGCCTGACATATGCTGTTGTCTTTTGTTCCCTTTAAATCAAGTAAAGACACTCCCTTAACGTCAATGAAATCATTTGAATGAACAAGAGGAGTATAGTTCGTAAAGTCAGGTAATAAAAGTTCTCTCAGTTATGGTCAGCTATTCTGAATCATTTAATTTCGTATATTTACTAGTCTTGATGAGACACAAAGATCAAGGCAACAAACTCAGGCCCTGTAGTATAATCTAAAAGTTAACACAGTTGTACGCCAATTGTGGAAAAGTGATTTTTGACAGCCAGCAGGAGTAAGAATCAATTAGTGAAAACTTCTGGTACCAGACAGAAAAAAGTATCTTATCCCTAAGACCACCCATTTGTTTTATTACCTACTGCTTCAATGCACAATGATAATATAGCTAAAAGGCTGCACTTCAAATTTTACTAAAGCCAGATGAGAAATAGCAATGACAAGAGTTTGCAATGAGTTAAAGGCTATCAAAGCAACAGATTAAAAGGATATTCTACATGGTACTTGTACTCTTCAAATCATGGTGGTTCAGGCCATTGCTAATTAAGAAAAAGAAAAAGGAGTAAAATTCAGAAATAGGTAGTGCCCACTTCTTTTTGCAATTGCAAAGCAGCCATAAGAGATGCGCAAATATTAACCAAAGAAGACGGAGTATATTAGTCTGCGTTAAAGACAAGCTGTCAAAGTCCAATTCATGAAGCAACGCTCACTTTTGGGAAAAATGTTTCTTCAGAACATGAAGACAATTTTTTTTCTGGTCTTTACATTTGTAAATGTAAATGTGAGATACATTTGTATCCAGATCATGACCAATTGCATGAGGTTGGGTATTCAGTGTTCACTTGAAGAAAAATTATAAAGGATATGAGGAAAAAAAATCAGAATATGCTGCAGAAGACTAGAAAACTATGTTCCTGGGCTACTGGCGCTAGAGTTTTTTATATACATATGTACGTATATACATATGTGTGCATATATATATGTGTGTGTGAGTGTGTATAAAATTTGTATATTATACAAACACGCGCACACATATACGCTACAGCTCTCAAAATAAGCAGCACGGGCACATAATTAAGGGGTCCCCAGGGCTCATAAAGAAAGTGCAACGACCTTGTTAGTGTTTGGCCTTTCTTTCGCACCCAGTCTCATTGTAAAACAGTCAACCATGAAAGTACTTTAAAAAGCTGATTTTCTTTTTATATTTACGGCATGATTTTATAATGTACCTTTCTTGTTTTAAAGAAGCTGGTACTTCTGTATATCTTCCTGGCAAATTCAACATGAACCACAAACTTTCTAATTGACAACTTTCAGAAATCTGAATGCTTTTGAATACTGGGATTTTTCAACTTTGCAATTTAATGACAAGCCTGCCTTTGGCCTTTCCTGACCTGTTGTGAAGTAAATCAGGCACACTAATGTGGGCTAACAAGTCTTTTTCACACTGTTCGATCACCCTGCATCTTTTTTCTCCACAGACACCGCCTCTCTCCCACTCGCTGTCTAGCCATCCTCCCTCAAAGCAAACAAAATGGTCACTGTAACCCTGCATTACTGCTCATTAGATCACAGGTTAGTCAAGTGGAACTGCCTGAGGTTCCCAAAGGAGAGCTATACTTCAAAAATCTGTCCATGTCAAATGAAGAAAAAACCCCTGAGCGTGGGGTCACCCAGATCAATGATCAAAAGAGACTGAGAATAGTGGAGGGAAAAAAAGAAAAAAAAAGCCCTTTTTTGTTAAAAAACAGCCTTCTGTATAATAAATCAGAATACAAAGATACTAAGCATTTTCTTCCCCTTAACAACACTCCATTTTCATTTTAAAATGGAGTAACTTATTTTAAAAATTATCTTCTGAAAAACAAGATTATTTTTAAGTGTTAAGCATGAGGTTTTAGTAAGGCCCAAAATTACCTTCACAAAATT
The DNA here is from genome assembly GCF_036370855.1 of Dromaius novaehollandiae. Classification (NCBI taxonomy): domain Eukaryota; kingdom Metazoa; phylum Chordata; class Aves; order Casuariiformes; family Dromaiidae; genus Dromaius; species Dromaius novaehollandiae. Next base: position 51,825,136 of record NC_088130.1, on the reverse strand, counting down.
AGCAGTCTCAGCAAGAGAAATAATCATGGAAAATACTGGGGATTTTCTCTCCAATGTACAACCATTTAAATATTAAAACATTGTAATTAAAATATTTTTTAACTCAATTATGATTTTAATTTAAACAGATGCATTCTGAACTTTATGAGAAATCATATAGGCAGTATATAGACTCCAAACAAAAAGCAGGCATCCAAAATTATATAATTTGAACTCTTCTAGTACATGACAGATGTGCAGGCACATGTAATATTTGAAAAAAAAATGTGCAGCACTGTTTCTGTAGCCACTGTTTAAGAAAATGTAAAGACAACTAAAAACACAAAGCAAGTCCTCAAATATACAAAAAATTAATAAGAGAATAACTATCTGTAAGTAATTTTGACATACAGTGCATGCCAAATTAGTCAAAGAGTAGTATTGGCTGTATAATGAAATTTTGTGCACACATGCTTTTGAACATTGGATAGCCTTATACAGAACGACTGGAATACAATATAAAAAAAATGAACCTAAATAATGCACTGTAAAATATCATAGATAACCAAGCTTATTTAAAATGAGTTACTTGTTTGTAAACAACAAATAGAGTGCTGCATCATAAAGGATCGAAATATTTGTACAATACTGATGACAGAACATCTTTTCATCTACAGCTCCAAAGACCTTTATTTTTCTACACCAAAAACTAATGTATATTTCACTCTCCCATCTCCTTTCTCCTCAGCCTTGAGTAAAAGCATGATTAGGTGAAAAGAACAAAGGTAGTACTCTTGTAGTTAATATATGCTCTGTTCTAAAAGAAGGACTGCAACAGAACAAAGCTATAGTAAGGAAAAGGAAAGAGAAATCCTTAAAATACTTTCAAATGTTTCATACCATTTCAATAAAATAGTTTATTAACTTTTACTACCACACAAAAAAAGAACAAAATGAGAATGTGACTGCTGTGATGATATATTATATAAAAATATTGGGAAAATATTACAGAACAAACCTGTATCAACAGGGAAATAGACAGTACAACGTAATTTTAAATAAATAATGGTATTGTAGCAAATATATAACAGATCCATAAAATGTAGTAAACCCAATTATCCTCCTTCGTACATATGTGGGGACAAGACAAAGTGCATGTTAAGAAAAACTCATTCACTACTGCAGTTTTTTCAAGTTTGCTAGATGCCTCACAGTCCATAGGAATACTTGAACATAGAACTTGAGCATGCATTAACTTTAAAAAGGCCTACACACACATTTTGAAGTTTTAGTTTCAAGACAACATTTCCGATGCTTGCAACTTCAAATATGAGCAGAATTTGAACAACCAAAGAAAACAGAGAAATTGGAAAACCAAAGAAAACAGAGAAATTGTGTGCACGCACTGGCACTCATTATTCCATACACTATTAATACTCTATGCTATTTAAATAGTAGACAAAAACAATTTTAAGAATGGCCTAGATGAATCTGAATACCGCATCAACAACTACAACACATATTTTCAAGACAGTATGATTTCCCCAAGTATTTTTTTTATAAGTTCTCTCATTTATTTGGATGATCCTTTACTAATAATTCTTTTCTATACAAACTCAAAATTTCGACCTGTTCAATTCCAGCAGAACAAGTGTACTGTTTCATGTCAGACTGCTTTAATAGACTTTCTAAACATTTAAACTATTTTGAGAAAACATTTATGCTTATAAAGATTCCAGCATGACTAATGATATCCTGCAGAATCAACAAATCATCATTAGAATAATGTCATTATATTCAAAACTCTGCTTCTAGTCTTATAAAGAAGATTGTTCCCAGATGCTAGAGAGTGGATAATTCATGTTTCTTCAGGGGGTATGTCTGCATCTCCTGTTGAATCACTGGAATAAGCTGATGGGAGAATGGTTTTCTCTTTTTGAATCAAATGCCATTATGCATTGGACAGAAGAGATTTCTGAAGAAATAATAGACACTGTTCTCAACATGTATCCCTACAAAAGAAAGCCTCGAATGAACTGCTTTAAGCAAAAACTCAGCAGTACTCCATCCTCATCCTCCCTGACCTGTGGGACCCTTCACCACTGTTGAACTTGCTGAACTCCTCTCCATTCTTCATTTCCATTTCGTCCCCAGATTCCTCTCTAATTATCTCTTCTGCTTTATTCCTAGTACAGTTTTGAGGGTGGCAGGAAGACAGCTGGACAAGATTTGTTATTGGTCCTCTTACATTACTCCTGCTACTCCTTATCTCTGGGTTATTCCACCTCAAAGACATTCAAATACACTTCTATGCTGATGAACCACAGATCTGCCTTTAAATCCATACCAGAGATGCGTAACAGTTATTACCTCAGGCTCAGCATGGCTAAATCAAAATTCTCAGTCATATAAACTGAACTCGAAGCTATCTCCCTTCTTTGCTGCTTTTCAGCCATTTTCCAAACCCACAATGTTCTGTCCAATATTCAAGCTCATAACCTTGGAACAATCTTTGACTTTGCCTTCTCCCACACCCACAGAGCACCTCCAATTTTTGCAGAAGCATAATGGCTCAAAGATATCTGGGACAAAGAGTTTGGGAGCATGAATGGATAGGAGAAGATTTCCTCTCACCTCACAAAGCAACAACATTCATTCTTTGTGCTGTGACAACAGCAATTTTGTCCTAGTGACATCTATTCAGAATGCTGATGCAAAGATGAACCCTTTCCAATCCTATCACTGCTCGGAGCTGTTTTGTAAAGTCTCAAACATACACTACCTCCACTTTCAGAGCTGCATGGTTGAATCCCCCTCATAATCATGGGAATCCTATGATCACCCATCTAAAGCAGTTTCAAGCTCTGATGGGCCAGCGATGCATCCATTTTCAGTCTTGCTTTCTCTCATTCCTGCTGAATGGCAGAGCTCAGAAGGTTGTGATCAGTGGTGCAAAGTCCAGTTGGAGGCCAGTAACTAGCGCTGTACCTCAGGGGTCAATACTGGGTCCAAGCCTGTTCAGCTTATTCATCAATGACGTGAATGGTGGGACAAGAACAAGTCTGCTGATGATACAAAACTGGGAGGAGTGGCTGATATATCAGAGGGTTGTGCTGCCATTCAGAGGGACCTCTACAGGCTGGAGAGATGGGCAGAGAGGAACCTCTTGAAGTTCAACAAAGTAGTGCAGAGTCTTGCACCTAGGCAGCACACCAGTACAGGCTGGGGGCTGACCTGCTGGAAAGCAGCTCTGCAGAGAAGGACCTGGGATTCCCCAGTGGACAAACTGACATGCCCCTGTGGCAAAGGCGGCCAATGGCACCTCGGGCTGCATTAGGAAAAAGCATTGCCAGCAGGTCAAGGGAGGTGATCCTCCCCCTCTTCTCAGCCCTGAGGAGGCCACACCTGGAGTGCTGTGCCCAATTCTTGGCTCCCCAATACAAGAGAGAGATGGAGCTATTGGAGTGAGTCCAGCAAAGGACCGCTAAGATGATTAAGAGACTGCAGCATCTCTCATATGAGGAGAGGCTGTGACAGCTGGGACTGTTCAGCCTGGGGAAGAGAAGACTGAGGGGGATCTTATCAATGAGTATCAACAGCTGAAGGAAGACTGTAAAGACGACTGAGCCAGGCTCTTCTCAACGGAGCCCAGTGACAGGACAAGAGAAAATGGATACAAACTGAAACACAGGAACTTCCATCTGAACACGAGGAAAAACTTTTACTGTGAGGGTGACTGAGCACTGGAAGAGGTTGCCCAGAGAGGCTGTGGAGCCTCTTTCCTTGGAGATATTCAAAAGCCATCTGGACAGGGTCCTGGGCAGCCTGCTCTAAGTGACCCGGCTTGAGCAGGGGGTTTGGACTAGATCTCCAGAGGTCCCTTCCCACCTCAACAGTTCTGTGATTCTTTGCGATTCAGCTTGCCACTCATTCCCAAGAGAAAAGCCTCTTAAGCATCTTCAGAAATAACTCAGCGCCTTCCTTCCCATTCTCCTCAAAACACTTCTTACACAATGCCCACACATGATTTAGCGGTAGGGCCCTGCCAAGCCGTAACTACTGTGTAATACGTTGATCGATACTGTATCATCATTTTTGTGTATCACTAGCTGTACTTAGCAGTTCTCTCATTTACTGCTACTACTCAGTTATTCTTCAACCTCTGTTCTGGCACAACCAATAAAGATGTTGACCATGATGTTCCACAAACGTGAGCATCTAATTCCCAGGGAATGGATAGAGTCCAAAAATTCTTTTCATACACTGCACACCTACTCTAATTTAATGATGATTATGTGATCATAAACAACCTGAAAACATTTTAAAAAATTGACTACTCTGCTCAACCTTGAGTAACAAAAGCAAATAACATATACAATAGTTTAGTTAAACAAAATGATCAGACAGGCTCTTGCCTTGCTAAACATAACGATCACAATATATTTTACTCCCCTTCAATCAATAAATCTATTTAATGCTAAAGACATTGATACTTTCTCTTTTAAAAAACTGAAAAGATATGAAGTCCTCCACTTTTAAGAAGAAATGCTGCAGCTTGATTTCTTGCATTCAAGAAATCATTTTACTAAAAATATAAAAAGGATGTTTGAAAGGAAACACATCCTGATTTATTTTCTTATACAACAGCCGAGTTTGTAAAAACTTGGTCCAATGCATTACTAAATGCTTTTCCATTCCTTTTCATCTGATCAGGAGATTTCTTTCTTTCTTTCTTTCTTTTTTTTTTTTTAATTGCTGTAGCATTCTATTTGGAAAGCAGTTCTACAGCCACTGGTTTGTTCCACTGGAAATATTTCTTCTGAGAGAAGTCATCTTTTGCTCATGAAAAATGTCTCAAACAGTAATTAAATCTTTGAGCACTCAAGAATTCCTCTTAACAGCAGTTTCACAGACTTAGAGTCTCAAAAGGATCATTACGATCATATAGTCAGATTTGTATCCAACAGATTTTGTTTAATAATTCTCTACTAAAGCCCAAAAACTTGCAACCAAGCAAGAAAGGTTTCAGAAAGAACTGTTTATAAAGCTCAGCTCTTCTCATCTCCAGCAGTCTTTAATAAATACTATGTAAGCATAAGTACACAAATAGTTATGAAAAATATTTACTAGAAGATGAGAAGATCTTTGTATCTGAAAGCATTTGAAAGTTTCTCTCACTTTGCTTTTCATTTATTTAGACTATGCTCTTGACTTTGCATTCACTATTACAAGACCTTATGTTTAGCTCTGCAAGTGTACATCCTCTTTGAACAGCAGTTTCATTTGTCCTGGCTAGGAAGATGATTGGGACAGTTTTCAATGCACATTGTGAAAACAAATGCTTTCTTCCTACTTCTCTCTCAATTTGAGCAAAATTATTTGCACACCTATCCAAAAGCTGTCATTGTTAAGGAATCTTGGAAATAATTTTTCCTTAATTTCCTGCATAACCTTCCTCAACAGAGATTCACTCTAGTGGAACTAGCCAAAAAGGTGAAAGAGAAAGATGGGAAAGAGAAGCTCCAAGTCTTACTGCGTTTACGTATGATGGATCTTAGACAGAATTCCACAACACTTCATGCACCAGTACTAATTTCAGCAACTTGCATTCACTCTCACCCTCCTACTGCCTCTCTTTTATGCCTGTACACCTACTTGCCCAGTTGTCTTGTGAACTGATTCTTTTTAAAAATAAGACCAGGAAGAAAGAGGTGAGCAGTAAGTAAATTTTAACTCCAATTCAGTTCATCACATGGCTGCACAAATAGTTGGGCTGTCACACCTGAAGAAGAGACAAGACAGAGAAAGGGGCCAGCACGTAAGTCAATACTGCTGACAAAAACTCAAAATTCACCCATCTACGCGATATATTTACAAGAAACACTTGCAGACACTGACAGTGCTTTAAAAATCAAGTTACTCATATTGAAAAGCTATACGCAGCAATACTCTTCAAAATCTTCTCCAAAACATGTACCTTTTTTTGTAGAATTGTACCACCCGATTAGCTGCAAGTGCCACTTAAGTTTTCATTTTCTATGTAACTGTTTGATGCCATGAAATTGGTGTATGGGAACTGTATTTCCATTTCTGTGTCTTGACTACTCTATTCCTGTTCTTCAGTCTCCTGCACATTGTGAAACATGCACATCTGCAAGTGTCCTGAGAGCACTTTTGTCTGTACCTTTAGGAGGGTCATTCCAACTCAGAATTTCTAGGTGCACTCTTTCAGCTGAGTCCATTGCAGACTTTTTAAAATTCATCAAGAAAAGTATCAGGAATTTATTATTCAGAGATTTTTGTTTCTTTGTTAAACTGGGCATGTACATTAGTACAGCACAGTTATTTGAAAGCAGTATTATTCACCTAAGAAGCATTAACAATTCCAATTCATCTTTTGATCTGATGAAAATATATGGAGGATCTTATCTGTCACGACCTTGTTTATCATAAAACAGCAATTGAAACAAAAATCAATCTAAACAAAGGAGTATATTTATTGTTTGGATTCCTCGTGTCACCTTTTTATGAAGGGTTTTCACAAAGTGTAAGGCCTTTCTAGATAATTTTATTTATTAATTCTTAAAAATACTTCACGGTTCATTTCATACTGTCTTAATTTCTTCTTTGCTCACCATTACTTCCTTCCATGCCAGTGACTTAGAGAACAGACAAATCCAACTTCTTCCAAGATCTGAAATTTCTCATTTTAAGAACTTTAAAAGGTCACTTACATTCTGCAGCAGTAAATATTTAGTGCACAACTCACCATTAGTGTAATCATTCTAACTATGCAATGATTAAAGCAAACACTACCTGCTTAATATTTACACTGGACACAGATTTGCAACCGTATCAAACTGCTTTGGTCTTCACATCCAGCTACAAGATTCGCTTCATGATGTAGTAACAAAATATTGTATACTGTTTGATTAAACATTTGGTAACAGTAAATGCCATATTTATATATATACATATGCAAGCTTAAAATTTCAACAAAACCAGCACAAAATAGCTTATCTTCTTTATGAACTTCTTGTATACTCTAAGTCTCAAAATGTGCCAACTTCCACCTTAAAAAAAAAGTAACAAAAACCCCAAACCAAATGCAGTAATAAAGGCATTTTCAAGTTAACTTAGAGCAGAGGCCTGTTACACCAATACTTTGGGGTCTTTATTGCCTGCCACTATTTTCCTATAAGAGTGAAGAGGACAATTTTAACCCACATAGCTTTAAATGGTTTGTAACATAGCTATCTGAAAGATCATTGCTTTTTATAAACAGTTACAGTTAAGACAAACAGATTTCTTAAGCCAGAGAGCCATCATTTAGGATGGGAAGAGGTCACAGGCAGGACATGCCCCATTAGATTATCTCCTACTTTAGAAATTCATCATTCCAAGTGGCTATATGGAAATCATTATTAGGATTTTCTGTAAAGATCAATTTTTAAGAAGCCTCTGCTTAATTGCTGCCACTAAATGTGCTAATACAATGTGTATTTATTAATTCAAATCAGATTCTTGTTTTGTTTTGTGTTAAATATCTCTACCAGGTCATATTAGTAACTATTGTTTTAGGATCTATCTATATGTAAATCATCTCCTTAACAGCTCTGAAAAAATTCTTTATTCAGAAAAGGACTTCCTATGAGACACGTGAATAGGAGTCATTTCTGCATTGCTCTAAACATGGCAAGATTAATAATCAAAATATTTCCTAAATATCAGTTTAATAGTGTCCTCCTCTCCTGCAAGCGTGTTCGTAACTGAAGTTGTGAAGGAAGCAGCCAATACTGAAAACAGCAGCTTCCAGTTCCAAAACAATCTTCACATCTCAGGGGCACACCTTGGATGGGAAGAGGTATTTGCAGTGAGGGGATGGCAAATATTAAGGTCATTAAGGTCACAACTATCTTGAAACAGGGTAGGAATCCATATTTTGGCTATATGCTGCAGTAACTTGAAGATAAATTATTTCAGGAATAGCTTATTAGGAACTAAAAACCTGCCCTCAGTTTAACTTTGGTATAGATATCGCTGTTATAAAAGAAACAGATTTGCAACAGCTGCTTTTTAAGACTTCTCATAGGTAAATTTGTTTGGGAGGCCTGACCAGAATAAGAATAGGTCAGACTGCAGAGAGTGCTTCCATTTTCACTCTTGCTTTCACCCTGTTTTTGCATTACTTACTGCTGGATGCATTGTCTGTTCAAAGCTGTTAGCTGCAATACTGCATATCTCTGAAACTTAACCTCCTAATGTGTCATTGTTCAATGCTGTTTTTCAGATTGTTAATAATAATATCTATAATTATATTTGCCCACTGGTAAGTTGATGGCGTTTCCAATTAGAAACTTTTCCCTTAACTAGCAGCAAATAATGAAGGGATGAACTACAGCAAAAGTGTATGAAGCCACTGATCCCCTGATTTTAGTAGTGAGGTCCTGGAATTAAGCCTGCCATAGGCAGGCAGCTCAGATTTTAAAGCATCAGGCCCGGAAAAAGCAGTTTCTGTAACACGCCAACTTTTCAGCAGGAGGAGGAGCCTCTGCAGATTCCAACAACATCAACGATCTTCTGGGATGCTTGTTAAGCGTTAAGACACTTAAACATCAAGGAGACATTGTTTATCTACAAAATTATTTTCAGATATAAACAACAGAGGAGAAACTGGCAGGGTAACAGCTAGCGGTCCTTACATCACTAAGGTGGCTCTTTCGCAATAAGAGTCAACCTCCACTTTTCTGCCAGCAGCAAATGGAATTAAACACTGTGCACTATTCAAAAACCAAATACCTTGAAATACTCTAAAATAGATAAATACAATCTATATAAACATGGGATCATTCTTTCAAATTTGCTTTTGAAAACATTGTTTGCAATTCAAAGACATTTTTAATCGTGTAACAACAAAGAAAAAACAATAGAAAAAAGATAGTTTTCTGGAGTTTCACACAGCCATCATCTTGAAAGAAAGATCTTGTATATACAACATACTTGTGATCAGCTTACGACATAATATCTTTTCACTTTTTCCAAGTGGTGTCCTGGCAATATTTAAAATGATAAAATAATCTTAAAATAGACTGAAAAGATACCTTCAATTCATTGCCTACTCATTTGTAAATCTATATAGAAAGTTCTGTTATTCTTCAAAAAGGTAAATTACATGACACCTTTAATGATTTCCTGCAGTACTAATGGTCAACGATATTTATGCAAGAAAAATCTATTAATTGCCTGCACTTTTGTATAACTAAAAAAAGAAAAAAAGAAAGAAAAAGAAAACCAAGACAAACAAACAAAACCCTGGAAGATTAGTCTTTAAATGTCTTCACATACAATCTTGAACACAGCATAAAATAAATAAAATAAAATACAAAGAAAAACCCCAAAACCAACGCCCTACCACCCAAATACGCAGCTGCTTCACCACAGAACTGGCAAGGCTTCAGTGCTTGATACGATTTTTATTTTGACCAGTTCTACACAGCTTTTGTATTCAACAGCCTGGTGAACAGCTATACACTGCAACCAATTTTGCTTAGAAATGCAAACAGTGCATACAAGTCCTCAACAATTCAGACAAGCATTGCTCAGCACAGCCTGTTCCCAAAGTACGCTGGCTACGGTCAACTTCCAACCCATCCTACCTGCGACTCCCAAGCGTTGCTCTGACTCAGGAGGGAAAGCAACCCTCAGTTTGCATACTGTTTCAAACCACATGAATCTGCTGGTTTATCCAATCTCTGATATTATTACGCAAAGTAACAGAGATTCCAGAATAAAAATCAATGAGTCGGCAATCACAGTAGCTTTGCTGTTCACTTGCAAAGCAATTTACAATGCTTTATTACCATAAATCTCCTGCAACACTTAGTCTGTCACAAAAATCTGACTAATCAAAAACACTTGTCTGTAATCAAAAGCAACTTTCATGATGGAAAACCAGAAACATTCTCTGTCAGTAAGGGCTTTATTAAAAATTATAATTAGGTAAACTGTTCTGGAATTGTACTCAGTATTTTGGAAACAGTGACCAAACACACCAATCAATATGCCACAGTTACTCCACTTTCCCATCTGCTGGATAACTGAATTTATTTTTCACTTGTAACTATTTATATTCACTAACTCAGAAGGGACCCATAACATCAACAAGAACTGACCTGTGCTTGATTAATTCCTCATAGTTATAATTTTAATCTAAAATCTAGTTACTTTGTAGCATACCTATTGAATAGGATTGTCCGAGCATTACTGTCTGGTTAATATTTGCAGTTTTTATTTCAATATGATGTAGCTGAAATCACTCAATAGCTATTTGAAAACACTTATATATGTAAGTTGTTTTGATGTTCTTCTGACAGTAGCACCTATTTCTTTCACATGGGAAGGTAGAACAAATACCATACAGATTGACATAACAAGAATAAGAGGCACAGTATTTAAAATGACATCTTAATTTATAGTTTCCAGTATGAAGTGATAAAGATGAAGTACTCTTTTGGTTTCATTTAAAAATTTAAATAACTAGGAAGTAAAACAGACAATCAGCAACTGAATATAGGAAAATAAGGTTACATTTATGACTGGTATTTCAGTTTAGCTTCTCCTATAATTTTCCCTGATCACTTTAATTATATGAATTATATTCCCCAAACATGCCTGTAAAACAGATAAGGTTCAAATGCATTTCATTAACAAAATTCTCATTATAGTTTTGAATTTAGCTATTCATGACATTGCCTAATACTTAAGGAATGCAATTTCTACAGTATTGCTTTTGTCTATGCAATACATGAAGAAAACATGCTAAAAATAAATTGTAAAATTTTGGAAAAATTCAAGCAACCACACTTCCCAACAATAAATACCACTAACATCTGTTGCACAAACTGCTTGGTACTTGCACAGTTTTGTGAAGGATTTTTGCTGTAAATAAGTTTTTCCTATAATTCTTACTATGCACTACTCGCCTTTGAAACTTCATTTAATTATACTCCAATGGGTTCGTTCATATGCATTAAAGAAAAGCAACATGTTGTCTAAAAGAATGTTTACATTCTTTTAAATTTCAACCGTTGTTCGTTTGTCTTATGATATACATAAAAAGAGCAAGGCAATACTGGTATTTAATGCCCTGGGTTCTACAAAAACGTTTACCAAAACGCTCACATTGCTCAACACATTTGTTAAAATTTTTAAAATGTTCTTTTTGAAATAGGAAATGGTCCTATGATAATTCAAGCATTTTATTTTCATTTCACATTTCACTAAGGAGAACAGAGGCACGGCAAAACATTTAAGAAAGCAAGAAATCTCTATTTCATCATCTGCAAAATTCACAGAGTAAGGTTCCCATTTTGCATTCACAGAAAATGAAGGACATCATTTTTTCAGGAACAAAATACCAGCAGTAACTTTTGATGGTCTCCTTCAGTTAATCAAAATACTCTTTTTTGTAATTTTGTTTTTCCCTATTCTCAACTGAAGAATTTCAGCACAGCCATACAGCGAGCTCTCGATTTCCCCCCCACACCCCCAAAATATGCATAAGCTGTGCACATTTAACAAAATTCTTGGATTCAACATTTCAGGCAGACTCAAAATAGCAAGACTTGTTTATCATGAAAATAAACCAAAAGATTTTTTTTTTTACACATAGTAGAAGCATATTAAAATGCTACTGTAAGCATGTAAAAATCTTTTCCTCTACTGAGATATCAAACAATTGGTAATGATGATCATTACTTATGTTATTAGGAGTGTCGGGCTATAATACCTGAGCCTAGAAAGGGATAAGGAAGGAATGAGGATCCTCTCAATAAAAGAAGAAATGCTAGCTCTAAATATGCAAAGGATTCAGTACAAACGCCAAAATCCATCTGCATGGCCTTAACCGCAAAATGGAGAGTCTGTAACTGCTGTATTGCAAAATAACTGGCATATGTCACATGGCATAAAAAGGGTGTTCCTTCTCCAGTTTCATAGGAATAGTGAATGTAGGAAAGGAACATTTCTTAACTAAGATTTCTAATCAAAGTCTTCAATTAAGTTTAAACACAATTTGGCCATTTTAGAAAGGAAAAAGTAGTAAGACAACGAACACTTTAAAAAAAATCACATCAGATTGAATTGGTATTCTTCAGAAAGACCGTATTTTAGATAAAGAAGCATGTCTAAGAAAGCAGGATTTTTTTTTTTTTTTTAAATACAAAGGAGCAACAGAGTAAGATGCTGAAACGGTTTTGACTCCACTGCAATGAAAAACACCATTCACAGAACAGACAGGAGATTTCACATAGCCTTTAATGTGAAGAGTCCTTTAAATGACTTTTATATATGAACAGAATGACACAATCAACCATACGTCAGCATAAAAAAATTTAATTTCTTCCAACTTCAAAAGAATACGTAGAGCTTCTCAAGAGTCAGTAACCTTCAACACTTCCTCAAAGATATAAGCAACATAATAGAAACGTATGTAAGAAGAATTTTTCAGAAACCTAAGAGCAAAAGGTATACTGAATAAAACAATATATAATTTATTATGTGATACCTGCAAATTAGACAAAAACATCACATGTTAAAAGAATAAAGCCAGAACCAAATAACAACTTCAGAATAAGAACTGCAACTTTGCCCTCACACCGGTACACAGCAACTAAGAATAAAGCTTTTACATAAAAGGCTACCCATGGCTGCAAATTTAATCTACTGCTTTAAGCAGTGGTGAAGAACAGAGTAATGGGATAGTGCAAGATCAAAACTAATAGCAAATAAAAACAAGCAAAACAAAAAACACTCTCAGCAGCTTTTGATAGGAGTAGTTAAAAACGCCTTTCTCCCTTAAGCAGAATATGGTGAAAGCAGGAGAACTGTGTTTACTGGTGTGTTTTTCAGAACAACCAAGTCTGTACAGAGTGCATTGCACCGAGTTCTTAGGGGCAGGGACTGTTCTGGGGCTGTGTACTTACAATGAAAGTTAACTGAGGCCAATCCTTAACTAGGATGCCAGGGAAACAAACAGTATTGGGTCAGTAGTATGCAGATAGTAAATATAAAGAGGCAAGATGCTGCCATGTTAACATACCTCTTGTACGGAGCGAGCTGCTGGCTTGTCTTGATGATTGGCCAGTATTAAAAACGGCAAAGTACATAACTGTGGGTGCTGGAGAGCAGAATGCAGTTCATTCCTAGCAGTTTCTAGATCATCTTCAGAGGAGGCACTGTCTAATACGAATATTACCCCTTGGGATCCTTGGTAGTAACGACTCCAGTATTTCCTGATATTGTCAGCCCCTTTCAAGACAATAATAAAAACTAATCAAAACAAGTACAATTAAACAGATTTAAAACGCTTATCTGGTAACAACCCTCCTGCTTAGCATAATCAAAGAAACAGGAATTTTTTACTCCTTAATATACATCATTGAAAGAATAAAAAGAAAACAACAATCACAAGTCTAGCACATGCAAACATATCAACCGAACAAGATTTTGATAAGGGAAGAATCTGACTCACAGTTCTTCATCACTGAAAATTTCTGCTCCATTAATGAGCACCGGGGCATTATTATGCTTCCAGTGTTATCTAGCCTAATTCCGTATCTTCTCACAGAAATATCTTGTTATTAATATATAAATAAGTCATCCTTTGCCCATTCTCTTTTCCTTAGCCCTGTAGCTCATTGCTGTCATTTGTCATTTCTGTCATGTCAGTTGTTCATTTTTGAGCATGATCAGATCTTTCAGTTTACCTCCAAAACACCATGCAAATGCTTCATCATTGGAGAAAAAAGGGTCAGAAAAGTCTACTCAAGTTGTAAATGCACATTTAATGAGGAGAATCAGGATACGACAGTAAGGTGAAGGAGGAGATATGGTGATAACTTGCACAGGCATTCACTGCAACTAATTTTGCTCTGTCAACCATGCTAAGGATTCTGGAAAAGTCCAACAGAGCAGACACATCAGTGACTGTACAGGTTTATGTGCCATAGTAATTTTTAGGACACAGTTCAGTGGCACTCAGCCAACTCAACACAAGCCAAGCAATAAGGTTATCTGTGGAAAGCGTTGCCTCCTCTGGAGAGCAGCATGTGTTAAAACATTGAGTTAGAAAAAAAAAAAATTCTTATTTGACAGCTGTCAAACTAAACTATGATTTGGATGTGGGTTATTCTTTGTTCGTCTGAGAATGGCACTACACTCATGGGGACTAACATTAAAAAGGGAACAGCAGCAGCAAAACTCTAGCATAAAAAGCGACGCATCTGTAATAAAGATAGTGATTTAGAGAAATGTGCTAAAGGTATCTTTTACATGTACTATTCTTATTTTCAGAAGGGGAAAAGTGAGACTTTAATGTAGACACAGATATCAAGTACTGATAATAAGAAAACTCCATTTCTTAGTGAAACAAAACAACGACCCACAAAAGTTCTGACTATGTGGCAAGCATGAAATGAGAATTTAATGCAACACGATTACTGTATCATTGATATGGTACTTAAAACATTCACTTAATTTGTGCATTGTGCAAAGACGATCATTAAAGAAAAAATAAGGAAATTGGTATTCAAGAAGGAATTCATACCATATATAAGCATCCAACTCAGAGTACTCTAGTTTCACTCCATGGAGTTTCTTTGTTCTGTCTACTGACTACACTGGGACCTTACAGATCTAGTTCCTGTCTTCTCTACCTAGCACAATTTAGGTGGCTAATGGAGTTGTGAGCACACACTTTAAAAATACATTTTACTACAAAGAATATTCAAGTCAGAACTGAATAATACTTTCCTACAAGAGACCTAAAAAAAGAGATCATAGCATTTAGACAAGACCTTGCTTAAACTCTCTATTAATTCAGCCAGACTCATAAAATAACAATGTAAAAATGGGTCATTTTATTTTATCATCAACTTATCAAGTTGAACATTACTTACACAGGAAAGGGATTACATTGAAACTGAACTGTATGTTTCCATACCACCATAACATCTACCAATTGTACTTGTAAAGAACTTCATAGCATCTATTAAATGCCCCAGTCCTTCCAGCTTTCTGTGTCTGTACCAATTTAGCAAGTTGCTACAGGAATTTTCAGCTACCTAGAGATATTATTTACATGGCCATACACAGCAGTATCACAGCCACAGGATCCCAGTTATCACATTACTTCAATGCTGGTAGAGAATCATTTTTCATTAACTGAGAGGCTAACAACACAATCAGTTCTTTGAAGGTCTTTTTTTCCTAGCAACATGACATCCATCTTACCTACTTGAAGCTCCAGCCAGATACTTTTCAACTGTGTGTTCCTGCCTGACTCTTAGAAGTCTTATCTCAGTAACAGTACTGATGATTTCTAAGAGAAAAACTGTGTCCTGAGCTGTAGAGTGCTTGACCTATTCTATCCAGGTACAGCACACAAATCCTTAAACAAGACGCTGGACTTTTTGAGCTTATGATCCTGTCTTTTTGGTTCAAATTCCTTAGCTTGGGAGGGCCTAGATGGGAGAACTTTGTTTCTTCACATCAACTGCCCCAAAAGAACAAACACCAGAACTCAGTACTGCTCTTTGTGGCTCTGTCCAGTTACCAGTGAGTCTCAACAGTGGCATAGTTTTCAGAACCACCTACTAACCTCCAACAAAACTTGGTATTTCTTTCAAGATCTTCCATTAGAATATTCCATTAGAACAGCAACCTGATCTGAACTTTCTTACACTTCAATTCTGATAAAATCACAGCCTGTGGTTTAAGGATTAAAAAAAAAAACGTGCACTAAGCAGACGAGATAGAAGACTGAGAATGTCTGTACCTCAGGGTGCCATTTTAACTCATTTTCCTGGCAAATGCACTTGAAAAATAATTCCTGGCATCAATAAGCTATCAACAACTAGAAATCACAATTTCTACAAGACAAATAAGCTTACATTCTTTTGCCTTAACTCTTCATATGGGGAACACAATCCACTCTCAGCTTCCTTCTCCCAGGCGTTAGGTAGTATGTTGCGGTGCTATTCAGGACAATGGCCTGTGAATAATGACCCAGCAGTTGCACTTCTTGATGGGACAAATTCAGTCTTACAGAACAAGAAGTTGTTTTTAAAGGTCTACTTTAGCACAAACCATCCCATGAAATAACGTCTTCACCTTTTCCAAAGATTTTTAAGATACGGAAGTTCAAAGTATGAGTCCTCTGCCAATCCAGACTCCAACATGTATCTGTTACACTCCGAGACTGTCAGAGGCCAATAATATGAACCAGCAACTTATATGGTACCCAAGCTGTCATATCAAAAAATATTAATATACATGATAAGCATTTAGGTTTTTCAGCCTAATGTCATGCATTTCTCCAATAACTTTGCAGGTCCATGTCTTTTAGTCTTAAACCACTTCATGCATAAACTAAACTACAAAATTTGGGCAAAAATTCCAAAAACATCACAAAAACTTGACAACAATTCACATTAGACTTAAGGAACATGTTATGTGGAAGGTTTGCTAAAATATGGCATTTAGTATAATAGTTTTCTCCAAGACAGGCAAGAGGCATGACTCATGCCCAGGTGTACAATTTGTTTCCCTCAGCTATGAGCCCATGAGTGCCAAAACTCCTGTGATGTGACTAGAACATCCTATTTACATATAAATTTAAACAAAACACAGTCCTGCTACTTAGAGAAGCAAAGATAATATTTAGTCACACAGGTTTGAATTACTTTATAGAAGGAAAAAAATTAACCTTTGTTCTCAGAAAAAACTAAGGGGTAATATAGTTCAAAAGGATACTTTTCCATCCTTACTACAGGACTGGAATCATTTAACTAATTGTTCAAAATTAACAAAATTCTGTTTTCATATATAATTTTGGAAATATCAAATAAATTTTTTTTGTTAACACCAAGAGTACAGTATGTCCATATTTGCCACAGTTTATGATTTTTTATCACTGCCAATAGTACCCTCTCAAATACCACTTGGAAGCTGGAGGGAAGAGTTTATGTGAGTTGTGTGTCACTTAATATATATCCAAAACAGGTTGCACAATTGTTCACTCCAGTAAATATTGTGTGAAATGCACAGTTGCAAATCTTACTTCTAACTATTTAAGCTTCTGTTTAAATCTTCATTCAGGGCAGTATGAGGCTACCTTTTTCTTCCTTTTCAGTACTTCCAGGAGAACCAAATATAGCATTACTGAAAAATTTCATCTGATCCAACTCAAAGATGTCAAATCTGTTCATTGTCAAACTTGCCTCATATCTCCATCAGGAGGACAAAGAATGCCACACACTTCTTGGTTCAAGATAGTCTAGCCTATGCATGCTCTTACTGACCTCAAAATAGTCTTATTAACATGAAGCCCATCACTGCTTCATAAGGCAAACTGACATGTCTCTTATGTAACCAGGAGGATGCTTGATATACTAGCACATTTTTAAAAGATCTGGCTTTTCCTTAACTAGCTTGAGCATACTCACCATTTAAATCTCCCAGAAGGAAGATCCAGAAGAAATATAGCCTACAGATTTATGGATTTTTTTAAAAAACCCAAAATATTTTTCAACCTGTTTAATCCTTTTTGTTACAAATGAAGTTATAAATCCTTTCTAAGATGTAACTGGTTTTTGCATGTACATGTTCACATGCCCAGCGTGTCCACATTCACAGCCACATCCACACACATAAATACAGATGCTTCCTGTGGCCCTAACGTCAGTCACACATCAATGGTTACTTTGTCTTGATACTGCTTATCTATAAAATGAGCAGCAATATAGATGCTAAAACAAAGCCTTCCTCAAGATTCAAAAGTTCCAAGACTGGTACTTTCTAGATTTTTCAAGATCAGCAGATCACTGTCTGTTTTCCCTAGGGTTTCAGGCAGAGTCCTTCTGCAATCATTTACAAAGAATGACAGTAATGCATTGGCAGACTTTTTTCCTCAAGAAGAGGACTCTGAGACTGCTAGATCAGTTATATTCACTGCAGTAATTCAGTGATATTCTGAAAAAACAGCATAACGACCTGAAAAATGCTGAGGAATAAATTTTGGTCTGTGTATTCAATATATACAAAAACCAGAAATTACAGTTTATTGTATTTACATTTTTCTTAATAAATAGCCTTTTATGAAAACTATCTCTGTCATCTCTTGCCTACCTTCCATTTTTTCCCAGGGAGATTAATCTGGGAATCAAGCCTTCAGAATTAGCTAATACAGGTGCTGTCACCAACTTTGAATCTCCATCTATTCTGACATTTAAAACTGTTAAGAATAATATTTAGGTTGCAAGCACTTAGAAATTATAAAAACACCATATTTACATTTGCCTGTGAAAAGTCAGTTTGATCTTCCTAGGCATGTATGTTCTACTGTCATCCTAAAAGGAACATGCAATTTAAACCAAAGATCTCCTGTTCTGTTCAGGAGACGCTTATAGATTATTTTTAAAGGAAGATAAAAATATAATTGCCATGCAATAAGCTCTAACATTTTCAAAGCCTGAACTCTGAAACTTCAGTAGTTTGCAGTAGATGGTACACCACACTGAACTGGACTTCATGTATGGCAGCAGTTCTCAGACTCCTCCCACCCTACTTTTTTCATTTTTCCTTTCAAAGGTACAAACACACAGTAAGTTCCCTAGGGCAGAGGAAAGAATAGTTGGCAGCAAGATGATCTAGTGGACTCCACTCTCCATCACTCCATCTCTGCCCTCTCTCAACCTCTGCTGGAGGAGGACTCCTAGGCAGCTGGGACATCACCAAGCATCTAGCACCACAGTCCTCCTGGCTGAAGACTGCTACTAGTACCCAGGCAGCTTGGGGGTACCTTCATATTAGCTGGAGTCGCACCTTTGGCTACAATGCGGATAATCTCATATGGAAAGGTCTTTATGCATCTATCTCTTTGGCACCTAACACTAGTAGAAATATACAGAAGGAAACACATCTACCCCAACTGTGTATTTCTGTCTATCTAGCCCTTCTGCTAATAGGCTCGCAAAAGCTTGGAATCAGCTTTTGCCTTTCAAAGGATCAAAGCCTTTTGTGCCTAAAATCAAAAATCAAAACCTTTCTTTTTTTTTTTGGGGGGGGGGGGGAGGGAGATTCAGAAAATGTGGGCATTATACTTTCTGCTGATAAATTAGGCCACCATACTCCATCCTTTGGGTTACTCTGAAGAAAACAGCCTGAAGAAAACAGAGTTTCAAGTTTTGTTGGAAACAAGTTTGCTAAAAACACTGCACTTTTCTTGCCACAAAAAACAGCAAGAAGATTTTTATTGCTTACCCTTTTGCAGCTTGCACTTTGACAGCTGTTCATGTGGCACCTATTTGTTTTGAATCGGATATGCAATGGGTTGTCACACAGTAAAAGACTAACGATGGAAAAGGAAGAATGTTTCCAAAGAGCAGGGTAAAGATCACTATTGCTGAATGCTTATCTGCATTTCCTCAGGACTCAAGCTCATATGATCAGTAAACAGGCGTAAGTGATCCCTCTTATCTATGAAATGAGGAAACCATGTGAAAAAGCCAGGGCTTAGACACCATTTGACCAGAATGCTAAGCATGACTGATAGCAAACAGATCTATCTTTAATACTTTTGGAAGCTGAATGTCTCTGCGCAACTCACAGCTTGTATAGCTCATCAGGGTCATCTAAAAATTTCATCTGTTAAGATGTTCGGTAAGCTGTTAGATGCAGATATGTCTCAGATGACATTACATGCACTCCATGACCAGATTTTGTAGAGGTGTCAACTGCCTTTTAGACAAATACAGTAAGGAGATTTTATTGCTTTGTTTTAGTATGTCCCTGTAAGGATGACTTAGGCTGGTATTTACGTGTGGGATCAGTTTTCTGATGACTAAACAGATGAGATGTTAGTTGCTCTGCCAGGCTATGTTGTTGGAAGGTTGTTCAGTACTTCCCTCTTTCCCTATAGAGCAAGGGAGGAGGGCAGTTTTCCTGTAAACAATTTAAACATTAAATTCTAATTAATAAGCCAACATAATTTTCTTCTTCCTTCCTCATTTTTTCTGAAGGCAGATGCTACCTGACATCTGTTGAAATCTTCTCCAGGGGTTCATATTTTCCATTTGATTTGGCTTGCATGACAGTGTGACTCTCCTCCTACTCTTTTGTCCTTTGTTCTTCACTTCCAAATTAAAGGCAAAATACACATGCTGTATTTTACACCAGCCCTATTTAAAGTTATTTGCTCTGGAGTTCTCACCTAGACAATTAGTTTAGATGGTCTAAGAGTGTGAATTCATTATGCTGGTCATGAAGCTTATGGATAAGCAGTAGTGGGGAGGAGGACAGTTCTTTTATCTCTCTTTTCCTAGGAATGCTCAACTGAATGGAAATTTGAGCATTCCAGATATTAACCACTCTGTTCTCACTAAGCAGTTAACATATTTTGTCTTAAAAGAAATTTAAAAGATGACTAGACAATATGTTGATTCTCTATGCTTGTGGAAAAGGTCTTCGGGTAGATTAAAAAAAACCTTGAACATATGACAATATAGGACATAAAGCAGAGAAAGCTACTAAATGCTGTAACATGTTAATATTTTTAAACGTGATAAGGAAAAACAGAGCTATTCACATCCAAAGTCATTCATTTAAATTTCACTAGGCTCTGTAGGAAGCAACAGGTATCTCAACAGTAGTTTCTAAGCCTACATTTACAAGGTGGCAAATTTAAACTATGAAATACTTCATTTTGCCTTTTTTTTTTAACTGTAAATTATTAGATGGCCTCTGGAACGGGTCTGTAATCTTGATTTAGACCTGAATAAGTAGCCTACTTAGCATTCCATTTACCGCATTGTAAAAGTGAATGACTGAATAAACATACTGATAAATGATAGTTTCAGGCACTGTGTATCCAGGTTGGAAGAAACACTTGTTAGAATCAAAGAAAAAGCTTCACCTTGTCATTGGCCCTTCATTATCTCTCTTGAGAACAGCCCTCAGCATTCAGTATCACATACTTCTTTCAGCAAAACCCTATTACATGCTTTTGAACAATAACTGTTAGCATCTACCTTATTTTTCCAGTCTTTCCCCACTTCCCATTGCATTCATCACAGACAATTTCATCCCTATTTCCCAGAGATTGCTGCACTGTAACAGGAAACAATCAAGTCTGTAATTTCTTCCTATACCATTACTAAGTTGAGTAATATAGAAATATTTCAACCTATACTGATAAGAATACATTGTGAAAGCATGTGGGCTAAGGCATGACACATCCTCACAATAATATAAATCACATATACTCTTTTATGGATTAAGAGTTTGGAAGAAAATGCTATCTTTTGTATTTCTCCGAGAGGAGGAAGGGATTATTGGTATATCAAAATAGAAACTTGGAGAATGAGAAGTTAAACATGATCAGTAAATAAAGCAAGAGCTGCTTTTCAAATAATTCAAGCATGTCTGTGTTCGGTTTGAAAGAAATTATATATACATACATACACACACACGCACTCTTACTGATTCAGGATATAATTCTATCCTTTTAAACAAAGCTTTTAACATTTGTGAAATTGGATAAAAACATGATTTCTTGCAGGAAGCTAGTCTTGCTTATAAAACAAAAACATTAATCCACAAAAAGTACTAAGGTATAACTCACCACCACCACCACAACAGGAATTCATTTTCAGTTTTAATATTTTGATATCATGTACTTGAAAGTAAAACTTTTGCTAAAGAGCACAGCAAATTTTATTCCATGTCCCTAGTTAATCCTAAAGACTGATGAAGAGATAATCAGACCAGAAACGGACAATGAAAAAGAGACTGTTTTCTATATGCTTTGCATGAAATTTTTTAATCCCTACAGAAATGAAGAAACAAAGCCCTGGCTTCATTAGCAGCTCCAGAAGGCAACCAGCACAGTAAAAAAATAGCACCATCTTCAACCTCAAGGAAGGATACTACTTCAGCCAAAGAAAAAGAATACTATGCAGTCAGCATGTGTTTCCCATAACTGCTTGGCCGCTGAATGTAAGAACCTAAAAAAGTATTAGTTTTGTTGTAAGTTCTTTAACATTGGCCATGAAACCTTTGCTGTATAAAGACACATGAATTTTGCAAACTTCAGGTACCTAAACCTAAATGGTAGTTTTAAAATAGGGTATCAAAATTAAAACTAAATAGAACTTTACCCTTTGAATAACATATAGCAATGAATAGCGATCATTAAAAACAGATGCCTTTCTACCATCCTCCAAGTTTCTAAGAACAAATGCCTGGAGAAGACCTCCACAGTAGAGAAAACAGAACTTAGGTAACAACACTAACAACTGAAGGTAAAAAACAGGAATAAGAACAAAACCATAGGCCTCTCTTCCTCAACATCAGAATCAGAAACCCCAAAATAAAATTTAGCAGTGAAGCAGAATGGAAAAATTATTAAATGTCAGATTCATTTCTAGATTTTCAGAGAGCACCAGAGAAACCAGGCACACTCCAGAAAGCTCAGGCTTTACCTTGATCACACAGAAACACTTCTCTCAATGAGAAGATTAAATACTGACCAACAAGTTGGGAAACTTTTGGAAGTCTAGTTTAGCTCTCTTACTTAGGCAAGTAAAAGCCTATCAAAACTAGCATTTTTCTCCAACAGCATCTCATAGAAAAAACAGATGACACCATCTCTAAGGACGGACATGCAAACGTTCATAGTTAAAGGGAAAAAAAAGAAAACAGTGGAGGAAATCAAGTATTCTGGATTCCTTCAGGACATCCTGTCGTGAGACATCAAAGCACTTCACTGAGATAATGTTTCTCAAGACACACATACACGCATAAAATAAATGTTATATGATAAGCCTAAATTCAGTCTAAGGAACAGACTCTAAAGAGAATCTGCTATGGAATACTCAGACTCAGTTGTTGATACTAAAACTGCATTTATTTATCCTCATTATACATTTAATAGCAGAGATAGCAAAATGTATAAACTGGGCTGCAAAAGATTTGTCCTATTTCAAAAAACAAAAAATCACCTAAGTGCATGTTACGTACTTAAACAGAATCACCACTATATCTCTGCTGTGCTCCATTTACTGAAGAAAACTTCCACTTTCTTTATAGGATACATGAGTAAACAAGCATACACGTGGACCAATAGCAGTAAAGAGGAAACACTCTCCTTTTAATGCATGCTTACCTGGAAGCTTTCTGAAAAACAGTCTCAGATAAGACAGCCATCATAAAACTTGATTTTATAGCAAAGCTTCCTTTGAGAACCAAGATAATTTCTTTCTCAGAGCACTTAAGACAAGTTTCAGCCTTGCTGAAAATCTAATGAACATCCTCATGATTCATTCTACTGTATTTATGCAGAATGTAACATCTACAGAAGTTCTAGAATATAAAGAGGATCTATATGGTTCTTTAATTAGAAGAACACTAGATGAAACTAGACTCCATAAGAACACCCAATAGGAGAGTATTTTCACCCTCTCCTTTTAACAGTTCTCTCTTGACCACTTAAGACTCAAGGTCTGACACTAGCTAACCAAACAGCCTCACAACAGAGGAATAAGAAGCTAAGCATGTCTGTATTTTGAGAGGCAGATTTATGTAGGGATTATTTGCTTATGTAGCTGTTTCTCATTTTGTGCGTGCACATCTTTCACATCAATTTGAAGGAGAAACAGAGCCATAGTATTTGGCAACCAAATAGCTTACCTGAGCAAAGACAGATTTAAAACAAAACAAAAAAAAAAAAAACCCACACCCAACTCTCCTAAACCCAATAAATACAATAGGATAATAGATTTCAATAAATATATAACCCACTGGAAGCTGACTACCCTTGCAACACTTTTAGTGGTGCAGCAAATGCATTGGTTCTGCCAGAAATACTTCCATACTCACATAGTTCACTGAGCAGTTGCTTAAAAGTAAAAGCTCACACATACAATAAGTACAGGGAACACTTTCCTGAGCTGCCGTATGAGCCATACTACAGTTATAGCCTCACTCTGCATTTTTTGCATGGCTTAACCTCTGCAATCCAAGAAATAACTAAGAAGATACACAGCACTATCTGCCTTCCACTCCTCCAACTTTTTACTTTTTTTTTAATTCAGTATTTGCTCCATTTTTCACAACTTTAACCACTGTGCTATAACTCAAATTTTAAATAAACTGAAGCCATGCTGATTCATCATTTTCATATTCAAACGAATGAACAGTTTGATGAGTATAACTTCTTATAATCAAATGAATAAATGATTAAGTGTTATACCTCCAAGTTCTTTTACATTCAAGATGGCATTCTGGAATGGCACTGCTTTTATGCTAAAACCTAAAAACAAAAATAAAGAATATTAGTAAGTTATTTGTTAAAGAGGACATTTGAAATCAGCTGCATACATTCAGAAAAGTCTAACTTGTTCACCAGGATTTTGCATGGAAAATTCTCAGCCTAAATAAGATGATTAAAAGTATCAGTTATAAGGGGAAATAAAAGATCAGGAAGAACTATGAAATTAGCAAAGACACTTTTTAATAGCTGCAATATATAAAATTCAGCATAACACTTACATCCAAGTCATCTACCACTTGGCAGGGATTTAGTATTAAGTACATCTTTATAAAAATCACCTTTTAATGCGTCTGGAACTGAAGTTTAGATTTCAAATTATCAGTAATATGAAGTGATCCTTCCACAATTTTTAGGAGACACGGAAGACAATGTACAACTCTAATTACTGCTTTCTTGTATTTAAACTTCACAGTTTTGGGTTACAATTGGAGTATTAAGCATGTCTATACATATTAACAGAAAGAACTTTTTACAGACCTGAGTGGTATGTACAAAAATGGTTACAAGCACATTAAAAATATCTATGGATCCTCTATTATCCTTTTATATCTTAAAACAAAAAACTTCATAAAACACTTTATTTTCCTATAATTGAAGAGTGTGTCATTGAAGTGCGTCATTCCAGGTTTACTAGTTATCAGTTAACAGAAACAAGGGATTTGTTCACCCATATCAGACCAATATGATATTCTAATACTCTGACTCCAACCCCAGTCAGTACTAGATGCTGCAGAGGAAAGTGCAAGAAAATCTGGAGGGAATAATTATGCAATAGCTTGCTTGTTATTTTCTTAAAAATTAATCCTAGAAAGAAGTAAAAACTGAGATGGACTTGAGTGGCACTGATGAGAAAAGCAAAAATATAGGTTATACTTTGAAAACTGAGTGGAGAAGCTGCCACATTGAATTCTTGGATTTCTAATTATATCTTTTAATATAGCATTTACTGGTACAGATAGGTAGATTTACTACGATAAACTGAATGACTTAAATACGTGTCATTTTGATTTGGATGCTGCCTAATTTTCTCCAAAGTCCATTTTCATTGCTCAAGTTGCCTAACTACACAATAGTATTTTGTTGCATCTAGAAACATAAGAAATGTAATTTGGAAAAAAAATCATATTTTCATTGTTGCTTTTGAGAGCTACACTGCTATTTATATTACTGTTACTAAATCTTTCAGGGTCCAAAGCATTAAAGTTTAATTTGCACTAATTTCATCTGAACTTTAAAGGTAAAGCTAAGGAGGAAAAAAAGACTGAATTGCTCAGTGATTTCCTTCTAACCTTTCAAGTTTGGCATTGACATCTTTGCCACACAAAGAAGTTTCAGATCTCTTTAGAATTCCTAATAACACAAGTGTGAAGGCAGTGAACTCAATGGGTTAATTATGCATTGCAGAAGAAACAGTATTTTCTTGTACCTGTTTTACTTTGTTGACTTACAGTTTTATTTAATAGCCTTATGTTCTTGTAATTTAAACAAAGACATACTGAAAACCAGTTAGGGTTGCTAAGGGACAATCATATAAAATTCAAGCCCACGAACCATAAGTACAGTATAAAGCCATATAACCATATATACAAGTTACTCACAAAACACCCACTATTTTTTCCCTCAGCAAATCAACCATACTAAAATCACTGTAGCCACACAAATAGATTTCTTCCAACTCTATGACCTAGTCTGTCCTCTTTCTGAACTTTGCAGCCAGGTATTCCTTTTTCTCATGCTACAGTTTTGTTTTGTTTTCTTTTTTTTGGGGGGGGGGGAGAAGAGGGAGAGGGCAGTGTCAAAGTATCCTTTCAATATTAGGCATTCTAGTTCACCCATATCAGTATGCACGCTTAAGTTTTTTGCACTTAGGTGCCTTTAGTTGCGGTTGTGTCCGTTGTTATTTATCTTCTTAACACCACCATAACCTTTTGTAAATTTATTCTCTGATCTTAATCTGCCCTTACTATGTAAACAAGTCTCTTTGTTGATCTAAAAGAAAGGATTATCACCAGAAATAAACATTTACATTACATTTATTCTTTTGGTTGCTAGCATAGACCACAAAGCAGTACTGACCAAGTATGAGAAGAAATAAATCCTAATGTAAGTTGCATAGTTTCACTATCCTATCCTGTTTTATATCACATTTCCTCCTCTTTTCCATTTCTGTAACAAGAATGCTTAAAAAACAAAAAGAAAAAAAACCTCTGACATCCATGCTAAACTGATACAGTTCACTTCCAAGGGTTCTACCTTATTACACCACAATGTATGTTCTGACTTTCAACATACAGTAAACTGTACACTTTCATGAACATTACCCATTGCATTACCAAACTCTGAACAAGTAAGTTGACTTAACTTTAAAACAATCAATTATTTATTTTTAAAAACAGGATAGAAAGCTGAAGTTCTCCATTGCATATGCTATGTGTTTTTAAAGTTACCCATAAGCAGTGTTAGAGCGCACCATGGAATAAAGGCAGTATCCTTCCTACCTACCTGTGGTAGACACTATATTCTCTGCACTTTCACTGCAAAGCTGTGACAGAAGACTTGTCTTGCCAGAACCAGTGAGGCCTATGCAAACCAAGTCATATTCCGGTCGTGGTGGTGGCGGTCCCTTGCAGCAAAGTGCTCTAAAACACTGCCAGAAAAAAAACAAAATAAAAGGAAGAAGTTACTTTTTTTGCATATCTTTCTCTCGCAAGATTCTAAAAGTCGAGTTTATAAATTTAAAGGTGCTAGAGAGAAGCAGAATACCATTCCAACTTACCATTTTGGCACTATCAGCAACTAACAGAGCAAGATCAACTCAAACAGAACTTACAACAGCTTTATAAGATAGCATAAATGTACCAGTTAACTTTTCACCTAAGTCTCATATAGCTGGATTGAGGAAAGCAACTTAAGTTTCCTGAATAGCATAAATAGTGCACATATGGTGAGACAGGTGCATGCTCTACTCAGTCAGGTGGTTGGGTATCTCATGTGTTTGCTTCCAGAAGCAGAACTGGCAGAAAACCTCTGTGCTAGTCCAAGACAATACCTGGCCTGAGCATCAAAGCAGCTTCTGAAAAGCTGCTGGCCAGGCACTCCCTGCTGTCACAGGCAAGAATCAGAGAATTTCACTCCACTGATTTCAGCCTCCTTCCTAGGCTTTGTCACATGTTCTGAAGGAAAGCACTCATCCTACCTTTTAACATCAACTGCTAAGAGTATATAGCTTTTAAAGAAATATATTTTGCTGGACATAGCTTTAGTCATAAAAATGCAGATACCATTTCACTGTGTCTCTTGCTATTCCCTAGAGAAGCATGAATTAATCACAACATAAAGCATAAAAATCACTTACACAAAACCTTCTTCATGGATATGCTCATGGCTCTTAAAAAGTACGGCCCAAATAGGCCAAGCCCATCCAACAGGTCCCTTAAGCCCTTAGGAAGGTTCATTAGACCCTTCTTTTTATGTTAAACAGAAAACTTTTACATGAAAATCTAGAAGATTACTATTCCGGGAAAGACAGCAAGTTCACATTTGAAGTATGGGGTTTAATCACCTGCTAAAGTCTGCAAGATACATTTAAATCTGCATACACACACGTGTGTGTGTGTGTGTGTGTGTGTGTGTGTGTGTGTGTGTGTGTGTGTGTGTGTGTGTGTGTGTGTGTAAAATATATATATCACACACACCCAGTATCTGCTACCTTCACATAAGAACAATGAGTCTGTTATAACAAGGAACAGAGAACATATTTGCGCAGTCTCTCTCACCCATACACATGCATGTTCTACGTCTTTACATAGCATCAACTTCTAGAATATCCAGCAATAGACACTTGAGTTTCCCCACCTAAACTGAAGGTGCTGTTTAATATCCCATTTAAGTAACTTCTTCCATCTTAACCGGAAGCCAACAACAGCATTGGGTAAAGAACTCCAGTCTTTACATGACTGCCTAACTACTCTCACTGGGGGCTATTTGAGGAACAGAAAGACTGAACTGAAGTTAGTAAGACACTATCACTTGCCAATAGCAGGTTCAGGGTCTGCAAGCAAGTCAATAAAAGACAACACGATTATAAGATGACAGTTACCATGAGTACAGAACTTATATTGGATTCTTTTGGTTTCGATGTTATATCTGAACTGTCTGAGTGTTAACAGCATAATTGAGGTTCTTTTTGGAAAGAATGTGCAACTCCCAGTTATTTTAAACACGTCAGAGACTGAACTCATATGCATATACACCAAGTTGAGCAGGTGATAATTCATCCATCTGAAGACAGGTTTTGGCAATAATTCAGTCTTGTTAAATATTTCTTCTTGTCTATGCCTGCATAAAGATTACAGTTCTACAAAAGGGATATCATGCACAATTTCTGTGAAAAATGCCACATCCCAAAGTCTTGTTTTACTTCCTTATGCAATGCTGTTGAAACAATACTCTACATTGGTTTAAAGAAACAAAAGATAAGTTCAGGGAAAAAGTTAAGAAAGTCCATCAGCACCCTATAAAAAGGTGAAAGAAAATATTTTTGGAGTAAAACCATTTACTGTAGTAGTTAAGCTGAACAAGGGCAACAGATCTTAAAAATAAGAGCTTTATTTCTGTTAAAACTTGACTCTGAAAAATTATTCTTTTCAAGAAGGCTGGGCCTGAATTTGTGTTCATAGCTAAGCAAAGTAAACATGCCTTCTAACTTTATTCACTGATGTCAATTTATATTTATCCCAGAGATTCTACAAAGCCATAGCAAATATTGGAAGATCTGGTACTTAAGTGAGAAAGGCAAATTAAGCTTATTGCACAATATAAGCTCCCTAAAACAAAGTTTCCACTTAATGGAGATCAGGCTGATGGCCACTAAAAAAAATTCTTCCTAGCTCCCCCAAAACTCCGAGGCTTTGAGCCAGGTCCCTTACCAGCCAGTCTTTGAAAGAGTCAATTTGTCCCCTTCAACACGGAATATCTGCAACAGATATCACAAGTTCTTGAGGCCATACTGAGAAACAAAGAAATGGATGTGCTGATGGACATCTATGAACACTATGACAGTCTTTGTGCAGCCAGACAAGACTCCTACAGCCCTGAGGACCTTAAACATTGAGATGGTTACTAACCCCAGTTCTGTCAGTGACCATCAACCTCTGTAGGCTATATACAAAAGAGAAGCTTCACAGGCTGTTTTTGTGAACTTAGTACTGGTGCCTTAAGTCTAACTTTGTTAGCATCTTCATGTGCCACTGATTGTATGCATGATGGAAAATCCAAGTCAGCTTGCATATCCATAGCAGAACCTTCACCCACTCACTCATCCTTTATCAGTAAACACAGTCAGATATGAAAGATCCTGAGATTCAACAAATGCAGAACCACCGAAGCCAAGAAAATTGCTTGCTCCAGACCACTTTCACATTTTATTCAATATGATTCTACTATCTTCTTCAAATGCACATCTTTGTCCCTATGAAAGGCTAATTTCCTTCAGTAGATATTCTGGTTATGCTGGAATGAAAACAAAACCTTAAGTGTTCTAGACTCAAAAGCTGATAAAATTCAAGCTGATGCGTACACTATTTACCACTGGCTGACCTGAAAAATCCCACGATTCTATTATCAGCATGTTTTAGGGGATACTTGTAATGCTAAACTTTATAAACCTGTTTTGCCATCTTCCTTACTCAAGCTCAAAGAACAATTCTTCCATCAAAAACATCACTATACAAGCAGTATGATCACTGCCTTCACATTCCTCAGCAGCTTAAAGCTACTTGGCCTCTAACAAAATCAAGACTATTTAGACATCCATTACAGAGACTAAACCTCTGTATTCTCACTACTCTGGCAGCTGCATCTAGCAGCTCCACAAGATCTGTGGTAGAGTAAGTCATAGAGCATGAAATAAAATTACATCCTACATTCTGCTTTTGACTATGGACAGGAAACGCATCCTGAGATATTTTGTACAACGTGGACTAGAATCACAGCTTTGCTTAAGATGCCATCATGCTTTACAGTGCACTAAGAAAGATACTGAACTGCAAATAATATGTTTGGGTAGTAACAAAAGAAGTCATTCCTCAATTCCAAAACACCACATAAATGCATCAAAAATATTGAGAGAGTTGGTCAGTCCACAGTTAGCTCTCACTTTTCCAGAACCGCCAGGGTACTTTCAGCTCCGTTTGGACAGCCCAAAGCGCAGAAGAGAAACTTGAATTAATATTCTCTAACTGGTCTTCAGACAATCCTCAGATATGGACCTGGAATTCTTTTTCGCTGATTCCTCAACCTGATCTCCTCGATGAGTGACCTATCAAAACAGCATCATGCATGTTCTGCTTTGTAAGGCTGCCTGTTAGATATTATGGAAGAAACTCTGAACCCAACTGAGGTCAGTTGGTGGGACAATTAGAGAGAATGGACATAGAAAATATTTGATTCATGCAAATTTAGGGTCAAACAGAGCTAGCTGGCTTAGTCACTGAAATACTGTTTGGGGAAGGGTCATGCATTTCAGCCCCACTACCAGCAACAGCAAAGAACATTTTTTGGAGCTCTTTGTCTTATCAGACATTGTTTATAGATAGATTCTTAAAGGAGAGATATGCCAAATAAAGTGTCAGTTCTCAAGATTTCTGAGAACATTACTCTCAAAATTTGTTAAAGCCTTTGGATGGTGGGCAGAGAGGCAGTCAGGGGTTAAATACTTCAAAAATGAAAGGAAGAGCAGATTTGAAAGTATTGAAAATAAAACAATACGGTATCTTGAAAAAATGTCTGTATTTGGCCAGTTTTGGAAAAAGTGTGTATTTACCCAGTAAACTGGGAATAATTAACTGCTGCAGACTGCAGAGAAATGTACAATATTCAGCACCACTATTAGTGTGTGTGTGTGTGTGTGTGTGTGTGTGTGTGTGTGTGTGTGTGTGTGTGTGTGTGTGTGTGTGTGTGTGTGTGTGTGTGTGTGTGTGTGTACGCGCATGTGTATGCATGTGCACGTAACCACATGCAAGAGCTAAGGAAAGAAGTTAGCCAGTCCCACTCCTACTTAGGGATTTCTATCCCAACCAGATTATTCCAGTTTTAGGTGGATCAGCATTTGCGCTGACAATCCTAGACAGTGGCCTTTTAAAGCCCTATGGAGGTTTCTTCTGGAAAAAGCATTAAGTATTGTGTCTATAGCAGGGGTGGCCAAACACTTCTGACATACATGCCGCTCAGAGATCACAGATTGAAGCTCTGGGCAGCAAAGATCCCTGAATTGCTACTCTCTCCAGCACATTGCAAGGCCTCAAGCCATTGAGTTTGTCTTCGGCTACTCACTGTACTTCTCGTTTCACTCTCCTTTGGGGGGGGGGGGGGGGGAGGGTGAAATACTCCATTATTTCTGCTTTGTTCTAGACCCATCTTCTGCCTGTTTCTTTTGTTGCTGCTGTTTAATAGGGACAAATAGAAGCAAGGGATTTCATGCTTAAACACACACACCCTCATGCAAAAATACCTTAATTTAGTGCAACATTAATGCTAGCAAACCAAGCATTCAGAACTCCTGAAATGCAGAATTAGGGCTGAAAGCTCAATCATAATTCTGCTCCCCTCCCCTTCTTGCTTATACTTTAAAATATGACCTCCTTTTACATTTTGTTTTTATTAAGACATCATTGAACAAATGGATGTCTAGTACTTAACAAATTTATATCCAGAGGACTGGTTAATCATTCAAAGTTGTTGACAAAATCTCAAGGAAATCATTAAAAAAAAGTGTCACAGTTGCACACAGCAGGCTCAGTAGTTCTAATGTCACAAGAGATCACAAAAGCACAAAGGAATCTCAAACCTTGAAGAGATAAAGTGAAAGGTGAGAGAAAAACACAAAGGAGACAGTTACAATATTAAAGATAGGAAACAAGTGGGGAAAGCTGGGGAATAACTGAATGCAAATAATAAGACACTCAAGGCACTTGAATGAAGTTATATATAGCTAAGAGACAGAAAAATAAGAGGATGTATAGTAAACTAATTTTTAACTGTATGAAAACTGTAACATTAAAGTAGTACAATACATTCTATGCTTTTGGCTGTGTGAATTACAGCTGTAGACACTTCAGTTTCTATACTGCTGCACAGGTGGCATTACCACTACAAAAACAGGGGGGGAAAGAAGGAATAACTACCACACAACGAGTGATACTGTTTCATGTTTTCAAAACATCAGATTGAGAAGCTGCATCATCTTATCTGACAGTAACAATGAGGGCAAAACAATGGATTTCTGTTCTTTTTGTGGCTACCAATACAGAAATACTCACACAGCCACTGCCATCCTGAAGTGATCTCCGGAACAGATAAAAATACTAAAAATCAAGGCTATCGTGATCAGCTACCTTCTTTGACAGACCGCAGTCTCATTAAACCCTTATTTTCAAGCTCCTCCATTACGATGCAGATCAATGAGCCAGCCTCGAACAGAGGGACTCCAGCTCCAAGTCTACTAAGCTATCGCTACACTCCATCCACAGGACAAATTAATCCTCTCATTTAATCTGGCTAATCTTCATATGTGTGGATTCAAGCAATGGGCTCACCACAAAAGCACTCTTCCTCTTCAATGCCTATCAATTCTTCTATTTCTTATCAGCCTCTTATACAGAAGACAGACAGGAATATGGCATAAAAGACAGGCTAATATAAAACAGAACAAAAGAAAACAAATTCTCAAGAAAGTGAAGCAATTTCACAGAGTAAACAGAGTCCTAGTTAGGTCCTACTTTACAGAAGTGCTATAGGACACTAAAATAGCCAACATGCTGCCTGCAGTAAGAATCTCAAATTCTCCTTCAGATGTGGCCATGAGGCCAATAAGAAACACATCTGCTGTCAAAAGCATCTCTGTATATCAGAGGCTACAATTCTGGAGTCTCAACAGGAGCAAACACATTTCAAATCATTTTCAAAATCTATATGTAGTAACCGATTGAACGAGACAGAAGCTCAAGTACAAAAATAGACAAATGACATGCAGCTCCATTCATTCTTTGATATGTTTGACAACCCCACTACCAGCAGAGAAGGCTTGGAGGAGTAAGGTCAAGAAAAAAGAGAGGGCTAACTTCTGACAAGCCAGATATGCTATTGCTATTCAGAGTACCTCACTTTAAATACAGAGTTCCCAGTCATGATGCATTGTTCCTGTGAATTAAGACAATAAACATGGTTGGGTGAATGATGTCCATAACCCAGAACAACTTTAGGATTTCTCAAGAAAACCAAGTGCTCACTATCCTAAGGATAAAAAGAGTTTGAACTCAGTAATTTATGGTGGTCAAGCTACTGGTTGCCACAATGCACAATACCTGGGGATGAAGGATAGTACGTTAGTGTTTTACAGCACTTCGGCAGGAGGGATGGGATCATTTGTTTTGATCTTCCAGTCAGAGAGAGTGCTCTGGGTTGAAGATTTCAACCAGAAGTAGAGGGCTTTAGGTACAAGCAGGTTCTATAAGCACAGTGAAGCGTGCGTGTTACAAAAACAGAACTTCCCCGGAAGAAGCTGCAAGGCATCAGAAGTCCTTCCCCTGGAAACTATGAACTACAACAAATCACCAGACCTTATACCTGAAATGGAAAACATACATTTCTGACCTCAACCTCTCAGCACATACACAGATATACACTATAAATAAAGATAAGCACAACCGAGTGATGACACTCCACTCCATTCACACTCTGCTTGAAGAAAGCACAAAGAAACAAACATCAAGTTCCTGATGTATTGAGATATTCAGTAAAGTAGTATGATTTAAAAAATCTACATAAAATAAAATATCACATGGCTATGATAAGCCAAGGCTGAGTCAGGAAAACAGTTAAACACACACATAAGTGCAGCTCTGAACAGAAGACAATCACTCATTTCAGTGCATTGTTGAATCAAGCTTGAAGGCTTCTCTGAAACTCCTAGGTTTCATCAAGTGTATAAGCATTGCTCAAGTTCGGCGTCCTCTCCTCTCTGAGGGTTTGCTTTCCATATATTCCCCTGCCCAAGAGTAACTAGTCTGTTTCAACCCATCAGTCCACTCAAGTTTAACAGTAAGAGACAAAGGTAACAAGCAAGATGAATGAAAGCCTTTGCAAACAGCTTGTTTCACAACCTAAGGAAACATAAAACTACCGAAAAAGCCCTACAAATCATTGAAAATAGGGGAAGGGGGGCAGTAGCAACACCATTTGGGATTAGAAATGTGCAGAAGTTAAGGATGTGGCATCACCTGTCATTTCTAATTTCTACTAAGGATGAAAGATATATACAGATTTTTTCAAAAATAGCCTAGAGCTTTCAGGCTTGCTAAAAGCCATCATTTTACAGGTTCTGAGCCAAGTCAGAAAAAGCTTTTCCGTGATTCATGTGTGTTACAAGGTGGGTTACAGAACACTTCTCTTTTGTTCAGCATTGCAGGAATAATTACCCGTGTTCTATGCTCACATGGGATCACAAAAGCCAGAAAGAAGCATATAGACCACTCGGTGTTCTTTGATTTTTCTAATTAAAGCTGACTGTGTGTCATCCAAATGCAACAGCACACTTAGTTTTCTGAGAGAAGAAAGAAACAATTTGATACACGTAAGTCCCTGGACAGCCATACTTGATATACATGGTACACACAATATTACTTCTGTAATAATATAAAAAAGCAGCTTTGCGAAAACAGTGATATATCCAAATGAGCAAAAGAACCTCAAAGAAACAAAATTAAAGTGGAAAAAGTGTTTCAGATGCAAACAAATCCAGATGTATGCTGGATAAAGAGGAAGTATAAATGAAGACTTGCATGGTATTCCAGACATTTACAAAAAGAAGGGGGAAAAAAAGAAGAAGCTGAAATAGCTAGGAAAGTTCACAGTATATGAAAAGAGTAAAAATGTCTCGTAATCTTCATGGCAAAAACCCTGTCACCAAATGCAGAGTAAGATTTCAGTAAGTTGCACTGGGATGTACGTGGCAAGAGTCTCTGAAAAAAAATCAGTTAGGTTAAAATAAGCAGAAACAAATTCATTTGAAATGTAGCTGGAAGATTAAGAAATGGCCAAACATGCCAAACAGGAGAAGTGTGCACTAACACGCTGATAGCCACAAGATCTCAAGAGGGATACAGGAGATAGCTTAATACATCACTGACACAAGTAACAAGATCAGTTTTCTTCCATCTACTCTATCAGTAACATTACAGAAATAGATAAACTCTAGAGAGTTTTTTCCACCCCGCTTCAGCCCACGCTTTCAGAATTGCTAGGCATCATAATTGTAACTAAAATTAAACAGCTCCTTGGGGGGTTTAGGGGTGTGTGTTCATTTATTTAAAAAAAGAGAGACAGACTGCACGCGTGAAACTCCAGGGGTGTTCTGAGGGAAAAGAGGAAACGTCTTTACTTGAGGCTGTGTTTCCTCTGAGATTAAGCCCCAGGATATGTCTTGTTCTTTCTTATGAAGGATTTCAAAACTAACATTTACCACCAAATCAGAGTAAAGAGGATAAATCTCTAGGGACAACAGGCCAGACTGTTTGCTGTAAAGTCCAGTCTTATTGGAGATGTACATAGCTCGGGTATGTTAGTAAGTACAAAAAGACCAGATGCCAGTCAAAGTAAGAAAATTTGTACAAAAAAAGGGGGGAGGTAGGGAGGGGACTCAAATGTCCCTTTTGGTAAAAAAGAAACCTAAATCAGAGTATTAAAGCTATTTTATAAAACAACAGAGAGCAAAGTTAAGTAAGATCACAACAGTGCAACAGCATATTAAAAAGGAAAATACAAATTTCAGTTGTCACTTTAAACCTATCTGCTCACACATCCCAGGTAATAATTCTCTTTGCTCATATAGCACAAGTAGCACACCATAACAAATTTGGGCACTGCACAACCAAGAAGTTAGTAGACCAATGAAGGTTTGCTTGCCTTAAGATGATTGGCAGGCAAGAGAATGAAGAAAGCTGTGAAAATTGATGCAAAAAAGTTACTAAAATAGAAACAGCCGTTAACATTTAAATGTAAAGGTGAAGGGTATGTGTTACTGATGTACACAGAGGTCTAACTAGAGGTAATTGGAGGATTTAGATAAAGCAAAAGGTGGACAGCAAAGCAGGGATAGCTTGATTTTGCAGGTGGTGCAAGTCTTCCAACCAAAGAACGCTACTTTTTGGAACTTAAAATTAGACTACCTTTCGACATTAGAAAATGCAATACAAGAAATATACCTGTATTTGCAATGAGTCAAATGAGAGATCTAATGAGTATACTCTATTTATCAGTTCATGGCATTATCAGTCTCCAGCTTAGGATTTTAAGCATTATAGTTGCAAGCAATCAGCATCTCCTCTTCTTTAGGCTCTCCATAAACGCTGTCGCTCTTACCTGCTCTTTTCATTTTACAGTCACAATATACAACTATTCCAGCGTGCTGTATTTACAAAAATAGGAACCTCTGGCAGGATGGGTGTTTTGACCAAAAGACGTAGGGAATAGAAAATACACGGGACCTTCTCATCCCGCTTTATATGGCGTAACAGTTTTACTTGGCTAGTACAGCGCATTACTCCCGTAGGAGGAGACAGGAGATCAACCCACACAAAAAAATTAACTTAAAATACATGATTAGAGGAAGGCAAATAAATCTGAAGTACCATTAAAATTCTTCAGCATTTAATCAATGAAAACACCTTTGAATGTAAAACATTAGTTGCCTCTACCAAACTCCCACTGAGTTAGGCTAGCAAAACTTTAGCCAAATCTCTAATGCTCCAACACAGGCATTTTGCACCTTCTCTCTCTAGTTGCAAGTTTGGCTTTGTTTTCTGGCTAAATATCTACATCTCCAACCAACTTTCTCAATCTGTTTTCTGCTGAAGAATCTACTTGGTATTTTCTCCTAGTATGGCAAAATTAGAACTGTTACATTTTTCACTGCTAATCATGCAGTGATCAAGGACTATGGCCTTTAAACTGTCTCTAAGTGGAACCAAACAGGTGCTCTGCAGTTCCTTGAATATTTGGGGAACATAATTCAATTGGAGATGGGGATTCTCAGCTGAGAGGAATGAACGGATCATATGGAGCAAATTCAGCAGCAACATGACAACTGTATTTTTAAGCTGCGTTCATATGCTTGTACTGTTTTTTTAAAAAAAGTTAACAAAAACAAACAAAATCACACAACTTGAGAGAAAACACCCCTTACTACTCTGTTCAAACAAGAATTTCTGCTTAAGAGATACTGATCAAACCTCCTCATCTGACTTAGAGAATAGGTAAAGAATATTTTATAGATAAATTCTGGACACACTTAAAGGTCAAATTGCCTTTGAAAAGCCACAGCTGGATTTTAACTTGGGGGGAGGGGGGGAAGGGAGAGAAGATGGCAAGATATATCTTTATTAGTTGTGAAAAAACAGCAGGCTCTTGCAGCCTTGCTCATGAGACAGTCTGCCATAAAGCTATGCCTACTCGCAGTTGCATCAGCATGCCCTCTCTGCAGCGCAGAGAGCCCAGACCAACAAGTTTCTGCTGGTATAACTACAACCACTTCTTATCAGTCAAGAGGCATGAAATACTTCAAGCCACAGGAAGGTATCGCTATGCCAGAATTTT
Source organism: Dromaius novaehollandiae (assembly GCF_036370855.1). Classification (NCBI taxonomy): domain Eukaryota; kingdom Metazoa; phylum Chordata; class Aves; order Casuariiformes; family Dromaiidae; genus Dromaius; species Dromaius novaehollandiae. The sequence goes on along the minus strand of NC_088130.1, from coordinate 51,787,119 downwards.
TTTTGTGGCAAAGATTTGCCTTTATTCTTAGAGCTGCTAAAGATCTGAGGCTATTCAAATTCTTCACATTTTGACAGATGCAGCATACAGGCACTTGTAGCAAATACACACTTTTAAAGGGAATAAAAGTCCTCAGTCTGAAACCTTTGTGTGCCATTACTTTTCCAATGCTACTGCTTTCACTGATGGTGTATGTTAGGTGTCTGTTTTTCAGATAATTATTAAATAATACTTCAAAAATTTCTGTAAGTTAAAAGACACCAATTAGCAACAACCTGTTCCTTAAGAATATACTTTATGCTGATGAAATATGATCACAAATCCAAGCAGAAATACACTCAATATGCAATTCAGACAACTGAGCACAGCTTTGGGGTGCTCAGTCATTGATCTCCTTTAATGCTCAGCTGTAAGATTTAATGCTTATTCCAGGGAGGTTGCATATGCCTTAGTAAAAACTGACTCACTTCTTACTGGAACAAAAATTTTACCATTCATTCTAGATCAGCATAAATCTTGTCAGGCTAAGAAACTCCTCCTTTTGCTAGCAAGAGAGGCAATTTCAAAGACTAAAGAAAATGCCATAACAATGAGACTCAATCAGAGAAACATAAGCAATCTGGAGTTGCTGGCACAATTTGAAGTGAGACAACAAATAAAAAACAGGCTCAAGAAATGGAATATAGATGGCTTTTAGAGACTGGACATCTCATTAGTTGTAAAAGCAGAACACTGGCTTTTTAATTCAACCTTTACAATTAAAGTTTTCAATTTTTTTTTTCTTCACTTGCTTCTCTAATTAAAGACCAATACAATACTGAAGATTTTTAATTCATAACTGGAAGTTAGGATTTTGCAATACATATATAAAGGGAAATGATTTTTACAGTGAGACTCTAGTAACTGCAAATTACCTGCATATCATATGATCAGTATTTTTGAAATGTAAGGAATGTATAAAAAGTATGAGAAGAGATGCACATAGTTCTTCTCATGCCATAGAGATTTTTCATTTAAGAGAAAGCTCAGGAGTACTTCTCCATAGCAATTTATAACAATGAAAAGATACGAGAAGCCACAGTACATGCCGTATCATTTTATATAAGGATTAAGGAGTTCAGCATAGTTTGATTATGTTATGGGTAATAAAATTCAGAAATGTAGGTTTTGAGAACAAACTAGCTATAGCAAAAAAACTGTCACATGCAAAGATCACAATAACTTATAAAAACACCGGAAGTATTTTACTTTGCTGACCAAGAAGTCATCAAGATAAAGTCCCCTTTATTTGACAGAATGTATAAATGATCACATTTTCTCGTCTTTGCATTAAATTCTTAATCTAACAAATTTATTGCTACAAAAACATACAGTCACAAATTATGCCTTACAGAGATTAAATCAGTAAGAAAAGACAAGCTGTAAAAGCAGTGGAAGAAAAAGATTAGAAGACTGTTTCAGAACAAGTGTTTCCTCATAAGCATTCAATGAAGTAGAGACATTAACCATGGTTTACAAGTGGGCTGCAAAAGATCCTCATATTACACCTAGGCAGGATCATCATGCCTATATGTGAACCTTCACATAGTAGGTTTGCAGAACAGAGACAAGAACAAGGCTCTGGCATGCTATTATGATTTAAAACACTACTTCTGCAGAGCAATAGAAAGCAAAAACTCTGTCTAAAACCCCACACCCAATAGAGTAAGCGTTGGGAGTGGGGAGCTGCAGCCTCCTTGGACTTGCACAGGTAAGCAGGAGGTAGAGGGAACTTCCTGAATAGATACTGAACCAAGAATTAAAAGGGGAGATCCCTCAAAAGACTCCCCTAAATTTCAGCTCTGCAGATCGAGAGCAGAAAGATTAGAATTTGAAGTTATTATTGCATAAAAATGACTAGAAAACACATATATATAATCAGTTATAATGGTGGTATCAGCAAAAAAAATGTTAACTATCAGCTGTTCTCCTGCAAGAGGCAAAGTTTCTGGTGCCTGATGAAAAGGATGTGCCCCAGTCATTGGGTCTCCTGCAACAGAAAAGTTGAAGCACCTGCAAATTGTGTTATGGCACTACCTTCAGCTGAAAAATGCTAAAGAAAAAAAAAAAAACACTAAAAAGTATGGACAACCTGGGGGAGAAAAAGGGTAAGCTTGACCACCTCAATATACTCTAAACTAAAACTATCTTAAAAGCTACTGTTTTCCTACTGAATCAAGTTCCTTAATAGAGGAAACTAAAAATACAGATCTTTTTAAGCAATTAAATGCACTCTCTGAACCCACATATTTTGATCGAAAAGAAATGTTACCCTGGCAGATGGCTGAAGATGCAGCAAAGTATAAGACAACTTCTAGTGAACTTGTGTTTTCTCAAGTTGACAAATCTAAACGCATTTTCCTAAAAGACAGTGATATCCTTTTGATTATCACCAGGCAAATTAACTTTCAAAACTAATGTGCACTTGCCCACCTTTTTAAATTGATAGACTAGCAGTGAGTTTTGGGGGGGTTTTTTAAATTACTTTATTCTTGGAAACAAGCTAGCATCTTTTAATTAAACTTATTTTTAAACCAAGCTAAGCTCACAAAGTTGAAAATAATGTCAGTCTGACTAGTAAGATTTAGACAAAGATGTAAACAAATACAACATAAGAATACTAAGAGGAAGGGAAAAACTGACTTGTTATTAATGTATTATTTCTAGTGAAATACCATTGAAGTTCGACAGGACCCAGACGACACTGCAATGCTTGTTAGGCAACAAAGGCTGTATGTGCAGTATGGAAAAGAAGTAGTAATCATAAACCTGAGGTTTTTTGTTTGTTCAGGCTTTGAATTTGTTTTTGGGACTCATTCAACCTCCACTTAGTTTAAAAGAAGAAAGTTCCTCAGCATAGAAACATAGCCTTAAAAAATGAATAGATTCAAATGTTAGTCCTAGGTGTTTCTTTCTAAGCAACAAAAAATATGAGGATTTGATTGTGATGTCTATCTAGTGCAAGTAAAATAAAATAGTCATTTAAAGAAGTTTATTGTAAGAGGACACAAAGCTTAAGTCTCATTTGATTCCTATCCAGAAACAGGAATCAAAATGAACTATTAAGCTGCAGCCTAAATGTTTGAAGTTTCTTCAGCTGGGGACATTATCCAGCCTTAAATGGTAAAAACAGTAAGACCTCTCCTAAAAAAAATAGGAAAAAAAATTCTTCTACAAATAAAACAAAAGAAAGTTTTACCAGACCAGACACCCATTTGGAAACACTCGTATCAGAAAAACAAGTACTGACAGCAGTAAGCCAACTGTTGAATAGCACAAAACCAGGTAAATACTTTCGCACTTAATGTGCATCTGAAGTCTATTGGAACACCATTAAAACCAACTTGGACTTCCATGCATACTAAAGTATTTTGATGACAAACGTATCATGATCCTTCTTCCTGCTGTCTCCTGCTTTTCTCTTCTTGCTAAGCCTTACATTCCAGCCTAATAGCCACATACTTGCTACTCCAATCAACCATAGTATTCAGTGGTATTTCCTAGAAAGATTATTCTTGTGTCAGATAAACACAGAAAAAAAATCCTTCAGGGACAGTTTGATATACCACAGATTTCAATTGAAATACTGAATCAAGACATTAAGAGTTTCCTTAGTAAGTCTACCAGCATGGAAAATGGGGTAAAAGCATAGACATTCTAGCAAAACTTACACTGTATCACGCATATGAGGTAGAGTTCACTCCACAATTTTAAAGCTATGTGAATTCAGAAGGAGCAGAAAAGTCATGCTGTGTAAGAAAACTGTAATAAAAAGAAACTGGAAAAGTTTAGATACAATAACACAAAAAGCATTATTGTATTACATGATCATGTACATTTCATTTGGAAATGAAAAGCAGCTCATATGTAGAATTTTAAAAGTATGAAGTCCTTTTCATAATTTTCTAGTTAAAAATCATTTGGTAGTACCTGACCAGATAGAAGGTAACTTATTTTGTCACAGTTTAAGTGTGGCACAGAATCCAAATAAGGTTAAAAAACTTAGATTCTTTCCATGAGAAACTATTGAATTTCATCAACAATTAAACACTATTAAATCAAGACTGCACAGACTGAAGAACTGTGTGAATTTTCAGTGCACCTCACCTGTTAGTGTTCTCATACAATTCTGTGCTGCCCACATTTTCAGGAATTAGACCTTTAAGTTTCCTCATTTTTAAACACATTCAAAGAATTTAACATTATTAGACTGTCATAAATGAGTTAAGATTTTTGGCAGGCCATCTACTGTAATAGCTTTGAATTTCCCTTAAGTGCTTATTGTAGCTGAGTTATTTTAACAGGAATTAACACTACCTTGTGGCTCAGACAAAAATCTAAACTCAACTCCTTTGCATCACTAGCATGCCAAGTGAAGGACAATGTTAAATATGTGGTATTTGCTTACAGTAAATTATGACGCATTACGTGTTATACATATTGGACATTCTTTTGATCTCAACTTGAAACTATTAATCCTTCTAAAGCAGAATAAAACCATCTCCCTAGGTTTGCTCTCCAGAACTCCAGAGCATTTTAATAGAAACAACTTTGCCAGTGACAGTAGGGTTAAAAAACGAGCAGGATTTCTAACACTGACAATTCCACAAATTTTACCTATATTTGAAAAGTTATACCAGTCCCATACTGTATTCTGAATTTCTGCAATATTCATTAGTTTTAGTGTAAGAAGCATCACAAGCAGAAGACTGATTGGCTTGTAATGTTTCCTGTGCTAGTTGTACTGTAAATCTACTTAGTTACTTTAGTATATAGATGAATTTAATCAATCTTTCCAGAAAGAATCTCAGCAACTAGAGTTACTTCAGTGGCTCATTAGCTGCTTATTGAAAACAGTCTTCATGACTGATAACTTAGGACAGTGAAAACAAAAAACAGACTGCACTGATTTATTATTAAAGAATTTGATATCATAGCTTTTGCCATTATAAATTGATATTAAAAGCAGATATCAGTAAAAGCAGCCTTCCTATACTTTCTTGATTCCTCCACTGCCCACAGAAAAATGCAGAGGAAAAATAGGTTTCTAACATTGCAGAATCCTCTCCTTCCAATGAAGGCAAGAGACGAGAAAGTTTCAAAAATAAGTAAACTCTTACGTATTCTGTTCCGTCACAGGGAGCAACCTCAGTGTACACTTTTCAAACCATTTTTTCCCTCTCAAAAAAAAGACTGATCCTGCAGCTTTCAGCCACTTTACCTTGTTCAACTAGCTCATCATGTGACAGAAGTTTCAGACCTATGCTTTAGCATTTCACATGGGCTGGCTTAGGTATTCCCCACCATGTCGTGGATCTTGCACTTCAACACCTAACTTTGCCCATTCCCAACACATGGAACTCAGACCCTGGAGCAGGGTGGAGAGTTTCACTCAGACCTGAGCATCTACAAGTTTTGGAGATGTACATCATCATGAGGGTAAAGTCTTTTGCAGTATTTCAGAGGCTTTCCACACCTCTGCTAGAGATTACACTTTCCTCTCTCTCAACTAAGGCAACATTCACATAATTCCTTATTACAGAATTTTTTAATGCACAGATTTGAAGAGGAAGATTTTAAAGCACTGCAGCAAGTTAATTGTTTTTCCATATTTGTATATAACCTTAGAAGATCACGCACCTGAGAACCCGGGAAAAAGTGTTGAATTTACTTCAGTCAATGCTTCCACCTGAACACCCAAAGAAAACTGTTTCAATATTGAAATCCAGCTATTTCCCTGTTGTGCTGATCCTACAATCACAAAACATCTTTCTCAGCTCCTCAGGTAAATTCCTCTGCATAGGTTTCCAGCTCCTTCCCTAGGTAGTTCCCGATTTACTTATCAGAATTAATTTATTTTTGACATCTTGCAGTTATGGCTATTATGTAAGATAAAAATATTAATATAAACCAAGTGGGACTACCTCAGCCCCTCATTCTTCATTATTGAAAATATTGATTTATATGATTCTCCTGGAACAAGGTTTGTCCCAGTTTGCCAGACAGTTTGCTCAGCAACCACACCAAAACAAATCTGAAGCTTCTTCCTCTTAAGCGCATTATGCCATCTTTAAGTTGCTTAGCACGGTGAGGGCCAAGTTTTGGTCTTCAGTCTCAATACACGCAATAAGTGGTGGCCATCAAAAACAACTGTATATGTTAAAGAGAACACAACCTGACCTATTGTGTAGCCCGATTCCTTTACGGGTTTTTGTTTGTGTGTTGTTTGGAGAGGATTTTTTTTCTTCTTCTTCTTCTGCAATTGCCAATTTTAGACACTAGTGGGTTAGGCTTCCAAACTGGACTACTGAAATGACTGCCACACCCTGATAAGCAGAGGAGGGGTTTGGTTTTGTTTTAATTGGGAAGTACTTGTAGTACTTCTGGATGCTTACATAGTAACAGTAGCTAAAAACTCTTGCCATCTTTGGCTGTCCAGAAGACTGCACTCCTTCTCAAGGAATGTGGATCCAAGCATAGCTATCCACATACTCATCCCCTCCAGGCTGAACGCTGCCACACGCTGCACCTGAGGGACGAGACGTTCCCATTGAATCAACATGCAGAGCTCTACTAAACAACGCGTGGAGATTGCTCATCCAGACCCTGCTGGCTCCTGGTCTGCTACCAGATTCTTTCCAAGATCTGATTCTTGATTACATGCTAATGAACGGGAGTGGGTCCATTTCTCCCTGACTTTCAGTGATGATGGCAGTTGAGAGATCACCAACACAGGCCAAATCAGGGGAGTGAGACTCACATCCACAGCAGCCGACTTCAGCAATGAAACACTTGTGGAGTTGCCACACCACAAAACAGTTATTAGTTCAGCAAAATTTCCTTTGTGATAGCGTTGCATTTATAGGAATAGTTTCAATGGCTACAAAGAAAAAAATGGAAAACACCGTCTCGGAGCATTATATCCAATTTCATTGGGCATTCGTATAAGATTACGACGTATTTTCTACATGAATGCCTTGAGTGGTCATCTGAACAAAAATGGTGTTTAAAAAGTTGCCTACTTCATAAGCTTTCTCCACAGGTACTTCCCCACATAGAAATAAGAGCAGGGGGTAGGAGGAGAGGAGGGAGAGGATAGACATTTTTGTCTGCCAGTTGGAAAGTAGTTCATAAAAAAAATGCAAGGCGGGGGGGGAAGACCATTCCACAATTCAGGTTCCCCACATCTTCCTTGTTCCAGCTGGTCCTAGTTTTCTGCTCTATTAGAGAAGCTATTCACTTCAGTAAATAGCACTTTCTGTTAGTCAGGTCTTGCATTAAAAAAAAAATTTTGCAGCCTTGATGCTAGATTTTTAATACTTGCCTATTCATATGTAGCTCTACACATCAAGAATGCTATTCTACCACTGCAGAAAAACAATTACTCAAGGCATAGGCTTTAGAAAGCAATCACTGTAGATCCTGTGCAATACAGCAAAAGCTCCAGTGCATCTGGACCATGCAAAGGAAGAGAACATAATCTTGTCCTTCTCAAAAGTTTTTTTTTTTTAATTAATAAAAACAAGTAATGTACTTTACATAACTATAGCAGGCCTTAGACAGTTCAAGTGTAGAGCTACATACAAAAAAGTGATACTTTAGCCCTTTCAGGTCAGGCACAAAAAGAAAGCAAACATGAAAAAAGAAGCGGATTCTTATTACTCTTGTACATTATGTATACACATGATGTAAGTTGGCCTAAACTAACCCAGTGAATCTGCACACACAGCCTGGTGCTCACCTATCTAGACTGTTTTTAAATCAATTTCAGTTAAACTGCAACTTGGGCATAGACTAGGCTGTAGATCAGCATGTATCTGCTATCAAAAAATCATAATGCAACAAAACAGAACAGAGCTGGAAAATGCCACTCATCCACTTACAATGATCAGAGGGAAAAAAAAAAACACTACCTGAAGAGCCGAATTAAGCCATCTGTCTTTGTACAGCTGATTATTTTAACATGAATTTCAGGCTGCCATGGCATGAGAAAATAATAGTATACTAATATGCTGCTGTCTTCTCATGCAAAAGACTTTTCTAGTGTCTTTGTGGATGCTCTAAGGTTTCCTATGTGAAATGTAAAATTAAGATTGGTCAGTCTCTCAACTCAGAGCCCTAAATGCAGCGGCATATTAAAAAGGAGTTTTCAATTTCCCCTTGTTACTTCAAAAACCACTCTGATCTCCACTTACAGAACAGGCATTTGCGAATGCAGATGCATCAGGCATCACATTTTTTCTTTATACGTAGAAGTACACTATTGCCAAAAGTTCAGATTTGCATTTGTTTAAGTTTATTTTGCAGTTGTACTGCATGTGGCATATTGAATGTGCCAACTCTCAAAAATCACACTGCAGTCTGAGTTGCACCCTCTGCTAAAAGAAAACTCACTATAAAATCTAACAATACCACAATACTATAAACACAGAATAATCTCTTTGAGACAATTTAGAGCAATTGAGATATTCAGAGGCCTAACGATAAACCTACTGGGAACCTTTTAAAGAGATACTTACAGCCATAAATTGTGTGAGAGGACAAAGAAAAAAAAGGATAAATTGAAACCAGAGAGGCTCAAACTGCATATAAGAAAACACTTTTTCCTCAGGAGGACAGTCCAGCAGTGGAACAGGTTACCCAGAGGGACTTTGCTGTCTTCATCCTTAGAGATTTCTTCCCCTTGCTTTTCAAGACCAGACTGGATAAAGCCCTGAGCAACCTGGTCAGACTCCAAGCTGACCCTGCTGTAAGCAGAAGCTTGGACTGTAGACCTTCTGAGATCCCTTCCAACCTGAATTGTCCTGTGAACAGGAAACAAAGTCTAGAGAGCTCTTTTCTGATCTTTCATTTACAGAAGTCTTAGGCAAGAACAATTTTCCAACAAGCACAATTTGTAGGTTGACAGTGTGCTTGCAAAGCCACCATCACTGAAGGAAAAACAACAACAGTAACAAAAACACGAAAAGGCTTGAACGACTTATTACTTTGGATAGATTTCCATAGTTTGCTCCAACATAGGCATGTCTTCATTGCCATTCTTGTCCAGGTGCTCAAACCTGAGCACCCACATTAGCTTAGTCACCAGGTGAGTAGCCACTGCCCAAGCTAGTTTCTTCACCAGTGAAAGCATTTCTAGAGGTGTATCACAAGGGTTTTTTGTTTTGTTTTCACAGCAAGGGAGAAAGAGAAGCCTTTCCCCTATGAACTGGAAAGCAATTGCCGAGCATCTGTCTGTGCTTCTGGGGGAGCTGTGGGACAGCTCTGAAGGATTGCCAGATTTATTCTGTATCCTCATTTGCAAGGCGGGCAGGTTGCCAGCCTGAGTTAAAACAATACCTGAGGTCTAGTTTATATTCCCAGCTGGGCCAGCTAGCTGGGATTTAAAACACTCGTAAATTTGGGTGTGAGGGCTGTGTGTGTTGACAAGGGAATTAGGCCATGGTTCTACGGACTGCTCTTTCGATGCAATGTCAGCTCAAGCAGCTCGGCTCTCCCCCACATCTACTTTCTTCAGGATCTGAGCAGACACAGCCAGTCGGGGCAGGGATGGCGGTGGAAGCACGGCCTTGGGAACGAGGCCCCAGCCAGCTCCCAGGGAAAGAACGAGCATCTCCAAGGGGCCGGGCAGGCGGCAGCAGCTACTGCGAGCACCTTTGGGCTGGCGGGGTCAGGCTGGTCTCTCTTTATTCTTAAGAAATCCGTCCCTTCTCTCCACTGGCTGCCTGCTTCTCCCTCCTCCCTCCCTCCGCTTCTCCCCCCTCCTCAGACACCAGTCTCCACAGTCATTTCCCTTCCCTTTTCTCCCCGCACCCAATTCCCTTCCCTCTCGCGTTTGGAGAAAGGGGGAGACGACTCTATGTTCTTTCTTAGTTAATCACCTGTCAACAAAATCTTCCCCCAGAAAAGAAGACGTTAACTCCCCAAGGACAAAGCCCTACGAAACGTCATAAATCGTGCTACTTGCAAACCTCCGGTGTTAGATAACCCGGGTGTGCCGTCTCTCCCCAGACCAAATATGCTGCGCGGGAGGAAGGCAGCAGCGCTGCTGCGGGCGGCACGGAGCAGCTCCGGTCACGGCGTGGCAGCACCCAGCGCTGCCCCACGCGAACGGGGGGCTTTGTCTCTCAGCATTAACAATGCTTTGCGATACACCAAAGACACTTGTGAGAGTGCAAAGAGAGCACCACAGCATCCCATCTGGGACTGGCCAGGCCAAATATTTTGTTATTAGTCTCTCTGTTACCTTCTGTAAGTTTGGGCTGTCCCAAAAATGGATGGGGGAGGGGGGTGACGCAAAAAAACACACAGAACCACACATGCCTTTTAGCCCATCTCTGATAAAGCACTTCTAATAAGCAACAAAGTCGCACTCAGAGCAGTAAGCCATGCCCATTAGAGAGGCCAGCATTTATATAAATATTCCATTGTCTTGCTGTATAAGTAATGATTCTTTAAAATTTAAACTGGCCATATAAAGTCCTTCAGCTGATTGAGACAAGTTAAGACAGCATGAAGACAATAAGATTTCATCTGAGGTTTTCACCATATCAAAATAAAAACAGAAGTATGCTTAAAGAAAAATCTGAATTTCTAAGCTAAAAAAAAAAAAAAAAAAAAAAAAAAAAGAAGAAGAAGAAGAAGGCACCATCTAAGCCTTCCAAGGCTGCTAAACGGTTTTCTGATGCTCCAGGAGCAAGCAACAAAAAGTAACCAAGCATAACTTGGTCTTGAAAAATATTGTCTGTGTTTACTTCATGTGGATACACATTTCACAACATCTGCTTAGAACCAGAATAAACCTATACACTCTACAGTGAAATTAAGCTATAACCTATAGTGAAGTTAAAATGCTTACACAACTATTTAATATTAAGTAATATTAATACAGCATATTTTAAATTCATGCAGAAATTTAACCAATTAAAATATACATAACTGAAAACAACATTTACTTATTTCAAATAAAATTAGAGGGCAAGATAAAAAAACAAAGTCAGATAAGTCTATCCTGTTGTACTGAAAGCCAGAAAACGTCTTCTCCACTCAGACATGAAAAGGTACAATGTGGAGACAAAGTTCAACAAACTATTCTTCCCAGTAGTCACAGATAACATCCATAAGAAAAAAGAAAATTCTCCACATAAAGGAAAAGAATTCTTATTCTGCTGTTAGATTTGTTTCTCCGACATCTTATGTTCTTTTCACTACAGCACTCGCACAGAGGAAAGTTGTGTAACAAAGATGTTCAAAACACATAAATCACAAAATCTAGCCAATAAACCAAGATTACACCATCACAATCTCTAACCATGGATTTGTGAAGAACAAACTAGTAGAGTTTTCCAAGAGACACTGCTGCAGATGCTGCTGCGTAGCAGAGAGGATGTGAGCCCTGAGAAAGGAACGCCCCGGGCGCGCAGGCGCGTTGTGCGGGGACAGGGGCGAGCTGCCTTCTGCAGGACCAGCTCTGCTTTCCTGGAGCTGATTCTGGTCAATTGTAGATCAGCCCTATTTGCTTTCTTCCAATGTCATAAGGCTCCTTCAAGCAAGAAAAATAGTGAGAGCGGAGAAAGGGGTGGGGGTGGGCCCCCACACACTTTCTATAAAATGGTTTTATATTTGATCAACAATTGTTCTCATTTGCGATCAATAATAATTATTCTCATTCTTAGCAAATAGGGGAGAGATGTTCCAAAAACATGCCACAGAAAGCCTAGCAAATTAATTCAAGTATTTTGTAAAATTATTTCTTCATTAAGTTGTATCATTCCCTGAATATACAGTTCACTATAACATCTGCATCATTTCATCATCCCATTACTCCCTTTGCCATTCTCAAAATATCCTTAGTACAGGGAAACATTTTCAAAACATGCTCTGGCATGTCCAACCCCAAAGATCACTACTGCAATTCGGCCACTTGAAATTTACACCACCTCTTTTTTGCACCCTCAGATGATGCATGTTTATCTTAATTTAAACTTTCCCCAGCACTCCAGCTTAGCAACTGTACACAAAATACTGATGCCCTAAAAAACATTTGGCTCATTTTAAATATCCCCTTCTCAAAATCATCTCTCCTCTGGTCAGCCATCAGTGGTTCTTATATTGCATAGTAGCTATGACCTCTACATTTGAGGTGGCACGATCAAAGGAGCCCTGGCCAGACTTGGAAAAACATTTCCACTGAGAATGGACATACTGCCTGTCAAAAGGTTATTCCCACTGCGTATAGGGAGCAGCTCATATTACTCCAGTGTAACATGAAAGTGCAAAATCTAGCCGTAGTAATCCACATACATGTTTTTCTTTCCAAAAAGGGCATATGGGAGACACTGACTGGAACAGAACATCCGTATTATCATTTGAAGGGAGGCGATGGAGGGAGGAGGGACAGCTTCCTTAATCAATCCAGCTGTAGGAATCAGACTCTATTAAAAAATACTTTAAAAATTCTGCCTCTTACTATGGCAGATACTTCTCTTCAGTTGCTTTTCTCTCTCTTAGTTAAAAATTTATATATGCAAATATATATCTACATGTAGATAATCATATACATACACATGATCAGACTTTACATTCTGTGGAAGACAAAATAACTTTGGAGGCGTAAATCTTAATGTCAATGACAGGAAGGCTTTGGTGAACCATTACCATAAATCTGACAAACGCTAATTTGATGGGTGGCTGTATCTGTCTGCTGCAAGACCAGTCTAGACAGTCTATTGAGAAATCCTAAAACACAACTGTTTGTTCCCTGTAACACCATCTGGATATGGCAATAAGAGCCGACCCAGTGCCATTCACACATGGATCAAAGCACATGCTAATGCCATCATGAAGTCATACACATAAAAAATTCAATCTGAGAACTCTATGCAATTTTCCTAAGTCCTCAGTGAAGAAACCTCAGACTTAGCGCAACTCAAGCTAAGTGCATGAAGAGGGGGAGAGGGTAGAAAAAAAGAACAGAATATTTAATGAGCTTGGCCTTCCAGAGGAATGTTAGGCCACCCATTGTATTGGAAAAGGCTCATGTCACACTTCAGTCATGGCACCCATCAGGGTGCCCCTTTACAAAAATTGATCCGAGGGTTTTTGTAATTACCTGTTTCAAACTGAAAGAGGGCCCAGAAATACGAGAAGGTTTCCAAGGTGTAAACCTTACATTTTATCATTTAAGACAGAGCTGGCAGAATTTTCAATATTGCAGACAATATTGAAAACCCCTCTCTCATTAAACTGCACTGTGGCACTAGATCAAAGCACCAAGGGCCCCCTATTGAACTTCCATAAATATTACAAACATAAGAGCAAGTCTGGCTATGCAGAAACTAAAAGTGAAGCCAATTTTTCTTCTACCTCCAAAAAACAAAACGTGCCTTCTCATGATATAGCGTAAAGTGATACAAAAAGTACTAAATAGCTATACTGCAAACTTTAAGTTGACAAAACTTGATCTGCCCCTCCACCCCCCACACACGATAAAAAATTATTGATGTTTATCAGCATAGCTCACTTTAAAAAGCACCCTAGAAAATGTTGCTGAAGTACTGCCTTTCAAGAGATATTTCAGTTTTTATTTGATGTAATTCATTATGTAACAATTTCAACAACCTGCACAAGACATTTGGCTTTGTCATGAAATCAGCCTTTTTTTTTCTGTGAAATGTCTACTACTACAAAGCTTCCAGCAATTATATTGTTCCCAGCCTTTTGACCACTGAGACTGTATGCACTATTTCTCATTTAACTTTGTTTTCTTTGTTTTTATGATTCAGGTTGTAAAAGCAGGCTTTAGTATTTCTGGAAAAGCTTTATTATGAAGCCAGCTTGCTAATACTGAAGATGTCTTAAGACCGAGAGCAAAGGCAGGCTTTCAGGGCCATTCTGACACAAACTCTGTTTTGAAAATTGACAATTTAAAAGTCTTTCTTTAACCTGTTCAAAGCAATCTAAATATTCATGTAGAAAACATTTGGACAAGACCAGAGTTCTAGTTCTTTAAATAATTTTCTTTGTAAATTCAAAAATGACAACTTGAAAAATTCATTTCTGCCATCATGAGCAACTCAAACTGAGTGAAATAACTAGTAAAGCACTACATTTGGTACAGCAGTACCATAGGTACTAACTTTTATAATCTGATGCTAGTAATCTTTATGCTTACAGAAAAAAGAATATGCTAACATGAATAGCATGTCATCAACACTGCATCCCTAATGTTTCATTATATGGTCACTGTAGAAATATAAACTATAGTCTACCACAGAACCTGCAGAAACCTTGTAAGTCTACACACACACACACACACACACACACACACACAACCACAGTGATACTGAACTACTGAAACTGAATTTCCAAACATATAAATAGTTTAATAAATTCTTGCACTCTAACTTGAAAAGATATACTTGTAAGAGTACAGTTATGAAATTACAACAGTTAGATTCTGGTGCATCATCCAAACTTAAGTTTAAAAAAAAAAAAAAAAAAAAAAAAAAAGCACACTCTACACACTCACATTCCTCATGACACTCTAATTCAGTACTCCTGGGGAAATTTATAACTGTCTTAAAAAAACCTAAAGATCTAAGATCTTTACAAGGTCTTTAATAAAAACTTCAGGAGAGTAACTCTGCCCTCCCCCCAAAAACACAAGAAAGCTCATTTTTGCAATCAGATGACTCTTTCACAAAATAATGATCAATTAGTCTTTCCATTCAGAGTGTGCTCACGGATGAGCAGAAAAAAAAAAAAATCTCTACGACTTCCGGTACTAGAAAAGCCAAGAGGGACTGGCTCGGACTTAGGACTCAGAGATTGATAAACTATGAGTCATCAGGTTTTCAGAGTGCAGGGATGTTTCAATATGAGGAAAATGGGAAATTTACAGGAATGCACTGTGCATCACTAACCAGCAGTTGTTTCTGTAGAAACTAAGTAATTCCCCTTGAGAGAAAACAAAAGTAGATGGAAAAAGAAAAGTTAGGCATCTACACATCCCAGTGCCTTCTCATTACATTTGAAATAGCATTAAATGGTATCATACTAGCTTTATGCTCTTTTGTATCTAAATCACACACAAAATAGGTAACCAAACGATACATATGCACTGAGCACCTATTCATAAACAAACACCTATAACATTCCCCCTCCCCCAGTTCTGACATGGCTGGTTGTCTTCAGAGAACTGACCTAATTCTAAACAGAACAATATATAACCTAACTATGAATGTTTCAGCAGCAGACGTGTAACAAAGGGTATGTTGCACAGGATTTAAAACTTCTGTTAATCCAAGTCTGCGCCCTGCAATAGAACAGCACTGCCATCTACTGCTCACGGCACAGCAGGCACCTTTCGCAACCCGACCTCCTCTGGGGAGCCCAACCTAAAGTCAGCGCCGCTCCTCATCACCACACAAAAAAGCGCAGAATCAGACTGACCCTCAAGACGACAAATAGTCTCGGGAAAGGCACCTGCATCAGTAACCTTTTCTAGTAATTTTACAAAAAGAGAAATAAAAGGAAAGTTTGGGTTTTTTTATTAAACTTCTATGAAGTACAGAATTAAAGGGGAGCGCTAAAAGAGTTGCAACTGCCCCCACAAGCAGCTCTTCCAGCGGCGCGTGACAGCTGTGCAGTGCCCTCTTCTGCTTTCCCAACAACACAGCTGCACCCCCGTGCAAACACGCACATAGTCTCTTGGAACCGAAGCATTCCCATTTTTCAGTCCTTTGCCGACCATGGACAAGGCTGTACATCAGTAATAAAATTTGTTTGTATCCTGGAAAGCTATCAATTCTCATTCATCCATGCACAGACTTCACAGAGATACCAAATTACATACACAGTGCTGTAAATACAACAATCATTTAAATATTTTCAAATTTTATCACAGCAAATTTATTTCTACCGGAACTTACACATTTAAATCATAGCTCCATTTAAAAAAAGGCTGCAAACAAACTATGGATTAGCTAATAAAAAGATATTTCATTCAGCTGTTTAAAAAAAGCTGCCAACAACGTATTAATATGCCCATTTCATTTAAATCACAATCTTGATATGATTAAGAATTTAAAGAAGCACAAGAATTTGTGCAGTTGACTTTCTCATTGAAAGAAAAGCAGCTTGTAGGGATGAAAAAAAAGTGTTAAGTTTCACAGGTAATATTTGAGAATCCAATATGAAAAATGCTCTTCCAGTTAACAACAAATATGGACCCCCAGAAACCACTGACCTACAATTTAAAGAATAGGGATATGAAGTGTTTTGTTAATGGGTTATATTTCACACACTGTAATCATGTTCCTGAGACTACTAAAACATATGTAAATATGCTGAAGACAAACTGAACAACTTCATTAGGAAAATCAAAAAAGTTATCACTATTTCACACGGTACGAACAGCCATGTAGCTATTTCAATCATAAGGTAAATGCCATGTAATTATGGTACACAATTATTTACAGCTCACAAATTACATGGCAATAAAAGCAGGTTATCTGTTACCATATGTAGTGACTTGCAGTTGATTGTGATAGTTGGCAGATGTTGAAAACAACTTTAAATGGGTCAGAATAACTGTGTAATATCTATAATTACAATATGGTAAAGTTACACACACAGAGGGTTGGGGTGTTTTCCTCTATTCGGGTTCTTTTCAACAGATTCTATCAGAAGGTGACTGACCTTTCCAAAACCACAGGCACAGTTTACACCAGGAGCTCCGCAAATTTTGGGGGAAGAGGGGTAGGGAGGAATTGGAGTATGGGGGCCTTGGAACTTTTTAAATAAAATAATATGTTATCAAAACACAACTAAGATATCAAAATTTAATTTTGCATTGTTTAACAGAGCCAAAGATCACCAAAAGACTTGGCCCTCAAGCTTTATTCCATTTTTGATGTGTAGCTTCTCTGGCATGTTTCTCTCTCAACAATATCTTTAAGAAAGTGAAAAGCTCTCCCAAAAGACCACCTTTGCAGTCACTCTACCCATCTCGTTGAGAGAGAGTTGTTTAAAGAATGTTAGAATATCCTTGTTTTGCATAACCTGCAAAAGCAAGCTACAGCTTTATCTTCTACACTTGGCAGAGAAAAAGAAATACAGGTGATCTGGAATGTTGAAAAGGCCCAATTTTTATATAGTTCTGTTCAGAAAGTGCTGCCAAAATTAATCAACCTTTTTCCTAAGAAACAAAACTGAGAACAGATACTTAATCTACAAGTTACCAGACCATTAAATTCAGTCTGCAGAATGCATCAGGGATACAAAAATTAACTTTCAGGTACCAGATGCGATGTATACAAACTAGTATCTTTTTGTCTTACAAGCTACACTCACTTTTTGACTTAAAATCACCAAGGTACAAGAGACAAGGGCAAAGGCTATTTCTAAAGAGCCACTTTTCAAATCTCATTGTTAGAAAAACAATATTTGGGAACTGAAATCAAACATCTGATGATGTTTGTCTTTCTTCAAATAATATTTAAAAGGGAACTACCATCAGCTTTACAATACGGGATGGGATCCACCTACCCAAAGTCATCGAAGAATCAGAACCCTAAGAATGAGCTAGTTGTCTCGGGTGCCTTTTACAGCCAATGAGAGGAAACAGGCACTTCCAAAAATGAGATTCCTCTCATTCTGTAATAGACACCTAAGATAGGTCACAGGTCTAACTCTGTGTTTAAAGTTAGAGGAAATTAATCCCACCTGTACAGCCACTATAATGAAGAAATCGTTATCAACAGGATACTCATATTGAAGGTGAATTAGACCATTTCATTTTTCTTTGGCAAAAGATAATAATGCATTCATGGCAGTCTGACTAAAATCTTCCCTTTTCATTAAAAGGTATGAGCTGCCCCCTCAACATGAGTCTAGTTCTGACTGGGAATTAATACTGCAAAAGAATATTATAAGTAGCAAAAGAACAGAAAGAAGTGAATGACTAGAATTGTTAGACAAACAGTTTTTTTAAATGTATTCTCAGGAAAAAAAATAATTCCATTATTAGATGGAAATTGTAGGATTGCTGACAGTTATAAAGAAAAGCAAGGGGCAGACACACATCTGTGAGAAAAAGCAACTAACATGCATATTATGATGATGAAATAGCTTCCATTCCAACAGTAACTCAAGATGTTAAACAGCAGCTACTAATTGGACACTTTTACATCAGCAGAGCTGGATAACTTGTATCCAAGAATGTTGAAAGAGATAGCATAGGTACGCCCTGGACTAGTAATACTTATTTTCATTACATTGTGCAAAACTGGAACTGGAAAAGTTCAAAAGAACAGAAGAAGCAGATGCTACGTCAATATTTATAAAAGGTAAATCAGATGCCCTAAATAATTACAGGCCTTTCAGCTTGAAGTGGTGGGGAGGAGGAATTCTATGAAGTGATGCAGCATGAAGTAATCCTGATGCAGGATTTTGATTATGAGCAATTAAACTAAGTTAAACAATGAATGCCAGTCAACAGATCTGCACACACACGCACACACATGCCTTACTGTCTTTAATGAGTTAAACTGGGTTTTTAAAAAGGAAGTTTTTATGTAATATTCTCAGAAAGACTTCTGAAAGACATTCGGTTTTACACTGGAGGACATTTTGATTAGTCCATTAGAATAATCCAATGGCAACAACACACTCTTAAAACAGAATAAATGTATTTGATTTAGGGACTTCAGGATACAACTCCTAAGAAGGAATTTTCATTGAGTGATACTTTTCTAGTGTGATCCCACAGATCTGCCCATGCTGTTTGACATTTAACAGTACCAGTCCCAAAGATAGGGAGGGGTGAGAGAGATCCCAAGATCCACCTCCCTTCCCAAGATCATCACCAGCAGAAAGAAAAGACTGATAAATAAGGAAAAAGAGAGATCACCAATACATTACTAGCTTATTAGTAGCACAGCAGTATCATTTGGCATAGGAGCTCTTGGAAAAAGCAACAGAAAACAATCCTGTTTCAAGTGACTGGATGTGCACTGAGTTTCTTGAAAAAGAAGGCAGCAGAAAGCAAATCACATGCAATATCAAATATTCGGGCAGTTGATTAGATGGCCATCTCCTAGCCTCAATAAACTGAGCATAGATAAATGGCAGATAATACAAGAAACCCAAACGTACACACGTTTGCCTCCAGAAACAAAAAAAGAATGCTCTATTCTCTATCCTGGAAAACAGCGACTCTGAAAACGCTTTTCAGCTTGGTGGGTAAATTTTCACTCAACACGGTGAGGATCAGCCATAGGCTCAAAGGACTGGTGTCTCTTTTGGAGAATAGGGAATTACCAAGTTGGAAAAGAGAGGTTTTATGATGTCTGTAATTGACAGAAGTACAGTTCCTATTGCATTGCTGTTGTCTGTCCTGATATCCCCAAAGAACAGTGTTCAAATAAGTAGAAAAATAAAATCAAAGAGGCCATGGAAGAGTCACTAGAATGATCAAAAGATTAGAAAAAAGAATTTCTGACAATGCAAGGCTTGAGGATCTCATAATATTTACGTTATAAAAATAGACCACAGAAAACCATCCCCAAAACACAGAGAAGGGGATCAAAAAAGCAACAGGCATTCATTAAAGGAGAGGCAGTTAAACACTGGAATATCTTGCCCAGATTGCTGTGAATTTTCTACTACTGGAAATATTCAAATCATAATTTGACTTTTTCCCCCCTCTCCCCTAAAACATGTTTTGGTATAAGAAAACCTATGGATGCAATTATGGATGAAGATAGACAAGGTAATTAAAATCATACCTTCTGGATTTAAACCTATTATATATCCTGGTTGATCAATAAACATAGCTTTAGTAAAACTGACAGTAGGTAGCGGATGTCCTTGAGATGAGTATTTCCTCTTCTTAGTTCCGCAAGTGCCATTATGGGCTCTTCAACACACCTGAGTATTGGTAGATGCATGTACTATGCTGAAGCATCCCAGATATGTGAGATCAACTAACTCTTCAAAGCAGAAGTCACTCTAATTGTGACAACACAGGGTTCACTAAGTTACAATTGCCATAGGCTGAATTTGGCTCATTGTGCTTAAAGAAGTTCAGACACAGCCAACAGCACAAAATAAATGCAACTCCTCATTTATAATACAGAAGCCCAACCTTCTCAACGCTCAGAGAAATATCTCTTTCAGGACACCTGTGCATGCCAGGCATGGGAAGACATGCTGGGATCTCCTCTGGGACAAAGCAGCAGAGCTGCTTCCTGCCTATCTGGTCAAGGGGACTGCAAAACATGCAGAAGCCACAATCACTACTGCAGGGCAGAGAGCAGCACAACACCTTCCTCTCAATTCTGTTTCCCCTGCCAGCTCCACCTGTGGTGCCAGCAGCAGAAGCTGTTCAAGGAAAACACCTGCAGATCTCCTACCTTAAGCAAGATGCTTGCTACTTCTGCTACCACTTAGAGGCCACAGCACCTCCCTTTATCCCTGCAACTGAATGCAAGCAGGGAAGCATTTTGCTCTCCTACGCCCTGTCGGCCAAATGGGTAAGCCTGCCAGACAGACCACTGCCTACCACAAGGCAGGCCATACTGACTTCAGCATACTCATCTGGCTGTCCACTTCAGAAAGCTTTTTATAAGAAGATGAAGTTTTTGTTCCATGCTTGCTGTGCCTCACCATTTCCATAAAAAATGCATCCAGTTTTCTGTGGAAGAAAGACAGCCTTGCTTGCAGGCATCACTCCAAAAAACTTCAGATCCAAAAGTAGAGATGTGCTGTTCGCTTCTCATGTCAACAAATGTAAAGGTTCTCCAGGCTAATTTATGCTGCTGGTCACATGTATGCAATCCCTCTGATTTCAGCAGATTCAGCCAACTCTGTCTGGAATTCAATAAACTGTTCTGGGAGTGCCCAGAAAGGCACAGAGCTCCAGCATCACCATCACTGCAATCTGGGATGATTCTGTAGAGGTAACAGGACGGAAAAGCAATAATAGTGTTTTACTGAGTGAAGCAAGCAAAACCAACTCCAAACACACAGGGAGCAGATCTTTTATGTTAGAAAGTAGTATCTTTCACCTGTTTCATTTTCGGAATAGAAGTAACAAGCCATAAATTTTCTTGTTTAAATCAAAAATACTCTATGTATGCATGCAAACAGGTCTACAAAGTCTGCACTAACCTAAGTGTTACAAATGAAGTGATCTTTGTAGGTGACCATTATTGGGCAGCACTCTAGACAGTTTTTCTTCAGACCAATGCACTAGAGAAAGTTCACTTTGAATGTGATAAGGTTGAAAGGAAGGACAGTCACCAAGTTGCCATTCAAAAATAAGGCGAGTTGCTGCTGAGAACATGTTCCCTTTTCCCAGTTGAGAACTTATTACAGGGAAACCTCACAATTGAGCAAACAGTTCAGAGAAGAGGGCATATACACACCCACACCGGAACAGACACTCAATTGTTCAGCTAGTGAAGGCAAGCCTATTTCTCTAAAGCAATCCCTTCTCCTCTCAGGAGATAAATCTTATGCAAACAATACTTGCTAACAACCAAAACATAAGATGTCAACAGCTTTAGTTTGTTATGCTATTTAATATCAACTTTGTACCAGGCACTGTGTGAGAAGAAAAAAATATATTGAAAAATGCGCAAACTTGTTTGTAGTGTTATTAGGTCAAATTCAGGACAGTTTAGTTAGAAAAGTCTGGAACGATTCTGAACTACAGGAGGCCTTTGAGGGTCTTGGAGATGTTCTCATGGGTCAAAAAGGCATACAAACCCCACAAATCTTAAATGTGAGAGTATCTGAGGTTAAAGTGAGCCAATGTGGATAAAAAAGATCAAAACAACAAAACCCAAAATAGTATGAAACTCTCAGCAAGCCAAAACACAAACATTGTCAGCCCTCTCTATCATGTAGAGAAATGAAAAAGATCGGACTAGATGGACAATACTCTTGGAGAAAAGTTCCTCTGAAAATTCAGTTTGCATTAATACTTAAATAATTGTCAAAAGACTTTTTCCATAACAAAGCTTAAACATATCACCTAAAACAATTTATCATCAAGTTTAAGTAATCATATCTGAGACAGCAGCTTGCATGATAGAAGTTGCATGCTTTATACTGTTTTATTTGACTATTTAGGGAGTATTTAGCACACAGTCCCAGAGAATGTTCTTCAGTTCCCACACGTAAAAAACAATGCCAGTTTTGAGTGTGGCATTTGTCACTTGCCAATCTGAAAAGATAGACTAATTCATGATCTGAAGGGAAAAAAAAAAAAAAGAAAAAAAGAAAAAAAAAGAA
This sequence comes from Dromaius novaehollandiae, assembly GCF_036370855.1. Classification (NCBI taxonomy): domain Eukaryota; kingdom Metazoa; phylum Chordata; class Aves; order Casuariiformes; family Dromaiidae; genus Dromaius; species Dromaius novaehollandiae. The sequence goes on along the minus strand of NC_088130.1, from coordinate 51,764,778 downwards.
AAAAGAAAAAAAAAAAGAAGAAGAAGAAGAAGAATAGTAATGCCCTGAAGTATAAACAACATATGAAAACAAAATTTGGCTTATTTTCCTTACAAAATTTGTGCCCTGATGACTGATTATAAAGGACTTCTAGATGATAGGTCAAGGCAAGGCTCTTTCTTTAAATATGAATGAACCCAAATGAAAACCCAAATGAAAAAAGAAAAGCCTATCAGAATTTTTCAGCAATTCATGTTGACTCAGGTGATGCAGAGTTTGGTTAACATCCTGATTTGGACCAGATGCTTCTAAGTCCAACATCAGTAGCGAATCAACTCCATATCAACAATGAAAATAACCTTTAACATATAGACAACAAGTTTTTCAAACTACTAGAAGCAACACACGAGCATTTACGTAGAAGCCTCATGAAGATCACTACACTTTGATACAAAAGTAAGAGCATAGAAGGTTTTAGGAGGAGCCTCTGGATAGTGAATATAACCTTATGGGAAAAGGCTTCTGTTGTGAAGGGTTCTAATAAATTTAGTTAAATGAAGGTTACCAGAAAAGCAAGGACAGATACAGAAGAGATTATCAAATCCTGTATCTCAATGAGATGTGAAAGAAAGCAAGATCTGAAACATCACTAATCTGTAAAAATGAAGAAAAGCAATGCTTTGGCTAGCACTACTGCTCACGTAAGCAATTCAGGAATCATGAGCAGCAAACTAACCCAATGACAAAGTGGCACGTTTTCTGGTCTTGGATCTTTAAATTAATTTAGCTCTAACATCAAAACCTTGCTAAGTTACAGTATCCTACCTTTTACATTTTGCTCTTTCTGAATTTTTTGGAACAGTCAGCAACCAAAAGGAGGTGGGAGAGAGGTGATAAGGGAACACATAGGGACAACACAGAAGAGGTAAGAAGTACAAGCAAATAAGGGTTGTGTAAATGCAACTTGATTTTGGGAAGTCAACTCTTGAACTGATTCACTCAGCAGCTGAATCAATTCTTTAAGGCCTTCATTGGAGGTTATTTTATAATCTCTCACAATAACTCTAAAAACTTTACTATTCACTTTCCTAGAAACAGAAGGATTTGTTATTCATTTTCCATTAGGAGCAGGACAAAAAAGATAATCAGAACAACTTCCTTTGTATTAGCTCCTTTTGCTATTTTCTACAAAAAACTGAGAACTACCATCACAATGTTTTATTTTCCATAAATCTTGAAAACAATACTTATTTGTTGAAATTCAGTACCATGTTGCAAAATAGGCTGAATGCAGCACTTAAGCCATGCTGCTACAAACAGAGCCAGGTGGTTCATCAGGGGCTGTATGGAATATATATAGCAAAAATAAAGGTCTGGGACCTTTTCCTTTATGGTACAGAACAAGGGCATGCATTAAGCTGACACTTTTTGAAATAAATTAGCTCAAAGGGATGCAGCAAAAGGTTTCCACGAGACAAGTAACAGCTCACTGCTGTTGAAACTGTAGGTGCATGCTGTACATTCCCACCCCCTCCATTTCATTAGCTTGTGGTGCTGATCTGATCACCCCACTGAGACCATTCAGTTCACTAAACCCTCAGAAAACTAGCCAAAGAGGAAAATTAGCCAGTTTGCTAAAGTGGCAGAGAACTAAACAGGTGATGGAGACTCAGAAGCTGACCACCACATCACACCACAGGCCCTCTCCCTGTGCCAAAGGCAAGGGAAGAAGGGACACAGCACGGACCAGGACACCCCCTTCAGCAGCCAAGTGGTTCTGTCAGTTCAGCTGTCCCGTGAAACTTTTTTTCTAACCATTGCCTCAATTTCGAGGTTTAAGCATTTATTCAAAATGTGACAGCTACCAGTAACAGTATGAACTAGGTATGTGTTTCAGTGAATCGACAAGGTTTCCAAGCTCCAGCCCAAAACTGCCTAGGCGTTACTATAATTCTCATTCCCCCCTTGTTTACCATTGAACTAAACTGTGTTGTAAAGAAATAAACACACTTAGAAAATCGGTTTTATTTAATTTTTCTCATTTACAGCCACTGTTGGATTGCAGTGCTGGTCTAATTTGTTTCAAATATATCTGGAGTGCTTCTTGTTTGTAGTGCTTGGCCCTCATCAGCACTACATTTTCACAAGCTTCACCCTACAAGGCCTAAAGTGATACAATTCAGAATTTGCCCCCTTTCCCTCCCCCCCAAGGACACAACTGCCTATCCAGAAGGGATTTACATTGGCTCTCTTTTCAAACCAGACAAATCTATCTTCCTGGTATGTCTTTTTCCGGAGTGCCTAATAGCTTAGTCATGATAATGGAAATGGCAGAAAGGCAAAAAGAAGTAAAGGTGTCACAGCCAACTTTTCCTTGCCTCAAAAATCTTGCACCTACTTCAAATAATTAGTTATGTAAAAACAGCCCTGCTTTGAGAAGTCAGCAACAACTTCATTCTTTCTGTAAATACTCTATAATCAGAAAAGAAAATACGGATAAGGATCCTTCTCCAAGGAAAACTGCACAATGAACTAGATAAGAAGCAGCTGTGAGAACAGTGAAAAACACTAGTTTCTTCAGGAAGCTAAAAAGGTGGCTTCTTCAAAAAACGCAGAGTTAATTTTCCACTCAACACATGGTCAGACAACAACAACAACCAAAAACAGTCACAGGATATTACAGAAGCCAGTAATTTGACAAGAATGAAACAGGTTCTAGGCATTTATATAGCAGCAAGCATATTCAGACAGCTCCAATGATAGGAAGAAAAAAAACCCAAAAGTGATAGCAACAAAAACAAGATGTTTAAAACAAAATTTTAATCATTAGTTATTACATAGAACCCTCATAAACAGGCAGATTATTCCACATCTATTCACTGCGGTACTTTTTGTGCCTTTACTGACTGTTTGAGATGATGCTCCCAGATGGATCACAGTTTCAAAGTACAGCAATTTTTACATTCTTATCATCTATGCAAGCACTACAGGTAATAAATGCTCTGCTACCCATTACTCACATGACACAGGCAGTCCTCTTTGGAAGAAGTCAAATTAAAAAATGCCAACCACAGCAAAACCAAGGCAAACAATATAGAGCTTAACAGCTGTACAGAGTTGCAAGGAAACAGCAAACGAGCACTGCAGAAGAAAACAGAGGATCGTCCCTAACATTCTCCTTCCTCCTCTTTCTCCTTGTTTTAACCAATGTAGCAGATTGCTTCTGGGTGTCACTTTCCCTGCAGAGCAACAGCACAGGAGAGGATGGCTCTTTCTTGGCTTCCCAAGTGGAAAAAAAAAAAAAAAAAATCACTTAAGAGTTTTGTGGACCTCTGGCAGAAATGTTGCCTCTGTCCTAGATCCTACGTCCCTTAGCCATGATGGTAGTAACAGTTAATTTCTCATTACAATCACATACCTCACATGCCTGGCTCAGGCAGCCACACACCCAAAACTTCCACTGTTCCAAAACTACATAATTTCCATTAGATACTATGTGAAACCATTTTAAGTGCCCTGTGTGAACTGTTCTGAGTTATCACACACTTTCTGCTAATTTGACAGCCACCAACCAGCCACCTCTAACCTCACAGCTTCTCTGTACTCTTTTGTCCTTGACTTATGAATCCCAGTTTCCAGACACATCTGCTCTCCCTTATCTACCTCATAAATGCCCCAATTCCTAATCTCTATTCCTTGTTCCTTCAAGCTTCCTCTATCTCAAGCCATACAGTCTCCCAGTAATTGCTCTGGAGGTCACAAGTCACCTGGCTCCTATCTTAACTTTCCATCTTACTGAAGGTAAGACAATGCTAGGGAAAATACGGAGGTGAAAAAAACAAAACAAAACAGCTCCCCCCCATTCCCCTCAGCTTCTAAAGTCCTTCAAAGTTCACCTTCCTGAACCTACACCAGTCTCATCCCTTTCCTTACGCTACAGCTCCTTTGCCTTACACTCCTCAATAGCAGGGATCTAAAACTCCAGTCATCCCAACTAGGAATGAGAGTTCCAAGTCTTAAACTGCAGCTTAAAATAAGGTCTGTCTGCAGACAATGTTTTCTTAATAACATGGCATTTAAGTCCTTCATTAAAACACTTATCCCCACCTAACTACAGCTTCAAATGTTTTCAGTCAGCAGTACAGCTGTACCTGGGCTGTACCTGCATAATCACATGTTTTGCCAGCATAAAAAGAAGCCTTAAGGTAAATCTAAACAGTAGTAACTAATTTGTAGGTGCTGAGTAAGCCAGTAAATTGTATCGTTGAACTAAAGAATAGAGGGGTTTTCCTCCTTTGTATTCTTTTTTTGATCGGTATAATATTTTAAATAGACCGCGTAAAGGCATTGAATAATTGACAAAGTTCAGACCTGACACCAGCTATTTCAAGCTAACTTTCACATTGCCTCAGTCCCCAAACAGAAGATTAAAGGCACCCTCTGGTGGCCTGCTTCAGAACGGCGCTCGCTCCGCAAGCCTGCAGCAGCAACCGGCAGCTCGCAAAGCCCAGCAAATGCATGCTCTGACCTGGAGCACAGAAAAATCATACAAGAGGAAGAAAGTCTGTCAGGAATAATACTATTTTAATCAATTCTTTTGTAAAAGCAACTTAATATAGATTTAATACTCTAGAAGTTCTGTCTGCATCTACTTTGTTCCCTTCTTGATATTCTTTTGGGAAGGGTGGGGAACTGAATAGGGCCATCACCTTAAGGAGGTACCTTTCCCCCCTCCATCCCCCGAACAAGAGCAATCCTGAATCCAGAGCAATTACTGAATGTACTTTTGTCCTTCTACCTGGTCTTTCAGACTTCTTTCACCTTTTCCAGAACAGGCTGACATGCCCCAGGATGAGCTTTGAAAAGAACACATCAAACTGATTATTCATAAGACATAGTAAATACAAAGTAACAGATTTGGTGAGGGTGGGGAGACACACTTTACAGGCATTTACAATAAAAAAAGGCTTTTGATTTTTATAGATTTAAAAATAACATCCTGAAAAATACATAAAATTGAGAAGATAATGTTTTGCAATCTCAGTGGTCGGCTACTGATGTGCAACTGACTTGCCATGGGAAGACTGAGAGCTGGTACCCGCACAAGGACCGCTTAGGAGATGAGCTTGCTGAATACTATTTAGACTTTTGGTGGAGCGTGCTCTGACAGCATACTTTATTTAATTAGCAAAATAACATTTTGCTAAATCAGATCTGAAGTAGTTTTCTAATACTGTTGTTTTCTAGCCCTTTCTAATTGAACAGAACTAGGACTAAAAATAACGTTCGTTACATGATGAACTCTAAAGCAGACTACAAAAACCAATTTAACCTAGCAGGATGCTCAAGGGAATTCAAGACAATCATACAAGCCTATACATCATATACACCAGAGGAAGTACTTTTCCCTCTATTAATGCAGGAAGGGCAAGTTTTAATAACATATCTGCTAAAAATTCTTTCCCAGTCTCTTGGGTCTTGCCTGTCAATACCAGACAACAACAAAGTTAGGACACAAATTAAAGGTTTCTTCCCAAGAAGAGAAAGAACCCCGGATGATCCAGTAACAACCTAGGCTTTCAGTTAGGATCCCTTGTTGTTGGGTTTAAATAAGTATCTGAACCTGTTACACACAAGTCATAGTTAGTGTTCTAGAATTTCTGGAACATTCTTTAATTTAAACTCTCTAAAATGCTGAAAGAATTTATGTGATGATCAGAAAACAAAGCTGAAATCTTAGTGTTTTAGAAAAAATTACTTTAAGTTTGCCTCTTCGCTACTCTTCAGTTTCTTCTGCTACCCTACAATCTTAAGATACTTAATGCTTTTACTAAAAAAAAAAAAAAAAAAAAAAAAACCAACACACCCACACAACCACACACACACACACACACACACACACACAAACTGTCCTCGCTCCTGTGCCAAGAACTCCCAAAAAACCAAAGATGACCCACAGACTGTACGCGAGGAGAACCACGAGCGGTGCATGAGGACAGAGTCAGGGATTACATGACAGACCTCAACCCCTACAAGTCGACAGGACCAGAGGGGCTGCACCCATGGGTGCTGGGCAAGCTGGCTGATCAAAACAACCATTGAAATGGGGAAAGGCCCTAATAACTGTAAAAAGGCAAATGTAGCACCCACTTTCAAAGGAAGGCCAAGACTTCAGTCCAAGGAACTACAGACCAGTCCACCTCACTTTGGTCCCTGTGAAAATCATGGACTGAGACTTCCGTAAGACCAGAAGCATTACAGTTCAGATGGGCGGACACCAAAATGGATAAAAACTGATTGGATGGTTGGGCTCAGAGGTAGTAGTTAATAGCTCATACTCTATCTGGAACCAGTAACAAAGCGAAGTAGTGCAAGGGCCTACCCTGTGACCTGTCCTGTTTAACATCTTTATCAAAGACCTGGATGGGTCACTCCTCAGGCTTGCAGGTGACGCTAGACTGGGGAGCAGGCAACGCACTCAAGAGCAGGGCTGCCATCCAGAAGGACCAGGGCAGGCTGGAGGAATGGGCCTTGTGCGCTTCAGCCCGGACCAATGCCAAGCCCCATCCCTGGGAAGGCAGAGCCTCTGGCAGCAGTCCCGGCTGGCCAGGGACTGCCTGGGAGCAGCTCTGTGGAAATGCCCTGGGGGACAGAAAGCTGCCCAGGAGCCAGCCGGGGCCCTGGCAGCCACAAAGGCCAGCAGCTTCCTGGGCTGTGTGAGCAGGGGCACAGCCAGGAGAAGGGAGAGAAGTGAGTCTCCCCCTTGACTCGGCACTTCTTAGGCCACACCTAGATACTGCATCCTCTGGTTTGGGGCTTCCCAATACAAGATAGACTCTCCCAAACCGGAGTGAGTCCAGTGAAGGGCCACCAGGATGCTCAGGGCTGGAGCACGTGAGGCTGAGGGATCAGGGCTGCTTCAGCCTGGAGAAGGAAAAGTTTGGGGGAACCTCAGAGCAGCCTTCTCACACCTACAAGGAGACCATTGAGAAGAGGGAGCCTGGCTCTGTGCAACAGTGGATGGCAGCAGGACAAGAGACAATTAGCATAGGTTGAAACCAGAGAGGTTCAGACTGGATATAAGGAAGCCTTTTTCCCCCGTAGTGGAGCAGGTTGCCCAGAGAGGCTGTGTGGTCTGTATCACTGAAGGTTTTTAAGACCCAGTTGGATAAAGCCTTGAGCTACGTGGTCCGACCTCTTAGCTGATGCTGCTTTCAGCAGGAGTTTGGACTAGAGATGTGCTCCCAACCTAAGATCCCTTTCAACCTGAAATGTCCTATGATTCTCTGAGTCTAAAATACAATCAAAAATTCAATGCAAAATTGAGTCTAGAGAGCTCCTCTCTAACCTTTCATTTACAGAAATCTTACATTAACTTAAATAGTTGACAAGATTTTACAATAAATCCAGTCTTTAAGCTGATGGTGTCTTTGCAAAGCCAGCATCATGGAAGAGAAACAAAAAAGTCTGAACAACTTAATTCAGATCCACAGGCTTGCATGCTATCATTTTCCATTGTGGGGGGGATATGGGAAGGAGGGACCTTCGTAAGTAGTATTGCACTGCCTGTTACACGTACTTATTAGAAGTATGAAGACAATTGTACGTCTCTCCAAACATATACAATAACAACCAAAGTCACATGTTGCAGAACTCAGTTCTGCTCCCCCTGAAGTCAGTGTAAAACACAAGTTCAAGAAAATCACAACTAGATAAAAAAATTCAAGTTTTTTTGATCTAAACCGAAATTTATTCCTTTAAATGTATGCAATTCCATAGATCACAGACTTTTAACACAGGTGGAGAATAAATAAAAAACCCTGCATTCATTTGTAACAGAGAAAACAGGAAGCAGATGTGCTGCTGGCATGCAGAGTGATAACAGAGCCCTCCCGTTAGCAAATGAACCTGCCAAAGCAGCAGTGAGAGGTACACCACAACTCTTAAATAACAGTGCAGGGCAAGTGAGAGTTTCCTCAAAGCACCCAACTCACTAGTAGAACAGTGATATTCGCTTTAAAAAAAGGTCTGCTGTGTGAAGTCCTTGTGCCAGGGATTAGCAGCAACGGAGGATTCTTATATAAGTAAACTGATTAAAACTCCAGTAGTGTGCATGAAGTCCTTTGGATGAAAATTGGCATATGAAATCGCCATTAATCCATCAATCTTCTTAAGAGGGATGGTAAGTTCAGAGAGAGTGCAGTCAGTTAACAAGCACACACTACAGCACAGTCAGATGAAGGGATGCAAGAAAGTTCATGGGATACTGAAAGGTCGGTAAAAGCTACAGGAGTCTCTCTCATATTTAAAGAGCAAGTAGAAGGGATTGCACAAATTCCAAGTAAGAATAACTCCAACCCAGCTTTTCCGTAACAAATGAGTCCAACAGTCTGAGGAAGGCTGACAAAAAGTAATGATCATAACACAAACAATTTAATTACTGGCAACTAAAAAGAGGTCATTCAGGTTTACCAGTTATTGGACTTTATATTCCCAATGACATACAGATTCCAAACGTTCAGAACAACCATTTCATCTGGTTATTAACCTCAAGACTCTGCAGTATCCAGGGTCCAAAAGCAGAGGAATAGCAGCCGCAGTGATCACCCCCACTTGTGAGTCATCAGCTTGAGCTTCATCCAAGCTAAGGCACAGTACCTAACCTACATTCATCACCACCTGGGCAAAAACACGTTAGAGGAACATGAGAACTACTACAGGAAGAAATACGACTTAACAGGTCTTCCTGTTCTCTACTTAAACATAATCTGTCTATGCATGGCTTTAACACTCTACTCAACTACATATGAAAAAATTGCAAGGAACTGCCAGGAACCCTACACCTAACAGAAAGGCTATCTTCTTCCATTGTTGAACAGGGTCTACACACTTTCCAGTTTTTTGTGTCACACTGTCAGCTATTTGGCCTAGACTGAAAGACCCTAAAAAGCTAACCTCTGTAGATTTGCTCTTTGCCAATGAAAAAAATCATTGCCCCAGGTATGTAAGCACTTGGAAGAAAGGAGATTTGTACAAATACTTAAGAGACCATTTCTACAAATTAGTCTATCCATATTCGCTCTCTAGATTTTTACTTATACATTTTCTTCCTTTTCTCTCTACCATTTTTCTTCCTCTTCTATTCTCTTTACAGAAAGCTTTCAGATATTCAAAACATACAGATGAACTCAATCAGCACACATGGTAAAACAGCTTTACATATGGCAATACTGGAATGATAAAAGTCTTTGGTACCATAATTAAGATGATTACAGAATCCCCTTGCAAAGACTGAAACCTAGATTTCCCTCAGAATTGGTCATGTTTTGCTTTTTTTTTTTTAAAAAAAAAACACTTAACTTTCTAAAATTGCATTTTCACCCTGTTAACTAAGATGCAAAAAGTTTTAATTTCGTATGTCATTATGTAAAAGGAGGAAGCTGTTTGCTATTAAATTACTAATTAGGCAACAGAATGCTGGGATACCAGTTTGTTTGCTAGGTTAGGGTTTTTTTCCTTAAATAAACATAACAAACACCCAAAACCCCTAAAAATCTTTTTACAATACCCTCATGTCTCCCTGCCCCGCCCCCTCAGAAATGCCAGGATGAACAGAAGCATGAGGGGATGCTACTGGTTTAAGGAAACTTCCATTTCCCTTCTTCCTTCCTTCTATCCATTCCCTTTCCCGCACTTTGCACCTCCTCCCTGTAGATCAGAGAACTGAAGCACTGTATATTCAATCATATTTTATTACTCTCCTGCAGCTGCAGAATTGCATCAGGCAGAGACCTTTTGACTGGCTAAGCTACCATCAGTTTCTGTGCACACCCCAGCATGTGTTGACTATTAATGAACGGCGGAGGCCATAAGGTCTCATTTCAGGATGTCAGGACACAGTGATCAAATCCAGTTCCACTCCAGATATGCATAACAATTCATGCGCACACCCTGCCTCTTTCCAAGCCGAGCTTGCCGACTGCACTAGAACAGGGAAAAAATAGTGAGAATTTTCCATGCTACTTCATGTATAATAAATTTTATTTTACTTTCTGCTCTCCTGAAATTTCAGCATATACTTCTTTTTTAAAAAAACTCTCAGAAGATGGACATGTGTAGTTCAAACTGTGAGAGCACAAGTCATGTACACAGCGCAAGATCTTCACACAAATCCTGTGTAAAGAAAAAGAGCACAGTGAGAGCTGAAGATTTAAAAATACCTTGCTGTCGCACCGCTGCATTTTTGGCAGTATTTCATTACTTCAATCAACGTATTTATCTCTGGCTTTGGCCGAACTCTCTACAGAACATACTATGCTGGATGGTGCCACAGGACCAGCATAGGTCTTAAACATTAACTTCAGATTTGAAGTGGCAAAGAAACATCTATGGTAATGATTTTAATTTCCCTTCTGTAAATCTTCTGACAATGAAGACTATGACACTGCAGTGAGCCTTGACTCACACAGGGCAAATCACAGTAAATTTGTCTGTCACGAAAATCAATTCCAGAATTCTAGAAGAAAATTAATATGAATCTGAAATTGCACATAAAGATATTAGAAAATTTACACTTTTTTTTAACTCAATGCTTTGTTGATCAACTGAAGAGATTTTAAGACCTAATGGACATATGATGAAAATAAAATTCAACATTTCTGGATTGCCCAGATATAACAGCCATGACTGCCACAGAAAGACTCAAAGAACAGTCAAGGTAGATTTTCACAAGGTGTCAGAAAAAGTTTTCCAAATGCTTAAGAAAACTAAGCAGTCATGAGATAAGAGGCAAAAGCCTTATGCAGACAAATAATTGGTTAAAGAAGCAGTGAACAGAGGATAAGAGTAAATGGCCAATTCTTGCAAAGGAGGGAGTTAACTTGTCGAATTCCTCAGGGATTTGTGTTGGATCTGATCTGAAAAAGGAGGTGAGCAGTGAGTGAGGTGACAGAACTTGCTGTTGATATCAAGTTATTCATGGAAATACAGACTAAAAATTCATGGAAGGACCCTGTAAGACTGAGTGGGCAGCAGCATGGCAGATGAGATTCAACAAGTAGTTATCTACATGGAGGGAAAAAACATAGTTCTAATGAGCTGATGGGATTTAAGCTGACCATTATAGTACTCAGGATGAGATCTTGCATTATGATGGTCCCATGAAAATAGCAACTTGGTGCTTGGCAGTTGTCAAAAAGATAAATCAAGTGTTAGAAATAAGGACAGGAGCATCATCAGACCACTGCATAAATCCATGTTTCAGCCTTATATCTAATACTGTGTTTAGTATTAGTCCCGATATCTCAAAAAGGACAGCAGAACTGGAAAAGGTTCCTTAAAGAACACCACGGATGATCAAAATAGGAAAGAGCTTCCGTTCAAGAAATAATATATGTAAGCTTAGATTTTTTTCAATCTGGGAAAGACAATTTTGGGGAGATACGACAGATTTACAAAGTCATAATTGAGCTGCATAGAGTGGTGGTATCAAGTGACTGTACACTGTCTCTTCTAGTACAAAAATTAAGAGCCGCTGAATTAAGCTAACCAGAGATGTCTTCAAAATGAACAAAACGGTGGTTTTTCATCCACCAACAGTTATTAAGTGCATAAACTACATTCAACTCAAAAATTGCCAGAGCTGAAAACAGCTGGTAACTGGGAAGATATTCGGGAACAGTATCACATAAGTGTAATATGAACATTTTTGTGTTCTATTTCTATCTTCAGAAAAGGGTTCAAATAGTAGAGAAGAACACAAGGCAACAACACTGAACAATTGTTGAGAAAAAAAACAGAGTTAACAGGAGCTAATTAAACTACCACCACCCATCCTGTGTAATGAATGACTCATGGGGCCTATGGGGAAAGGGAGAGGGAAAAACAAAGCAATATAAGTAATTAAAGACTGCACCATAACACACATAAAACAAGGCAGGCAAATTAGGCAGGATTAAATTTCTTTTGTACGTACCCCACTATGATAACTTGGCTTTGTGACCACACATTTCCTGTGTACAATTCTTTCATTTCTAAAATGGTGTAGATAAGTTTCCAATGGGCTGGAACAGTTTGATATATGAGTCTTTTGACCGAGAACGCTATTCACTCATTAGAATCAATGGAATGGAACGAGTGAATCTCACCACCTTCTTTGGAAAAAGATAACTGTCTAAGCTGTCAAAGAAGGCGCTTTACGCTAAACTGACTGACCTTGTACTAAAGCAAGTTAAGGAGCACTCATACACTATGTTTTTGCAGCTATGCAGAGGAGCCGTACCTCCCTCTGTCCACTACAGGTAGATCAGCGTGCATGGCCATATTTATAGATACTACTGAGTAAGAAGACACTGAGATGTCATCATATGGACATCCAAGTGTTTGTCATCAGTACCAAAGCATCACGCACATCTCTGCCACTTATACTGATACCGTTGACAGTTATTTCTTTACCTTCTGCATCAACCAGAACCAGAGTGATGACTGATTATGTGTTAAATTGTGCTGAGCTTACAAACGGGTACCTCTGTAAATGGGTAAGTGAGATTTTTTTTAATCTTGGGTTCTTTTCTAGCCTCCAGTTGAGTGTTTCCTACTCTCTCTTCCTCTCCCTGTCCTGTTCCCACTCTGCTCAGTTACAGCATCCTCCCTTTGTGCCTCATCATGCTGTCTTAACCCATCAGACAAGGCACCAAGGAGGAAAAGCTATCGGTTCTTAGTTCCCATGCCTGAACTCAGACTGGCACACAGTTGTTCAACCTGCACACTGCCTCAGTGGCAAGGAAAGTCCTCAACACCTGACAGCAGCATGAGCAGTTCAACCAGGACCTTCAGGAGAGAGTGGCAAATGGTGGGCAGGGTCGAGTCGGTACACGAACTGCAACTTCAGAAAACCAACTGCTTTTATGGATGGAAACATTAGGGATTTTCTTTAAGAGCAGCAAAAAGCTAATTTCTATACCAGTTTCTAGTGTCTGATGCTGGCTGCTATGAGAAAATACACAAAGGAGAGTTGAATTACACATGTATAGGACTATGAAATACTATCTATCAGTTATAGTGTTAAAATGGAAGGTTTAATATCTTCTCTAAAAACTGCTGCTGTTCAGTGAAAAGAATTTTTAAACACCCATATAAATGTTTAATCCTACCAATGCTATTAGACCAACTCCAGAAATAAAATTATGTGACATTATGTTATAAGGTATTACACACAAAGTGTAACATCTATTAAAAGGAAAAAAATCTGAAATGTAATGTCTCCTTGGCTTTGAAAAAGGTTATCTAGAAGCATTTGATTTTATCTCCTTTGCATAAATTCTTATTTTTCTTTTCTCATGTCACCCTAAAAAAGGAAAAAAAAAACTTTGCAATAGTCTCTAAAGTCAGATATTCGGAGATTTGAAAGATATACGTATATATTTATTTAAGACTGGAGATATTTTATTTCCATAGCATTTTGGGAAGCAAGATGGGAGAAGACCTCTACCATGTTTTACATAAAGGAATAGCAGTTATTTATCTAACTGCATCACTATCATATTTTGGCATCCACATTCACTTTTCCCTGTGGAAAAAAAATGCTAATAAGCTTTTCCCAATGATAGCTGTCTGTTCTCCTGAATAATTACAGCTTTGTCACTTTACAGTTTATATTTGCAAGAATGTTACCTTGACATGTATTATCGAGTTTCACATAAAAAAAAAAGAAAAAGCAGCAAGATTCTGACCTTCACTCGTAATCACTTCATTCAGCATGCCTTCATGTTGCATCACTAAAGCTCAAGCCATTCATTTTCTGAGTGGGTACAGATTTCTCCTTTAGAAACTAGGGAATCTGTTTTAGTTTTAATAGCAACACACCCCATTTCAGACTTTCATTAGCTGGCTGAATTAAACTGGTATCTAGAGAATCTCTTTCTGTGTGCGGTTATATTGAGCTAAATTGATTTACCAACATACAGAGCAAGTCAGACCATGTTTTTATAATACTCAATTCAAGGTCATTGATAAGAGTCTACTTCCTGTACTAATTACAGCTTTCAAATATTATACTGATATCATAACTTATGCCACTTAGTCTTTCAAGCTTCCATATAGGCACCCACTTAGTGTCTGATGAAAGACTGAATGGCATTTTTAATATTAATTTTTATGGCCAGACTCTGTCAGGCAGAGGCAACAATATCAAGCAAGATTTAAAACACACAAAATTCATAATATCTACTGAAGTGTTTACATTATCCAGGGAACAGTTAACTACCTTTTGCTGGCAACAGCCCAGTCACTTCAGGACAAGGTAGTGAACTTTTACATCCACATCCACAAATTGCAGCTGTTTCTCACTCTCCTGACTGGGAGAAAACAAGCTGCTACTAGCCATCAAAAATAAGCTAACTAACCATTGGTAATGTTAGCTCTTACTAGATAGAGCCGGGGAACAGAGAGGACTATTTGAAGACAGGTAAGTACAGAAGACCAATTGAATTTGTGAAGTTTGAGAAATACTGGTATAATTTTAGGGAGAAAAGCTAATCCGTTTCTTTTAAATTCTCTCAATTTCTGGAATAAGCTTGGAGAGACTAGGAAGAAGAAACTAATGATACATTTAGTAACCATATGTCCACTTGAAAGGTAATGGCAGAGAAGGATCACACGATATCCCAACATCAACCCATACTCCTGGAAACAAGAGGGCAATCATTAGGAAATTAACAACTTACAATCACTCACAAATTCAGCATGATTTTTCTCATCATTTTTAAGGGAAAACACACATTATTAGTAGTAAAATTTTATCAGTTCTAACAAGCAAAGACCTCTTTGCAGACTTAGCACACCTAGCACGTCATGCAGCCTGTCAATACCCTCTTATGTAAGTGCCACGCAATCTTCACGGAATAGCTCTGTAGGACATATTTTTTGTGACCAGTCATGCAGCACACACAGTGAGCAGCAAGACAACCGAAGCAGAGAGTGATTTAACAATACGTGGTATGCAACAGTCAAATTACTAATGCACAAGCATTAACCAAAACAATGACTGGAGCTCAGGCAGAAAAATAGATCATGTTCAGCTGAGTAACTTGCTTACAACAAGTAACTTAGCTGCTTCTGGCACTAATTTTCTAAACAAAGTTTCATTACACCACAGCTTCATAGAACTAAAAGAGGGAAAGGATCACCAGAATACTCAGTGCATTAACCTGTATGCCATTACTATTACCCAAATAGTGCTATAAGACAGACCCAGAGACTTCAGTTACACTCAAGTACTACAGCCATCAGATCGGATCGTATGCCACAAAAGGAGGTTTGGCAGTACCAGGACACCATCAGTGCCCGAGCTCTGCATTCAGGGAGCCGATTAGGTCAAGTACAGTTCGTAGTAAGAAAACCACTTCCCAACACACTTGGAAGCACCAAGTCCCCGATAGTCTGACCTCAGGGAAAATCTCTTGATTCAAATTCTTGATCTCAAATCTGCCAGTCAAGTTGACTCCAGCCACATGGACAAGAGACAAGGCAAGCATCTAAGAGCACCGAGATAACTGTCCACCATTCCCAATGTTCTTTCTTCTGCAGTAGCAGGTACTCGCGTAAAGATGTGAGACGTACTACCGCAAGTATTCACTTCACCCTGTTCTCCTGTCCTTTGCATGCACTGTGAGCTACAAAACATCTCCCAATTCCCCACTGTAGATAAAGACTTCCAGGATAAAAACTCTAAAGCCAAAAAAACAACATTTCTCAAGAAAATAAAAAGGAGAAATAGCCAATGTTTTGAACTTTGCAATACCAGCACAAGTGTTTGGAGAACACTTTCTTTCTCAAGAGAGTCAGGAAACATGGTAAAAAAGGACGATCAACTAAAGAGCCACAGAGATCACTTAGCAGCCAGTAGCTTACCAAAGAAAGCTTCACAGCTCAGGGCTTAGACAAGCCACTGGAAAAAGCTTACCAGGAAGACGGTTTAAAAATGGAAGAAGGGAAGGAATCCTGACAGAAATTGTTACTAACATCTTGCTGACCCTGCACATGAGGGAATAAGTATTATAAATAAAAGAAAAAAGAAATCAACTTATGCAAGACAAAGAAGGACTGTATATCATAATGCATAAACCTTTTGGATCCCAGAACTGGTCATTCCAGAAAACTCAAAGGCAACCTCCCTTGAAGCCCCTGAATATATACAATAGAGATGGAGTGTAAAATGATTTCGGTTCACAGACAAATACAGTTTAGCTTGAACATCACAAAAGATCTTCTACTTAGACATTCTCCACAATTCTAGAAGTAAAAGGCTAAAATATATTATGTCATCAAACCAGAATACTGAGTGAAGTAGAAGCTGAGGCATGGAGATGCCAAAAGAAAATAAATCAAATCCATCATACCAGACAAAGCAAATTTAGCAGGCCAAGCAGAAAGCCATTCCCATCACTGACAGAAAAGGTGATCTTGGCTTTGCTCAGGGATTCAGGTATTTACATGAAGAAGGTAGGTGTTATAATTTCTGCATCTAGTCAAGGCTAGTTCACTTCTGCTGAGGCAGCATGGTCCACAGCAGAAGGAATCAGACTAGAAATAAGCAAACCTATGTGGTTAGCTAAGCGTAGTATAGCTGTGAGAACTATCTCAAATTTAACTAGGAAAAGCTAATGGATGGAAAAAAGCATTTCAGAGAAACGTTTCAGAATACAAACTGCTGACAGAAAGAAAAGATATTTTAAGAGGATCACACTTGATACTGGATGAAAAAAAGAAGCAGTTGGGTGGACAATCAGATATCAAAGAAATTTCTATATCTATGCACCTAAAATCAAGATCTTGACTACAAAAGCCATGTATAAAACACAGCCAAGTTCACTGTCAGTGTATTTTAAGTTTGAAGACACTCCAGTGATTCAAAACTAGCCTGTTTGAACAAGAGGTAAAATTAATGTAGTATCAACCAGACTGACCAGAATTTCTTTCCTATGTTCATACGAAAGTATTTCCCAACTCACCTGTGATAGCCAGTCTCAGGTTTTACTATTTCCTTCAAAAGGTTACATCAACCATGATTTGCCCTCAAAGTAGGACAGTCTCTCCAAGATGGAGATTAAATAAAGAGTCAGTCATACAGCCAGAATTAGAAGTGGTTTCACATTCTGCCCCTGCCCTCAAGTTTCTCTGGCAATGATAGCCTCAAAAGGCATTTCCCTGTTGCTGTATTGAATGTTCATGTTAACAAGAAAAACTGGCTGTATAGAATAGATTCTGAAAAGGGCCATACACAATAAGCTACCAAATAGGTAAATTTAAACAAGCAAAAAAAAAGTTTTAAAAGTCATATTTAGGTATTTGTCACAACAGGCAGGCATGCGGTTTTGCAGGGACGACTTTCACTTGTCCAGCATTCCACCTGTAGAATAGGAATGCTCTAAGAAAGGACTTGCATAGTTTTAACTCCACACTGCACGTATGTCAGTACCGCAAACCACCTTCTTGCTCAGCCATTCTGAATGTCGTTCAAAAATTTGATTCAGAACAATGCTTTTTAAAAAACACCAAATTAAAAAAATCATTCAGAAAGCCAGACACACTGATTAGATTTTTCAAATTAAGAAAGATTACATATGACCTAGTATTGCCTCAGAATAACTACATAATGCAAGAATTAAAACCTGATTTTACATAACAGAGCATGTACTTTATAGTTTTACTATAATTAATAACTTGAAACACTACTGTTAATAGATTAATTGTAACACTTCTACCTTGGAACATTCCCCCCCACCCCTTCAGAATGGCATGAATCCATCTTAAGCACTGCCCGGAAACTAATGAAAGAGCTATTTCTAAAAGGAAACTACCTTTCTCAACATACAAGAAGCTGTGTGTGAGAAAGCTCCACCAAAGTAAGTTTGTATTGAATTATTATTTATACCTACATCCTGTTTAGCCAGTTTGGAAAAAAGTTTAGTTCATGTTTTGTAGACCTCTTTGTGTAAAGCTTTGAAAAGACTTCTGCTAAAAGAGGGAGGGCCCCAGTACTTATATCCTCCAATTCACGCTGTGTAGCAACTCAGAACCTTCAACCTGGATTTCCCCAACAAAAATAAAGCCACTTTATAATTTCCTCATGAACTTTATAGCTTATATTTCTTTGTTTAAAGAAATATGAAGGCAATGCTGAAGTATGAGAAAAAAATCATTGTTTATAGTTCTGTAACAGCATTGAAATATTTTGACTAAGCCAAAACCAAGTTTTGCAAGAGGTGGTCATGCTCATGGGGCTTTTCACATGTTTCTAAGAATCAAATGCTTTGAAAAAGGTAGGACTGGACAGAGAGAGTTAAGGACCCTTTTCTGGCTTAATTACAGCGCCGCCCTGAAGCATAATTGAGCTTTGATTGCAATTTGGACACCTACACACACTGGTAGAAGGTGTCAGGCTACCTTGAGAATTTTTGGCTTACATTCAGATGCTACTAATTCTCAAGCTAGTTAGGCAAGGAAAGTACATGCTTTCACTCTGTTTTACAAGGATGTTCCAGCAGACAAACACATGGTCTCTCAAGTACAACTAAACTGATAAAAAGGTAGATAGTATCTCTTTTAGAGCTTGAACTAAGCTAATTACACAAGTTATTCTTCAGTGCAAATACGTGCTTCCCCTTTATATACAATTCTGAGTGCATGTGTAGTTGGGTTCCTGACAGAAGAAGAAAAAGTCACAGCCCACGTGAAGTGCGGCAGCAGATGGAGAGCGCAAATGGAGACCCCTCTCCTCCCCTGAGTGAGCAGCTGGCATTGAAATAAGCTAACCAGCAAGAAATTAACCAGGACCAGCATGGATTTAGTCATACTTCCTGAAACTTGAAGACAAAAACCTATTAAAGCTACCACTTCTATATCCTATCACATTCTGAGAACCCTGGATAAGAGGACAAAAGGAGCACTAAGCATTTTTATAGCACAGATGGTACTCCAGATACTGACACTCTCTAGATGGACAGAGTCTGTATTTCCCTACTAGCATGGTACCTTTTAGGTCCCTTACATCATTGCTTTTAATTTCATTTATCTGTATGGTTACCTGACCAAGTACAAGGTAACACTGGAATAATCCTGTATTTCACCATGAGAAATATGATCTTAAGTCTAATTTCTATAGTGTATTTCCACTGGAGAAGACCAAAACAAGCTGTATCTGGCAGGGTAGAGGAAGCACTCACCTCCCTCCCCACGCCCCATAAAACAGTATTTTCTCAAAAAACAAAAATAATTCAAAAATACCCAGTCACAACTGTTAACTCACACCACCACACAGTATTTTTTTTTAAATTGCCTCAACGTCATAATCATTGTAAAAATGTGTTTAATTTTTCTAGACCACAGTTCTTAGGTATGCATTCTCCTTTGAGATTTTTTTTTAAGAAAAGTACAACACTCATTCTAAGAATTTAATGTTTTCTTTCATAATTAGATGCACTTCTACCTAAGACAAACTAAATTTTAAATAGCAATCTGCTTAAATTATCAGATAATCCTCTCACTTTACACCACACAAAAACTCTTGCCCAGTTCGTCTTCATTTTAAACAAAGATGCCATTCAAAATTAAAGATCAAAGCATAAAAGTTGATTATATAACAATGCAATTAATCTCTATTTTAATTCTAGCGTACAGCCCCAAAACATAAGTTATTTACAAATGTTGCATAAAACAGTCAATAGAAATTTATTGTTTGGAAATTAGTTTTCATTAATATATTTTTTATATTTCTGGGTTTGGTTTTACTCTTGTAAGCATTCATTCCACGCTTCTACTATGTGGGCAAAAAACTACATAATTTTCTTTTTTCTCCTTGAAGAACTTGCTGCTGCTTCTCTTTGCTCTTCATCTTCATTCCACTTCCGGTTGGTTGTTTGGCTTTTCTTTAAACAAGGGAATTAACATTAACTTTCCAGCAAAACATAGTCCTCAAACATTAATTCCCCCACATATAATAGTTTGAAACTTTTGTTCAGAGACTGCATATAGGCATTTTCAAGTCAAGAGTTTCTAAATCCAGCTGCACAATCTCTTCTCTCTTAAAACATACAGAACCAGCTGGATTTGACACAGCTCAGCTTTGCTATCTTGATAATGACGGCACTGAAAATCACGTTCCTTGATGACAACTGATATTCGAATCTCTTCATCTCACAGGAGCAACCCAAACTGCAGTAAGGAAAGTCAAAAGACTGTCCTTCAGGAAAAACTATATAAACTTATAAAAGAGTTACTTAAAAAAAATATTTCTATTAATTCAAATTCAATTGATAGGTAGGACCATGTCATTAAATCACAAATTAAGAAAAAAATCCTAAAAAATGCTATTTTATAAACTAACATTTATTACTAATTTTCGTTGAACAAAGAATTTTGAAAGACAGCAAGAACCATCTGAAGATCAAGTAACACAAGGAGCGTAACATCTAAAGATCAACACAAGATTTTTAGCAGAAAGTCTTTTATATTCACATGTATTTCAATTCCCATGACTTGTAGCTGAAAATTTTACTTCACACTTTCCTTTCTATCAACATAATCAGAAGCTGCATATTACATCAACTTTGTAGTTTCCAGTAAAAACAACATAAAAATGCATAATCATCCCATAGTCATCTATTTCACAAGTGTTAAAACACCCATTTAATTAGTTGGTTTAAATACATACCCTCTTTTGACTGCCATCTCTCAACTGCTGCCATCTCTCAACTTTATCATAGAGCAACATAGCTTTACTGAAAGCTGAAGCCAAATGTAATTACAATTTTGACAACCATCAGGATGAACTTGTCCCTCAAACTATGCATCTAATTATTCTTTAGGACAAAACTTTCCCTTGGAATTATTCATATTTTCACAGTACCCTATGGTATTCTGATGGCCCTGTCTGATTCTTAGTGTACTGAAGGTATGTGTATTCACTTACTACATAAACATAAAAATAGGTTTTTACAGTTTCTAGATGAAAATTTGATCAATATAAACAAATCAAGTTAGTATTTTTTTTTTCAACTGGAATGCAGACTTCTCAAAGCTATGAGAAACTACTCAAGTTAAGCACTTTTTGGATAGACTCCAAAGCAAATAACTGAGACAGAAGAGAAATTTCTAAGACTGCAGATTAGTCTAAACAGAAACTTGCAAATAACAATAAGTAGAAAAGCAGCCACCTTAATAGATTTGAAATCTGTACTTTGTTTACTCCTTCATATACAGCTATGCAATAAACTGTTTAGTTTGTTTAATATGCAACAAACATCTGAATAAACACTAATCATTTAGATCTACAGTCCAAACGCCATAAGCATATGAATGCTTATACATTAAAAAGTGAATTAACCTGACCCTCTCTAGTCTTCTACTAGGTTATAAATCCAACCTGCTAGGTTACCCTGAATCAAGTGACAAGAGTCCCTGAGCTAACGGCCAGTCAATGGCTTTTGGTAGCATACAAATAGAACACGAATCAGATTTACGATTTGTTTAAACTTACTAGTTCGTTCTTGTAGACAGAAACAGCACCACATTCTATAAAATTCACATATTTAGGTTCAACTCTACATAGAGATTTCCAGGTTTTCAATAGCACCTTCCTTACTGTTAAATGAGAAATAGAATAAGTTCTCTCTGTTAAAGATCATAGCAAGCAGCTGTGCTGCAGTTAGGTAATGGATGCATCTGTAAGTAATGCAAGAAGTTGAGGTCTCAGGTCTTGTGGGTTTCATAGCAATTAAAGTTCCCTATTGCTGTTAACCAGGGATCATCCAATGACAGAGGCATTTGTGACATACTTTCATTCAAAGCAGGTGCTGGCTCATAACAGGTAAGTCTCTTGAGAAAAAGAGGAAAGAAAAGATCTGTTTCACAGTTTCATCCACTGTTTTAGGAACATGCTGGCGTATTTATGTGTTTCTATTGCCCAATAAAAACAGATGTTAACATTGTTTGGGCTTGTCTTCTAAGGGTCTTTCCAGGCACCCTGGATAGGAGATTGCATACCCCATAAATGCTCCTCATCCAGTAATTTAATATGTTCAGCATGAAAACAATAGGCTGCTTTTGATCCCGGTTTTAGTAGGCAATTAAGGCAAAAGAACAACCAGCATCTACACAGTTGCATCTCTCAATTCTAACCTGCAACAGAATGTACTCCTCACTCCGGTTCCAAATTTGTGATTCTGTCCAGAATGACCCATCAGTTAATTTACAGAAAACTGAAAGAGTATGTGATAACAAATTTTGAAAAAACGAAAGAACAGACTTTCCCTGTTTGTGAGGTGTAAGACAAAGAGCATGAACTGTAGCAGGAGAGATTAACATGAGATTTAGGTTAGACCTTAGAAAAACTGTGTGTAGAAGAATACGGCTAGCTGAGCTCAGGAAGAGATCACCAGAAAAGATTAGGGAATCTGCTAGTGTTTTTTTTTTTTTTTTTTTTTTTTTTTTTTTTTTTTTTTTTTTCTCCTTTTACAGAATCTGGTCAGACATGGTTTGGCCATAGCTCATTCTGCTTCAGGGCCAGTGATGAACTAGATGACTCTCACTTCTTTCAGCCCTATTTGTTATGACTTTATCATGTGAACATGAAAAAATCACTTGTGTATCAAGGCAGGCTGTCTATTCCTAAGGCTTCTTATACCTTAATAATCCATGTAATGAAATCTTGCATTTCCAACAGCAACACATTAATCCATTAATTCATCAGTCTATAAAGCTTTTTTCTCAATTAAGCATTCCTTTAGAAGGGGAAGCATTTAAACCTTGACAAACCCAAAGCAGTCACTGAAAAACCATCTGCAGAAAGACCTTTTCTCGTACCCAAGTAATGCCTGCAAAGCTCCAAACAAGAACTATATCAAGCTTTTTAAATAAGGAATGAGTTTGCAGTACAAAATACAAATACATGAAGTAAGAAAAATCAGTTTAAGAGCTAGGGAATAAAAGCCCGATGCTTAAACAGCAACACAAAGACCTGCAATAGCTCAGACTCAGCATGTAATACTAAATTTTACATACACATCTGCATGAGTGTGTGCACGTGTGCATATATATACACACGTACATGTCTGTGTGCACATATATACACACACACAGGCTAAGTTTTGGCTCTGCATTTGCTGTGCACTCCCCCTATTCAGTTCTACATGGAACTCTTTTCCCTTGCTAAGGGCAGAAGACTCTCTGGCAGCAGCAGTTGTGGTAAGCAGGCAATACACACACTGAAATATAACAGAAGCAGTTTTAGCAAAAATAGTCCAGCAGTGAAGGGAACAGGTGATCAAAAATACAAAAGCCTGAACACTGCTAATACAGACTTAGCACAGTTGGCACCTATGGAAAAAGTGGTTACTTAGATTAGAACCATATGCCAAAATGGGAAAGACATTAGCTCACTACCTATGTCACCTGAAGAAATCATAGCTTGAAAGTGGCCAGAAAAAGGACAGAGGAGTGGCAACATGAAACCTAATGTTATTCTTTGCATTATTATTTTTCAGGAAACAGAGGAAAAATACTAACATCTCCCTTTGCCAGAGAAGAGCTTCCTAATGCGACAGCACAGTATTTCAAAAATCCCTAACTCCTACAAACAAGCCTATCTTTCTCAATCTCATGCTAAAATTCCCAAACAAATTTGCAATTGCAACGTATTTCTGCAACATAATTACATTCTAATCTTAAGAGTAAAAATGGCATATGGCTAATTAACTGTCAGAACTCAAGTGCACAGATGTCAATGGATTGAATGCATGTAGCAAGTTACAATGCAAGGCACCATGATTCAGAATTACTAGACTCTTCCAAACCTTCTCTAGAACTTGCTATGACATACCAGCAAATTGCTTGCACTTTACGCCAGTTTACATTGTTATAAAAGCTCTTATCTCATCATGCAGTTTGAAAGTTAAGCCGTTGGCCGCAAGATTCAGGAATACGTGCTGACAAAGTAATAAAAGCATTATGAAGAAGAGTTCCACAGCCACTTCCAAACATATTCAAACTTCATTCTTACTAGGAGCTTTATTCAGTGACATGCAAACACTTGAAGGAATGCAGGTGAGGATGGAAAACTGGGATGACAATAACATTTATTTTCAAATTAACCCCAGCAAATGGTTTATATATCTATTTGATAGTCAAGTAGGTGAGTGAGAAATCTGACATGTTGGAATCCTGCAAGCAGCACTCAGAGACTGTTTTGGTAATCAGCCCAAAAAATTATGCTAGCAATCACTTCTATCATCTCTGTTTGAAGCTGATTTAATTCCTATTACCAAGATTTTAAGTGCTGACTACATTATTAGTAGAGGGTAGTAGTTGACATAAGATTAATTCACATTACATTACAGGCTCTGCAGAACACACACCTAAAACCTCAGTTTCTTCTATTGCGGTTTTCTTGGTCATTATCAGATAGTCCAGAGCCTCATGGTTCTACTAGCTCAGCAGAGCTCATGCCATGCACCTTTTACTTTTTTTTTTTTTTTTTTGGGGGGGGGGTAATAAATTTTGACTCTTTTCCTCCTGGGGTGTCTGGATTTAGAGCTCCTTCTATGACTTTCGTGTTATTCTGGCCTGAAAGGCAGAAGTCAAATATTTGTTATTCTCATGCTACTGAAGCCTCTGCTTTTTAAACTGGTATACAGAGGAGTGCATTTTCCCATTTCGTTTTCTTTTAGAATTACCTTCTTTTTCAAAGTCAACAGGTATGTTGCAGTGAAAAGCATTTTAGAACCTTTAAACTGAGCAACATCCCTCTGACATCCCAGAACAACATTACCCAAACTGCTCCTGGGACCCTCTCCTTGGTAAATTCATTCTCTACCATAGCCAAAAAATTCAAGAGAAAATAATCAGGAAAAAAATAAAGCATAATCCTGATAAACAGCAAAGCAAAAGCATCTGAAACAAACTTTATGTCCATGATCTTTTACTCTGTATTCTCATTCCACCCTCCCCTTGTCATTCCAATATCTTTTACCTATATTAATTCAGCTTCTTCACAACAAACTCTGCCTTGCCTTCCATGTGTAGACAAGAAATAAACATGGCACAGAATTTCCATGGTTTCCACACACACTGCTGGTTTGATACATTCCCTATCTGCAAGTAGTCAGCTTGTCATAGCAGCAAGAGAGCCCCAACTTACACTGGGCCTCCAAACATGACCATATACAGGTGGTTTGTTATTAAAGGGTATACAACTCAGGCTAATGCACTGGAGTATCTTCCATGTAATCCAAGATGACAATAAAAGTGAAGTAAGCAGGTCTTAAAATAATCTCAAAGTATTCTGAGGATACCAGCATCTAATTGCAAAGAAGATGTAGCAGCAAAAATTCAGCAGACCACTTTAAAAAGCTAACTTCAACATCTGAACAAGTGTTTTTAACATTATAAGTGAGGAGAAACATATAAACAAAGACAGTTAGATGCATACTAATAATTAGAGAGACGGTTCCCCTCCTCAGAGCTTCCTTTGACATATTTGACTGCATTGATTTGAACTACTACCCACTTGTGTGACCTCTTCCCTTATAAGATACCTGTTCTTGAACACATGGAGGACACCTTCAGAACACAGAACTATTTACTGTAGTAATCATAACAGTAACACTTATATCACTGATGCCCTCAGGAAATAGTACAAGCAAGTCCATAGGGAAAAATAATTTCTTAGTCTAAGAAAACCGGACAAGCTTTTGAGCTCAGAGTAATCAAAACAAGTCTAAGACCTGATGAACAAACTGATCCCACTTTCTATGCACAATCCAAATTTTGTGCAAAAGAAAAACTTCACTTCATTGAAAATCCATTTCTAGTCTTTGTTCCCTTCAATATTCAAAGTGATATAACAAATCACTGGATTTGTACACTTCCCAATCAGTAAACCAAAATGTCCCACTGCTATCTTTCAGAGTCCACAGGATAGCTCAAATTTCAAGCATTTTATATTTTTGGTAAGAAATAGATGATTAGAATGTCGAACACCTATGCTTCCCTAAGTATTTGCAATTCACATTTTAAATCTATAATCCATTTAAAAGAATTACTTTTCATTTTTATAATTGAAGAGGCTACTTTGCAAACTATACCAAAAAGGGATGCTCAGTAAAGGTCATCAGGAAAATTCCACATTCCCAGATTAAGCCCCTGAACCACTCGAGCCTACAGGAGTAGTTTATCTTACATGTGGATCAGCCACTGTAGGCAAAAACATGACTTTCTGCCAGTACATTACACAACTGTTTTCTGGAAAGAGAGCAACATTGCAGATGAGGAATCTTGATTTCCAAAAAGACGACGCAGAACAGTGTTTATGTACAGGATAACTAAGCACATGGCCTTGATAAATATAAGCTGAATGGCAATTTGCCTGAGCAGAACAGATTTGAGGCTCTTGTACTAAGGATCTGGGCTTTTCTCCTAGTCCTGCCTAAAGTTAATGATCTGTGGAACAATGCCAGTGCTTTCCAGAGCAAGGAGACCTTGAGCACTAAGGGACTCTGAAAAGCAGAGACCACTCAGATGAAACAGAATCTGAGGTTGTAATTCCCCTAGATCACAACAGGGCTCTATTCCAGTCTGCAAGGTTGTCAAACAGAAAACACTTCATTCTGACAAAAATTAACAGGCTGACTAATTTGGTAAACCATACATTTCCCAATAAATCCATTACTAGTTGTCAGAGGTTTGTAAGGGGCTATAAATATAGAGTATATCAGTTAATAGCTCAGGGAAGCGGTGCTTTTGCAGCAGCATTGGTTGGGCCAAGTTGGTGAGCTCTTGGAGCAGATAAGGTGAGCTCTGGACACAGGGAGAGGCTGCTCAGCAAATCAAATAGTTTTCGTTATAATTAATCATATGGAGAGAAAGGGGAGAGAACGGGGTTCTCATCCTCATTCCTAGCCCACTTCACTGTCTTAATTTTCCCCATTTGAAAAAGGTCACAATTCTTTCTTCCTTTTGGAAAAGTACAAGGGAAAGTTTATATCTGAAAATCCATAACATATCTAAGTGTTCGTATGCATCAGAACATTATCTCTCCTTGTCCCTTTCTGCTATTTAGGTTGGTTTTGGGGCGGGGCCAAAGACAAAAACCAGCTCAACTCCACATTTGCAACAGCAAACTGGACACTGCAAACAAAGTAAATACTTTCTCTGTCCAGGTGGACAAGAGTGATTCTGTACCACCATCTCATCAAGCACAGGTCATTGGCAAGAGTATGGAGATGGCAAGGACATTTTATTTAAGACTGAAAGTCAAAAATACTTATACCTTTCCTTTCTAGCAGTCTACTTAGAGAATATCAATAGTGCTTATGAATGGAACTGTCCACATTTCCCAAAGGGTAGTGCATAAAAGGATTTTTCCTGCTGCCTTTTTGTGCCTTTGTTTTGCTGCTCATGTCAAGGACATGACATGGGAAAGGGAGGAGTAGACAGGATATGCTATATGAGCTCTGTTATTACTTTAACTTTGCATTTTCCAATAGGAAACCACAACAGGGAGGGGAGAGTCTCACAGGAAGCTTTCCATACTGTAAGTCACAAGCTTGCTCCTGAACCTTTCCAAACATGCTCCTATGATTACCTCCTAACCCATGATAACCTTTAGTTGCCACCTTAACTGACTTCTCTTAAGAGCTTCCCCTCTAATGCTTCATGAATAAATGTTAATTCTGTTCTGTCCTAACATTAGACAAATTCCTTAGCACACCAGCTGTTTCCAGTCAAACCAATTTAAAACACAAATTTATCATTATAAACAAAGACAAATGTAAGTTAATCCAAAGTAAACCAGAAACTAAAAGCACACATTTGCATCATTTGCTATACTTACCATATATAAACTATAGTAAGTACAGCTTTTAAATACATCATTTATTTCCACATCTCATTGTGGAATAGCAAGCCAAGTGGCTGCTCATACCAAAATATCCATTACTCATCACCTTCAGAAAGAAGATGCCAACATCGATGCAACGCTGCTTGAGTACATTAGTTTTGCCATACCTAGCATTTAAGTAGAAAGCTCTGCAGAGGTTTTTTTGTTGTCCATATTGTTTTGTTTTTACAGAAGTGTTTTACAATCGTCTATCTATTGATGCCACACTCTGCAATCAAGAAAAACTGTTATTTTCTAATTTCTTGAGATGGGAAAGTGCTTTTTCCTATAATTTTTCTTCTTAATGCATGCCAGCCAAGAACCACACTTCCATTAGGCCTCCTTAGGTTTTCTGCATGGTTCTTAACCACTGCAGCAGCTTCTGTCCTTGCTTTAACAGCCTGCCTACCAAAAGGACAAGCAAGATAAAAATTACTAGTCTTTCTGCTTATTCTTGGAGTCGCATTTCAGGGCTGGGGATTGCAGAGATTACTCTATTAGCCCTGCCTCAAAAAAAGATTATTATATGCCAACAGTTTAGAAGAAAAAAATCTGAAAGTCTAATACAGAGCATCAGAGAACTTTCCAGAGATGATATGTAGGCATACAACCATGCACAATATTTCAAAGGTGGAGTCCTGAATGGCTATAAAGGTAGCAAGTATCGCATTGACAAAACTGTCTTACAAGACAGACAACAAACTTCAGAGTATTTTTTTCTCTGAAGTTCACATAGGCTAAACTCTCCACTGTTATTTCATTTTTTTTTTTTTTTACTAGCTTAAAGTAAGTTAGGAGCAGAAAAGAAGTTAATGATAACAGCACAAACTCCTGTCAGAATTTGCCATGCGTTTTCGTATGCTTGCAACCTCCATGGCCACAGACACTCAAGTAGCAGTTTCTCCACCTTTTCCCACACTTAAATCAAATTGACACATCTTACTCAGACACTAGTAGAGTAGAAGAAACAGAAATATTCAGTCTGAAAAGGATGGTATTTCTGCCAGAAGGAATTAGTTGTGTAACACAGACACAGGAAATGGATTTTTCTTTTTTTAAATCCCAACAGTTTCTGTTTAGGTTTATGACAGTGTTTTCATTTTTAGGATACACATAGTTCAGCTTCAGATCCTTACAGATACCTATACAGTTTTTATATTAACCACCTCTACTTTTCTACTTCGCTCTTGGCTTGGGGATATGCTTCTAAATAACCTCATCCAGTTTTATCCCCCCAAGTAGGTAGCACATCTCTTTCCCCAGTCTTAAAGACCTCTGCTTTTCCCAGCTCAAGACACCAAAGCTTTTTACTCTTAGCCATGGTAAGATATTAGCCAGTGAAACAGGTAGCAGATAGTTGCTGAGGCTCTTTTGCCATAGATATCTATGCATAAACCCTTCCTCCACCTTATAGCCCATGCAGTCCTGAAAAACAGGAAGCCTATTTAACATAATAGTGCAGTTGAAGTAATGGGTGCTTGGGAGTGTTACTGATAAGCAGCTTGATAACAAACCAACAATTGAGATTTCTGTAGTCCAAAGGACTAACGAAGTCTATGCAAGATACTTGTGGCACTGTACAATGAGGACATGCAGAACAGGAAGTGTCCAAATAATACAGCACAAACTGAATACATGGTGCTGCTAAGGACCGGCACTTCAGAGACTTAGCTTTTGGATAAAATCAATTCAAAAATCACTTAAAACTGAACAAGAGCATACAGTAGAAAGCACATGATATAAGATACAGGGAAATTGATTAAAAGGGAAATGCGTGTTGGAGTTTTGTGCTTTGTTTCTTGACCATCAGTAGAGAGCACTATGCTTCCCAGCTGCCAGATTGCCACATACCTAAGCAACAAAATCCAGTGACAAGGGACTATTTACATGACTGAGAAAGAGCAGGGGAGAGCGTGGAGAGAGCAACTATTGCACTTCGTTTCCTCATAGCTCCCACTTCAGCAGGCCTCTCCCTTAGCTCTGATACCAATCAAAGCTGTTCAAATCCAACTCTCCTACCAGATCATTGGAAACCCGCTTTTCTAATGACAGGCATTTCTATATAAGCGAGTACTTTTGCCATCCAGCACTTCCCAAAACAACTATTTTAGCATTCACATACACTTTATACGCAATGTATGTCTTCTCCGCACACTGTCACCACCACTGCACATCTCTGGATGCTCTTAAGTCTATTCATCACCCTCCTTTCCAGTTCCTCCCCTGTAGTCTCAGCAGCTAGAGAAATCAGTTCCTTTCATTACTTCCATGAATAAAGCTAGCTCTTCATATTTTGTAATTAAAAAGTGCTTGATGAAATTAAAGATAATGCTGCCCAAAAGAGCACAGTAAGATATCAATCACCCAACCATCTCTACAACTGCAGCTACCACAATTTAGTGAAATGCAATATAAGCAACACAGTGATTTATTTAAACTAAAATAGAAGCAATTATTGTCAGAGGGAATATTTTGCCATACAGCATGCCTGCTTATATACATTTCACCTGATTCTGCAATATACAGATATCTTCGCAAATCAATTTTGACATATTAGTATAGGCTTTTAAAGAGTTAGCAGATGGTTTGCATACCTTGCAGCCATTAAAACCTCATGCTATAACCTTCTCTGATCCTTTAAGATAAGCATGCTCATATCACATAGGAATTTGTATAGAGAAAGCTTTTCTGAGGAAGTTAAATATCACAGGAAAACATGCTTTTGACTTCGCAAGTAGCAATTTCCTCTTTAAGGATTTTGTCTGTACTACCCAAGTTTGTTAAGTTCCATCTTTTATAAAAGAGTCTTTTAGATGCTGGCAACACAACACGGGCAAATATCACGGTAATAACCTCATGCAGGTATTAAACCCTGCCTAGAACTCAATTCTAGAAACAAAAGCAAATTTTAAGCTTTGGGATTCTGCCTCCAAGGAAGAGTAACTGGTAGTATATTGTTCTCATCACAGGTGCTCAGAATTCACATACCATTTTCCATTCTATTAGGCTATATTGTCAAAAAGGGTATATGCTAGGCTTCTTGAAAGGTATTAACAGTGGAAGCAGCACTCCCACTCCAAGAGCTCCAAGATCTGAAGCATGGTCTGAGCTATAATGTCTGAAACACTAAGCAGAGCTTGCTCTAAGAACCTCTACAAAATATTCATTCATCTATCTGTTCTCATCGTCAATACAAGCAGCAGTGGGAAATAATATAACAATTTTTTTTATCTTAGCATATTTAAGACACGTGTTTCTAAAGAAGGCTTCATATTTCCTTTATATAACTTAATTGAGGTTTGGAAGGTTTCATTTAATAGCATTAAGGCACTCCATACAAAGCTACAACAATGTCTGCATATAGCTAATGCGCTTTAATATATGACTTAAACATCGTGGATATTTAAAAGCAAACATATACAAACCCTTCAGTAATTATACTGGCCAAAATTCTCAGTGACTGATGCATAGAAATTTCAAGTGTCCTTATCACAAGAAGTGGGCTGAATTTTTCTTCAATTTTTAATTAGAGAGGAGAACACTTTCTCTGCGCCTGTATTAGTAAAGCTTTGATAGGATAAACCATGCTGTAGTTTGTTAATGTAAACTAATATGATAAATCCCTCTTGCTAACTACATTATTAATCCTGATCCCAAAACCCTAAATAACTTCTTTTGACTAAAATGACATTAACACTAACAAAAGTTATTTATTTAGTTAGAACATTGGCTTACCGTGAAAATGCCAATTCTACAAACAGCAAATGAGAGCTGGATACATTCAGACATAGTCTAAAGAAATTAAAATAAAGACATTACCAAAAATTCTACTTATTAAGAGTTCAAATTACTCTCCCATCTCTCCCCTCTCCCCCAGGAGAAACACCTGATGGTATACTACTACGTTTTTGCTGTAAAGCTGTAGCAAAACTGAGCAAGGTAAGAAAGATGCCATACAAATTCACATTATCCAGATACTTACTACCTTTCACACAGAAGCAGCTGCCAGCATCACTGCACTTACCAATACAGTATTTCATTATAGGCCTCAGATTACTCAGTGCTCTCCAAAATGCCCATATACCACACTAACATTTTGCATGCAAGCTTTCAGTCTCATTTATTTTAATCAAGTTTGATTTAAAGATAATCTGCAAGAGACATCCTAATTGTCAGATTAATGTGCTTTATGGCTTCTTAGCAGTCCTTAAAGAGGCTTCTATGTTTAAATACTACGTTCTTCTCTCCTTGCATCATTCAAATTCTCTTCCTCCATATCACAAAATGGTGTGTATACCTTGATGCTCCTGTATTTCTGAAGTTGCACTTCTTGAATTCCCTGAGATTTCTCAGGTTTAAAACAGAACTCTTTACTGTCTTGAACATTTTATTTAATCTAGTCTTGCAGCTGTCAATAATCATATTAAAAGTTTTTTACCCTGAACTTGCTCAACTTCCAATCTGTTGTGATGCCACAATTCTACGTCTTCTAGCAGTCACCCAGAGCGGCTGATGATGGACTATGAATTGCTGACGGAACAGATGAGAAAGACTTTCTTTAAACAGTATGAAGTAGTCAGAAAATAAATCCAAATCCCCCCGCCAAAACAGACCTTTTGTAAGTTTGCCATTTTTGATATATAGTCAAGCACAACAGAACCGGTTTACAGTGATTTACTTAGGACAGTAATTGAGGAACTCTTTTCTCACTGTGGGCAAAAGTTTAAAGCAACTAAGTGGAACATTTTTACCATATGTTTACCAAGTTCACACATCATCCATACATACTTTATGACATGAAGTGTTGTATACCACAGGCTTCAAACAGCATCCGTGAAACAGCTTTTTTCTGTGCCTCTACTTTCTACTCCCACCTCCCGCCCCAGAAATTCTCAAGTGAATTATCTAGTTAATTGGAATCTTGATTTAAAAAGTTAGGAGAGCAGCTCTTACGAAGTATATGACTAAAAACAAACAAACAAAAAAATGCAGCAACATTTTTCTTTTGCTGTAACTGTTAAATATAAAACAAGCAGTATCTCACTGAACTGTCTGAATGTCAAAAGGAACAGTACAAGGACCTGAAAGAAAACCTCGACAGTGTGATTGATTTTCTATTCTTACTGGAAGCAAGCTACGATATTACCACCTATAAGGGAATGCGGCTTAAAAATGTCATTTAAATTGCCAGCATATTTCTTTTTTTTCAGCTTTCAGAACAAATACCCAATTTTGTGACTTGTGCCCCCACCTTCCCATAGAAAAAAAAACCAGAAAAATAGCAGTAGAACTGACCATTACCCAAAGTGTGGGGGTGGAGTAGGGGTATAAACGGTACCCAGACTAAACCTGACAGTGTTTGTGTTCCTTGTTCCAAAGGTTCTAGTGATGACTTCTCCAAGCAGTATAGTCCAGTGCTTTACTATCCTCACTGCTAGAAAGTTTCCTAATGTTTAACCTGAGTCTGCTGCAATTTAAGCCCCTACTTAAACACAGGGTGACACATACTTTGATCTGTATTTTCAGTATTTTTCACGACAGATTTTGTAGTGATGGAAGATCAGCCATTACATACAAAGTAAAAGATTATTTTTGGTTGCAAAGTAAATGTGCAGCAGTAGCATACCACTACAGCTTCTCAACATATATCATTAATTTTTATTCTAACCAAGCAAGTGCAGTATTATAAATTGTTTTCCCTTTCAAGTTTGTTCAATACATCCAGGCTTTACTGGATATATTTTATTCATAAGGGAACTAAGCAGCAGTTCAAATTCCACAATGGATACCTGTGGACCATTGCTTCAGTCAAACAGAGCAAGCTGCACCTTAGTTACCTTGCTCATCCATTGATGGGCTTGCTACTGTTGATGTTTTTGAACTAATAAGCAAGCTATTACGGAATGGAGTTCTAAAATTATGTCATCTCCCTACCATCATGTACAGTATCAAGTGAACACTTCCACCATCCATTTCCCAGTAGATATTAAGCTAACTCCTTCCCCAAGCCTCCAAGCCAATACCTAGTATCTGCAATCTATAGCATTAAAAAAAAAATGCTCATTAATTCCAAAGCTGTTATTTGCTTCTCCCACTTGTATTCATACACACACCCCCAAAAAAGAAATTGGCATAACCCCCATATTGTTTCTGTTTAGTTACAGGACAAAATAGCTAATGAGTAAATACCAGGAATTAATTTAAATAATTAGATCGTTAGAGGCTATCATGCAGACTATCACTCTTACCACATATACACTAATGCTGTGATCACCTACTGCTACAATGGGGAATTAAAGTCAGATTAAGAAAACTAACCTTACTGCCCAGTTTCATCCAGCACACAATACAGATTACTTTATGAAGACATTTATTCCTGATATTTATAATCTTTCACTACTTGAGTTTGTAACTAATTTTCCATTACACAACTGGGCAATAAAACAACTCTTGGAGAATTTGCATTTTAGTTACTTACAGTTTAGTGTTGCTTTCTGAAAGGGTTTTACATGGTAAGCATGAAAGTAAAAGAAAAAATCATTTAAAAATATATCTACAGATATTACAAAGAAAGATACCTTGTTTGATTCAACTCTGCAAAGACTTATTTTTAATAGAAGCCAGTTAACATATCAAAACTGAGAAAAGGAGTCTTCAGGTTGAGTAAGTCAAACAAAGTAAGCATGCAGCCCTGTCAATATGCACCCTTCTGCTTAGGCAAACAGTCATCGCAAACATTAATTTCTCCAGCTGGAAATTAAACTCGTGGCTAACATTGATACATATTTTCCAAAACTTCAGTTATTTTAATTATGTGTTGTAAAAATGTGACTTCGTGATGACTTGGAAATACGTCTGCATTACAGCTGTGCAATCTTTCATTCACCACAAGCATTTATTCTGTCCATATTTTAAGCATTCCACTAATTCTGAATAATAGTACAAAACAAGGTTCATTATATGGTGTTGCAGAAAAAAAACTCCTACAGCTCAGACGCCAGTACACATTAGCTTGCAATGCACAAATTCATTGCTAGTAACTAGCTCTACATTTAATAAATACAAAATGAAGTCCCTATCCATAATATTTACAAGAGAGCAAATCTTGAAGAGACTAAATACAGCATGTTCCACAACTGACCACTTACAGTTGAAATCACTGGTTGAACACTGGTCTCAAGATCCTAGATGGGCAAAGGACCCTACTGAGGGGTATCTCAATTAGCTTCTTGGAAAAGAAACAAAAGGTTAGACATCTAACAGAACAGGGGCTAGTAGCCTCATTTTGCCAGCCAACGGGAGTGTTCATCTTGATCTCAGTTTGCCTCGCCATAATCCTAAATAAATTACGGAGTATTCAGTTCCAAGAGCACAAAACACAGAAAGCAATATGAGAAAAGGAAAAGGTTTTTTTTTTTATGGTCATGTTCTCCTTTACCAAGATGAAGATTGAGATGTCCTCCTACTCGTTTATGTAAAAAAGCCAGAAAAATTCTGAGTTCACATGTTTTGAAGAATAATGTGTAAATACCTGAAAGCACACACAACTATACTACAAGAGGCGTGGCAAGAACTTTGACCAAGATTGCCATTTGTGAGGCCTGTGTGCTGAATTCCAAGTAGTACCCTGAATACTCCTCTTGCTGCACAAGATGACATAACCCTTTACCACATGCCATTAATAACATTTCTAATTTAAACTCCTGAAATTCTCTTTTAATACAATTTTTAGGGATAAAGGAAATACAGAAGATTTTCATGTTATCCTTTAATGCTGCCTAGATTTTTAGGATACGAGGCTTCATGTATATAATCATTACAAAAAGAAATCTGAGTTTAGAGACTAGCGGAAACCTGATGCTGACAGAAAGCCAATGATATTTGAACAGGAAATAGGAGTGGTTCCAAGAACGCTCTTGTCATCATAAAAAGTAATCAAGTGGATGCACTAGCGAACAATGCTCTCCCCTCTTTCAGCCAATATTCTCACTAGAATGGTTTTCCATGACAGTTTCCAAGACTGCAATGGTTCATACAGCAACAGATGCAGATTAGCCAACACAAAATTAATAGTTGCATGAACACAGACATTTCTTAAAAATTCTGGACTTTTTTCTTCTTGTCTTGCTGAAATCTGAAACTAAGGAAGTTTCTAGGCAAGAATAAAGCCCTAGTAGGGGAGGCAATGTCATTACTCTGCACTTGACACAAGCTGTCAATTCAGGTTCAGTGTCAGCCGCCTTAGATCTAAGTCATAAATCGTTTAGGATGCACGCCTTGGAAAGCCAATAGCCTCTGTTCACATGTCTGGGCAGCACCTCCAAGCAGAAGGAACACTTTAGCTATACGTCCCTGGAGCAGATTAAGTATTTTCCTAAATCCCTCTGAATCCAAAATCTCAACGCCTGCGCAGTCAATCCAATTCTACCTACACTGGGGAGTGTTCCTGGGCACCGCACAGAATATCTGCTTTCTAAGAGCAATATCCTATTCTGGAACTAAATCTTGCTCTTCCCTCCACAAGGAGGCATGGAGATGCTTAGCACATAGCATAAGCACCAGGACACACAGGGAACCATCTTTCACTGACAGATCCTTCACAGGTTCCAGGAATCACAACTTCAGGATCTCCAAAAGGCTGCAGTCACATCTGAACCTCATGTTTAATATTCTCTAATGCTCTTCCAAGAAACTAGACTATGAATTTGCACACTCATTTCAGTCTCCCTAACATTACTGCACAATGAGACCCACAATACTGGGAAAAAGCAATTTCTCCATGATTTTATGTGCAATCAAGTGCCATCAAGTTCATTTATTGGGAGAAAGGACTTCTTGCCTGTTCACTTTCTCTTCATGATTTCATAGACCTCTGTAATAGCCCTTTCCTCACACCATTCAGTTAGCTCCTTCAGACTGAAGGGCTACAACTACTACTTCATCCCTCCTTGTATGAAAGCAATTGTTTTCTTTTAATTGCCATGTCATCCTTCTCTACATCTTCTTTGGTTTTACGATATTCTTTCCGAGATGATGCAACCAGAAATGCAACACTTAAGATGAGAGCGAACCTTGCATATAAGTACTATCAAAATTGCATTTTCCTTCTTTCTCTTTCCTAACAGCACCCAACGCTCTAGATGCCTCCTTGATAGCTGCCAGTGGTGAGGTAAGGGTCCTCTTTCACCCTCCTGAGTACTGGTGGTATTTTAGAGCCTATCAATACATCTGTATAGAAGGCATATTCCATACAGAAGGCATATTCCTTCTACTCTAAATACATACAACTTTGCATTTAACCACTGAATTTCATCTGCCATTTATACCAATATATACCCCAATAACAAAAGAAGGAGTGTGAATTTTTTCCCAGGTTCAATATGCATTCTTCATTTCTCTCTCCACATCAGACCCTCCACAGTATATACAGTTTATACCACTAGACATGAGCATGAAATTCCCTTGTAATTGCTGCATTCTCCTCTCCCTCCTACTGTCTGCCACAACACTACTATCAACTCTTATTTAAACTTATTATTGACATTTTACAGAAAAATTTACTTCATTTTTAATTGCTCCAAAGTTTTATATCCCTATTAGGGACAAAACCATACAATGGAAGACTGGGCAGTAGTTGCTGTAAGAAATAAGAGTGTAGAAAACAGATGCTTCTTTCATACAAAAAAGGAAAAAAAAACATTTTGCAGACTCACTTTCCCCATGTCAAAAATTCCTACTGGTTCTCGGATGCCACCTTGCTTCCCTTGACTCTCCAACATCAAAAGCTAACATGGTCCTGTGAACAATTCTTTACTTCTACTCCTTTCCCCAAAAAACATACACCACAAAAACAAAGCACTATATAAACATTCACGTTCTTCCTGCTGTTTGCCCTTATAAGCAACAAAGCTGTAGGGCAGGACTGTGTATAAACATAAGAGGACTTGTCAGATAGACTTCCTGCTTTGCGTCTCCTCCTCAGATAGCAGGAAGCTACTTACATCTTTGAGTTGGCAACTAATACAGTCACCTCACCAGGCTGCCAGTGAGCCAAAAGAAAAGTTCTATACTCTGAAGAAATCCGGTACAAGATGAGCCAATTGCTTATCCAACTGCAAATACCCTCTTATTTATATGTCCCCAGAGACTTTTATACAGTAAGACAGTTTGCATTTCAGAAAGTTTTGTTGCACACAAAGTATTATGAGCCAACACTCAAAAAAAATCACAGGATTTTCAATACCGCTTATATTTTCTCCTTATGGCTTTACAGGTGTAGGGGCCCACATTCATGCTTCCAAGTTTGAAGCTATGAGGTCCCTAAAATTGCTTCTTCCGTTAAGCGAAAACTGATATCCTCACATAATCACATAACTTCAGCACGCAGGTTTTATGAGAATAAGCATCACAAGCTGGCAATATTAAAAAACATGAGCTGATGATACTGAAAACAAACCAAAAATAGTAGTCAGCACTGAGTATTAGGAGGAATATGCTGCCCTTTAGATGCAGATTTTCTCACTTATTAAAAGCTTGCATTTCTAACCTTTTGTGAAATTCATCACCATGCTGCCTCAAGCTAGAAGCTCTGACTGAAGAATTTAGGAGGAGCATACTGCAGAACAACATGGGGCCCAACCCAAATTGAACCTTGGGAATAATTCACAAGAATAAATAGGGCTATTTGTAACAGACTAGCACATTTTCAGAAATGGAAACATTTTTGATGTAATAGCATCTGCTATTCCAATGCAACCCTCACCACAGAAGAGGCAAAGTAATTTGATTTTAAGAGTCCTAATTCACTTGTTCCTTCACTGTGTGCATCTGAAAAGACAAAATTTCTGGAGCTGCAATACTCATGTGATTTCACAGAAACTTCTCCTGGAAGTTACGATCACATTAAGGCATTCTTTTGTTTTCCCCAGGAAGCTATATCAAGTTTAAGTGTTTACAACAGCCACCTTGGAATCAAAAGTTTACCTGGGGAATTCAATAATGCTTCCTATTGCGGGATGAACTAATACAAGGTTTCACTTTTATCTCCTGCAAAGGAATTTTGCTCCTCCTCTGCTCACTCATCTGTCTTCAGATGGGCGATTAGGTTCCACTACATTAAGTCACCAATATTTTTATTGCCCATTCTACACAGCTGATAACATCTTTCATTCAGCAAATACTCCCTGCAATACTGGCTAGGTAGATTCTACTAAGGAGGTAGATTTGTTTTTAAGAGCACCTCTCTTTCAGATCTTCAGCCAAACCAGGTTCTCGAACTCTCATACTTACTTAAGACAGAAGCACTGCTCATTCAGGGGAGATTGCTTCCCAGAATTAACTCCATTTGCCATTCCCAGTTGATTTAGATTTGAATGCTACACTGAAATACCAACAGGAACCTATCCATAACAACTGCTTTGGTTTAGGTCTCAGAAATTTGTTTTTAGTTTCTTTCTACATTTTTTGCTGTGCTGGTGCAGCAAGTATTCAGAAAAAGCAGCATTCTCACTTCCAGATAAGGTGACCCTGACTGTGTCTACATTAGCAACTATTACATTAATAGTAGAGCATAATAGTAGCTGGTACTGGAGACCAAGTATTCATACTCTGTATCTTCAGGGATTTTATTTCAGGCTAATTCTGATCTGATCCTGCAGGCTGACTACCTATTAGTTGAGTGCATCTTCCAATCTGATTTAATCCGAAAAGAAAAAAGAAGTTCATGTGATCTGTGACCACTCTGCAATGCAAACCTGGGTACAATAAACAGGGATGACTGAGATTCATTTCAGAAGTTCATATCTGACTCAAACAGTAGTCTAGATGCAGGCACCCTGTACACTAACCAATTTAACACTTGTTTCTCACATTAAGCTATATCTTTATCTTGAAAGCACTGTCAGACTCTCATCCTTGTGCCTAACCAGCTTCCCAAACTGAGGGGTGCTATCTCTAATAGACTGAGGACTAGAGTCTGAGATGGCCCAATAGCTCTCATAGCTACATGAACAAAAAAAAAAATATATATATATATATATATATATATATATATATATGATGAGAGGGAAGTTTATCAAATGGTAAGAGGGCAAGGCTGCACACATTTGTGGCTAATACTGCAGGTGACTGATAAAACACCTATATGTACCTGGAAGGAAAACCCCAGAGTTCCTACTGTGGAATTCTCACCATCTTCCCCTTCTTCAAGGAATACTGATTTATGAAGTTTCAGTAAAGAAAAATTCTAACCTTGAAACAGATGCTTTGATAATGCTATTTGTAGCATAAAAATATTTGCCATAGTCTGCAGAGACCAAACAATGGAACAGGCAATAACGATGGTAAGACAGGATCCAAAATATATCAGAACTATTAAGTGATCTTGATCTATCTTTATTACCACTTTCCAAGTCAAACTCATCTTTGGGTGCAATTAAATAAAAGGGAAGGTCTTAAAAGTATTTTTTCCAGGATAGAAAAGTCACTCAGAAACTTCTTCCCCCTGTTAATAGCATCTGCTATTAAAAAAAAAAAAAAAAAAAAAAAAAAAAAGAGAGAGAGAGAGAGAGAGAGGGAGAGAGAGAGAGAGAGAGAACGAGAGAACATGCACACCACACACACTGTTTGGTATATGCAGCTTTCTGAAATGCCTTGCCCGAACCCTAACTGTACAGAACTTGCATCAAGGGGAAATCATTTCAAGGCCTATTAGTCTAAAATGTGAAAGTTTAGTTTGATTTATTCATAACCCATCCAAATTTTAGCTTCTGTGTGCAAGTATACATAAATAAAATAGTTCCTAACAGCTAATAAATGTACAAAACTATATTAAAAAATCCCAATCCAAGCAACAAAGATACTACTCCTCTAAGAAGAATGTGTGATCTCTTGACCTTGCAACACTTACATTCCTGCTTAACGTCAAGCATGAGAAATACGACTAGTTGATGAGGTTGTCCACGCAACAAGTGCTACCTTCAGCTTCAGGTTGAGATATACTCCTCATTATGCGAGGCTTTGCCCGAGAAACTTTTATATGATGTGAAAAGGTTTGACATAATATATGATACAATTTAAGGATAATTCAAAAGTTACATATTAGCATACTAAAAATACAAAATGCAACAGGTTACCAAATTTATTTTTACAAACTCTCAAGCCAATATAGTCATTTCTTTTTTTTTCCTGAAGTCATACTGATTCAAATTTCTCCATCATCCTTTCAAGTACCTCCCAACAGATCTACACAGATCAGACTGACACATGCAATTTTTCAGTGTAAGATACGTATCTAGCGCAGAGTTGCCACTGAAATACATTGTGAAAGCCTACTCAGCAGCTTAAAATTTGCATTGCAAGTATCACATATAGAAATCAAAGCACTGCCATTGTTTCCCCACAAGTTTCCCAAGTAAAAACTGTAAGACTAGTCACGTGCCATGATCTTCACAAGATGCATCATGCTGTAATTTCTTAAATTAAGCATAGTCTACTGAACATAGGCCAGCCAGTGCAAGTCTATATACACACGATAATCCTTCCAGATACAATGCAGAAAGAAAGAAGATTGTTGCAGATACACCACAGGATTATGTAGTCAGAAAAAAAAAATTTAGTCTATATTCACGCGGCTATGTTAGCATGGTATGGTTTAAAGGAGTTCAATGTAGGAAGAGGAATAAACTGCGAGTAAAAGGTGCCTCTATATGAGAATGGTTAGACTCTTTTCTAGAGGCTGATACAGGCTGTTAAAATGGGAATGCTTCCTATGCTGTTAACAGCATAGGAACAAGATGCCTTCACAGTTCATACAGTACTGCATGTGTAGCATGCACTGTGAGATAGGTTAGGCCTTGAGGAAGTCTCATTTCAAAGACACTTGTGGATACAATAGAAACGCTAAACAAAAATTGAAGAACACTCAGGATATTGTTGTGCTGAAGATTTACAGTTTTAGAGACTGCAAAAAATTCCCATGCTTCCTATGCTGTTAAAAAACCACTACACACTTAACGCTAAGTAGCAATTCCAATATAAAAATAAAGCTAAGATCAGGCCCAAAAGCCTCTTCTAGTTATTCAAGATATAAAGACCACTTCTACCATTCTGTTACAATGCAAAACCAAACCATAAGGCCAAAGAAGGTACTCTTCTAATATCAGCACTAATATTTCAAAGATCAAATGGCCTTAGCCATAAGTCATGGATCACAACAGAGTAGGAGAGGTTCTGTATAGATTCCATGTATCCATCCTAATAGATGAACTTCAG
This sequence comes from Dromaius novaehollandiae, assembly GCF_036370855.1. Taxonomy (NCBI): domain Eukaryota; kingdom Metazoa; phylum Chordata; class Aves; order Casuariiformes; family Dromaiidae; genus Dromaius; species Dromaius novaehollandiae. The sequence goes on along the minus strand of NC_088130.1, from coordinate 51,722,597 downwards.
GACAACAGACCATGATCTAAGTTGGCTACAACTGACTTGGCTCTGAACAGGTTCCGAACATCTTGAATATCCCACTGATAATTGCAGGTGCTGCAAATGTTCAGTATTTCTTTGGATCAGCTCCTTAAAGGAGAAGAAAAAGTCTATCAAAAATGTGAATGCACTGACATTTTCACCATAATCCTTTATGCTTAAGGAGACCTCCAAGATGTTTGGCACTATCAGGAAAAGAACCCTCCTGTGAAAGTCTGGAAAGAGACCACCAAAGGTAGACTCCACGCGGAGAGGGAATGACTCCTGAGTCTGTGCTGCAGCAAACCTCACCAGTTACTCTAGCTTTCTTCCACTGAACTCCCTCATTTTACCACACTGCTAATCAAAACTTTACCTAAAGCTCTGGCAAGGCACTACTGCAGCCGGAAACAACTGCATCCTTAGCGCTGCTGGCTGCTTCACATTAAAAGCAGTGGAGAAAACCTCACTGCCTCCAGGCTGCCACACCGGTGCTCAGTGTGAGGAACCAGCAAAGGGATGCCTACTTGGGTTTTGAAGCCTACGTAGGTGAGAGATTCCACCATAAATGCCTAAGACCTAGATGCCTAATACTTCCTTAACATATACACCTTTTTGCTACTGCTCTTACAAAAATAAGGAGGAGCTGGTTCCTCTGCATGCCCACACTGTAGCTGCGAGTCTTGCATCAATAACAGCAGGCCCATCTTTATTCTAGGGCAAACTGTATCAACAGTTTCACCCTCTAGGCTGCAAATGGGCTGTAGAAAATGACTTGCCTAACTTCCCACCAATTTTTTTTCTTCTTCTGTCAGAGCATTTTCTAAGATGCCTGAACTGATTGTCCTTTACCAGAAAGAACCATTTCATTTACTATAATTAAGAGAGAAAGGGCAAGGAGGGCCAGCCACATGCAATCTGTGGAGACAAGGACTGGAAGTGGAAGACCTCTGTATAAATGCAGGAGAACATATCTGACTTGACCTGCCAAACAGAATTTGTTTCCATATACACAAACACAAAGAATTAAAACTTTCTTCTACTATTGAGAGTTGATGCCAGGTGCAACAAGCACTCCCAAAATCAAAAGACTCCTTCTACAGTGTAACAGGTATGTTCTTCCTAGTAAGAAATGGTGGCCTGTGATAAATGAAGGCATCCTGACATCTTGGACTGCCCTAGAGCTTCAGTAGACCAGCATCCTGTTTGAGCCATAGTCCCCAAACCCTTGCTTTCATCGTTTATAAAAATTAGCTTAGCTGATTTGTAGCAACCTTCACATAATAAGATGCCTTCACGGTTCATACAGTACTGTATGTATAACATGCACCGTGAGATAGATTAGGCCTTGAGGAAGTCTCATTTCAAAGGTACTTACAGATATAATAGAAACGTTAAACAAAAATTGCAAGAACACTCAGGATATCATTGTGCTGGAGATTTACAGTTTTAGAGATTGCAAAAAAAGAAGGCTGAAACAGGAAAGAGTAAAGGAGTAAGGAAAGAAAGAAAAAAGGAGTAAGACAAAAGGACAAAGGAATAAGTAAGAGTTGTAAGAAAAGCAGCACAACAAAAGAGGTAAAGGAATAAGAAAGCACAAAAAGAACTTAAAAAAAAGTAGAGATATTTAACCTCTCCCCCCTAGTTAATATGAAAACATGCCCTCAGTTTTCAGGGCTTATTAAATTTATTGTTCTCCGACTGGTTGGCCTTCAATGCAACGGCCTGCAGCAGTCACAAAGGTTAATGCAAGCATTTCAAGAAGTACACAAGACGGCCAGTTTCATCTGGATATCAGTTTATAAAGGAAAAAAATCTAAGGAACAGCTCCAGGCTCTCAAGACGCTGCACTTAGTACACAGCAAGTTTATTATCAGTATTTCATTAACTAGGTCTTAAAGAGAAGTTTACCTGCCACTTCAACCACATAGGACTGACTGACACTCTTTCTCAGGAAGGAAAGACAAACAGACTTTTTGATATAAGCAGAACACCCCCAAAATAGGGGGGTGCTCACACAAGAATAATGTTTAAATTAATATATAATATATTTCTGACTTCATTGATTTCATCATCACAGAAGGAGAAGCCAGCCACTGCCACACAGCCCTCAACTCGATATGGCAAAGTCACCACACAAATCTTTAGAACGAGCATCCCAGAGATTTTGTTGACTGGTCAATGAGCCTCTCTCAAAAGCCTACAGCCTCATGTGAAAACAACAAAAAGGCTGATTCTAGTTTCTGACTCCAAATACTTCCTGACCGGTTGCACCAGACACCAATATTGAAGAGCGATGAGCAAGCAGAAGAGCCTGGCTTCCTATTAACCTAGCTTACTCCTCGTAACACTGCACAAACTAAGAAGGAGCAAAAACTGGTGTTCAAAAAGGAAAAAAAAAAAAAGGAAATTAAAAAAGAGAAAAAAATCTGGGGTCATGGGGTGTACCTACTACAGCCTCCCCTTTTTACATAAAGGAGGCCAGGCAGGCAAGCACCGCGCTGCAGCTAAAACGGGCACTCATCACGCCGCAGGGCCACGGCGCTCGTTTCCTCGGCAGCGGCCCGGGCGCGGCAGCCTGCACGCCGGCGGCGACCCCAGCCTGGAGCGCGCCGCGATACCATCTCTCGCGGCGAACCGAGGCAGTGCTCATTAAGGAGCCATAACGGGCTCTCCTGCACGCCGCGCCGCCGGGGCGCGGAGCCGCTCGCGCCCAGGGTGGCAGTTGAGCTCATTCAAGCGTACCCTGCGCTACTGCACTTAGGGGAAAACAGCGGCCGAGGTCGTGACTCCGGCAGCCTAATAGCCGCCAAATGAGCGCGGCTGCAGCACCCTTTAGCAGAGCCGCGCCGCTTTATCGCCCTTTAATAGCCCGCGCCGCCGCCGCAGCTCCCCTCGGCGGCGCGGCCCGGCCCGCCCCGGCCCCCGCGGGCGGGCGGCGATGCCCGACGGGGCCGCCGCGCCGCGCCGGCACCTACCAGGTAATCCATGTACCGGGCGGCGCCGGGCGCCGTGCCGCCGCGCCGCTCCGCGGGGCTGCCGCCGCCCACCGCGGCGCTGTGTCCCCGGCGCCGGGGAGCGCCGCTTCCTGCCGCTGCCGCCGCCGCCGCCGGGCGCCCGCGCAAGGTGCGCGGCCGGGGGAGGCGCGGCCGCCGGGCGCACGGGGCAGGCGGGCGGGCGGGCCGCGGCGACGCCGGGGGGTCTGGGGGCGCGGCGCTGCCGCGGCGGCGCTGTCAGAGCCGCCCGCGCCCGCTGCTGCCCGCTCCGCTCCGCTGCTCGCCGCGGCGCGCCGCAGCGGCCCTGCGCGCGGGCGGGCGGGGCGCGAGGCGGGGGAGGGGCGCGCGGCGGCGGCGCTCGCGCCGGGCGGCCGCGGCACAGCCAACCCCAGCGCGGCGCCCGCAGCGCCCCGGCCTCGGGAACGGGGAGCGCGGCCCTGCCCTCCCGCGCGACGTCACCGTCAGCTGATCGCACACGTGGGGCGCGCGGAGGAAACTCTTAAAGGCGTACGCGCGCCCTGCTGCCCCCCTCCCTCGACGGCGCGCTCTGCCTCCGCCCGCACCCGCGGCGCGGCCCGGCGCCGCCGCTGCCGGGAACCGGCACGGCCGCGCCCCGGCGGCGGCAGGGCGCGCTCGGAGCCCGTGGGCGGCGGCCGCGGCCCTGGGGAGGGACGGGGAGATGGCGTCGGGCGGCCGGGGCGGCTGCGCGGCGGCGGTTGAGCCGGCGACCGTTACAGCGGGGCGCGGGGCGCCGGGGAGGGAGGTGGTGCTCGGCGCCGAGCGCAGCGCTGCCTTGCCTGTAGCCAAGGTTGCTTGTACTCTACGTTAATAAATGTTGTAGCTACCAGGTACCTCGGTTTTCATGGGGATGTCGATGTGCCAGCGAAGGTTTGCCCCTGCTCCCCCTCCACCAGACGGGGCTTGTTGAAAGATGAGTGCCTCGCAGCTACCACCTGGCTCTCTGTCACAGGCAGCAGCGAGACTGCGTATCCCCTCCCCCATTTTAAAGTATTATCTATTTGGAAGCTTCTGGGTGGACTGGGGGAAGCTGTACAGGCGCAATTGCTTCGTGCTGGTGCGGTACATCCGTTGTAATTTCGTCTATACAAACGTGTAGGCGCAGGCGCTGTACTGCAGCAGGCACAAGGCAGGCGAGGCCGTACACGCGTCGCTGTGATTTGGTGGTATGCAGCAGCTCCATCCTGGATATCTAGTTTCTCTATATAATCCATAGGAAAATTTAATTGCCTCAAGATGGAAAATGCAGAAGCCTGTGAATCCTCCTGGCCATAAACACTACACCCTAACTTTTAAAACCAAAGCAGGCTGCAAAGAGCAATCCACAGAAGGAACAAGTGGCTGTAGTAATCTGGGCGTTTATCTGACGTTTTGAAGTAGGGGAGACTGCCTAGGTTCAACACAAGGTCCTCTGGCCCACTGAATCCTGGCTATTATTCAGAGATTGACAGTTCAGGAGAGACAACGTGGCCTCTGCCTACGCCAGTCTGTTACCTGATGTTCCTACAGGGCCTTCTTGTGGTAGATGAAAGATGAGGTTTTGAACCACTTCACATGGATAAGCCTCTTTTGTGGACAGAGGAATGGGTGTGAATTCACAACCTCTAGCTGTCAAGTGAAAGAAAGTATAGCTGTATTTTGAGCTGAGCCTAAACTTTCAGGCATACAAGAATAGTTGTTCTGAGAGGACAGCCAAGGCCATCAGGCCGGATAGAAAGGGGGATGGCAAATCTTTGAATAGTGTTTGTTATATATGGCTTAAGGCTGAGTCATTTATAATATTAGCAAAACCAAAGTATTCCTTTTTGAGGATGCCAGAAGTAGAACTGCAGGCACCTGTGAATTTTAATGTTCAAAATGCACATCTTTGCTTTTTATGTACCTCTAGTGTTTGGCAAAAGTGGAGCAGGTATATCAGGAACCACAATTTTTAATTCAAGTGTTAAAGAATATTGAGCTGAAAGTGTCTAGAGGTAGCTGCATAGCACAACTTACTTAAAACTTGCTTAGCACGAGTAGCTAAATTTGTTGAAGCCTTAGGCCGCACTTAGATAAAATAATGAACTTTTACCTAGTTCAGTAAGAAAAGGGCCTGAGAGCTGGTTCAAACTGGAATGATAAGGGAGTTACCAACAGTTTGCATTCCTGTACTTCACACTCCAAAAGGGAGGATGCCAAGGCTTTGAAATAAGGCCTACTTGGGCACCAGGACCTTGGGAAACAAAGCCTCCTCTCACTGCTGAAACAGTGTTAATTAGGGGGTCTGGACTATCTTGGGGTCTGGATTATATCCCCTTCGTCAGGACCTTGGGAGATAACACCTACTGTCACTAATTGCTGGAACAACACCTCTTTGTCAGAGCCTTGAGAGACAAGGGCGGGACCCGAGGAATCAAGACACATCTGTCAGCAAAAACCGCCACAGTAAAGATAAACAGCCTACCTAGGGACAGTGATGAGACCCAATAAGGAGCAGGAGACCCCAGACCAAAATATTACTATTGGTCCAAACTACCGCATGAGGGGTGGAGAGCTTAGACTGGAAGGTATAATTGCCCAGGGATTTCTTTGCTCAGGGTCCCTCTTTGGAGGCACCCAGCTCGAGCTGTAATTACAGTACGCGCGTCATTAGAATTTAATTATTTAATTTGCTCTGATTTGGCTATGAACTTTTCTGCGGGAACCTAGGGTCGGGCCCTGTTATGGTGGCCGACAAGCCTAATTTCATCAAGCACTAACGTTTTTGGTGTCTACGGGCTTTTTACTGTGGTCTGTTCTTTAGAAAGGGGTGGTACAGGGCAGAGAAAGACCTTTTACCCTTTCAGTACTAGTGTGACACTTGGTTGTTCATCATTACCAGAACATCTCGAAAACACTGGGCATCTTTACGCAGTATAAAGAGTAATCAAAATTGCAAAAATTATTCCTGATGCATATGGACAGGAGTTTTGTAATTAACCTCAGCAGAAACAAACTTTTGACTAGAGGGGCCAAAGTAGCTAACTTATATTCAGCTGAATTTTTGAGTAAACTTTCTTCTGAAAAATTTGATATAGCAAAGTAAGACATTTATCTTCTTCATCATGTAGCATAATTCCCCCAACCACTTGCAGAAGCAAGGCTAGTCTCTTGTGATGGAAGCTGGCATTTTCCCTTAAGCTTTTCCACAGCCTACATTAACAATACCAACTACCTTGCTGGAGAAAGAAAAGAAGACTTTTTTTCTCAATTTGACTGGGGGATGTGACATCCGGAAAGAGGATATCAAGTGAGGTGATTTTAAAAAAGAAAAAGAAAAAAAGACCCACAGCATAATATAAAGGATTGCAAAAGCACGTAAGGAGCAAAAAGGAAAGAGAGTGAATGAGGGTTCTAGAGTTAATAGGAATATATATTCATTAGGATATAAAGTAAGTATTTGGCTTAGATCTAATAAACTGTGCAGGTGGTTGTTACTCTGATTTTACAACGAATTAAGGTCTTCTGCAAACAAGTTCAGTTACAGCATTCAGTCAATTTCAGAGAGTGCTGATGAGGCCCCTCCCAAAAAGCAGGCAGTCCTTGTCAATAGATAATTCATTTTCCTCATATATCCAGTATACAAAAACTTCTTTCCTTTGACTCTCATAACTTCACTTTGGAAATCAGTGTCAAATACAGCAGACACACCAGATTAAATTCAATTTATATGAGAACAAATGAAATTGTTTACTTTGAACCATTAAGATATGTGCTAATTTTAGCATTTTAATAGCTATGGGCTGGAAGAAGGGATACAGGCTTGGCCTTTCCTGCTATTCAGTATTCTGACTGTTTTTCTCTTAGCAGCAGCCATTGCTGGCAACTTTCTGCTGATCACGAGATGCTCTTTCAACATTGGGAACTACAACGTGAACAAAAGTGGCTAAGCTGTGCCTCTCAATAATGTGACAAAGGAGCTGCAAGAAACTCAGATTTTTATCTTTCTTCTTCTGTCATAGTGTGTGATTTATTTATTTATTACATTTTGCAGTGATTTCCCCTGAATCCTTAAAACCCTTTTTCTTCTTTTTAGCAGCAGTAATACATCACTCTAAGAATCACTGCCTTTGGACACTGCTCTAAATGAAGGGTGAGTTGAAGAGAATCTAAAGGATACCATCAAGAACAAGCAGAGATTTTGGAAAAGTGGCCTATTGGAGTAATGGGAAAGGGCTGGCAATTCCTTCTTTTAGAGCCAATCAAGGGTGAAAATAGAATCCATATGTAAAAAGTTGCTGTGAAGAGGACATGGTGGTGGGAAACAGAGTGATTGGCTTGCATTGCAGCAGGGGAGATTAGGTCGGATACTGGAAGACACTTTAATGGTAAGGCTAATCAAACACTGAAAGAGATCACTACCAGAATTAGTAGAATTTCCATGAGTGGGCATGGGTTAGGTAAACATTTCTCAGGAATGGTTTAGTTAGCATTGTTCTGGCTAGGAGAGAATGGACTGGCAGACCTCTTTGTTTTGTATGATTCTGGTATCTTAAATCTACTTATGAAGATGTGATGTTTTTATATATGCAGGAAAAATGCTCATTCACAAATGACAGTTTTATATGTGTAATTTTCTTTCTAGCTTATAAACAAGTGTTCATGAGCTGACTAGAGCATCAGTTTACAAAATAAAAATTTTTTCTTGTATACACTGCAAACCACACAAATCTGATAAAGAGAGAAGCTAAGCCTCGACTTATATATTAGTCATTGTGTTCACTGTAAACAAAAGATTATTTATTTGATACGTAGCCTTATGGCTCATTCATTCTATGACATAAAATGAAGATTATCATTGAACAATAGCATAACGTAACCAGAATACAAGTGCTGTAATACAACTGCCTTCTAGCCTACATAGAAACACTTCAGCAGCGTAATAATCATGAGCAAGTCCTATAGGACTTCTTGCATCTAGAAAGAAGTAAGATTTTATATTGCAGTGTATAGCAAATGCAGTGCTAGCTGTCTTCACGAAGAAGCTTGTCAGCAGGAAATAATGCATAAAGATAGAAGTGAAAAGATCAAAGTTTTTTAATAGAGCAAAACCTCACATCACAGCTATTAGATAATAACTCTGCTTCCAAAAAGAGAGGTAAACATCTTCACAGAAGCACAAGTGTGTGTTTACTTGAACCCTGTGGCAAAAAATATTTCTTGTCATATAAGACCAGAAAGCTCGTATGAAAATGAATCCATCTAGGAGTGTTTATAACTTAGGTTTGACCCTGAAAAGTGCTGAGCACATCATTTAATCATCTATTGTTTACGTCAATGCAATTTAATGAGTTTGAAGATTTTAACCTGTGGTCACCATCTGCTAAGCTCAAGGTTTTATAACACTAGCAGTCAACAAATTCTGAAGGGAAGATTGTCATAAAATTTGCTTGTTCATTAGTAGATACTGGGAAAAATGGGAATTTAAACCATAAAGGAGTGATGATACCAATGGATATACATACTTCCAAACATACCTGAGCAGAATTAACAGATGTTTTTCAGAATTGCATAGTCAGCCATATAGATACCAGTTGTCCAGCAAGCATCATCTTGGAAAGCAACTTGAGGGACAGGTATACAGTAGTTTATCTTATAGTCATACCGCTTTGATTTCTGGTTTCAGTAGTTAAACAGATTCAGGCAAAGATAGTACTTGAAGAGAAGTGCTGTAGAAAGCAGTACTATTCATTCAACAAAAGTGGTACACAGAAACAGTATGACCGGTGTTCCTCCATCATGATTTGGATGACTTGAACACCAGATGTTTTATTAGAGGTGCCCTAAAGCTGAAACTTAGCGGTATATCAGCAACTGAGTCTAAACCACTTTACCACGTTAGGGATAATTTCATTCATGAAGAGAAGAAAGTGGATTGTGCATTTGTTTCTTCACCCCTTCCCCAATTGCCTTACCTTTTAATAATCTTAGGTAAAAGGCAACTGATTTCTGTTTATTAGTGAGTAGGTAGTTGTACTAATCCTTAATTTTTACTGATGTAAGGTGCCCAGAGAGCTCTGTTTAAGAAGCTGAATTACAGAATAAGTATTGCTCTGTTTTTCTAATTGAGAAGCAAAGCTAAAGCATTCAATATTTGTGAAAGTACTGAAAGAGACTAGCTTACTTATACTATTTTATATTTGTACATTTAGATTTCCATGATATGAGTCTGTTGTACAGGGAATACACAAATGCTCCTCATCTTTGCAAGTCACAGGATAGTTAGCAGCAGGAGAGCAAAGCATTACAACATATATACACATTACAAGATATGTAGCTTCATGTTAATACCACATCCTTACTCGTGGAAGAATAAATATCTCTAAAGAAAAACATCACATAAAAATATGGATTACTGACTCAGGATACTTATTCAGTTACGAAAACACTACCAATGCTAGAAAATGCCTTTGTTTGGTGCAGCTAAAAGTTTGGAGTTAAACACCTTGAAAGACACAAACTGTATTTAGTTCAAAAAGACAAATGATGTGATAAAAGTCTCCTACTTCACTGAGGTAACAGACAAGAAGCTAAAGTTACAAAGTAAAATTAGTTAAAGGAATACTGAGGTTCACCAGCTTCAAAACTGCTGAAGGAAAGATATGCATATTCTGATGGTAATAAGTTCCAAAATACAAATTTTAACAGTAAATGTGTGTGGCCAGTTGTCACCAAAATAATATCCTAGAAAAATCCAGAGGAGCAGGAAAATAGAAAAAGGAAGAACTGTACATAGAAGTAGAGGTTTTTGTGTGTGGTTCTTTTTTTTTTTTTTTTTTTTTTTTTTTTGGTAAGGAGAGTTTGAGTATTATATAGAGGCCAACAGCAGTCAGTAGTGGGATTTGCAGCTCTAATTTCAGTAAGTGACTTAGAGCCTGCTTTTAAACAAGCTTATGTAAATGTCACCGGGGAAGGGAGAAACAGCTATAAGTAAATAAAACTCAAAGCGATTTGCAGCTCCTTATCTGACTTAGTGACAAATGTCAACATGCAGAGATAACTACAGACCAAGTAAATGCACTATAGGAGAAGTAGAACCTCTCAATGAAAAATCTCCTCCTCTTCCTTTTTCTCTGTGCTCTGGTGCTTTGTTACCTTCTGGCATTGTGGTCACTGCCTGTGCTACAGTTAGGTATTCCTTCTGCAGAGGAACACGTGGCTATGAAAGAAAGCAAGAATATTTGGAAAGGATTTTTGACCTGGTATCCTCATTTTCTTGTTTCCTGAAAGTATTGTCTGCCTTTTAGGTAATCTTATTAGCAAAATAAATAGGAAGTCTAAAGGCAAAGGCTAATGGTGACCAAAGGTCAAAAGTAGAAACAGGTTCCAAGTATAGTTGCACTGAAGTAAATCTAGTGTAATTTCAATGAACAGTGAAGATTTTAAGCCTAGGGGATATCAATAAAGTAATTGTAATATTGCAGTTAATTTTACATAATTTATTTATTTACCCCTGCACCCCAAAAATGTTACTGTTAATAAAGTAATGCAAGAAGATTCACATATAGAAATGTGAATAGATCAGTAAATAAATTATTCTGCTATGTAGACTGGCAATTATATATGATGTGTTTTCATTTCTAAGTCATGAAGTTGCACAGGTTGGTAGTATTGTGGACTCACTTTTCATTTCATGGTTCTTCAATGAAAGGTGATTCAACAGCAGTAAAAACAGTAGTTAACAGTGTCCTACTTTTAAATTGGCAACCTTGTTTGAATTAGTAGCTGAGTTTGAGGGCTAAGTGAGCAGAGACAGTGAATATCCCCTTGGTAGCAGGGGTTCTGTGCTTAACAAACCGTGTGGAATTTGGAAACCTGAGATTTACTTTGTCGTTCAGTTTCTTCTTGTACAAACCTGACAGTGTTTGACTTTTCTTTGCTTGGTTTCTTTTCTGAAAAATATATAAAATAGCATTTTCCTATAGCAAAGTGCCATGAAGATTTGTAAAAAAAGAAAAGACATGGTTGCAAGCCGCTCCCCGAAATCTCTACTGTTCTGGGCACTGTGTCAATATCTTCAGTAGATGGACCAGAAGTTGTACCTTCATGTGCCTGCTGAGAATAGATGAGGAGGCAAACAACAATAATTCTAGTCGTGTTCCACATAATGTTTGCCCTTCTGGGATGACTGGAACCTCTGGATTTTTGTGCCCTCAGTCTGGTACTTTTTATGCAGATTACAGTTCAGACTAAGGTTTGTTACAGATTTGTTTCTAGAATGAAGATTGTTTACAGGGTATTCAAATGTTTATCTCTTCCTTTTTATGTTGATTGTTTTACCTTTTTACTAAATAAATAAATGGACACAATGTGGTAACATTATTTATAGACTTTGTTCTAGCATTAACATGAAAATATCTCCTTTAACATGCTGGAACATTTAATCCGTAGTCTTTTGCTTTGATTTGGACAATGCGATGAGAAGTCTGTTAGGTGAGTAGTACACTTGTGTTCCATATTTACCATTAAGAACATCAGAGGGAAAGTACTTTTCAGGCTGCAACACCGACTGTTTCTGGGTCAGGCTCTTAGGGCCTTCATCGTCTTATTTGGTCTTAGGAGAGTCTTCAGATTGTTTAACAGAACTATTCAAACCAGAGCCTCATGAAAGTGTGAAAAATACCATTGCACTAGTAAAAGACAATATACCTGATGACCTACACAACACTTGCATTATACTCGAAAAATAACAGCACCCCCCAGTTTTCCTGTCAAAAGGAAACCTCAAATAAAGTGCCTCAAATAAAGCTGTGTGCAGGCTTGGAACATTTGTCTAGCTGTTCCTAGTCCTTCTCTTCACTGTAAAAGAGCAGGATTCAATAATGGTACATCTGGATTGGTGAGAAGAAATATGAAATCTCAAAGCAATAGAAAGAAAAGGCAATTCAGAAACAAAAGATATTGGATTTTGCTTATGACCTAGTATTTTATATTTATATTCAATATGTTAACCCACCTTTTATACTCCAGCTGCACCTCTTCCTTAACAGTCACATCTTGTAAAGAAGCCAGTGCAACTGCAAACCTGGACAACTATATATAACATGTATTGAGAATATGCTCAGCAAAGCATTGTAGCTGTCAGTGGAAATGACCTCTCCCTGGAAATGATGAAGGCCAGCTACAAAATCCTAGTGGCTGAAGTTTCCATATTTTGACTTTGTTTTTGAATCTTAAATGAAAAGCAAAACCCCTTTTAGCAAAAACAATAAAATAAATACTCAAAATGAGTAAGAAATACTTTGTTGGTACAGTAGGTATACCTTTATAGCAGAAAGGAAGATACCATAGCAGTGTGTTAGCCTAATCTAGGTAACATAGCTAAGAAGAGAAATGAGGATGCAGGAACATATGCCTTAGAGAGTTTGAGTTCCAATTACTAGTTCATGCAAAAGCAATGTTTTCACTGTTATTCATGTTAGCTAATTTAAGCTATACAGACATGTGAACACAAGTTATAATTAAACCTGCCTTTTGCTGTGTGGCTTACCCTTGGGAGTTCTTTTTCTTTAAAGCACATTCTAAAGTCCTACTGACTGAAGTGTGCTTAAGTGGTTTGCCACATATGCCTGAATATAAGTATATAATTAATGACAGGGCACATATATCAACATATGTCTGGCACAAGATTAAGAACCAATATCAGAGCATAAGACTGATAGCAAAATCTGAACTGTAGATACCAGGACCTCGAGAAATTCTAACAAGCCTTGAACAATATCAGTTGAGAATCTACGTCTGTCAGATTTATTTAACAGCAAGTGTTGTTTCTTTTTCAGCTCCACTAGTGCCTCTGTACTGGGGCTATTAATAAATAACTTGCATTTCTAAATCACTCATTTGTTCCCTTGGTTTCCAAAAGCAGCTCGCACACACAAACCTCAATGGCATTTGTATTGCAGGAATAATGTAAACTGAAGGTAATCCAAATGTTTTTGAAGCACCGTGCCTTCTGGGTTTAGGAGCTTCCAATTAAATATCTGTATTACCACCTCCACCTTCCCATAAACTGTTCTTGCAAGCTTTGCACATGTGGAATATAATATTCATTGGATGTATTCAGGAGCAGGTATATTGCTTTCTCCATAAAGCAGTTTGGCTGGTTGCTGGCTACTCTACGAATGCTGTGATTCATATACAGTGGTTGCAATACTGAAATATAACTTTTTCCCACTTTCATGGGAAAGGTATGATAGTTTATGTTGAAAAAAGCTTCTCTCTTCTCTTTGCCAAGGTTATGGTGAATATCTAAGCTTCGGTGCAGCAGGCTGTTAAACATACCACCTTATAAAAGTTTATTTAGCAGATGCATAAGTATGTGCTTCAATTACCAGTAAGTCAAAATGACCTTAGTTCAAATGTTTTATAGAATCAGAATATTAACTAGAGTCTTCTTAATTTTGGGATTATTGATCTTCCTCTTGGAAATCCACAGGTCAAATTCTCACTTTATTTATTTTAGATCCAGAGTCACAGATCTTTAGGGAATTATTCCAATAATGTGAATGTAAATGACAAAGGATCCTCATGTGAAATGGATGATCTCCAAAAAATGAGAATGGATGCCATTGTGAAATCACATGCAGAAAAATATTTAGAAACATCAAACAGTATTTGCATTGTCAGCATAGTCTTGATATATTATAGCAATAATGAGAACAAACATATTCCATTTATCCTTCTGTTCTTGCAAATCTAGACCCTCTGGTCTCAGGAAAAGCAGAAAATCCAATCCCCTGTTCACAAAGGTCTAAGTGCTTGACTTGAAGATCCTGCTCACATTCCCAATAAAGTACAATAGAAGTGTTGCTACTGCTTTTAATAGAAAAGCTAGCTACCAGACCTTCATGTAATGGGTTTCGTTCAGAGGTCTTCCCAGTAATTGAAATGAATTTTGCATAGGCCTTATGCATTCATTTTTACAGCTAGGCAGACAGCTAGTAGATCAGTCAAAAGATATGTTTAGCCCTTCAAAAATGACCATGTAGCCTGTGTATTTGTGGAATACATATTTCACCTTCGAACCTAGCTAACATTACCAGATCCAAGGCTGTTACTGTATCCGTGGAGGAGTTTGCAATGAGAGATAACAAAACACCATGATTTGGGAGACAGCCAGTTGACCCTGAAATGCTGTTTCTCTGACAGCTCTCTGTACTATATCTTGTTTTGTGCCCAGAGGATCCTTCCAGTAATATTGTTCCAAAATGACTGGAATCCTGTGTCCAAGAGTGAGGACAGATGAGAGCAGCATACAATGGGGCCTCTGTATCCTTTATACATAGTAATATGGCAACAGATAGGTACTGGGATAAACTGAGATACTGTGTACTGGGGTTCTGCTTGTTCAAATCCATTGACTTGCAGAATTCCATGGAAGGGACTACAACTAACATTTTAGTCCCCAGGCCAGAGTAGGCAGCTGCAGGGAGTTAAGAGAAAGGATTGCCTGAGTCTGAGAAACTGAAGATTGATCAGTAATTAATTAAAAAAATCAATATCGCATTCTGCTGTGGTGTAGCAAGGAAGTTGGCAGGACTCAGCAAGTGTATTGGAGGGTTTTGTTTTTAAGAGCTGATTCAAAAGAGGGAAAGAGGAACTAGGAGTGAGTTTAAGGGATTTTGATTGGGAAGGATGGCTGGAAACAGAGAGAGGCAGGCAGGGGCTGTGGAAAGGACTGAGATTACAGCAAAAAAAGGAAGGAGAAGAATCAGCGAAGTTCTGGGGCTTTGTGGCATCTCTGCACACGCTCACTAGCTATCATGCCCGCAGGTGACAGGATACAGGGCAAGTCCCTCAGCCTCCCCACTTCACAGTAGCCTCTCCTCCCTTGATAATCCACTCCAAATCCTCCTTAGGACCTAGAGCCCTCTTCCTTGCAACTTCCTTCTTCATCCCATTCAATGGCTGTCTACTCTCATCCTCCCCACGAAAAACATCTGATTCTGCATAGACAGATTAGGAAAGGGATTGCCAGAAATAAAAGGACAAGTAGTTGTTCCTGGGGTTGGTGGCCAGTCCTTGCACTAGCAGCCCAAAACTAATACCCTCCAACTCCCCCCACAGCAAATTTGATTCCCAGAGATCTTGCAAAACAGGCAGCAAGGTCACACACAATTGTTTACTTTGGCTATGCCTGGAAGTTGAACTTGCCCATTGCCACTGAAATTGGTGAGAAAAGCTTCTACTGACTTCAGCTGATTTCACTAGGTAAAAAACAAATGATTAGCGCTGTCAACATTTTCCTTGGGTATGTAGAGGAAGTTCAATAAAGCCTTTATTGCCATTGCTACTCTGCAGAGTTATTTGGATGCTGGTGGTATTTGTATAGCAGTTTTAAGATGCCCCCATCAGCTGCCAGAACATATAACAATATATACATATGTTTTTCTTTACTGCTCCCTCCAGAATACCATTTTTTCAGAAATATTTCTTCCTCTCCCAAACCAGGCAAAATAATAATTCTGGTAAACTGCATATAATCCTTTGGGGAAAAATCTTGCATAGCAAGAGTTAAGGATGTTATTGACTGAACCAGCTGTGCAGCATTATGCTATTTAAACAATTTATTTCTGCATATGTGTGCTCTGCAAAATTAGGTGTAGAAAACAGCTAGAGGCAAAGCTAGTTGTAACTCTGTAGTATATTAACTATGACATTTAGATCTGTTAAGGGTGTGAACCATATATAATGATTTCATCATACAAAATCATGGACTGAGGCTTATTGCCAGTTAACAAAGGGAGAACTGCTTTTTTGCCTCAGAGAACAGAAGAGTATTCATTGGCATGGAAGGATTCAGTCCAGGAAGAACAGACTGTGATCTGCTGTCATAGGCTTGTTTATGCTAGCAAGATGTACCAAATTAAAAAAGATATTAATTGACAATTATATTAAGTGTAAATTTGCCCTTACTATGAGCAAGGGCAGATCTGTGTTAACTGGTTGTGTCTGAGATAATCACAAGTAGCCATTATATTTTAAAACATGGTGTATTATTAGATTAAAGGTAAGGACATTTAATGTTTTCTAACCAAAAGGATTCAAAGGGACTTTAAAGGGATTGCCAAAGGGTTGATTTTAAATATCATCAGGGAACCCTAAAAAAACTATGCTGCTGGAGGTCACAAGTGGATTGCCTTGAATCAGTGCATCTCTTAGCCTTCCTCACCACTACCTCTCACTTTTCAGGCTCCACTAGCCTTCTTTGGGACCTCAGGATGGGAAGTTTGTGGCCAGTTTTCTATCAGGATAACATTCCCACCTGACAGACTTTTTGCAAAAGGTCTGCACCATAAAATAGGCCTTAAGACTTGCAGAAACTCAGGAACGAATCCAATTCCATATATTTTATAGTAAAATGTAATTACAAGCTAAGAATAGGCAGAATACTCACTTCTTTCATAATGTCCTTATTTTATACAAACCCTAAATGACTAACTACTGCTACACATTATGATATATGGGAAATCACAGGTGTATAGTTAAAGGATGAAAATCATGGGTTTTATACCAGCTATACTTACGGTAGTCCTGGATAAAACACACTTTTTTTTGTACACTCTTCAAATTATGGTCACACTGTCTGCTTTAATTGAAGTTCCTTGTAAGCCAGCTACAACTTATACTGAAGCTGCTGTACTAAACTACACACACTCAGCTATGCTTCTGTTTTTTAGTTAAAGACTTGAAAATGAAGAAAGCCCGTTGCTAATGCTTATTCTCAGTACTGTTTTCCTGTATCAAGAATTGCCCTTACGTATAAATATCTAAGGTTTTCATAAAGATAATTAAAATCATAGTGTGTTTAATAAGTGTTTAATAGATGTTTGTCATTTTTATCTGGTCCAATATTATATAATGAGAATCTCTTGAGAAGATGGTGAGGAATCTGAAAACCTTTGCCCAGGAGTTAATGCTATCAAAAAAGCCCCCATTGCCTATGAAAGTGGATTATAGCAGTTTTGACTTGAGTGACTGTGAAACCTGTGTATTCCCAGATCGCTCTTCTAAGTTCTGATTGCCTTGCATGTTATCCATAAAAACATCAGGGCAACCTCATGTTACAAAAAGGAAGGAAATAGCCGGATTTTTTATGCACACTTTTTGGAGAGAAAGCAAGCAGAAAAGGTAGTAACTTTTTGAGCATTCATTCTGAAGACATAAACAGACTCCTGTTGACTTCAAT
Organism: Dromaius novaehollandiae; assembly: GCF_036370855.1. Lineage (NCBI taxonomy): Eukaryota > Metazoa > Chordata > Aves > Casuariiformes > Dromaiidae > Dromaius > Dromaius novaehollandiae. The sequence goes on along the minus strand of NC_088130.1, from coordinate 51,705,365 downwards.
TAGCCTTGGATTAAGCCCTAAATTACTGTAACTTCTTATTGGTTAATGAGATGGAGTAGAGATTTTCCAGTATCTACAGTCTATTTTATGGCAACAGAAGCCTGTGTAAATCAAGAGTGAATCTCTGCTTTGAGCTATATTTTTCAAGAATTCTTAAATCAATGACCATTTGAAAATCCTTATCTTTCCAGATCTGAGTTAAAAAAACAGGAAAGAGGCATTTTTACAATTATAAAGGATATCTGGGGAGATAATGAAAGCTTCCAAACAACTCTCAGTTTCAAGTGGGTTGGTAATAGTTAGAGTACAATAGGAAAATCTTTAAATCTCCTGTGACAGAAAACTAGCCAACAAAGTGTATGTAACTAACTACTTATTTATACTAATTTTTTTTGGTCACAATTGCTTATCTGAAGTTCAGCTTGTGTGTTTTTTTGACAGAAACTAGAACTAAAGCTCCTTTTTAATTACTTGTGTGGTCTGAATTTGGTATACCTGCATTCTCACACTCATAATAACATCCAGGCACACTTCATATGAATAGGTTTGCATTTTCTTTCACTCTGGACTTACCAAGTCTCATATATGTATCTGCACTTTGCTTTTTAAACCTTCATTGTCTATCCTATTATCATGTATGGTGTCAGTGTGAGTTATAGTGTCTATAGAGTGAGCAGTATATAAAATATGCATTATAAGCGATTTTCCTGCTTCTGACAATATTATACCTCAACCATTGCTACAGAAGGTGGTGAGGGCTATACCTGACATCTGAGATTCTAAGACAATGTAAAGGAAATTTAACTCAGTCATTACATTTACTGTTGTGCAGGTATGCTTGCAATTATCCATAAATATTCTCAACAACATTTTTCACATATGCAGTTTAGTACATTTAAAATTACAGCCACTTATCTCACTTATTCAGATTGTTATCACTATAGGTTTTTTTTCAAATTTCTGTCCAACAAGTTTCTGAGAGGGTTTTTTTCTCTTTTCAAAGTACAGGTATTATAAAAACAGATATTTAATCTGTTTGCCCTTTTGCTCCTTTTCGGTTCTCACACATGAAAAATTCGATTTCAATATGAACTTTGTCCAAGAGAGGTCTGAAAGGTGAACCTACAACTGTTAATTATAAATTGAGCTCCATCAACTTCATCCCGTAAAAGCGCTTTGTAGATAAGATGCATTAACAGCATTATAATGTGAAAAGCCCAGAACGGGTTGGGTTTTCTTTCCAGAATAATATTCTGCTGGTGAATAAAACAAAAGCAAGTGCATCAGCCACACAACAGGACAGGAATACAATTACATTTACTTTATCAATAGTCGCAAAAGGCAGATTTGCTGAATGCATCTTTTTTCTGTTGAATATGTTTATCTGACAAATTTTGCTGACTCTATCCTTTTTTACTTTCTATACATGCACTTTCTCCTTGCTCTACCTTGTATCTTCAGTTGCATTACTATTTTGCGCAGGACTATAGCACTGGTGGCAGTACACAATGGCTGTGCTATCACACACCATGCAGCAAGTGACTTAGACGGGAGGAGAGGGCTTATCCCTCCAGGATGTCCACTTCTGATACATGAGCTGATGAGCTCTTCTTTGGTTTCATTGTGAATATTAAAGGTGTATTCATAGTAAACTCATCTTTGTCCTTAGTAAAACACCTTCATACTTCACAAATCTTATGATCCTTGTTTGCACTGTATTTTTTTCTAAAGGCTTCATATGTTATCCTATCTCTGTAGAAGAGTTTCTGCATACATGCATTAGGAGATAATGTCTCTCCTGAAAAGACTGATAATCTATATAGGGTTGGGATCCTGATACTTTCCCGCTACTCTATGGAAGTGGAACAGAAAGGCTATGGTTTGCCAGAAATCATAAAGAAAACCTTGCAGGAGAGCCAAAAACCAAGACTGGATTTCTCACCTCCCAAGTCAGTGCCTTCACCACAAATCCAGCCATCCCCTCTTGTTCATGCCATGGCAACTGCGTTATAAATCGAGTTTGTAAGTTATAAAGCCAGCCAGTGATAACCATCTGGACAGCACAAACATAGTAACACTGCAAACATGTCAGGCAATAAAATCGTGCACACCTGAGAAGCTCAGCTACAGTGCAGTCAGTGATACACAAACAAACCAATATGACAGTGGACTTGAACTCTTTGAAAAGCACTATTTCCACTCAGGCAATTTACTGTGTGGGTGGGAGCTTTAAACTAGCACTAGGCTAAGGACAGATACTACTCTGAACACATGAAGAATCACAAATGGTGGTACTGAGATAACCAAAGACTGGGAGAATATTTTGAAGTATAACTACATATATTGTGAGCAAATAAAGCACAGTGCATTTGGATTTAGAGCAGATGATCCTGATTAGTATCAATCGCTAATTCTTCTTTTTCACCCTGTTCAGCAATTTCTCATGCATATTAATGTAGCGTCTCAGAACTGAACAAGACTTGAGCAAAATTAATGCAGTGAGTCAGACAAGTTTTTCACATGTTCCCTCTTCAATACATAGCTTTCAGAGGTCTAAGACTTATTAATACACGCAAACAGATATTGGTAAAATTCCCAATAATTTCAGTGGGATACAAATCAAAACTTCCAATAGAGACAATTTAACCTAGGTCCTGCCAGGTCCCATCTACCTTTCCTGATATTATTCCTGCTACAAACTAAGTAGTTCTGGTTTATCTCAGCTGCGATAATGAGCAGAACATACCCAGTGGATTTGGACTCCAGGCAGGGAACTGTCAAGCTGTTTCAATACCACATCAGCTGACACAGATGTAATTCTCATGGAGGAGGGGTGGAAAGGAATTGCAGCATGGGTGGGTCGCTTCTAATTTCATTTCAGATAGCTTTACATGACCGTCTGAATGATTTTTCAAATGAGATTTTATGCTTTCTACACATTTCAGACCATCATAGTAAATTATGTATTAGGCTGAGAGGCAATGAGAGGAACAGCAACCTAACAAGAAAGCATGGCTACACCACAGTAAACATTCGAAAAAACAACATTAAAAACACTGTTGAAGTCAGTCACTTTAAAACAGAGAAAATGACAGATTTAAGCTTTCTTTCTTATACAAGGTTCATTCAGTCTGTCTGTGCACATCTATTACAACTTGTTCTCTAATTATATAACTTCACTATATATTTTCCCCTTGACTGCTGTCTTTTTCAATATTCAATTTTCTTTTTTTTTTTTTTTACTCTTATTACTGCTGTGTGTGGACCCATGTATTATTTACTTACCACTTGTCAGATCTTGAGGACAGAATTATTGATTGTTTTGGCACACGTATGATACTAGCTGAATGCTTCACAAATATTAATTAGTTCATTTTCACAACAATCCTTCAAGCTGAGAGAATATTATTATCACTGTCACTCAGAAGCAGGAACGAGGCACAGAAAGATAAAGGTCAAAGTGTCTATTGATTTTGGGTACCTAATATAAGACCGCCAAGATTCTGTAATATTTAGCATTGAGTAGCAACATAGCCAGACTGCGTTTAATATTATCCTCAGGTACAGCTCTGAGTGCCTTACACTGCTGCAGTCAGGCCTGTTGTAGTTGAACAAAGAGTGAGCTAATGAAGCCGGGTAGTTCTGCTAGCCTTTCTCCCCACATCTGGAGGTAATACCTGCACGGGGTTTGGCTTTCTTTCAGCAAAAGACTGAAACAAAGCATTAGCAGAGAGACTGTCCTGTTGTGAAGAGCCGACTGGGCTCCTTGCCTTGCTCATCTCAGCTTTTCCCTTTGTTGTCGTAGTGAAGTTCATCCTACCTAATCTTAGCACCTAAAATTTGGATGTCTATGCTGATATTCAGCTTTCCTGTAGAGTTAAAGAAGGTAAGTGCAGCTTCAGCGGGGGGGGGGGGGGGGGGGTGTCACCCATATTAGCAAGGGATGAACTGTTCTTGGGAGATTCCTACCTCTCTGCTCCATTTTGCAAAATCCACATTTTACTTTAGGAACACACGCTGCATGAAATCAGACTGTTTTGCTACCTATAAGAATATATAGCTAAACCAGATTTATGGAGAGCAGTTGGGACACAGAGATTAATTTGCAATAGGAAAAGAAAAATGGTTGGAGCTATATCCTAAACAGGTCTGAGAGGTGTCCACCAAAAAATCATGGTGGATTTGTGCCTTCACTGTCCTTGCTGTTTAAAGTACTAGAGTCACATTCCAGCAAACACAGCATAGAGAGATTACGCGCCAGCAATTGTCCTCTGGTTTTCACGCAGTCTTGAGGAATGTCCTCTGTCTTCATTGGCTCAAATATCTATGTCTACATGAGCGTTACTTATGCCTTCAGCCTGGCACCAATCCTTGCAAGAATTTCTTCAGCAATGTTCCTCAGACATGACCAGTACGTGCTCTTTTTATCCGATAACATAAGGGATGAATCTAGTGAGTCTGTAAATGCAGGTTATACAAAATTATTTTGTACAAAAGGCATAGCTGACAAGTACCAGTCTTCTCTGGCAGCCAATTTTGAGGCAGAAAGCCATCCCTTAATGACCTCACTCAAACATGGGAGATGTGGACGTTAAGTGTAACAAGATCTTGAAGATGAGTAACTGCAGCATCTTCGCTTTGGAAACCACTAATGCCTTTTGCATGTCCAAGTGAGGCTGAGTTTTGCAAGTGGTTGTGCATCTGATGTATAATTTATGTGTAGCATCATTTGTAACCATGTTACTTAGGTATTTAGATACTTGCTTCACACTAGTCTCTCACTGAATATGGTTAAAAATAAAATAAAATGTGCAAAATAAAGCTGGACGTTTTAAATCAGGAAAATTAAATTATTATCAGTGTGCAAAATGACTTCAAAGACTTTAAAGAAATTCAACAGCTGCTGAGAAGAAATTAATTTAAAGTTTTTACATAATCAGAGTGTAGAACAGCAACAGAATAACAACATTTTTCAGGCTTGCAAAGTAGTTTGGTATCTTTGCTAGAGTATTGTCAGGACAGATCGCTGACAGATCTCTGGGAACAAGTAAAATAAGAAGAACGTAAAAATCAATATGATCTTTTTAAATAGCAGAGTTCCCTTGCATAATTTAAGTAACTGTCCCTAGAGAATGCTGCACAGGATGACAGGATTACTGGATTACTGGTCATTTGTAGGTTGGTCCCAAACATCTCTATTGCTATGCAATCTTTGCACATTATCCCTCCCAGAATTATAGACCATAAAAGAGCTCATTACTACTGTTTGCTCACTGATTGCTGTTATTCTTTATTGCTTCAAATGCCCAGGAAGTATGAAGCCTGGTTTGGCACCTGCAGGCACTAATTCTTGTTGCTGAGCAGAAAGCAGACCGCTCGCCAAGAAGTTACACAGATGCAGGTGGGAGAACCAAAGTGAAAACAAGAAACAGACAAACAATATCAAAGTGGAGCCTGCTACTTTACCTCCCAGGGAGGGACTAGCAAGCCTCTTTTAGGTCAGATGTGCTTAACCCTAAAATGTTGTACACATGCATTAAAATGCAAAACCATTGCAAAAAAAGAAATTGAACACTGCTCCAGTGAAAAAAATGCCATCGGCTGTAAACCACTGGTATGTGACTTAGTAGTCTCTCATTGTTCTTAATCCTGTTATTGTTTTCCTCGCTATTTTGTTTCCACAGCAAAATTCCAGAAAATGAATAGCAGTAAGAGACTGTGGAGTCCCTCTGAAACTGTCCAGTGGTTCTTTCTCTCCTCGCTTGTTGCTAGAACACGGTTGGATCTTGCAGCCTCTACTTCTTTGATATCCCCACTGAATTCTGTGGGAATAGCAATGTGAACAGGGAGTTGGTGAACTCGACAAGCAATCACTCGTTGTTCAGTATCCAGCTGCCTTTGGCCCAGTATATTTTGCTGAGTGAGAGCTTGCTTGTGCATTAGTAATCAAATTTCCTGTTTCAGAACATTCCTCTTATCCATTATGTCTTTCACCCTCATCCTCTGCTTCTAACTTCTTCTTCCTTCCATCTGTCATTGTCCATATAATTGAATACGTTTGGAACTGCTGCAAAATGCAACACCACTCTAACTCATTTGGCTGGATGTCAAAGGGTAGGATAGAGTTGTATGTTAGGGGATATGGTAAAGACTGAGTGAGATTCTGCCAGTATTTTTGTTTCGTGATATGATTTTTCTAAGGAGAGACAAAATCTCTCATCTTTCTTTCTTTTTTTTTTTTTCAAGTCTATGTGGTGTGGTTTGACATTGATGGGATCTCTGCACATATGCAAGTGTACAAAGCAGGTCAGAAAATGTGTTTTCAGATTTTTCAAACATTAAAATATATGAACAGAAGCTCGAAGTAGAAGTAGCAGTTTTGAGTTTCAGACATAACACTTCTTTAAAGTGTTAACTACTCTTAACTCAAGTCTGTGGAATAACATAACTGTCCAAGTCTTGTAAATTAAGATGCATAGGAAGCTTAATCTTTGATATTAAAGAGAAGTCTGGCCCAGGGGAAAGTGCTATCTTCTGAGCTGAACCTATACTATGAAAGACCATGTCGTTTCAGAACTAATATGGATGATAATTTTAAAATCAAGGACTTATATTCTGCACTGATATACACTATGCACAACTCCAATGGAGATAAAAGAATTATGTGGTTCATATATGTCAAAATTAAGTTCTTAGACTTCACTAAAAACTCAATCTACAAAAAAGGCAACCGTCCAGACATCCCCAAAGTCTGTAAATTAATCAAATAGTATGAGAATATTGCTTTCCCTGCAACACTGAAGCAAATAACAGGTCTGACACAGGAGACAGACTTTCGTTGGCCTGGATGGCAATCATGTGAGCTCTCAGCCCGAATGAGTTTTGGACTCAGTGATCTGGGATTCTTTGCTTGACCCTTGGGAACTTAGCGATCTTGGTGATGCATGGTGGTAGATGACCCATGTAGTGGCATTTTGGAGAAATTTTTGTGGCTTCATGGTGTTAAAGAAGAATCTCACAGGACTGGTTCCAGTTTTGCCTGCAAGACCCGGTCAAAAGGATACAGGATGCAGAAGTGCAGGATGCTTTAAACCAGGGGCTTAATTTACCTTCAAAAAGCATCCAGTGCCAAAGCCACATTAGCTAAAGCAACAAGCTATCTTCATATCAAGGGCCATCCAGCTGATATCTCAATGCCAGCAAATGCTTAGAAAGCATTTCCCATAGCTCTAAAATTCCTAAATGAATGGGAATTTATCTTCTATAAAGTAGCTGTTCAGTCTTAGCTCTAGCACTCATGTCATAATACAGTATTTCCATGGTAGCTGAGCAACGACGTGTGTTCAGGTATACCCTTAGTCCCTTCTAACACTTCAACATAATGAAAAGTTTAAATCTCAAAATTCAGTTAGCAAGTTTAATTATTTTCCTCCAAATAAATATTTTGACAGACATATTCCGAGCTTCACTACGCCATAGTTATTCAGTTTACTCTAGCTATTTAACTTCTGTCTTAATCTTGTTCTCAGGTGAAACGTCATTAAAAATGAGATCAGTTTTCCTTTGTGCTAATATCAGGTTAGTGTGTTTTGTGTGTAATTTAGGTCCTAGATTTTCCAGCTCTTACCCCTGGAAGCCTTAGAAAGTACCTAATTGCAAACTGCAAAAATATTCCTATTCCTAAAACTTCACAGGTGAGGTTCTCAGTATTTCTATTATTTTTAACAGTGTTGAACCTCAAAACATGCAAACCTGAAGATCTGTTCCATGAAGTCAGAGTTTCACATTCTAGTGAAGCAAGTGAGCACTTGCTATGAAGCTTAAACAGGTCCAAAATAAATAAACCAGTCTTATTGTACTTAACTGCCTTGAGTTATTCCTATCAACACTCAAGCAAAGACTTCAATGAGGGAGAGGAGGAGGAGGAAAGCTGAAAATTAGCATTCTTCTTGGAACACTGGTTAATTTTTAACTGGTGAAAAATAAGACTGTTTATACACCAAGAGTGCAGTAGATCCTACCTTCCAGTGGCAAAACAGAGCTCTCAAGCCCTTGGGCACATTATTCTCTTTTAATTGTTCATTTCCTCTCTACTGTTCATCTGTGTGCAAGAAGTGAACAGATTACTATCACTCAATAAAATCATATAGTTTGCTTTTTATAGCACTTCATCAAGCATTTGTGAGGCACAGATGCATTTGCCCATAACAGGCATAAAAATATTTAGAAAAGCAGCCACATGAATAACAAAGCAAATATTTAAGATTTCCATGATAACACTTCAAAGTTATTTTAAAATTATAATAACAACTTGAATTTTTGAAATCGTTCTTATACAAGATGCATTCTGAGTCCGTTGGGTGTCTATAAATGTGTTGCTCCGAAGAAGTTGCTGTGTTCCTACCATCCCTCATCCTCATCCTTTATCTTCCCCTCTATCATCTCAACCCATCAAACAGAAGTCTTGTAACAATAGATGTAATGTGTCACAATGATACTCCTTTTTATACTTACCTATATTTCTTACATAGCTCCCTAATATAGGAGCAAAGACTTGATTCTTAGTGCAAAAACATATAATTATTTACAACCAAAACAAATTAGCTTTGCCCTGATTAACAAGCCCCTAAAACTAGGAGGTTGAGTTTACAGTTATGAGTGAGCATCAGTGCCCTGAAGAGATTTTCCAAGAGACTGGACAAACCCAGCCTTTCCAGGTTGTGAAGGACATGACCCACAGACCGAAGCCTTCCTTCAGGTATTGGCTGTGTAAAAAAAAGAGCCCTTGTAACCTGCAAGATGTTTTATAACAGGGCATAAAGTCTTGCTGCAGTAAGAGTTATGTTGTGAATCATTGTCCAACATAAACACTGTGTGACTAGAGACACTAACTGAAAAAGAGCTCAATATTTCTCTAAAATAAAACACCCAGTATCTTCTGATTAGCCACTGGCAGTAGTTGTGATTACATTTTTAAATGCTTCAGAGCTTACATATATCTAGATCTAACAGTCCAGGTAAAAGGACAATTTATAGCTCTAAGAAGCAGTGGACTCAAAGTGACACTGGGAGGAGACAATAATTTTCTGGCTCTACAGAAATATATTAAATACTGTGCAGAAAATAGCTCCAATTTTTTTACCATCCAGTTTCCATATGTGCCACCTCAAGTCTCACTCCCACCCACATTTTATTTTGCTGGGCGTCTTTTCAGTATCACTACAAAACTTCAGCTCCCATAGTGGGTGTAACATAGTCAGCACTCTTACAACCCACTAAGTCCTGCTCTTCCTTATGTTTCTTAGGTATTCCCAAGTTTGAAGGGACAGCATCTCTTTTGAATGACATGTCAGGTAGGTCATGGGTGGTATTGTTCAGTGGTTTTGGTAAGATTAGTTGCAATGTTCTGCCTAAATGCATTTGAGTAATTACATGGCTGTCGTTTGAATTTAGCCTGTTAGCTTATGCTAGAAGAGTTCTTGTTCACTTCATCCTGCAATTTTTTTTTGCATTTTCCCCCCTTTCAGTAGTTACTGCGTTTCAGTGATAGCTGAAATAGCTACTCCTTGAGAAATCAAGCATGCAGAGAATTGCAACAGTGCAATCCATTATTTTAACAAACTTCTGTCAAGCAGGATATCTGTATTTCTTTAAGATATGAATCAAAAGTTTGCTGTTCTCATGAGAGTTTGTGCACCTTACAGTTTTTCTTTAGTCGCAGCTTTAACAGGATGACTGCTTTCTATATTTTCCGTGATTTCAACATGAATCAAATATGTATTCCCCCAAAAAGCTACTGAAGAAGCAGCTTGTTGGCTGAAAGCAGGAAATGTCTTGTTGTAAGTTAGTCTTGGGGCTTTTGTTTCCTTTGATTTGTCTTTCCATACAAGGATTTCGGAGACGTGTAATGATATCTGGTATTAACACAGCAGACAGCTTGTGAATTGAATTTTTCTTTTATTAGCTAGTTTTCTGTCTCACCACAAGATGTCGGTGTGACACATTTATACTAGCAGTGTGTTACTCATACACAGCTTTTTGTAAATTGCCGATGGACCAAAAGTTTTTCTTTCAAAAAATCCAGAAAGATGTTGAGACCATAAATGTGTGTTATCAGCAAGAGAAGGCAAAGATTGACTGTGCAAGGCAACTATAATTAACTGTCTCACTTCAAAGCAATTTTGCAAAGAATAATTTTGCAATCTTTCCCAAATCATTCAATGGTTTCCCGTTTTTCTGCACCCAGGAGCATGTCATGGGGCAAGCAGTAAGGACTCACTGCCTACCCTGCTTGGGAAAGAAAACAAGAGAAATTTAAGGTATGGAGCTAACAATTAGGGACATTGATCCTCTTCCTGTTTCAACTAATCAAATGCTACATGAGCTTGGTAATTTCAAATTTTTTGCCTCAATTTTGTGCACATATTGTTTATAAGATACGTGCATCATTGTATTAAACATTAAATGAAATAATATTTCTATATATTATAATCTTAATATCTGATCTATAATATTTCATTTATATCAGCTATTACTTTTATATCTATGTATTATATAATATTGCTTCTACATAATGTCATCAAATTCCTATTAAAGAAAATAGTTAAAATAAAAAATGGGGTCAAATAGCCTACAGAGTGGTGAATGTCACAGTCCCTGGTATCAGCCCCAGTTTTACTCTCCTGTTTTCTTATTGTGGCCCAATGAGTCCCAAATTATTCCAGGCTAATAGCAGGAGGGAATGAGGGATTCATTCCTTCTCCATTTCCATAAAAGCCTGAAGTTTGGCTATTAAAGTCTTCCCTTGGGAGTGTCCGGGCTCTGCAAAAGAGAGGGACTGACTCTCTAACACTCCCACTGTCTGATTTAGGCAGTTTCCACCTCGATTTTCTGGACACTGCCTCTTTCAATGCATGGCCTACGCTTCCACCACCGTGCGGGGCAGTCAGCTGCGGGGAAAAAGAGCCCTAAATGCAGGTACGGCATCGCTCACCAGTGCCATGCCTGAAGTCCATCGGTAGACTGAACCCTCCTTTCCCATTTACTCTCAGTGGGAATTTAGTGTCTCACAGCTGCATGGCTCTATGATAATCAGAGCTTAATCACTCTGGGTAAAGAAAATTAAGCTATGCAGTAACATTAACAGACCAAGTGTGCAATACCAGCCTCACACACCAGAGAGCGGAAATGTCCTTTTACGAGATGATATGTTTAAGACTTAATACGACCTCCATAATCAGTTTTTTTTTAATACATTGTTTGACTGAAGCTTGCTAAGCTTATTTGAAGAACATATCATAAACATCAGACTTCCAAAGTTCCTCAGTACTGCAGCTTCATGTGCATATTTAAATTTGAAAGCCTGAAAATATATTCTAAATTGCTGGGATGTTTACATTTCAAGTGCATTTTGCTTTTCCAGTTGACATATTCTCCTTGCTAGCAACAAATAAATTCAAAAGATGAAATTAATTCCTTAGCCCTTAGGCGGAAAACAGAGGGTAAAGGAGCATGAGACTTAGGAGAGACCAGGATAAGAGAGCAGAAAGGAGCCCTTTTGCTCTGCCGAAGCTACACGGTTATATTATCAAAATCTTTCAAATTCCTTCTCCTGCAGCATAGAAAGGGATCCTATAAGCAAAGCCTTGCATAAGGCATGAATTTAAAGGGAATTCAAAGCATCTTTCGTACTAATTAGGCCAGATACACAGTACCAAGTATGCCTAACATAGACATTCAAAAGAGAAAAACTAACACAACTGTCGCTGGGAACAAACGGCTTTCTCGCAGTGAGCTGTACTGACATGGTTTCTCTTCATTTAAAGTGTATGTGTGAACCTCACATAGACAACTTTACCTTTTCTGGAGAAGCTGGGAATGGTTAAATGAAAAACCAAGAGAATGCAGTATTACTGCACAGTATATTTATTAATGAAGTGCAAAGCTGGAGTAAAGTAAGTCAGACTATCATCAGAGAACTAAATAGGGACAGCAATAACCCTAGCAATTTCTAAAAGCAGAGCATTTGTTCAGTCTGCTGAAGAACAACCAGCTAGGCATACTGCTTCACTTTAAGGTTAAAGTTTCCCCATCAAGTGAATCATTGGCTTGCAAAACAGAAAACAGCTGCTGAACAGATAATGGGCGATGTTCCAGGTTATTTTTATCGCTATTTTAGCAAACCATGCATTCAGAACTGCATTTTAAAATTATTTCTGCTGGACAATTGGATAAGAAAAGACCCAATAGTTAAATGAAGTAGCATACTCTCACCTTTCCCACAATACTCCATTAATCAAATGGCCATTGATCTAAGGTAACTTGAACTTTTGATCTACCTTTGGTAATTTCCTTACCTTGCAAAGCCACCTTCATGTGCCTAAAATAAAACAGCAGCCTTCAAACCTTAATTATAGATATACCCAGTAATCCTGCTCTGTTATCCAGTCAGTACAGAAGTTTATTTCTGATGATAACTATTGAAATTTGACTGCCTGTTTCTTTGTGAGGTTGCAGTTCATTAGCAACCAAAGATCCCATGTAAACTGGCTTGCCATTTTCATGATAATGCAAGATGTAAAGACAAGAAGAGAGGGAGAGAGCTGTGATGAGAAAAAGCCGCCAAAATAAGAAGAAAAGTATCTTGTTGATTATTTCCAGCATTAGTGCAACTGAGGGGAATAAACAATTTCTCTGTGAGTTGCCATCGTGCGTTTTGCTTCCCATTACTGAGCCCTGCTACAGGAATTTTCTAGCAAACATACTAAAATTTGGAAATGCTTTTCCCACATCAGCTGCACTTTTCTCTTTGGTCTTGTTAACCAAACTCTTAACACATTCCAGGCATTATTCGCCCTCAGACCACAGGGTAGCAAGGAGGTTGTTACTCCACAGATAGCCTTTGAGGACATCAGTCCTGTTCCCCAAACACACGTGCTAGACTGGATCACAGATTCAAGCTGTTAAGCCCCAGAAGAGGAAGGCTACTGGGACAACGGAATACCATTAGGGATTTGGAGGTTTCTTAACATCACTTCAAGGAAAAATAGCTCTGCCCTCCCTTGGAAGCTGTGAAACATGAGCTTTCGCTATAATTCTGCCTGTGCTCTTGAGCTTGGCTCCCTGACGCACTCAGGAAGGCTCTGCTGTGCTTGTAGGTCCCTGAGATTGCAGAGCCAGCTGTTCAGCCCCCCTCTGGGAAGGGACCGTGACGTTGCCCTCCTCTCTTTCCCATATTTCACCTGAGCACTACCTGTGTCACAATGCACTTGATAGCTTTACAGTTCACTTAAGCTGAAATTCACTCTGTTCATACTATCAAGGTAATTAAATTCCTTCCCTCAGTAATTTTTGTATTACATTTAGAAGAAATATAGTTTATAACTGTTACAATTCATCCCTTGGAAAAATAGTATCATTAAACTTCCTTTTAAATCAAAGAACCTTTCACATTTATTTGTCTACTCATTATTCATAATGACAAACAGCACAATATTGCAAGAGTAATCAGAGGTGCATTAAAATATCGCTTTTACTATTTATGCTTGAAATTTGTACATGTGAAAATTGTCAAAGCAACTCAAGACCCAAGCACTATAAATAGTGCTCTATTGTTAGTGGATAAAAGATGAAGCAAGTCTCATGGCACTGGAGCACGTCCTAGTAAGTGCTACGCTCAGCCTGTGCTAAAAGTGAAAGGCTGCATCGACTGATAAAGTAGTCTGCAGGCAAGGCATACGACTGGGGGGAGCTTGGTCTGCCTCTGCAGCTTCCCCTAAGCGACGCGAAGGCAGCAGCTGCGTATCTGTCTGCCTCAGCAATGGAAGAAACAGTTATAAGACACTGGGTGGAAACTCCTGTGCGTTATCAAGAAGAGTTTGCAGTCCAAGAGCCAGAAGCGTTCAAACTGGATCACTCCCTGTACGCTTTGCCGGGCCCTTCCACAGCTGCGCTGAGCAGCAGAAGGCGAATCACAGAAAGTGCAGCTGGGGCCGGGACGCGCGACCAGGAGGAGGAAAACACCCGCTTTCAGGTCTTACTGGATGTTGTGCAGTTCCGCCCTGAAGATATCATTATTCAGACTTTCGAAGGCTGGCTGCTGATCAAAGCTCAACACGGACCCAGGATGGACGAACACGGTTTCATATCCCGAAGCTTTACTAGACAATACAAATTGCCCGATGGAGTGGAGAACAAAGATCTGTCTGCTCTTTTCTGCCATGATGGCATTTTGGTTGTTGAAATGAAGAACTCGGTGGGAAAGAACTAAATTCTTGTGAATAGTTTCTCGGTGAGACAAAATTATTCTTAATGTAACAAAATACTGTAACTCAAGCAATGCTGTAGAATGTAGTCAAGCATGTGGCTGTATTTATATTACAAATAAGGAAAATCTTTGTATATATTTCTCAGTATGCTGAATTTATTGTTTGGTGTGAAAACAGACTGCTTGCCTCCAGCTACACATGTGCTGGAAAGTGAGGCTTTCTGAACAGTAGAAAATTTAGAGTAGCAAGAGAAAAAAAATCTATTTGATAAGATACTGAAAATAAATCACATTTAAGAGTTCTGTTAAGCAGGAATTGTTTTTAAGGAATAAGCATTTTTAATATAAATTCATGGGATGAATCATTAAAGAAGCAGTAGACAGGTTGTAAATTTTATGAAAATTTAATTTACATAAGAAAAATGCTGTTTTCAATTGATTAATACTTCAGGTTAAATTTTCCTTCCTTAGGCTCTGGAAAAGCACACAAGCTGAAGGATACTATCAAGAAAAAAAACTATTTCCACAGCTGAACTTTGTATACAAAATACGTTTTGAGAGATTTCTTTCTAAAAGTGTGTTGTATGTTTGAAACTATAAAATAACAGAATAATCACTGACTATATTTGTTTGAAAACACAGTAAGTAGTTATAAGTAAGAAAGTAAGCATGCTTTCTGGCAAAGACACTAATTTGAAAGAAAAATTTCAAAGACATTCAGAAAATTGTTTTTGTTTAACGTATTCTGCTATCTATCAGCAACTAAAGAAAAAATATATTGCTTATGAATAAATACTCAAAAGGACCAAATTCTTCCTTATGAAGCTCTGCTAATCAAAAAGCATTAATATAGTATGGATGCCTTCATTATTACACACTTTAGGTAGTTTGTTGGTCAATCAGTTGAATAGTTTATTCCTCATGTCGCTTGACAGTTTAGGCCACGATCCTACAACTGTGTCCTCAAGAGCAAATGCTGCTGTATACACGTAGCCCCACTCTCCCTACATCAGCATGGGCTCGACAAAGATCTAATTTTAAGTGTGGGGGTTCTGTACTACAAACACAGGTTTAATTTCTGTCCCAGTTTCTCTCATTTCAAAAGGCTGGTAGAGCTGAAAAAATAATCTGCCCACTATACCTTGTGTCTGGTCTTCTCAACATAAAAAAAAGAAAAAAATGCTCTAAATGAGTTTGTAAATACTCAAACGTTTGAGGAGACCTGCAGCTGCAAATCCAACTGCCTTCTTTTATGTGAACTGAAGATAAGTATGACTGCTGTGCTATGAATAGTAAAGGAATGCGGAATGGAAAGTGCCAAGTTAAATACAGACTCTTTATGATAGCCATCTGCTGTTTGGACAAATTAAAAACATATTCAAATGAAATTGAATACAAACACAATTTTAAGAATATAAAAAAAAAAAAATCTGATGAACATAACTCTGACTCTCACTGGCTGAAGCCGGAGTTCCTTTAGTTTAAAATGAAAGCCCTAGGCTTGTACTTATGCACATGTCCAGCCACTAGAAAGGATTATATTGTTATTCTTTAGGCTTGAAGGCATTTGAAAGCAATTGACTTTAAGAAACAGGGGTAGTACAACCCTTCCATTTTATTTCTTATTTGTACTAAAACTCCCAAGAATTTATAGAAGAAATGCGGAATCCGGTTCTGGATTGTAAATTTCCATAATGTACAATTATTTTGCTTTGTGAATAGAGCAGAAGTCAAGAAATGAATATTTTCTAACAAACCAAACTAAATATAAAACATATGTCCCTACATTTCCACTCAACCCACACTTTTCCTCCATGTTGCCTTTGTTTAATTTATGTACTGGTTTAAGAAAATAAGAGTATGCTCAAGATAGAAGATTAGAGCTAGATTCCAAACACTCCTAGGCCAAGAAGCTTCCTCAGTCAGGAACCTGATGGAACACATAACTGATTAAAAATTGGGAATTCTAGATACAGACTTGGATTTAAACTTTAAATGGCAGCTTCAGAAAAACTTGCCTGTTTAGACCCGTGGTTTCCATATCACCTGATAGCACAAGTATAGATAGTTCAGATATGGTTCAGAATCATTAATTCAGAATCATCAATGCTTTGGTGATTTTTATTTAGAGATAATTTTGTAAATCTGACCATTAAAAAAAATAGATCTATATAAAATATATTGTGGTGATGGTATTCATATCCCTGGAGATGAAAAAGCACTTTTACAAAACCATGACTGATTTAATTATTTTAAATTAGACCATGATTAAACTACTGGAAACTTGGCAAGGAACTAGACCAGACAGCCAAAATCATGTAATGTGTTCTATATATGTAAACACCATGGTTACACACAGCTCTGCTTATATATACACAGGCCTGTCTCAAAAAACTTGCTAGAGAATTTGACATTGGGTAGGTCTCTTCACATTACTCTGTTCCTGATTCTTCAGTACTTGCTAACAACATTGTCAGTCAGAAGCCAGTGGAATATACTGACCTAAACACATCAAGGATACACCCAGGCATATTTTACCTTCCCAATCTCTAGTACCCAGAGCTTTACAAAAGTGTGAATCTGTGGTTCTTCATGAATGAGAACTTGCTTGTGGGCCTTGTGCCAGCACCAGGGTGTTTGTGTACTTGTGATCATGCTAGAATATATATCTGCCACTCATTTACTCTATTTTAGCACTAAGCGTGACAGAAGAAGGCGTCTCTGTCACTTTTTAGTGGTAGTTTTTTGAACATTTTTGGATAAATGATTTCTAAATGTTTACCAGAACAGCCTGAAAGTACTTGGCCGAGCATTTCTGAACTGTTTGTGACGTTATTTTCACATATTATATCTGATGTTTTACTGTTATAATCTGATTAGTACTGAATGTAAATAACACAGAGCAAGTTGTTAATATTGCTTATGGACAGCAGAATGAGAATTTTATAAACAGCAAAGGATTTCTGAACAGCAACATCCTGAGACAGGTTTAAGAAATGCTGACATGATTAAATTAAGAGCCCTCATATTGGATGTCTACAAAATCCTGGCCCGGAATAAGCAGCATGTGCTGCTGTAAGCACTGCAGAGCCGGTGTTACTGAGCCCTCTCAGCTCCCGCCAGTGAAGGATTACCTTTGTAACCGATCGGACTGCTCCTCCAAATGGATAAAGATGATTTCATGCATGAATCAAAGCACTATAAAAATGCTTTCATAGCAGAAGAAAATGTCTCAATATCAGCACTAGTCTCCAAAAGCAAGGTCACAAACATGTGATTCTGTGTGATCCCTGTGGGCAGAAAGCCCACAAATTCCCTGGACTTAGTTGCCTTTATATAGCATCTGCTGTATCCATGGCATTTGAGATCTCCCTGCACAATCTGATACTTGCAGTGCAGTGAACTGAGGCAGACACGACACTCATTACTCACTCAGTTAACACTCCGCGTCAGCCCTGGATATTGGAAAAGTGGAAAAGAAACTGCCGTTGTACCATGATGGCAAAATTCCTTTTAAGAGGGGCAAGTCTTGTATTCCTTACTCAATTCACAGTCAGGAAAAAAAATCCATCAAACAGTGTTTTTCATTTGAGTAAGGCTACAAGATTTGGCTTTAAATGGGAATAGGGATATTTCTGTGAATATGGGTTGCACCTCCTCTTGTCTGAAAGAGACAGTGACCTTTGTCTTTGCCCACTACCAGACAACGGCTGGCCCCTATCGTCTGGCGGACAGCATCTCAACGGCCCTGCACTGTGAGCACAGGGATAAGTCTAAAGACTTAGTCTTGTGCATTAAATCAAACAGAAATAGCTGAACTGGCCCCACTCGTGCTAACCCCGGAGTCAGAAGCGTTGTCCCTGTTTGCCAGCTCAGGTCCAGAAAGCCTGGACTGTCCATTGCTGTGCACAAGCAAAAAAGTCCTCCCTTATCAAAAATACTTTCTCAGATGGAGAGACAGGAGAATTGCGACACTGCAGCTGAGGACTCACCGCTCAGGTTAACACTAGCCTGGGGAGCTCAGCACTCTCCTCCACTGCAGACTATAGCCCCACAAGTGTCCTTGAAAAGATATACTCTGTAACCACACAGTAACGATGTTGATGACAGGGTTTCCGGGGGGAGTATGTCTAATCACCTCTTGCAGTGAGTAGGATTGATGCAAATGAGAGAATCAATTAAAATTTCTATTTTTTTTTCGTTTTGTTTACTGTGCTTTGGGCTACCCCCAACCCTGGTGATTGCCATGGTTCTGCTGATGAGGCATGTCTTTCCCAAGCCCTGCAAGCTAATACAGCAGAGGCAGCAGGCAGGTCTGTGTAGAGAGAGGTGACAGAAAATTGTAGGACAGGGTAGGCCTGGGCGCATAGTGAGCAAGGAAGCCCACCAAAGATGTCTCAGACAGGAACAGGGAACAGGAAAAATCCTAAACTGTTTCAGAGTATGTATTTATATATTTTCAGATTTTAAAGCATAATATTTAAACCTGTGTAGTGAGAACACCTGTGGAAGATCTGGTGAGGAGTCAGTGACTGGCAGAGCATGCGGTAGCAGGCCCAGTGTGTGAAGTTACTCACTGTCCAAATTCCCATCAGGGCCAGGCAGGCATGTTCCGTTTTGTCAGCAATGTCTGGCTGCTTCCCAGACAGTCGTTTCTCAAGGTTAGCACAGCTGAGATAAGGAAATAGTTCTAGTAGATAAAAGGGGGTCCTTGGGATGCAACAAGGAGAGCCCCGCCTGGGCATCCGAGCTCTGTGTCCAGCAGCCTCCCATCCGTGACCTCCCCGCGTGGCTCCTGGGGCTCCCTGAGCAGCTTGGTGTGTAAAAGTCTGTTATTAAACCTATCCTGTTTAACCCTTCATGAACTTTGTCTCTCTTCACCAGTATCTGACTCTCTCTTGCCCACCTTGTGGTCACAACCTGCTATAAGAAACATTTAACTTTTTTATAAAGTAAGCATTTTTAAAGAACTGAGAAGAGCATTTCAAAATGGTTTTAACTAAAAAATTTAGGTTGTTAACAAAAAAGGAATACCACACATGGACTAAATCCTTGGTGTGCTAAAATGAAAGAATAAGCCACTTACTATCTTCAGCTGTATTTCTTTCCACTTGCACATCCCCCTAATTTTCCCATGCAGTAATTCTACATTTTCATCATGTATGCAGAGATACCATAGTAGAATCTCCAGTATTTTTCAATTAACATATTAGTTTCACCTGCTCGTAGCAGAGTTAGATGACATGAGGGTTTTAAAGTGCCATTGCCCTATCTAAACCAGCCATTCCAAAATTAATACAGTCCAGTCCTCATTACCTCTAGGTGATCTACTGGATCACAGTAAGCTATTCAGCATGTGCAGCCATCCCTCTTGTTGGCTCTGCATGGAACTGGTTTGGTACAACAAGACTTGCTCATTCAGATGCCACCATACTGCCTCCCAGTCTGTCCGGCATCTGGCTCTCTTGTATCACACTATGGATGCAGCTAATTCATGTGTCCAAACAGGGCTTCTAGAAATGGGGGAGCTTGGGAAGCACGGTGCAGAAACACCCAGCTGGTTTCACTATAGCAGTGGTCGTTAGCCTGGACTTAGCGTTGGACACAAGTGTTTCCCTGTGTTTGTGTGACACTGCACAAGAAGAGCCTGGGGAGCAATGCACAGAGGCATCGAGGCTGGATCAGCACAGGCTTTGGGGTCCAGAGTCAATAACTTCTCTATTGTTTGTTCCACTCCTCATTCTGTGGGATGGCTCACTCTCCACTCAGCCTGAATACTGGAGATAACGGTTCCACAGATGCTGCAGGAGTGCAGTGGTGTAGGAATTAAAATCAGGCATAGCTTTTGTGTGTGAACAAACTGATTCTGAGTTTGGATGTTGGATTTAAATTCGTCTACTTCTTAACTAAAGGTGATAACATTACATCAGAGTTAAAATGAAAAATTAATGAAGGCAAATGATTTGCAGAGCATGGTTTGACAAATGGAAACATAATACTTACACTCTCTTGTAAAAAAAAGCCAGAAATTCAAGAGCTACCTGCTGTGGTGAAAGTTCTATTCATTTTAAAAGTATTTCAAATATATTTTTGTAACTCTGTCATCATTCTCCAAGTCTTCATGTCATGATCAGTCTGCACTGTACAAGATGCAGGTGCAATGTCTGCCTTGATATATTTACAGCCCAAGGGCTCGGTCACAGAATGAAAGTGATGTGGACTCAATGCAGATTAGGGACTGAGGCAAATATCTACAGAAAAATGAGTGTTGAGACTCATTCTATCATGCTATCTATATCAATATTTATCTTGGACTTTTTCACAAGGCAGTCAGCCCAAAGTTAAAAGGTGTGCTTATTTTTCTTATTCTTCAGTTTAATGTGGAACTGAAATACCAAAACCAACAACAAAGTTTAGCAGAAGAACAATATTTTGCAGGAAGTTGACTAGATGGCAGTAAGCTCCTGTATAAACATAGAATATATTTCCATATTACACTTTATCCGTAAATCTGTACTGATTTTGAAAAAGTTATTAAGATTTCATTAATCTCTCAATAAAACATATTAGGACAAAATAATCCAGCACAAAGGTACAAAGTCAAGCTATTTCTTTCAAAAAAGGAGCACAAAAAGTGGGGACAAGTGATCAAACCTGCACACCCTGTTCGAGTTCCTTTTCATGCCTGAAATGCTCACTGTGGAGGGGCTCCACCAGTAGGACAGCAGGAGAGGATACAAACTCAAAGGTTATGTCAGGCTTATTTTGCCGTGATTAATGCAGGCACTGCCCCTGCATGACACAGCGCTCACATCACAGTGCTCCTGCAAGACAATTTTTCTATGATCAGAGGTAAATGCCAGGCGTGGGGGGAAAGAGCCAGGCAGAAATGAAAAATTAGGCCCAACTGAGCCTCATTATTCTTTTCACTAAATTTCACACTTCCACAGTTGCCATGGAAGCAGTTATGACTTACACCAATTAAAATAAAAGGAAAAATAGATTATTTAGACCTAGGCTGTGATGTCAAGAGACTTTATAGCTATATTGAGACCACTCAGTTGCACACCATCCCTCCTTCAACAGGCAACTTCTGATTTCTTGACTGTCTTAATGAACACAATTTCATGACTACTATGCTGTTGGGAGATTCCCCTAGAGGAACCCCTTTGCACCTTCACAATAGGGGGAAGGGGCTGAGGCATGACGCAGTTATGCAATATTTTTAACTAACAGGGTTACAGAAGAATTTTGACAATTATGGCTAAATGAAGATTTTTATTATTAGCAGAGAAAGTAGATATTTAAGTCTGCAAAGTAGAATTTAAGTCTGCAATTCTCAAGCATAGACAGCCACATGAAAATCATTAATAGGTTACATGTTTGGAAACTACAGCCTCTCTGAACTTGAAAGTGTACACTCTGCAAGAGTTTGTTGGAGATCTACTACCTAACTGTTTATAGTAGAGAAGAAAAGCACATTCTGAACAGATAATCCAGCACAGGTTGCAAGGAGCACAACATATGAACAGGCAGAACCTTTGCCATTCCTTGCTCTTTCATGTGATTACCTTTATAAAATAAGATGACACAGCTCTCCAGCAGGATTTTACTTAAAAGAATTGTTTAAGGTGGTCATCTTGTTCTTCTCTGTCACTTTCTTACCATCATGGAATTCCTATGCATTCTTAAATCCCTAATTTGCCTTTTAAAAGATTGATCTAATCTGGATAAAAAGAGCCTGGTCAGGAAAATTTTGCACTTGATCATAGGGTCCTCAGGTCAAAGGGACAGAAGAGATCTGCATTTCAGAAACAAATTAATCAGTACAATTGATTTGTGTAGGAAAATATTTTTTACAGGAAACTATAATTTCACCTTGGAGTTTAAAGCTAATGAAATAGGTGGGTTAGGCTCCAAAGGAAGAAGTTATAAGAATAAAATCAAACATCCACCAGCACCTGTCTCCTAATCAGGAAGAACAACTGCTCTTGGCTTCCTGGAGGAAGACACATAAAGCAATTTATAACTCAGATTTCCAGAAAAGGAAGTGCACAGCCTGCATAACCTTGTGATGGAGCAGAAGATGAGACAAGAAGGAAACAGAGAGAGAGAGAAAGAGAATTGAAAATGTGTATTCTTACCTCTGTAATTCCACTGTAGACTGAACCTGGAGAAACTCACAACTATTCAAACCCTTAGTTAGCTATCGACAGGGCCACTTCTGTTTAAAATAATGTCTAACCCTCTCACTGTGGTTTCTATATATAAAGCTGCATTTTTTTTTTCCATTTAAACTGTACCTGATCATTAGGAAATGTCTTCTGGCCACTCAGCTTGGCCACAAGAACTAATACTGTTTAACTCATAGCTGTTGACTGAACGCATCTGAAGACATCCTTTGATGTCCATGTTTGTCAAAAGTCAAACCGAGCTCTATTAGAAGCAGAAATCCAAGTCACTTCCTCTGACATCTGGGAAAGAGTAAAAATTATCTGTGGCAAAACAACATGTACAGCACACACAGTTCAACAGCGTTTATAAAGACAGCATAGGGCTTATGATTTCTAGCGGCACTAAGGGAACTGAGGCAAATTTGCTACATGTTCATACTGTAGCAATAATTGCTGTGACAATAGGAAGTAGGAAAGGGAGGAGGCAAACAGTTTTTCCCATCCCACAGAAATTTGAGATATTTGTTTTGCGTAAGGAGAAAAAAATGTAGACATGAACCCAAAAGTGGAGGAAACTCTGGTTTGATTAATAAAATGTCTCATTTCAGTAATTTCAAATATTCAGGATCAGTGACAAAAAGTTGTTTTAAACTTCTAGTAGCAGAAAAAAAGCATCTAGTTTCATAAAAAAATGAAATTTTCATTTTGAAAAAGTTAAAGCATCTCAACAATTTTAAGACTTTTACTCTGAAATATATTTACGCTAGGAAACGTGTTGAAGATCATTTTCTGCAGATGTCTTGATTTCAGTCAAACAGTATTTTCTGATATCAGTGACTGATCCTCCTACCACTTACACCAGTTCCCTTCTATATATATATAGATAGGTAGATAATACGCATGAAGGCATTTTTACCTAATCTTGTTCTCAAAAGTTGTAGAAGGACTCTAGCTGAAACCCAGAAACGTCAGCCTGAAATGGATACAGTGCGGAGGCAGAGTTAAGGTTCCCAGGTTTATAGGTTTAAAGGCCAGAAGGATCAATGATAATCCCCAGTGTGATCCTCTGAACAACAGAGCCCACATCATCTCACCTGCTAATTTCTCATGAAGCCCATGATATGTTTGAACAAGAACATGGATTTAAGTAAGACAAATCTTTAAATCAAATCTGTATTTAAAGACTTCAGTCGATGGAAAACCCACCACACACCTCCATAAATTGTTCAGGTGTTAATTACCGGAAACAAGAAGCAGGTTTTCTCTAGCCCTCTCAGATTTGCCCAGTGTTGTAAGATTTATCCAGAAAGCAAAAGCAACAGTCCAGAGAGCTCTCAGCGGGTGTTTTTATTATCTTGATGTTGTGAGTTACTTAGTGTTACAAAGTTATAAATGTTTAATACCTGCTGCAAAACGTCCTGTTATTTACTAATAGAATACAAAGGAATTCATTGTCATCAGAAGCTGTGAATATCATTTTTTCATATAGAGCTGAAATATTTATTCAATACTGGAATATATTGAATATATTTAATATCTTTCCTGACTCACAATTGACAATTTTGTCATCTTCATGCCATACTCATCTAAACCATTCTTAGGATTTTGTTTATTTCTGAAGCAAAGAATTTCTGCCTGCTGTCCCACTGGCTATAGGACTTTTAATATACCTTTAGCTTTTTCTCATAACTGATGATTTGTATTGCTTGCTATCATCTTCTTAATTTTTACATTTTCACTTTCACTTGGCCTTTTATAATAATAAATTTAAAATGTAAATAATTCACTTATAGGAATATAGTTCTGTGTTTATGGGTAGCTAATAAAACATTCTTTAAAAAGTACACAGAATGACCATAGGCAGGTTATGACACTGTCACTACTGGAAAATTATCATCTCTAACATTTCACTAATGGTATGGGGTGCCCGGTATGTCTCCAGCACTGAAATCCTTTCTGAAACAGAGTTCAATAATGAAAGTGACAGATTGCACCATCTATGATACGGACTTCTCACCCTTCACCTTCTCAACAGTACCTAGCTGAAACCAAGGACAACAGGAATTTTCTTCACCACCTTATCCTTTGCAGGCTTTTACATTTGCTGAAAGACCAGCAAAACAAAAAACCCTCCCTGAAAACCAAGAAGCTGAAATATTTACTGCAGAGTAACTTATTGTTGTTTTCTCTCATAGAGCTTCTCAGAACTCCTCCTCTCTTGGGCTAACACAGACCATATGAACACTTCTCTGTCCATCCTTTTCTTTATCACATGTCTCCAAGGGCCAACGCAAGCTAAAATCTTCTTTTAGCAGATAGGACAGCAGTCTCACTTACTCAAAATGTAACATCAGTGCCTCATGCTAGCAGAACACACTGTCTCAGCTTAAGTGCAAGCATTGTGAGAATGGAAGATACTTCAGCCTGATGTCAAAGTCCCATCAAAACTGGTCTGTTGCTACTGAAAGTTCATTCTTGTCTCCAGGCTGAGATTGCAATGTCACTTCCATAAGATCCCATGATGCACAGCAAAAACTTAATACCTTGGCTCATACTCCTACCAGACATGGACCCATAAGCTTAAATTAAGACTCAACCATACTGATTAGTTGACAGATACAACCGAGGAGCTGCCGGTTATTCTAGTGCTTCATCCTGAGGCCAGCCCCTGCCTGCCACCTCTCTGCACGGGGTCAGAGCAACTTCAGGGTTGCTGTGATCTTCACCAGTGCATAGGACTCACATCACTCAGATTTTCAGAGCCTAGCGGCGTTTATTTACTCTGATAAACCCCTGAGGGGACTGGCCAGGGCTAACATAGGCACAGATCCTACTAAGGAAGTCCTTTCTGCAGCTTTTCTGTGAGCTGCAGACAGAGATGTTGGAAATGATTGAATTCTCAGTCCTTCATTGTTGCTCCACTATACTTTATTCATCACTTTATTTTCATGCCACATGTATATGACACATGGACATAATGTTGGTCTTAACTGGATTTCCTTACCAGTTCCCCATTTAGTTTGCAGCCTTGTTTTTTAATAGCATCTTTGTCTTCATGAAAGGTATTCGATTGCAACATACAAGAAAACTAAAATTACTGCTCAAAGGCTTGTGCAGTTTATCTAAAGCACAGCTGACTCGTGTCCTCTTTTGCTAATGTGTCTTATTCTTTAATTTTAGGAGGGGAATTTGGTCTGTATGCACATCAAGGACTGGCAGTTGACCTGTGCCCATACATCTGTAACAACCAAAGACACTCAGCACCATCCAGAATGTCTGTCTAGCACATGGCCCCAATTGCCACAGCACTGAAAAACTACATAAATGTTAATGGATTTATCTTGACAGTATCCTTAGACGGTTGTGAAACATTAGCTCTTCAGCCAGGGAAGGGAGACAGACATGCATTCCAAGCAATATTAAGTGGACGGTTGAGAATTTCTGAGCAACGATCATCTATTACACAGACTGGGACTGAGATAACTAATATGTATTACAGAGGTCAAACAACAACATCGGTGTTTCTGCTCAGTTGTCTTTAATTTTAATATTCTCTTTTGAAAAAAGCTTTGCAATTTCTGCTTAATGTATGTTCCTGTTTGAAAAATATTTTGTTTTCTCCTAAATCCCATGGCATTTTTTTCTAAATTCCGTAGCACATTTTAAAGTGTCTCCATTTCTGATACCCGAAAATTGTCTCTCGTTTTCAAATACAACTTTACAAAAATTTTACATTAATAATATTCAATCTTTTAGAAGCTTCAAATGAAAAAAACCTGCAATAACAGATTTGTCACATTTCTTGCATTTACTTCATTCCTTTGCTAGTTCAAAGCCCTTAATTTCCTTTAGTCTGGAAACTTTTGTGTTTGAAATCATTTGGTGCCCTCTAGGGGAAGACCTCTTAGGCATGCCTAACTGCTGCTCTACGAGATGAAGTCCTTCTGTGATTCTGAGCAAGAGATTACAATTACAGATGATGTAAAAATGGAAGGAAAGAAAATCAGTTCATCCATCTTTTAAGTGGAATTTAGTACCCATCCCTACAATTTAAAAAAAAATCCAGTCATTTCTAGTTATGATGAGCCAGTACAGACAGCAAAACAAAATCATCTAGGGTAACAAAATAAAAAATAACAATAAAAACCACATACTGAGTGAGCATTAGATTTAGTTCACTCTTAGAAATTATACTGATGATAATTGGCCTATCTGTAGCCATTTGCTTGCACAAAATACTATTCAGTGTGTTTCCTACTATGAAATGATCCAATATCATGGATACCAAACATATGGTTTCTTCAGGGTCCCATGAAGTGATTTTCATAATGGTGACAGTGGAAAGACTAAATATAATCAGAGCTTTATCTTAACTCATGGGAAAATCACTTTATTTTTTTTCTTACTTAAAGCATCAAATTCATAACATAGAGGAAAACTACCAAAATGAAGTCAGATACATTTTTGGGCTGGAAGGAAAAAGTTAGGGGTTGATAGATACTTTTTATTATTGTTGGTTGCAGAGTCTCATTCACTTTTTCCTAATTCAAGATAGCCTAAGGATTGTAATCACTTGAATCTTTACCTTTTCCCTTCATGTTCCCAAATTTTCAATTATAAACTGCACCTGCACAAAAAAATAACTCACATGCTTTCAAACACCTTTCAGCGCAGATTCTCAGAGGACTTGAGATGTCTAATTCCAAATGAAATCGATGAGATATCAGTCCTTAGACATCTGTGTGCATTTAGCTTTAGTCTAGCTTTCAGTTTCACCGCCAAAATTACAAATTCACAGGAACATACTGAACAATAAACATTTCTCACTGGATTGCAGACTATCAATCTCAATAGCTTCAGAATAACATTTACATTGACTCTGAAAATTTAATTCCCGATGAAGATGGTAGAAATTTCCTACCAAAGAAAGTCTTCAAAAACATATTTTGTCCAGCTGAAATGCCATAAATCAGTACGTGCTCTTCTTGCTTTGAAATCCTTGCCTCTGGTGGTCTGAACAGCAAGAAAAAAAGTTCGATCACTCCAGATCAACTTGGCACTGTAGATGGTTACAGATGGCCCAAGAAGCTGGCTTCCTCAAACTCTTTTAATATCTTTTTTAGGGTAGTCTCTAATTTTCCAGGTTGATTTTGTTGAAAATAAATCTTTTCCTGAGTTTTAAAAAATGTTTATTTTAAAATCCACAACAAAATGCCTACACACAATAATAATCAGAGTTGGCTCACTGATGGGGGAGAAATGGATAACATAATTTCAAACTGGTTATTGTTCCAAGTTCCCATTGCAGTTTGGTTCACCAGGGAAATAAAATAATACATTTTTTCCTTTCATAATTTTGCCTTATTGCTTGTGTTAATTCCTGAAAAAACATGATTTAATTTCATGTAACTTAACTTTTGTTAAAGCCTCAAAGTAAAACTGGAACATTTGAGAGAGTAAATACTTCACTAGTTTACACTTTTGTATTTAGGAAATATTATTGTCATTAGCTGTACAGATTTTATGCCTTAAAGTTCCCATCTTAGCAGATTTTACACCTTTTGAACTTCACACCTTTGTGTCTTCTGGGGAGAGAAATGATGAGCCAGTACTCATTACACAAATGTTAGAATGGCAATCCACTGAAGGGGATCTAGGGGAAAGCAGGACAGCTGTCATCACTACTATTGCACCCAAGGAAGTAATCAGGTCCCCAGCTCAACTTTGTCATTTCTTCCTTCCCTACCCATGACACAGGCACTGGCACAACTCCTCACCACTTGAGGCAGCACAATTCAATTCTTGAGCTGTCCTTGCAGCTGAAGAAGGCATCTGTTCATCACTCTAGATCATTAAATGAAGGCAGATTCAAAATGCATCTATCCCCACAAATCAAGTAGATCAGCATTATTTCCAGTACTTCATGTGAAAAGACTGTTTCAGAGAAAACAACAATAATGATTAAGGGCATTAAAATTAAGATGAATAGGGACTGAAAAGTTTGGGAAAGGAGTTGAATAAGATTCAATAAAATGCACATAAAATAATGAACGGTACAGCAAAGGCAGATCAGGAAGTAATTTTTTCTCCTTACTGTAATAAAAAAACAAGGGAGGATTCAAATGAATGCAAAAAACTGCCCAGACAAAATTATGATCAATATTAAGAGTAACTTTGGAAGGAATATAAAACTCTGATGACTAATCCTGATTTGTGGTAGTCAAAATTTGGGATGGAATCTAAGATGGAGGTTAAATTAATGCAGATCTACCTCCTGTTGGGATTTTAATCCTTATTCTAAGATGGCCACATGGGTCAAAGGCAGCATGCTGGATCTTGGATCATACACCATATGGAAATGCCTGTATTTGGCCAAAGAGAGCATGTCTGCATTGAAGGCAGTGCTTCTCACACTGACTGCAGTGGCAGAAGGATAAAAATCACTAGCTTTAATATAAAAAGAACTTATACAGTTCTAAGAGCATGGACAAGTGCTGATGCAGGGCTTCAGGACACTTCAGAGCCTGCAGGGAGGATTAACAGTGCCAAGGCCAGGTCGCTGTGCTCTCCGCAATACCATGTGAGCTGGCAGGGAAAATCCAGAAGCCTTGACAGAGAGATGTCTGAAGTCAAGGTCTTCAGCTGCAGAATCCTGGGCAGGTGCCAACTCTCCACCAAGAGGAGACTGATGCTTCTTGCTTTATCACTGAGGTGGATGCTTTCTCTGTGAACTTGCTTCTGCAAATTTAGCACTTGGATTTGGAGTTGGTGGCACAGATGATACAAGCATGAACATGTTCCACTCAGGTGGCCATCGAGGACCTGGGTACATGATGAAATATGTGGCTCTCTAAGCACTACTAGTATTGATCAATTAAAAGAGATTTCCAGCGAAGCAGTGAAGGAATTCTGGGCTAACATATTAAGCTGGGATGAGCTGATACATTAGAAAAATGTTAAAAGTGAACTGGCCAAACAACGACAGAAAAAGAAATGTGATAACATATGCATTAATGCTGGAGAAATCAAGCTCAGAAGAAGAAAAGACCCCCCCCTCCCCAGGTATCAAACAACATTAAAAACAGCAGTGAAAAAAAGCATCAGGTCTTGTAGCAATCCATGACATCACTCCCAAATTAAGACGAATTATTTGGCACAAAGACCTTTACAAAGTAATACACACTTTGAACTAAGTCAGAGAAATAAGCAAGAACTTAGTACCTGGCAGGATGCTGACAGGATCACATGAAGAATTGGAAACCAAAAAGGCACCATGTCCTCAGAGAACTTCTTCTCTAATCAGGGGCAAGAACGCTCACCAAAACGCTGACCAAGCAGTGCTACACTCAGGAAGAAGAAAGCAATCAGGAACTTGGATTCCAGCTAAACCTGGAGAAATACTGAAACACCCTTGATGGGGATCATAAGTAATCATGTATTTGAGTCACTGTCACAGCAGAAAACTAGTAGACTTACGAAAAATTAATCAATAGATTTAATTAAAAAGATGAAAGTTTTAAGTATTACAACATTTAGAACTTAGTATGAAACATCCATAACGCTGCAGTTTGGTTTTGCAATGAGGAAATGTTACAAAATTATAACTGTGCTTTTGTCTATTTCTGTTCATAATTTAAATAAACAATTTCAGCCACATTCTGTTATTTCAGTTCAGTCCGTTGGCAACCTTAGCGGAGCAAGAAATAATGCCCCGAATCAGAAAAGGCACAGCTTCCACAGGAATGTGAAGCCCTTCCATGGAAGACACGCAGTCGCGATTCAAAGCACCTTAAACCATTACCAGTCGCCTCTGGGAGAAGCAGAAGAGTTTTAGCCACAGAGTCGCTGTGGCATTTACTTTCCGCAGTTTGGCACAGGCTTAAAACCAGCCAGGCGGCCGCTGCCGCCCCGGGGTGCCCCGGCGCGGGCCGGGCCATGGGCCTGGGCCGGGCGATGGGCTTGGGCCGGGCCATGGGCTTGGGCCGGGCCATGGGCCCGGGCCTGGTGCCCGGCTGCGGGCGACGCCGCCGGCCGCGGTGCTGGGGAGGCCGCGCAGCACGGCGGGGCCCCTCGGCGACACGGGCCCTCGGCCCACGTCTCCCCACCGGGACCGCGCCAAAACGTGGCGCTCTCTGCTGTGCCTCGGCCCTAGCACCCGGGCTTTCTGGCATTTATTTCGGAGCGCTGTGGGGGCACCTTCCTGGGCGACGGGAGAGGCTGCGGAGGGCAGGGCGGACACGGGCACCACTTTTAACTTGATTTCCGTGCGCTCCGCGCACGTGCTCCCGCCCGGCGAGCGTGGCCTGCCGCAGAAACCCGCAGCCCGGCCGCGGGGCCCAGCGACCCCCCGGGCCCGGCGCGGCGGCCGAGGCGGCCCGCCCCGCACGTCCCCGCCCCGCACGTCCCCCCGGCGGGCCCGGGCGGCCCGCGGCGCTGCGGCGCCGGGCCGGACAGCAGGGGGCGGCGGCGGAGGGGCCGGGCCCATCGATGGGGGCGGCCGCTCTGCGCTCGGCTCCTCCGTCCTGCCTCTCGGCTCTGGATTAGCGAAACTGGCGACGTGGGACGGTCCCCGCCGCCCGCTGCGCGCTGCCTCGCCCGCCGGGGGGACGCCGGCGCTCGGAGCCGGCCGCGGCGCAGCGCGGCGCAGCGCAGCGCACCCGGCCGCGGGGCCGCCGCAGCAGCGCCCGGCAGCGGCAGCGGCGGGAGGCGGGGGCGGCCGCGGCGCTCCCCTGCCGCAGCCCCGGCGGCGGCGGCGGGCGGGGGGAGCCGGCGGCGGGCGGAGGGGGCGGCGGCGGGAGCCCCCGGGGCGGCGGGCTGGGGCGGCGGGGCCATGGCGCTGCGGGCGCGGGCGCTGTACGACTTCAGGTCGGAGAACCCGGGGGAGATCTCGCTGCGGGAGCACGAGGTGCTGAGCCTCTGCAGCGAGCAGGACATCGAGGGCTGGCTGGAGGGCGTCAACAGCCGCGGCGACCGCGGCCTCTTCCCGGCCTCCTACGTGCAGGTGATCCGCGCCCCCGCCGCCGAGCCGCCGCCGCCCGCCCGCTACGCCAACGTCCCCGCCGGCGGCTTCGAGCCGCTGCCGTCGCCCGCCGCCTTCAAGCCGGCGACGCAGCAGCCCGCGGCGCCCGCGGCGCCCGAGCCCTTCGCGCTGCCGCCCGCCGCCGGGTACCCCTTCGCGCCGGCGCCCTACGGCGGCTCCTACCAGCCCAGCCAGGGCAGCGATGACGACTGGGACGACGACTGGGACGACAGCTCCACGGTGGCGGACGAGCCCGGCGCCCTGGGCAGCTCCTACCCCGACTACGAGGCGGCGGGCGGCGGCGGCGCCTCGGGCCGCTACCGCCTGTCGACGCGGTCTGAGCTGTCGCTGGGGTCCCGTGGCGGCGGCGGCCACCCGGCCGGCCACCCGCACCCGCCCGGCGGCGGCGGCGCCAAGAGCTCAGCCACAGTGAGCCGCAACCTCAACCGCTTCTCCACCTTCGTCAAGTCCGGCGGTGAGGCCTTCGTGCTGGGCGAGGCGTCGGGCTTCGTGAAGGACGGGGACAAGCTGTGCGTGGTGCTGGGCCCCCGGGGCCCCGAGTGGCAGGAGAACCCCTACCCCTTCCAGTGCTCCATCGAGGACCCCACCAAGCAGACCAAGTTCAAGGGCATGAAGAGCTACATCGCCTACAAGCTGGTGCCCAGCCACACGGGGCAGCAGGTGCACCGCCGCTACAAGCACTTCGACTGGCTCTACGGGCGCCTGGCCGAGAAGTTCCCCGTCATTTCCGTGCCCCACTTGCCTGAGAAGCAGGCCACCGGCCGCTTCGAGGAGGACTTCATCTCCAAACGCCGCAAAGGCCTGGCCTGGTGGATGGACCACATGTGCAGCCACCCCGTACTGGCCCAGTGCGACGCCTTCCAGCACTTCCTCACCTGTCCCAGCACAGATGAGAAGGCCTGGAAACAAGGCAAGCGCAAGGCTGAGAAAGACGAGATGGTGGGTGCCAACTTTTTCCTGACTATCAGTGTCCCTACTGGCCCTGGGGCCGGCCTGGACTTGCAGGAGGTGGAAAGCCAGGTGGATGGCTTCAAAGCCTTCACGAAGAAGATGGATGAGAGTGCCCTGCAGCTCAATCACACGGCCAACGAGTTCGCCCGCAAACAGGTCACTGGTTTCAAGAAGGAGTACCAGAAGGTAGGGCACTCCTTTAAGTGCCTCAGTCAGGCCTTTGAGCTGGACCAGCAGGCCTTTTCGGCAGGCCTCAACCAAGCCATAGCCTTCACTGGGGAAGCCTACGACGCCATTGGGGACCTCTTTGCAGATCAGCCCCGACAGGATCTAGATCCTGTGATGGACTTGCTAGCGCTGTATCAGGGGCATTTGGCCAACTTCCCAGACATCATCCACGTCCAAAAAGGTAACACCCTTATGTGTCTTCTGAAACGATAATATTTTACTTATTAGTGGTATCCACACAGCTGGAGGAACCAGGGGCTGAATTTGTTCTGTGTATGGCTTGCTGGGCTTGGGCTAAATATTTCAGTGTTAATTCAGGTAAACTGATGCTAAAAATACCAAAAAACCCCACAACACTGACAATTTTCTTTCTGTGCCATTTGTTGGGAATGTTATTGGCTAGAGGTTACCAAGTTTGGCTGTGTGTGTGTATATATATACATATGCGTATATATATATAAAGGAAACCATATCTGCCTATACTACAGATATATTAAAGATTAAAGAGCTTGTTTACAAATGAAGTGGCATGTAAACATGTATTACTGTTTTATATACGTTAGATCTTAGATATTAGGTCTTAAATCTCTGATCTAGTAGATATTAAATATGGAGTAATCTGAAGATATTCCAATTGTCCATCTTGTCTGGGGTTTAGCCTCATAACATTGTATTATGTGCATTTTGCAGTGTAAGAGATTCAGATGAGAGGTTTAAAGCAGCTGGCTTTTGTCTCTTTGGCCATGCACTAAACACTTTTAATGCCTTTGTAAGGATAATAGCCTGCCACAGTGTACTAAGTAGGAATTGTTTATCCTCTTATTATCATAAAAGGTGTTGCTCATCTGTTAACCTTGCTGCAGCTTTCTGGCTGAAGCACGTTTCTCGGGTTCTGATTGCTATTTGTGTGCCACTTTGTGATCCGCTGGAGAGAAAGCATCTCCAGTAATGAGAGAATCGTCTGCTATGTAACTGGTGACATTTGTTCAGATAAGCAGAAGTTTGTAATGCTAAATATGTGTAGGTGATTTTGCTGCTGCAAAGTTAACACTTTGATTCATATATCCCTTTGCTGTTACACTCCTTACCTATGATTTTCAACTTGAAGATCAGAGGCTTGTGGGGATTACAGCTGTGAAAGTGACCGAGAAGGCATCACACATGCTGCACAGAAAATGCTGTGTTTAGCAGTTATAAAACAAAGAAAATACAGGAGCTTCTTCTCTGGAAATTTTTTTAGAGATTAATAACTGTTGTTCTGTATCCTAAGTGGCAGCGCTTGAATTGTCAACCACAGTGAATCAGTCATTTTTTCACTTTTGAGACATTTTCAAGGATTTTGCATTTAGAGCAAAACAGTTTGAAAAAAACAGCTTTCAGAAAGTGTGCATTATTGCCGGGAAAATCTGAGGAGCTAGAGCTGGTATAAAGTGCAAAGTAAAGTGCCAAATTTGTTGTTATGTAAGAAAGTATGTTTTTCATAAAAAATTACATACATCAAATTCAGATTTTCATTCTCCTGTAGAATCTTGAGAATTCAGTGAAAACTTTGAAAATTGTAATGTTATTTTGAAGAGAAAATGGGAACATGTAATCTAACCTTTGAGTTGTTCTTTTAGCTGGTGCGGTATTGTGTTCTGATAGCAACTTTCAAATATTTTAAATTTGGAGAGAAGGGTGACCTTGGCAATATCTCATGTTTAGGAGCAGAGAATTTCAAAGTGAGCTGTCAACTAATAGATTATTTATAATCTGGGAAAAA
The DNA here is from genome assembly GCF_036370855.1 of Dromaius novaehollandiae. Classification (NCBI taxonomy): domain Eukaryota; kingdom Metazoa; phylum Chordata; class Aves; order Casuariiformes; family Dromaiidae; genus Dromaius; species Dromaius novaehollandiae. The sequence continues at coordinate 51,670,944 of NC_088130.1, read as the reverse complement.
TTAAGGGGAAGGATTTTTATTAGCTGAAATAAAACAGCAGGTAGCATATGCTATTTAAATAATATATCTTAAAGCTTTAAGACTATATAGAGTTCTTCCCTGTAGTATTTTTGGAGACTTTACTTTGAGAAGAAGATTGGGAATAAGAACATGTGTGGTTGACTCAACCAGTATTTCCTTCAACTTGTTTGTCTTTGCTTCTTCTTTAGTTTTGTTTTAGTTTGCACTTACTGGTAGGATTTACCTTGATGAACTGGGGAAAGTTCTTCTAAATGAGCTTCCACTAGAGAAATGCATGAGCGTGGCACACAAGTGGAGTAGATTTTGTGGCAGAATGCTGTTCTGAAAGTGGTTGGAGAACAGTGAGTCTGTGTACATGTGTTAATGTTCCAGCACCTCGAGGCTAGCACTTTTTTCAGTCGAGTGTTATGCCTGGTACTTACTTGTGTTCAGAAAATGACATAGGCTTGAGAGATCTACTTGGTCTTTTGAATGGCCATATGCATCAAAGGAATAGGGTTAGAGCTAGGTTACTTTTTTTTTTTTTTGCTTCCTCTCCTTCCTCTTCTTCCTCTTCATCCCCGTCTTCCTCTTCTTCCTTTTTTACAGAATAGGCAAACTGGAAGAAAACTGAGGGGAAGATCATTTTTCCCCCCGGTATATCACTGTTTTACTATTCTTAAGAGCTACTAATAACAAGGTATAACTTTTCAATTCCAAATGGTAAACTTCAACTGAAAATATGAACTGCTTGGTGTTCTTACAACATAATAGAACTCCTTTAAACTTACAATCTGGGAAAGTTGCCAGTATTTGAGAATTATTGTTATTTCTATAGACCAAACAAAAATCTGTTGGTGATAATAGATCATCTGAAAAACAGAGTTCGAGTGTCTTTCAGTGTTTTATCTTCTATTGTACAACTTCTTGTAATAAAATGACCCAAAAGTGCCCTTAGAGGAGTAGAAATAGTGGCCTGGTTGACACAAGGGGCATGGCTTGTAAAAAGATAAACTCTGAAGTTATGAGTACTTCTCCATTTTCTTTCTACATACTGCAAATGCATTGTCCATTTGGGATGAAAAGCCCAGTTCTTTTCTACCCTGCATTTCTACATTCCCTCATCCTGAGAAACACCAGAAAATAAGGCTGGCTGTGCCTAAGATTTACCCAAATCTGTGGGTGGAATATGACACTGACTTGTCTAATATGCAAGCAAGTGTAATATTAGACTGCCTTGTCTTGTTATGGGTTTGTTCTGCTGCAGGTGGACAGCTGCTTAATGCGATTTGGGATTTGAGATTAGACGTAAGGACTCCTGTTTGAATCGAGATTAAAATCTGAGTAATATACAAGTTGGTTCAAGTGTGTTTTGTGGTATGAATTGAGAAGTCTGCACATGTGGGGTTTTTGAATCATTTCTGCAACGTTTCTTCTGCAAAAAGAATGCCGAAGAATCTCTGAGCTGGAGACAAAAATTTTACACCTTTTGGACATAATCTATTCTCCTAGAATTACAAACCAGAAACATAAAGCTCACTGTTGCTTTGTCCATATATTGGCAGGAGTGTGTGTTAACCACTGTGCTTTTAATTTTTCTGGGGTGCAGGTTTTTCCGCCTCTTGTGTTGAGGACATCATACATGATCTGAAATGTTTGGAAAGGGATTGGCATTTTGGTCAATTATATAAATATAAACATCATAATCAGTAGACTGTGGGTATATTTTGAAACTGTTTCTGGTCTTATGTTTACTGTCAATATTTTATGAAGTGACAATAATTTCAATAGGAGATTTCTAAAGATTCGCCTCTTTCTGCCTCCTTTGAGTACCCAGTGTTTAAGAAATCTTCTGAGGTGAGAAAAAGTTAAGGTTCCTGCTCCAGAAGAGGCGAAAGAAGGATTTGAACTTTGTTGTCCCACATTCCAGTTGAGTACCAGCTTGGCTGTGCTTTGTGAGAGGTCTTATCTGGTATTGTGTGCACTCCAGTCCATGTCTGAGAAGATCCATTGGATTGAGACCTACAGTGAAGAACACGTTGAGTTGGGAATCCCACATTTCTGTCTGGAAATACTTCATTTGAGAGTCTCACTGAGACTGTCACCAAGCATTTCGGTTCCAAGACATGGATTTTGTGAAAACTGGTTGTTCTTTTATAGGTTTTATTTTGAAAACTGAGCACTTGGGGGGAAAATGACATCTGTAAGGGTAGACAACAGCAGAATGGTAGCTCTGAGCATCTAAGCACTCAAAAACCTTTATGAATCTAGCCCTCAACCCCTCTTAGGGAAGAGTTTCTAAAGTGCTTACATGAAAGTATTCTTGTGCATACCTGTTTTCTAGAATGGAGGATCCAAATATTTTAGACAGAAATATACTTGTGCTTAGTTTTCTTTGGCCTCTGGCAGTACATTTGTTGAAGAGGAAGATTAAGTTTAGTACGCTAAAACTAAGCTATGCTTTTGTTTGTCGTTTTCTTTGGCAGAAGTGGTGTATCTTCCAAGAAATATTAGATTCAATTGCTTTAAGTTTGAGAGGAAAAGCAGTTTCCCATCTCCATATGTAATGGAGAATGCCTTTTTCTGTGTTACTGAGGAATACTTGTGGAAATTCCCTGTGCATTCTTGGCAGAATAGTTCCTAAATATTAATTGCTAGGGCTTCACTCTGCTGATGAGATCTTCTGACTTCCGTAGTCTGCAACATAAAATGCTCATTGCAGGCCCATGCAAGCTCAGGTTCAGGAAACTTATGCATGTGTGAGAATTTGAGATAATATATGCTAGTATTGTAGTTCATGCTTGTCTGTGGCTATCTAGTCTTGATATTTGCTTAGTTAGAGTGGAGAAATTTTTTTTTCTTTTCGAGTTATATTTGAGGAGTTACTGAGGTCTCTTATGACTTCTGAAAGTGGAAGAAATACTGGTTAACTTAATGTTTCATCTCTGCTTTCCAGAATTCTTCTTTGTCTTATCATGATGATGTTAATGCTAGTAAACTTCGGTTATGATTTTTGCAAAACAGATTTGAAAAAGTGGTTTAAATGTTTTCTAAGATGTAGGCAGCAATTGACTTCCTCTACACTCCAAGATTTAAAAGAATTAGATTAAAAAAAAAAGAAACAGAATGATTCTTTTACTTCTTGATCACTGTTTCAGAAAAGGAAAATAAGGCAAATAGTCTTATTTGCCTGAAGCAAACTTAATTCTGGACATTGGCTTTAAAGAATGTCCAGAGTTTGTTTTTAGACTATCTTACAAAATTATAGCTGAAAACATGTTCCAGTTGGTAATGTATCAAAATTTCAAGCATCAGTAAAACCCAGCCCTGAACACCACTGGAACTCCCTGTAACATTTTCCCTGATTCCTGAGGGGGAAAAAGAGGGGTATGTGTGTTCGTGAGTGAGTTAGACTGCTCAAAATTCATACCTAAAATTTTCTATCACACTGTAAGAGCAGGGCTTTTCTCTCTTGCTTCTTTTCTAGCCTCCTAAATTTGTTGTGAGCTCATGTTCTCTCCATCCCCAATTTTTTACTCTCCCCTTCCCCCCGCTTCTTTTTCCCTTTGGCCCTCAAATACATATACTTTGCATGGGATTCAGCTCAGCTAAATTTACTGTCTAAAAGCTAGGCACGTAATCTTAGCCAGATGACCACTGTAGTCAGTAAAAAGAGATGGGTACCTACGTTTCATCTGTTTAAGGACTTTGATGAGCAGGGATGGATTACTCTAGGATGCTCGTTGTATTTCTTGCTCTCTCAGCTTCCCGTTGCTGTTGCAGGGATGACGTACGATTTGTCTGCTTGCTACTGAAACGCCCAGTAGTGTGTTCAGGTTACCAGTGAAGGTAACCTTAAGGTAACTGAGACTTTCAGATGGCTAAGCTGTGAGAGCATCCCCTTATTTAGTAGCTTTAATAAATTATAGCTTCCTTGGGGGTAAGTGTGTGTAAATCACAAAAAGAGCAACAATGAGTAAGACTAAAATTGGGCAATGGCCTTATTTGAAAAAGATTAAGCAGTAAGAAAAATTCGAGCTTCTGTGTCCTGTCTGCATGAAGAAAGCCTAAAAGATGCATGGGTTTCCTTAAAGTACTTTTTTTCCCTTTTTCTCTTCTCCCCTTCCCCCTAATCTCTCCTTAGATTAGTTTTCTGAGGGAATCAGATTTATGCAGTCATGATGCGCTTCTGGGTCCTGTTACTTCTTGGAACATCTTAGCAGATTTCATACACATTTGATGAGGGAGAGAGTTTTCATAAATGATAAAACTGCAGTGAATTTTTCAAAAACAGGTGGCTTAGAGGAAGGATATAACTGTTCCTCTTGTGGGAGAGGTCACGTGCATTACTGCACACCAGAGTCCATTCAGGCTGCCCCTATAAATACTAACAGGCTGGAAATGTTTCGATCAGAGCTCACACCTTTAGTTTTGATCACAGGAAATACAGTTCTCAGCTCTTGTAAGAACAAGTACTTCTTTTAAGTTCACCTTGTTCACTTTAGGCATTAAGGCTCTGCCTATTGCGTAAACCTGGTGAACAGCTAGAGAGTAGTAGGACAGTGCAGATACTAAGGAAGTAAAAATGATTTCCCTAGAAAGAGGAAGTAATTTTTATTTCGAAGACTGTTTTTCAGCTTGAAGTTTCTGAAGAATCGGGGGCGGTAAAGGAGCCACTGTCCTGCCCTTACGGTTGAGAGGACTCCAGGTCATGCTAAAAAACCTGCCATCAGAATTGGGAAGGCAAGAATTGGTAGACTGAAAACGGAAAGTAACGTCTGGAACTCTTTCAAGTCTTTGAAAGCACATTATCAAAAACAAACAAGCTGGCCAATTTTTTCTATTTTGCAAGTCACCTTTCATACAAGGATACATTTCCACCTTTCCAACATCTTTCCATGACTTTACTGTTAGATTCTGTGTTTGAACAGTTAAAATGCCACGTTAATGTGTGCAGACTGTATAAACCTATCCAGCTGGTACCTTACCTACTTTAACTTGCCCAGTTCAAATAGCACCCTATTCAAAGTTCTAATAAAAAAATTAAATCACGTTTGGCTTAGTCCCCAAAACATTAGTCTTATCAACAGACTGGAGCAAATAAATGGCAAATGCTTTCTACACAATCTGTTAATATCTTTCCTGAAGGCCATGATGATTTAAACAAAAAAAACCCCATAGTAGAAAGTGCATTTAAAATTTTGGAATGAATGTTTTTCTGAAATTGGTAATGGAGGGCATACATTTAAATTATGCATGAATATGCAGCTAGCTTACAGTATACTGAAGAAAGACCCAGTCTACCAAATTTCATGGTAATCACACTACATTTTCCAATTGCTTGCAGTTCTAGGTAGGCTCAAATGCAGTCTCTTTCTCCTTGAAAGGCAGACGATTCTCTTCTGCCTTTATTATACTGTAACATTATTTTATATATTATATAATTTGTAATCTCTATATAGCATTATAATGTTTTATAACATTGTAGTGTTCACATGTTCTGCTTTTAAAGTACTATAAAATATATTTTAATTGGTCCCACTGATGTTGTTTTACCTTAGATATTTTTACTACAACAAGGAGTCTACTTCCTGTTGTCCCTCCTCAGATACTGCAGTGTTCAGACTTCCAAGAGAGAGCATTTGAAGTGCATTAGGGAAAAAGTGGAGCAGTATCTGCATTTCTCTCATTATGTAAATTTTTGGATCTTGACTTTTTTCATATAAATTTACACAGAAGTTAGGCCTATGCACATTATATTTGCTCCTCTGCTGCTTAAGCAGATGACAGTGGACAAAAAAATGCCATAAATTGTGCACTTTTTTTGCTTCGTTCAACCTATGCAGAGAGCAGCATCCAAAAGCAGCTCTTTCACAGCATCTTGGTAAAGTAGGGGTATATGAGTAGGTGGACTCTCCATCTGTACTTGCTTCTTTTGGTGATGGGATAGCAGTGTCTGCTGCAGTGTTACCTGTCTTCTCCTGTCCATCTACATCTGGTGAAACTCAAGAAGATTTTGAAGAAGCTATCATTTGATATAATGATGCTTACATTCATTTTGGCAATGACTTATACTCATCTTCTGTAGATCTAGAGGAGACATTTGTGCTCATATGCTGTTAACCAGTTTTACTGAAAATTAATTTATATCATGCATACACAGCCTCATTTCTGATTTATGTTGTTTCTTGAAGTAGGCATTATGAATGTAGCATTTATAAAAGCTGTTAAAAAACTGTAGCATCATTCTGACAGAAAAGTACCTGTTCTTCACATCCCGAATGGGAGGAACTAGTGTTTAGAACAGCCTATGGCATTTAAACTGTAATAGACCAACTTAAATTCTGGAAGAACAAAGATGTTTTGTAAGAGCCAGTTGAGCCTAGGAAGAGACGAAATGCTGCTGTTACAAACAAACAGGTTTGCATTCTGGTTGTACAGAGATACTCACCTCCTTTCTTTTCTTTCGCCAAGCATTTCTATCGTAGGAGGCAGGAGAAGATATGAAAGAAAACATAACATGTTTATCAGAGGCAGAGGCCAGTCTGTTTGGTGCCACACTTAAATGTAAGCTAGTAAGAAGTACTTGAAATCACTGAAAATTTTCATCTTGGTACTTCTACAAATTGCACTGGCTTAAATTTTCAGGAGTATCCACCCTGAGACAGTTCAGCATGACGTGATTTTCAAATGACAAATATACTGTATTTCTGACAAATAGGCACATATACTGCATTTCTGATACCCAGACCTAATTTAAGTTCCACTGTCTTCTGTACCCCCAGTCTGTAGCATCAACTAAAGTGTTGTCAGAGATAAACTCCTTAAATTGTGCCTGTGCGTGCTGAGGAGTACAGGCTATCCTAGCACTGGACAAAACTAGCATTATCTAATGTTTGCCTCTCGGGCTGTGATGCAGAATGCTGTGTTTATGACCATGGAAAACAATGTACGTAACCTAGCTGGACTATGGGTCTTTTGTTATTCTGTTCATTTTTAGGAGATCAAGTTATTCCTGACGGGCCTCCCTTCAGGCATCGCTATAGGTACACGTAAAGTCAGTAGAATTACTCATTAATGCAGTTCAAATATGCGCTGTAGTGGCTAGGATAAGGCAGTTTGTTTGCGGAAAGCACTGTCTCTATCCAGGACACCTAAAGATAGATGTTTCTTTTAAAATCACTGCATTTGACGTTTGAATGGAAAACTTCCAACGGATTTTGCACTGTTTTCACATATGGTTACGTAGCAGTATAGGGTTTTTTTGCTTTGTTAATGGCGTTATGCTGAGCAGTAGGTGAAATAGGCTGATAATTCTCTAGAATTTCTTTCGTTAGTTCGACGTCTTGCTCTCACATACAAGCATTAGCTGCTTTACGGGCAAACTGTGGCTTGTTGCTTGCATAGCATTGGAATTAGCCTAGTGATACATTCTTATTGGAGGTGCTGCATGCCAGACCTGGTGGATTGATCTTTGGGACTTTAGAGCTGAAATGCACATTGCCGGTGTGTTAATTTAAATATTTTTCAGCAGCATAAACATTTTGGAGACTCTGAACGTGTAGAGGTCTGATAAAAGTCCTTGTCGCTGTGGAAAAGTAAATTGGCCAAGTATGCTCTTCTTATGTGTATGCACACCAACTTGCTGTTGTAGGTACAATGCATCTAATCAGATTTAAAATGTGGGATTATAAAAAGAATGGGATTGCAGTTAAACACGTACAGTATTCATTAACACTGATAGTTCTTTAAAGTTGAGTGCCATTTGACACTGCATTCTAGCACCACTGTTAATCAGATATATATGAGTTAAATTAATATCTTTGTTAAAATGAGTAAATGTGATTAGAACTTGTCAAGTTTCTGAAATCTCTGGCAAAGACTGTTTTATTTTTTCATGATCTCTGGATTGTTTAGATTAGAAAGTGATTTTATTTTGGACTGGTGGTTTCAGTAAAAGCTTTCAGTGGGCTTTGCAAGAGGATAACTGGAAGCGTAAGCAATTCTACCTAACATTAATCATCCAGCAGTCAATCAATGTTAACCTAAATGTTAGCACAGCACTGTAATTTAGGAGTGTAGATTTTTAGGATAGTATTATTTTATTCTAATAGTGTTTTGAGCAATCGGAAAGAAATAATAAGAAATAAAGCTTTTTAATTACTGTAGTATTTTGCAATAATTGCTGTTGTATTTTTAATTGCTGCAGATTCTGAAAACATTATAGCCATTTTCACATATCTGTATAAAAATCCTGTATATACTAAAGAAGGTGCAGTTTCATTTGTTTTATTTTTGTGTTTCAAACTTACTTTCACTCTGAAAAACAGAACTTTCTTAAACTGCATTTCCACTGTCAAGGAGAACATGATCATTGAATTAGAAATCCTGGTTTTGGAGGTTCTATTTTGTTGGCATTTTCAGAAGAGACAAGGCACTACTGCTTTTTGTCTTTGAGGTTGAAGATCACTTGGTTTTTTTCTGTTTAAAACTCTAAAACCAGATTTTAGAGTAGTGAGTTGTTCTTTCTTTAGTTACTGTGCTGATACTTTTTCACTATGATATTTCTTTTATACAGTTAAGTCTCTACTAGGGAGGCCTTCTGTTTTTAATTTCAGGAAAATTCCCATTATGTTGCTTTCCATTCTGTATCTTGGCCAAAAATGTAAAGAATTTGCAGAATCTTAACTTAGCGTAGGCTTGTTCTGTTAATCTTTGCTCATTGCATTCTTCGCAAATCATCTGTCAACAGAGTGAAATCTCCATTCTGTTACATGCAATTTTATAGTTTTACTTTGAATTGGGAGAGAGATGTTGTTTTTTTGTCTTTTATGGGCAGGGGAGGAAGGAATTGGTCAAGCAGTACAACTAACCAGAGCTAATATATTTTTATACTGATGCTTTCCCATTGTGCTGCAGCTTCTGTCTTGGTCACTTTGAAGTACTATACATTACAGTTAATACATGTGAAATTTCACAATAGCATATGAATTAGCTAACATTTTCATATAGCAAAGATGAGTAGAATATAAGTCTAGAACTTGTTTGTTGATTAAACCTGATTTGGACTATTTGTTAGTACTGAGCAGTGTGAGTAGCAGCAGCAAAATAATTGATGTACTTTTCAATTGTTGATGCTACTTCTGGACTACTATGTAGCTTTTTGAAGAAAATTATGGCTAGTTCTGTTTTAGGAAGCTTCTAGTTGACTCCCTGTAGAATGTAGCAGAAAACACAACCTTGAGTTCACTGTTCTGCTTAGTAGAGTTTCATTGCAACCACAAGAACTAGAAATTTCTTTTGTTTTTTTTCCTTATAAATGGTTTGAAATTCCTAATGTAGCCTTAAAACATGGGTAGAAGTCGCTTAAATTCTTGTGCTAACCATGGAATGCAATTTATTTGTTCCTATAGAAACAATTTGAAATTCCTGAAGATAAGTAGCGGACTATGATTGAGGAAAACCTACCCTCTGGTTTCTAAAATCTCTTTTACAAAGAATGTTCTTGATGTTTAAGGATGGCCAAAAATCAGTGTTTGCTTATAGGGGAAGATGACACTTAAATTGTAATGATTGCAGTCATGCATTGCATAGAAGAGTTCAGGGTATGATTTTGCGTTACATATAGTCTGGTGTGGTGGTTCTGCTACTTCCCTTGTGTTGGATCTAATAATTGTGTAGCCTTGGGCTGGGTCAGATTAAATAGCTAAGCCATTGATAAAACTAAACCGCCGTCTCCCTCCCCTCCAGGCCAAGTGTAGTTTTTTATTGGATTAATCACTTGAGTCATCCTGTAACAACATCTTTGCTAGATACGGTGTTGGTGGGAGGGCCATGTCGACTGGCTTGTTTTGGCAGCAGTCTGCAGTTACGCTGGATTAGAGATAATGTTGTTTCTTCCTCCAGTGTTCTTTTGAGAATGATGGTAAGTCAGACCTGTGGCTGTATGCACATGGGCTACCCAGGGTTTGCCTCTTCAAAATTTTAAGCAAAGAGTTGTGGTTAAATGAGCCTAGCATTAGATTCCTTGATAAGGAAAGAGTAAACATATTTCTAATTACATTTCTGCTTTTCTATCCTTTTGTGTAACTCACCAAAAGCAACGTACTGAGTATATTGTTTTCTCCCTTCCTTTTAGAGATGGTGTCTAATGTTAGAGATGATGTCTCAAAATAAAGGTAAAGCAAAGGGAGTCATTAGAGTTCAAAGTTCTCCCTTGAATATTGAGTAGCATGTTTTAAAAGACACACCACAGAAGCCTACTGTTAGGCCTGCATATTTAAAATATTGAATATGAGGGACAGCTTAATGGCATGGAAATGCAAGTTATTTTACTTCCTTGTAAGAAGTAATGCACCGAATTTTATTTTGTAGTTTGCTGACTGTGCAAAGATAAAAATTATTTATTACACAGGTATTTTTATTTTCTCCAGATTCCTCAGTTGTAGCTGTTGAAAGATATTCTCTGTTGAACTTTGAGTTTCTTTAAAGAGCACAATGTTTTCTGACTCTAGTTTACTTCCCTTGCGAGGGAGCAGTCTTTCAGAGGAACCTTTGTACTTTGACACAAATCCTTCGGGGAGGCTGTCTAACTGACGCGTATTGGCTAGCGGACTCAAAGGAGACATTCAAGAATGTGGTGTTCTTTGTTTTTGCCATGCTTTCCACTGATACAAAGGCCAGAACGATCACCCTCCTCAGACGTTTTCCATTTTGTCATTTACAGCTACTGTCTTTCTCTGTGTCATTTACAAATGTCTCTTAGGTTGTTGGTGCACTAGCGTGTTTGGAGCAACCGACTGGCACGTGTCACCTTCCCATCCTGTGGAAGCACTGCTGCTTCTTGCCCACCGTGCAAATAGTGACTTCAGCAGTGCGTCAGGCAGCAAACACGTCCCTTCTGTCCCTGCCGAAGCCAGTTAGTGAAAGGCAAAAGCTGTCACGTGAGATGCAGGCCGTACTGCTTGGCTGGCACTGAACTTAGTTCACTCCTCCTCCCACCCCCCCCTTCCCCAAGTTCCATTAAAAATGTATTCCAGAAAATTTTTGTAATGTATCTTGGGGACCTGCAGGACTAACTTCCCTCTTTTTTCTCCCATGTCTCCTTTCATTCCCTTTGCAGTTATTTTGAAATCTTTAAGTTGAGGTGTTAACAATAACAAAAACATGGGTATTTGCTAAAAGAAATAGTGTTATAATAATCATAATAGTTTTGCATATATTTCTGTTATCTGGCTATTAGTGAAAGAAATCTATTTGCTCTGTTTTAGCACAATTCATCACCAAAGTGAAAGAAATACTCGAGTAACTGCAGTCATAAAAGCATTAGATTATAGGATCTTAAAAAATTAACTTGTTGGCTTTTACAAGCTAGGTGAATTTTGAAGTTCATTATTTTGGACTAACATACTGAAGATGTTGCTATATTCGTGACTTAGTGGGTGACTGTGAATTGCAGACCTGTGTCACTTCAAAGGATACTTGCTACTGTTGCACTGTCTTTTAGAGAAGGTGTTGAGCTCACTCATTTGTGTTTGATCCCATATTCCTCCCCATACGCAATGTTGCTGTACGCGGTCAAATCACTGCTGTTGCAGTACTTTCTCAGATGTATTTCAGAAAAGAATGATGCAGTTATAAACAGTATTGCTCATTACTGCTTTTGTTTTTTAAGAATCCAGCAAGCCCACCCATGGGACAGATGTCCATTGTACTACATGCTGTACGAATGCAGAGCAAAAAGGGGCTCTTGCCCCAGTGAATTTCCTAGTTCTAGGCTTGTCTTTATTTGTATTACTAACTTAAGATGCAGCTGAAGTTTTGCTCTTGACTGCTGTATGCCAAACTCCAAAGCTGATGTTGAGGTGCTGCACTGAGGAGGGGTGGACACGTGGCAGTGTGAGGTTGGTTGGTACGCTTTTAAAAGTTACTACCGTTATTTGGCTACTGATTGCCCATGCTGGCAGGTGCAGGGGAGATTTGGCTTTGAATGAGATGCAGGAGTTGGGTGAAGAGCAGTCGTGGTTGCAGGTCTTCGGGAGCTGAGCCCCGTGACGTTTGCTTTCCTGTCACGTTGCGGGCCGCAACTTGAGCTTGTGACATCCCTGCTGAACATGTGAAGAACCAGTGCAGGGTCACTGCTGGTCGACTGATCATATCATGCAACTGGATGCAATCCATTCCACATGCAGAACGGAGAGCTTGGTGACACGCATGCATTCGCGTGAGTTTCGTGTTCATATGTGTACTTACAGTGCAGGGGGAAAGTGAGCACAAGGTCAAGAGCAGATTCAAACCCACTCTTAGTTAACTGTTCACACCCTCTTAAAGCATTCGTAGTAGTAAAAAAACTGCAAGTGATAGGAAAATGCATTGTTTACCCCGAACCTGAGTGCTTGCAAGTTCAGGATTTTTTTTTTTTTTTAAGATATTTGACTCTTTCAGCCTTGTTGCAGCCTCATATGTTTGCAAGGCCTGCCAGTTTATTGGCTCTATACACTCTTTTTTTCTCTTTTCCTGATAACTCCTCAACACCTATTTAAGTTGTCATTCATATTGTGTATTTCACAGATTGGAAGTATTTATTTCTTTCAGGAATTTTACATTGTCCATGTCTTCTTGGCTGCTGGCATTGTATTATGAATGTCCCATATTAAATGTGTTTACATAATTTTGCATTGTCTAATTGCATAGATCAAAACAAGCACTGAAACCTATGTGTTTCTCTTAAGCCTTTGACAGTATTCAGTGAGCATCAATGTCTGTTTAACATCAGGCTTTGGACAATGAAAAACAGCATTTGCATCTGCTTTTCCCCACCTTTAAAAACAGAAATTGATATAGGGCAGCTTTTTGAGCATTTTTGATCCAGGCCCTCTTTGCTGCTTGAAAGCTAGTCCTAATTAGTGGAACCAGATCTCCTAACGGTCTTTTTTGTTGGACTGGAAGCTTTAAATGCAGAGGCAAGTTTTTACAGAGTCTTTAGAGCTGGAATTAAAACACACACACATATGCGCACGCACGTGTGTGTCTGTGTGCGTGTGTTCCATCACTCTTGGAACAGTGCTTTCTTGGATATTTATCCCAGACATGTATTTAGCAGATTTCCTTAAACTAATATGCATTGGGAGGAGGCTGCTTCTGTTTCTTTTCCTTAAAATGTGTTTTAGCTTTTTCTAGGGCTACCATAATTTTCCTTGAAATATGTCTTGCTCTTTTGATTGTCTAAACTGATATTTGATAAGTTAGGATCCTTAAAATCAGAAACCAGCAGGTGTAGTTAGGCTGGGGGGGCAGCTTCAGCAGCCTGCGAGGGCAGCAGCAGGGCTGGAGGGGTAAGAGGGGGCTTCAAGGGGAGGGTGAGGAGTTTGGCATTGCAGAGGAATATAGGGATTTGGGGCAGAGCCAGGAGTGAAGACTTTGAATTAGGTACTGGCGGCAATGGATGGATTAGTGGCGATGAGGGGAAAATGTGTGGAGGGTGAGGTTTTATGGTATACAGGCTGTGGTGAGAAGGGTTACAAGTTGTGGGTCAGGAGGTGTTGGGTTACCATGGGACACTTACCCCACCCAGACATCTCTGACCAATACCTTCATTTTTGGGCAGGGATGCACAGTAGGAGCTACTCTTTTCGCCCCTCTTCCCTTGCCCTGTCCTTCTCTCTTTTGCAATTAGAAACGTGTGACCTGCTGAGTTTAAAAACAGGTCTTTAATTTTTCTGTAATTTTAAAATTATTTGACCTGTGTTCTCTAAAGCTTCTAATTCCCCCAGTTTTGGGGAAAATAGGGTTGCAAATCACTGCTGAAAGGGAGAAATAACAATGTATCAGTGTCACAAGCCTCAAACAATCCTGCCCTTGCCTGTGCTTGGATTCTTGCACCCCTGAAGGCAAGGAATCTCTGCTGAGACTCAGAGCTTTGCTCATACAGATTCAAATAAAAAGGTTGTGGGCTACAAAGACATACTCTGAGAAAATTTGAGATGAAAAATGTTATGTTATTGTTAGTAAAGCTATTTGCAAAGCTGTGCAAACTAACAACACTTTTTGCCAAGACATATTGAAATAGATGCTGAGCAAATTACAAATGGTATTTTAGAACAAATGATTTACTTTCCTTTTTAAAATAAGATAAATGGGATTTTTTTTTCTGTGTGTTTTGGGAAGGGTTTTTTTTACCCTAAAAACAAGCCAAAATTTTTCCTCTGTTACTTTAACATAGTTTTGCTAATAATTCAACACTGATTTTGGAGGTACTTCAAAAAGCAATCGAGTTCATGCTTAAGCGTAAGTATAAACTCATGTCATACATTGCTGACCTCCAGTTGTAACCTACCTAGATTTTAAGGGCAGTTCCATTATAGTGTCAGCATGAATCCATATGCATTAACACAACAGTATTCATGCTTGCAAGTTTTCCCTCTGGATTCCTTTTCTTAATTATGCATCTTTAATGTCAGCAAAAGGCATAATGCATAATATTTCTACTATGGAGGGTTTTCATGTTTGTTAATATATAGTTTTTAAAGATGTAAAATAATTCAAAGATTGTACAGGCCAAGAAATTTAATTACACTTTCAGCTGCTGATGCTGTAAGTTCCAGTATTTTTTTTTCCAGTTTGGTCATCTTAGAAATAACATTTAAAGCTGTTTCCCCACACCAGAACTAAAGAGTTGTCATATTTATTTAATCAACTCCATCTGGCTTCCAGTAAGTCCCAATTTTCAGTTTTTCATAGTTCTGCATGGATTCTTGCAATGCAAACAAAATGTAGAGAAAATTTTTACTAAGACTGCTTTTGTTTGTTGAAAGAAGTGTCCTTCTTGAGCAAGTGGGAGTTAACAGAGATTTTTCAGAGCACGCTCTGCCTCACAGACTCCTCGCTCTTTAAAGGAGAAAATAGAGATCTTCTGGCACAGACTTGCGTCCCGTTGCTTGCTGTGCTGCATGTGGAAAGGTTTCTCGGTTGTGTTTTTTTGGGCCAGGCTGGAGATGATGAGGTCAGTCGGCTGCAGCAGCCGGTGCCAAGCGGTAGGTGCCACGCGGGGAAGGTGCAGCTCTGCGTCAGGCGGTGCCGCTCGCTGCGGCCGGCGACAGCGCCTGCCCTCGGCCTCTCTAACTGCTCGGCGCGCTGCCTTCAGAGCCGGAACGCAGTCTTCGCTTTACACTTATTTTGTTAGTAACATTACTGCCACAGTTAAAAAAAAAAATAAGGGGGCGGGGGTCCATATGGTCTTTCTGCACGTACGTCACCACAGAGAGGAATTTCTTAAGCTCTTGGCTGAGAGCTTATACCGGGACTGCAAACAGAGAAGTTGCCACGTAGAGTGCAGCCTAAATGCAAATTAAGGAGAAAAAGAACATGAGTTTAAGAGTAGAGAAGTACTGATAACAGAGGGTATATTTTCCAAGTGTTGGTTATTAAAATAAAAGAAAAACAGCCCACGTGCCCCCCAATTAAAAAGTAATCATTAGATATTTAATGAAGAAAATTCATGCATGCATCTCTGATTTTAGGAATTCCAGAGTTTATTTATAAGACACCAGCCCCTACTCCATTACAAAAATGAAACAAACTTTGCTCCCCAAGTCTACCGTATCATCTGGTATTTAACTTGGCTCTAGTGTGAGCATACATTCATCCTCAGTTCTGACTCGTTCCCTGGTGAGACATCAGAGACAGGACAAAAGATGACGTGCTCTACCTAGTGGGATGCCAAACGCCTTTGAATGCAAAGCCCTGAGCGGTGCCTGTGCTCCCCGGCTGCCCTCCTACATTGCTGCGTGCAGCAACCCCCAAAGTAGCTGCGCGCAGGATCCTGTTCCACTGCAGCAACTCGAAATTGCAGAGTGTGTGTGTCAGGTTGCTTGGGGAAGGAGTATTCACCATGGCAGATTAAAAAGTCCAGCAAGGAAAGAATGGAAGATAGATAATATTACCGTTGATAGATAGACTGTATTCTTACTGTTTAATGCTGTTTACTACATGTGTGGTTTCAGGCTGACAAGATTTCTCTCCCAGCAGATAGATAGGAGATTGTCCCCCTTAAAGATATATAGGCAGAGAGGCTTCTCTGTTAGCTTGCAGGCTACTTTCTGCTGATGGTAGGGAGCACAGAAAAGCGTTTCTTCAAGGAAATGTAAGGGGAGGACTGTCACTGAAGTGTAGTCACTTGTGTGATACAAAGTGTAATATGAAAGGACAGAGTTATTTAAGACATTACAAATAGGTGAAGGAACGAGTAACTTTAGTGTGATCATAAAGTCTGTGAAAAATGTCATAAGACTAAAATTTTGTGAGAAGATAAAAGCAGTATTGGTATGACTGTCTTTAGTTATATGAATAAAATATTTATGTAATATTTATGGAGTTCCTCAATTTGGGGAAATTGGGTCCATGAAAATGAATGTCTAGGACACAACTTAGTATTCTATGTCAGTATTTGAGCCTGGTTTTGGCACTCTTCTGTTTTGCAAGAAGTGTGTGCTTTAATTAGCTATTTGGAGGAGGAGGAAGGCTATCAGTTCTTTTGCTCTATTTTTCTTCGAGCTCCTACAGGACTGTGTTATCTCCACCTCGACTTCTATAACTTTGAAATAAGCTTCTAGATTCTGTAGTACTAAGGGACTAATTTGGGGGTATCTGGAATGTAAAAGCACAGTGTGTCAGATTTTGTGTATTGAGATCTTATTTTGATGTCTCACATTATTGAAAGTCAGGTTTCTGTATGAGGTTACTTTTATGGTGTTTACGTAGGCTTAAATCCATCTGACTAGTTTTCTAGGGCTTTAATGTTTTCCACCGCTTGTATATTTATCAGTCATTCTCTAAAGGACACCATCTGATTTTTAAGATTGTGAAATACAAATGTTGTCCTTTACTAGCTTTTGCAAGCTAGATCTTTCTTTAAAAAAATTGGGTTTTTTTTTTTGACCACATTCACTATTCTGTGATTTTTTACTCTGAAAAAGCTTTTATTGCTTTTCAGCATTATTATTAAGATCTTTTAGAGTGTATTGCTATCAGTGAAAACCCATGACTACAACTGAGATCTGCAGTCGTCAGGGTCATGCTCTTCACTCTGTTCTGGTAAATTTAAGTCCTGGACAAGTCAGTTCTACAGTTGCTCTCTGTTTTATGTTCCATGGCATAATCATTCAGCCTCCATATAGTTAGAATGTAATTTGAGTGGCTTCTCTTTTACAGGCCTGTTTTATCTGTTAAAGCTTACTTGCTTATATGTCACCTTTATGTCAACTCTTTATGCTTTCCTACAAAAAATTTATGAATGTGATTTAGGTTACATATTCTTGGGTAATGTAATCTTTGGCAGCTAATCTTATTAACAGCTAATTATCTGTGCAGCTAATCATTGCTCTGGATTTTTCCAAACGTAATATCCAGAGTGGTGAAATTTTTATGCTACAGATTTTAGTACTGTAGTTGTAAAAACATCTTAGTGTATATATATGTGTGTGTGTGTATATCTATTAAATCACTTGTTAAAATATAGTAAAGTTCACATTGTCCTCACAGTTCAACTGTTTTATTTTGTTCTTTACACAGGAGCCCTTACCAAGGTAAAGGAGAGTAAGCGGCATGTGGAAGAAGGGAAGATGGAGCTCCAAAAAGCTGAGGGCATTCAAGAACGCTGTAACATTATTTCTTTTGCAACCCTAGCAGAAATTAATCATTTCCACAAAATTCGTGTGAGGGACTTTAAATCACAGATGCAACATTTCTTGCAACAGCAAATACTCTTTTTTCAAAAAGTGACACAAAAGTTAGAAGAAGCTCTTCACAAGTATGACAGTGTTTAATCTCTGAACTTTGATCTGTGAACTTTCCTCAATATGAAAATGACTTCAGTAGCAGAGCAAACATTGCTGCTGTTAAAGAAATATTGCCAGTGGTAGATGGTGGTACAAGATTGGTTTTGTGTTCACCTGGAATCCCAGTTTAATCTGATTATGTAGAAAGAAACAGTTATATGGCTATGTAGTAGAAACAGTACCACGCATTGTAACTAAGTTATACTGTGTATGCCGACACTACCATTGTAACTTTTTTGAAATAATGAGTATACTATTTGCCTTATTGCTTTTTGAAGTATGGTATTTTAGTGCATACTTTGTAGACCTCAAAACGGTTTGGGTCTTTAAGGAAGCTGGCTAGAGAAAAGCCTGCTTCAGATGCCTTTTTACTCTCCTAGATTTGGATTTCCTAAATTCAAACAATTCTCTGTTTACAGACTCCTACTAGAGCAGCTATGTGATTCTGTGCCTTTAGACTCTATTTTTCCTCTTTTAGTAAGTCACATTTTTAAGATCGAATGAATGAAGGGTTGATGCCTATGACAGGAACTGATTATGAAACCTCATATTGACTGGAAAAAATCAGCTGCCATCTAGTTTGCACAGCAAGTTCTGTCTTTCAACAAACGTCTCAAAAAGGAGATTTTAAAATCAATTCACATTTTCCCTGAAAATGGAGACTACTTGTTACATGTACTAGGATGTCAAGCACATATACAAAAATACAACACCACTAAATCCCCTTTCCTGAAAGAATATTATATTGAGAGGTTTTGTGATACAAAACATCAGTGCAAGTGAAAATTTGAAGAGCTAGCCAAATAGAAAATTATGTTTATCAAGGGGATATGAATGCAAGCTAAATGGCTAAAACATTTTTTTTACGTTTCAAATGATCTGCTAATTGTTCAGTTGCTGATCCAGTTTAATTTCAGACTTGCATCTACATTGCCGGTTGACTGAACTGAGACTCCACTGTGATTCATTAGTTTACTAAGTTACAGATTTTCAGGGATGTTCAGCAACATAAATGATCTGAAATCAGTCTTGACTGAACTGACTTGGAAAACAGGTGGCATTTCTATGTTCATAACACTCAAGAATTAACAATTGTCTTAATTTTTATATAAATATTTTTGACAAGCAGGGTGCATTTATATACGTAAACACTATCTTTTTAAAGAGTTTTCTGACTTACTTTCCTTGAATTAAGTCTGAAGTTTGTGTTTAACCTATTGGTTCCCTTCTTATAGGTCAGTATGAGAGAGAGTTTTTATTTATCCTATCTTTTTTCTCTTAAACAAAAATAACAAAACCTTCCAAGGAAGCAAAATGTTTACTTTTTTGTTTTTAATTAAATTAATCACAGGTAGCTTACACAAACAAAAGCCTGGAAGATGAAGTTAAGTGATAGTTACATTCAAGTATGAATCATTCCTCCCCTGTATCTCAGAAATGTACAGCTCTGCCACTAGATAATGTCAATTTCTCTAGCTTAACCCCACAACCACTGTTCTAAAGGAATAAATTTAAGAAAGTACTTTCGTTTTTAAGATTCATCCCAAAATGCTTTGAGATTACCATTTTGAGCACTTTGCATATAGCAGTGCTGCTAATATGTACCCAGAGAAAAAATACAAAATGATGAAGTGGAAAAAACAGTATTTGTAGAAGAAAGGACAATCAATGAGGAAAGCAAGCTGGCAAGCGTTTGCAAGCTATTAAAAGAATGTTGCAAAAAACAACATAGAGGAAATAAAATACGGACCATGGTCCTAGGGCTGACTCACTCTTTATTTTCCTCATGATGTCTCATTCTACATTCAAAACTCACTGCTTCCCACAGTAGTCCTTCCCGTATAGTACTCCAACTTCCTGTACATAGTTTAGTTATTTGAGATGGTCATGAGCTAGTGCTGAGCTGGTTTCCATGGCTTGTGTTTGCTTAAGCCAGGTATTGTTTTATTAAATATCTTTGCAGTAATTAGGTCAGACTACAATCAAATTCATTCTACATGGAGGTGTTAAGACCTGTTCAGAAATTGATCTTGGTCCAGCTGAAGCATTTTAGGAGGTTAGTATTAATGAAATGTACATGTCCGGGGGAAATTAAGTTGCGATATGTATACATACAGCATTATCAGACAGGTACAGTTTTCCCAAATAAACTGTCATGGCCTTCACCTTACTTTCTCATTTGTCAATTTTTGGCGTGGCGTTTTAAATTTGTTAAATGTGATTTACAAACAAAGCTTGACTGGAATCCTGGATGTGAATTGTTTCAGAGTTTGAAAAGTTTCAAATGTGCATCCATATGAGCATTCTTTCTTTTTTTTCCTCCACTCCTTATAGGGAGCTGGAGTTAACCTGAGATAGGAGCAGTACTTGGGAACTATAGTTTTAATTTTATTCGGAACAAGTATTATGTTGGCCACTCATGACTGACTGATTACTGGATGGTGTGGTCTGAGGTCCAGATATACTCTGCAGTAAGGCGAATGCAAATCATGTGGCACTCCAAATGCATCAAATGAAATCTAACAAGACTCTCGTAAAATCAGTAAATGGGGAGAGCAATTTAGCTCCATAGCTTAATGTTAAATGCCTTTGTTTTGTACCGTTCCTGTAACTTGTTTTAGATGCTTAACAGTTTTTGCATTGATGATAATAAGTATCTGGTATGCTTGTTGAGAGAGAGGAAGGATGAACTCTTGAAAGCTGCAGGGCAGACCCACCGAGGTACTGGTTTCTGTGAAAATGTTGAATCCAATGGAAAACTGTAGAATAAACTCATAAGTGGAATATATCTACTTAAAATGACCAGCAAATGGAGTGTGAATGTCTCTAACTAACTTGTAGTTTCTCGATTTAATAATTAACAACCTGCTAAAATGATTAGATCAGTTTGTTCCCTAGCCCTTTTGTTGTATTATGATTGCATAGAAGACAGTTGCCTCGCTTGATGACTTTTGCATATTTTCTAGTTTCTCTCTGCCAGCTTCAGGGTCAAATGGCATGTACACTTTATTTAGGAGTGTATCATGGACAACCCAGCTTAGAGAGATCAGTAGGAAAGTTATGTGATGATGCAACACTCAAGCACCAAAGAATTTCAGAATTTTTTCAAAATGTTGCATATAAAATTGATTTCAATATGTTGCATAAAAAATTGATATGCTTTTAGAAAATATTAATGAATTGCATACAGTGAAAGCATGTACAGTGTTTTATAAGGCACGAGTATCTTTGTGGTGAATTCCAAGATTTTATTTGCAGTAGCTCATTATTTTGCCAGACCTTCTCTATTCTAGCTCACATCTTTCATGCTGGTTGTCTGCTCCAGCCTGAATTCTTTTGGGAAACTTAAATGAGAGTTGTTCTGCTATTTCTAAGAATGAAGTCAGAAAAAATGTTTCTTTTCTGTCTTGATATCTTTAAATGGTTTTGTTGAAAAGCTCTAGTTCTTTCATACTTTGGAACAAGGACTTGGAATTTGGCGGAATTTTTACCTTTTGCATCCTGAGATATGCCTCCTGCACTTCCTGTGAAAATTCTCCTGAGTTGCTTCCAAATACTTCCAAGTTAAACTAACAGCTTCTCTAGCCCTACTGTGCTGAAGTTTGATGTATAAATTTTCTGTAGCTTCTATTTGCTCCAGGCAGGTTTTGATCTTCATCAGCTGAAGCTAGGTGAGATTTCTCTGTTTTTCCCTTCATCCAGAAGTGGCAGAATCTCGCAGACCAGAAACTGAGCGAAGATGTTGTCTGAGGACATGAGAGGAAAGAACAAGCTGTCTCAAGTGGGGCCTGACAGCTAAAGCAAGGAGGAGGACCACGTAGGGACAAAGATCAGAAAAGGGCTGGAACAGACACCCTTTGACTACAAAAGCCTGTACCTGATTAGACCTTGGGCTTCCAAAGCATCAGTGTCACTAAAATAGCTCTAATAAGCAGATGCAAAATGGTAACTTAACTTCCTCTAGTGGTAAGGATGGCGACTTTTTGTTTCCCTCATTATCGACTGCTTTCTTGGCTCAAGGATCAAAGGTCTGGTATGGCAGTTAAAAGGCTTTAAACTTGCTGATGAACTGTAGATTTAAGGACTGGCAGAGACGGCGTAATGCAGCTCTATGGTGTAGTTATATGGGTGTCAGCAGAGTTCCTTGTGCTGTATTATCTGGGGTTTTTTGAGAAGGAGGGAGCAAGGAAAGAGGGAATTGATTTAGGAAGTTATGCACAAGGAAAGACTATGTTAAAGAATACTGAAGTTGACAATTTAGTAAAAAAAAGCTAGGAAATTTCAGAATTAAAGTTGCCAGTATAACTACTATGTCTAGGCACACCATGATACATGACCACATACTGTTTTCCCAACATTTCCCTGCCTGCTTCAGTGCACAGGCTATATAGGTCTACTAGTTAGTAGGATTCATCAGTGAGAGTGTTGTCTGTATAATCCATACTTCATTTACTGCATCGGCTGGACTGTACATGGTGAGAAAAAAGGGCAGTGTGTAGACCAAAGAGGTAGCTCACTCAGCCTGTTGGGTGGTGCTCAGAGAACTAGAGTCTGTCCCTGCCTGTACCCAAGTTCTTCTGAGCAATATAAGCCACACAAGACAAATAATTTGCATTAAGAGTGTACTTTTCATTTTATGTAGGCTTGCATTAAGACCCAGGACCCAATTTGAAGAAGTGCTGGGCATTCATGGTTTTGGTGAAGGCTATGGAAGTTCTGCTTTGAACAGCTACAAAATGCAAAGTTCTCTGAAAAAAACAGGAATTCATGATTTTAAGTTGACCACCAGATATTAAAACAGAGTTCTAATCTATCAGATGCAAAAGGGGAATAATAAAACCAGCTCATCTTTCTGGAATGTTGTGAATATAAACTCCTTAAATAGAGTTTTCAGACATTGCATTATTGAGATTAAAAAAAAAAAAATCATAAGGAAATTAATACTCTGTCTTCCAAATGAGGCGTGAATATTATTTGGGAAATAAAGTATGGGGCCATGTGCAGAGCAGTGAAGCAAAACAAGCCTCTGGAGAGGGCTCACTCAGTTACTATTCATTCACTGAACTGAAAGGGATAAAGGAAAAAAAGAAAAATAATATCTGATTGTGTGATTGGAGTCCATTCATGAGATGTATTCACAAGGAAGCTGAGATAAATTGCCTGGTCTGCGTTAATTCTGACATTTCCTAATATTTGAGGTACTATTTTTGTAATTTAGTAATTTTTCAATGTAATACAATACAGGATAGTAGCTACTATACACTAAAACATAAACTGTGTAATTATACAAGTGATGTAATTTCAGCCTATTTCAGACTTGCAGTCAGTGGCAGAGCTGAGGCATGCCTTCAGTTAATTTCAATACATAATACTGTTAGATGTGGTAAAAAAGTTCTTATTTTCTAAAGTTAAAAGACATTTCCAGTACCAACCTTCTGATAGATGTGACACTTTGCAACTACATTTAAGACTAAGCACTTAATTTTGTTCCTCTTTGAAATCAAGGGGAATTTATTTCACCCGACTCCACTGGGAGGAATATCAGGCTCTGTGAATCTAAATTAAATCCTGTAGTCAATCCAGGCAACATTCAGTCTATAGTGTTCCTTTGCTTTTTCTAATTTATAATTTAATTTAAGATGCAGAATTTTAAAGATCCCTGTCAAAAAGAGCTTTTCTATAACTTTAATAAAAATCCACTCTTATTTTAGAGAATATGAAATTATCATATAAAATAAGGAATCTGAAGGAACTTTTTTTCACTGTTTTTAGTTTTAAATAGTGTTTTCCAAGGAGCATGAAAACATTTTCTGTCAGAAGATAAAATCAGGAATTTTTAATTTCAGTCTTTTTTTCTCTTTTGATCTGTATGATTGACACTGACAGCTAGTTTTTTATTGACAAAATAATGCTGTGTTTGAGGAGAATAACACAAATACATAATAAAATAAAATGGATGAGATAGTATAAAGTTTCATTCATAATGAGTTAGAGTGGCTAGATTTCTCATGCTTGGTATTAGTTCCCTTCATGGTATTTTTTTTTTAAGATTTTCCCTTTGGAAAAAAAATGCAAGGGTCTGTCCTTTTAATAAAAGTTGTATGAGAAAAGTAGGCACACCCACCCTTTTTTTAAGCACTGTCTCACAGATCAGAATGGTAGGAGGCCAGGTTCAGTTCCTTGTCCGAGCTCAAAGGGTTCTCATCCGTATCTCTCTATCCTAACCGGCCCTATCACCACGAAGCCTCTTCAGCTGATGAAGGGCAAGAGGCACAAATGCTGGTTTCAGTTTGTCAGGCGTTCTAATGTGGTAGCAAGCATACCAGGAATGTTGCAAAATTTCACTTGCAAAATCGAAAGCATTAGGCTCCTGAGGTGTCCTCCTGGAAGAATTCTGCCATATCCAACTCCTGTCATTTTGCTTTGCTCAAAGAAATGTTGCAGACAGGAGGACTACTCTAGTTGTTAAGTCATAGAAATTGAGGCCCATGCTGCGGTTTCAAATTCTGCCGTGTCCGTTTTGTGCCAATTTTTATCTATCGTTGGTAAATTTCACTTCATACAATTAAAAGAAAAATAGTGTTGAGAGCCTAAAGTCTATCTACCCAAGTTCAATTACTTTATTTAGCAGAGTCTTTAATTTCAAAGATTTATGTACACATTTTCTTTTTTTTTTCCTTTTCCTTTTCCCACTGTCTGCCTGGGACTCGCTTTGTGATCAAAGTACAGACAAAGTCTGAGACAGTTTGAAATGTTCTGTAAGCAACATATATTCAAAAGTTGTTTGGTAAAATGTGCTAGCTCGCTGCTCTGATTAAGCTAAACAATGTGTCAGTATGCTTTTAAACTGATTTTTGAGTGGCATGAAAGTCAGATTGAAGATGAGACCGAAATGGTGCAAGTTAAACCCTGAATAGCAAGGTGGCTCACTGTGCAGTGGTTTGGTTGCTTGAGCCGTTTTCCCATTCTGCCTGTCTTTTCTTCCAGGTGGACGTAAGCAACAACAATTGTTTGGTCTTGCAATTTCTTCAGTAGGTAATTTTCCAGGCTTAGGTGTCCGTACACAAAGCGTACACATTGCTGAAGCGTGCCCCATGGACGGACACGTCGCGGTTTAAGAATCCATTGCTCACACTTTGAACCATAGCTGAAGTGTGTTTGGCCAGAGGGGTTGAGCAACGTGCGTCCCCATGCCTGGGGGTGGGGAGGAGAGAAATGTGACTGCTGACAAAAGCAGCCAGAGGAAGGGCAAGCTCTGCAGGGTGGAACAGTGCTTGGTGTACCAAGGTGGCAAGAAAAGCTCGACTAGAACTTGTTAGGGTGGGAAGACAGGAAGGAGGAAGTGATTTTCTCTGTCCTTGTGGTCCAAGCAGATGACCGACTGGGGAGTTGTTTGCTGAAGGCCAGACAAGGAAGCTGGGAACTCTGGACTGCTCTGGGCTGCTCCGAAATCATCAGTGCCCATCCAAAGGGTGAGGCTTCCTGCAGAAGGCAGTTGTGGCTGCTTTCTCCTTCAAAAACATTATCAAATAACTGCTTGGTGTAAAATACAGGAACAGCCGTGGGAACCAGAACCATGACCAGTAAATGCCCTGCGCAATAGGCCTCAGGGTCATGCTGCCATTTCCCAATCTCCCTTTGCACTCTGCTGCACTTGCAGGCAGCAAGAAGGAAGTGCCCTAGCTAATACTTTGATTGCAGCAGACACTTGGTGCTGGGATATATCTGCTTGAACCTCTGAGGCTGAAGGAGCTTAGATTCCCTGTTGTGTGGGTGAAACTGCTTAGCTGCTAGCCAGTGCAGTATGTAAAAGGTAGGTGGCACTCCCACCGTGATCTGAAGAGGCTGAGCTTTATGCCCTTCTTCAAAGGAAATACAGAAGGTGCCCGCCTGCAAAAGAGGACTCCAGGCTGTAGACCTCAATGTTATGAAAACATTCTTCTGAAGCCGTGAAGGAAACACGTAAGCTCCAGAGAGGGCAGTGCTTCGCATGAGCTCAGTGCTCCTTGTGCCAGGGGCTAGTTCGACGTGTCCTTTTGCTTGTCTCCTTGGGACTGTGTGTACAAAGTGTGTAGGGAGCCAAATCACACAGAGGTTCACGCCACAAGCCAGGCACTTTAAAGATAGGACTACAGGATCTGCAGTCTTTACAGGCTCTAGCCTTAAACAGTTGTCTACTTGGAGACTCAAGAAAATTCATCCAAATTAGTTCTAAAGTAGATTAGCTAAACCATATTAAAGCCTTGTGCAGATGTTCTCATTCACAATTAATGTTATTTCCATTTAGCTTAATTTACTTGGCTAATAAATTAAAGCAGATCAAATTAAGTTTACTTTAATTCTGAACAAGAATGTCCAGTGTTCCCATAGGGAGGTATGTAGCTTAATATTCTTAATTCACATACTTAACTAGCACATGTTAGCTATTCAGAATAATTCCTGTGTAGAAAAGCCCCAAAATAGTTTGCCATACATTCTGTGACCTTTACAAAATCCAAGCACTTTTTCTCACACTTCACATCTATTTTAAGCTGGTATTTTAGGCTAAGACTTCTCTAGTCTGGATCAGATACCCAATAGGATCTGTAGCCGCGTATCTACATGTCTGTCTCAAAACCACAGGAAGTGTGTGTGTGTGTTTGGGGGGAAAGGTAGCTGTCACGCAGCACATGCCATTCATTCCTTTGTGCTCCTCAGCATTGCTATGACTCCAGTACTGCACGGCCTGCGCCGCGGGGCATGGTGGCACGAGTCCTGCCCTTCCCACCCGACATGCTGCACCGCGGCTGTAGCAGCCCTTTACCAAGCTGCCCCCTCGCAGCAGCGGTCAGCAAGCACGCTGCCACGGGAGGAGTGCCCCGGCGGGGAGAGCGCGCACCGCGGGCGGGTGGAGGTACAGCGGCAGCCAGGAGCTGGCGTCTGTGGAGCTGGCTGCGTGTGGCAGACTTAGCTCTGCATTTGTGGGCAGAGGTGACCCAACTATTTCCTTATTATTGGAATGACAGGCACGTTCGGTCTGTAGCAGCTCCACTTTATTGTAATTTTAACACGCATCATTTCTACATTCACTTTTTTACTCTAATTTGGTGGGCTACATTTTTAGACCTTATATTAATCATTCATGAAACCCTTTTTCAAGATTTTACCTATATGGTGCTTTTTCTTCCTCTTGTGAATAATTGTCATTGAGATATTGGTTCAGTGACAAATTTGAACTCTTTATTGATTTATTTTTAATTCCTGCTCAAAGGTTTGTCATTAGAAAGTAGTCTGAAGATGAACAGAACCTAATCTGCGGCAATAAGAAGGGAGATAACCTAGTTTTTTTTTTTTTTTTTTTTTTTTTTTAAATCTGTCTCAGGGCCCTAATGTTTGGATGAAACCAACACCAAGCAACCCACAGCAGAGGTGTGTTCCAAATTACAAAATAGTGACGTGTTGCAAGCCAGCCGTACAGGTTGCTACGGGGAGCTGCAGAACTCGAATGTTTGGGACTATGTTCAAAGAGGCACTTAGGCACCTAATTCCCAAACTATGTACTTAAAATACCCTATTCAGCCACCACTCAGTCCTGGAAGCTCCTAATTCCATAACCACCTACCTTTTCAGGTTTAAGCCCTTCAGGTTGTTACAGGTGCACTTTGCACCACCCCCAAAGTTGCTCAGGTCTTCATAGGTCAAGCAGCTCGTTGCTTAATGTGCATGTAACACTCATCAGTGCAGAGTAACTTGGCATTTCTCTGCCTGACTTTCTTAGAGTTACGGTGGCTATGCTAGAGCCCACCTGAAACAGACTGCCAGGATTAGTTTTCGCAAAATGCACTGATAATCCCCAATTTTAGAAGAGGGCTGGAGCACCACACCACACATTTCCATGTAAAACTTGGATACAGTTAAGGCTGCAATAGAATGATATTGGGATCCTGACTAAATAGAAAGAATTGAAAGAAGAAAAGGGGGGTGTTTTCTTTGTGTAGGGGGCAGCTCTGTAGACTGTCTTT
The DNA here is from genome assembly GCF_036370855.1 of Dromaius novaehollandiae. Lineage (NCBI taxonomy): Eukaryota > Metazoa > Chordata > Aves > Casuariiformes > Dromaiidae > Dromaius > Dromaius novaehollandiae. The sequence continues at coordinate 51,643,109 of NC_088130.1, read as the reverse complement.
GGACTGAAGGCAGAAATAATCCTGAAAAAGCTAAGTAGATATCAAGGCTTTCTTCTCAGGAGGGGCCCTGACCAACAGAGAGGACACGAAGGATGACATCTCGGGACATGTGAGATGCGTGCTCAGAGCACACTGGCCACATGATCCTCTCACTGCTTGCCCAGGGGCAGCATTTCCCATTTCCCGGATCACAATTGTATTTAAACAGAACCTGGGAGCTTTCAGGCCAAAAGGGGTTGGTTTCACATGCTTTTGAGATTAAGTAGCTGCTGAGCACAGAGGTTCTTGAATCACATTGTCACATTACCCACCTCAAGTCAGTCCAACGTCTTTTTTGTTTCCAACTTTGGGCATCACAGGAAGTTGCTAAAGGAAGAAATAAACCACTGTTTTTTTTAGGTCCCTGCTTTGAGCATCTTTTCAGTCATGAACAATTCTTTTGCAATGGCTGGAAAGTATATTGCATGCCCCCGACAGTGTCCCCTCAGGCTGGTACGTTAGCATGCGGACACCCACAGGGAGGATTCAGGCCACTTCTGTGGCCCCATAGAGACCTTTGGGAATATCTGTGGGTGTTTGAAGCACTGGATTTCTTCGGAGATCAGTTCTCCCCAGGTGCTTGTTCTCTGCATAGAGAAAAAGACTCTCTTTTTTGGTATTTTGGCACTTATAATAAATTAAATCTCCTGGTGTATGAAATGTAATGTTATCAAGTTAGTTCCCACTCTTTCAGTTCCAAGATACCAAATGCTTGTATCAATTTTTTACTTCCATCTCAACTCACCTTCTTCAAGATAATTCTTACACTAAGAATTTTTGAAATCATCTCTTTCTCAGGCTCCAAAAAACCTATAAAATGAAAGAAGTCATTAATGTCAAACATGTTATCAAGTAATTATTAGAACTGCCAAGTAACAACATGAAACAACAAAGAATAACACCCAGTATTTTGCATACGAAATGTGTTGACCTTGCATAGTTCTGACTCAGACAAGAAGTACTTTTGTAACCAGTGTCCAGTTTCAAGTGCTTACAAAAGAGAATTTCCTTTAGAAAGAAAGTAAAAAAATAAAGCTTATTTCCACTCTGCCTGATGGTTAGTGTATATATTTAAAATGTTCTGATTGAAAAGAAATTCAGATGCATATTATTGTTAGATATTATTTGCTTGCTTGGTCACTGATGTTTTAAAGGACAAATGACAGGCATTCAGCAGAACATCAGTAAGCTCTTCTGCATGGAGCTTTCCATGTCGTGCCACCAGTCGTTTGAGTGGAAATGAGATTCAGACTGAACAAACCCTTAAGATATTATATGTTTGTTGGTCAGCAGGTCACAGCAATTAGAAAATGAAGCTGGATTAGGGTAAAAACACAGACTATAACAATAGTCTACTTTTTTTGGTCTCTTTTAGATGTATATTTTTCCTTTTAAGATACTACAGGGTTAATTATCAACATATTTTGAATTGGACTGTGTCTGTGGCAGTGCTGTGTTACTTTGGGTGTCTCCAAGCTCCTTGCTAAAGTCTGGTTTGTGAAAAGGGTTTGTTGTCCTTCCAGCATCAGATAACATCTCTGTTTTAATGTTGGATGGAAATAGATGGTAGGGTACGCTTGTTCAGGTCTTCTGCACATTTATTTAGCAACATATGTTAGAAAAGTGGCACCCTTTGCTAAAATGAAAATATTCAGTTCATGTTGACAGCAGGATCTGCCAGTTATGGTTTGCTGGTTATTTATTACCCACATTGCCAGTAGACAGCAGATGTACAGTATGTTTGTTACTGACATCTCCCTTAAAAAAAAAGGCAAAAAAGGCATAATGAGAAGAAAATGTGATGAAGCATCTCATCATTCAGGTGGTAATTTTTGTTTTAACTAGAATGCTATACATTAAGCGACATGTCAATATACCTATATCCCTAAAGTAGCATGAAATTTTAGGTCATTTTATTATTCTTTTCTCTTAATTGGTTTGCGACTGACAGGCTTTGAAGTAGTGTATTTTTCTCTTATCATACAAGCTGGAAAAGTGCCCAAAGCATTAGCTCATCAACCAGCCATTTGTACCTGCTGCTCACTGTCTGCTACTGCTAAATATATGCTAATGATGCTATCTGAATCTTGGGAGGATCAGGATGAATTTATAAATTGTGCTCATGCCAGGAAAATGAATGCTACTTACAAAGATGACAAAGAAAGCAGCTGCTTTTAGATTAGATGAATCACCACATTACATATTACTCTTGGGTAATAAATTATATTTTCTCTCTCAAATTCATTTTTGGAAGTGTGTGGTTATATGGCAGCTATAGCATGTCAGAAATCTTTCAGAGCCTTTTGAGATGGAACAAAAAGATAGTATCCAATTTGGTATTTTTGAATAGACTTATGTTTAGGTACTTACTGTTCTGTTATAATGTATTTCTTTTAGAGGTTCTTTCACATGTTGTATCCTAATTAAAAAACAGTGGCCTTTAAATATTTTATAAGGGTTTTTTTTCATATTGTTATTAGTTTCAAGGGTTTCTTCAGCAAAAAAGAGCAGAGTTCTGCATGTTTGAAACATGTATGTATAAAGTATATACAAACCGATGGAATAATATGAGAGCAAATCAAGCCAATTTGAAATTCCAGTGCTGTGTAAAATTGTGCAGACTATACTAAATGTTTGATACGAAAGAACAATTTAAGCTAATTGCAAGTACAGGTGGAGTTTGAATTTGTTTTAACTATTTTGGAAGATGATTAAGACAACTGACTGAACACTTAGGTACCGCATTTGACAAAAATGCAGATATATGTTGGACTGAAGAGCAGCGGTAGGAATTATTACTATGGAAAAGTGTAATGCCATTTTTTGTGGCATTTCTGTGGCATCAGGGTAATGCCCTTCTTAAGTGCTTTCGCTCATCCTATCCCCCAGAACTAAAATTGGAATAGAAAAGCTCAAGACAAATGGTCAGCGATCCAGAGCTGGTTGCTTGGCCTTCCCTCAGTGCGTCAATGGTGAGCACTCGCAAGGCACAGAAACAGCTCTCACTCCGTGTGGCGGCTGGATCTGCAGCTTCCCGGTGCCACGGTGCTGCCAAGGGGCTGTGGCAGGCTCCCATGCCAGCCAGGAGTGCTTTGTGAGCTGTCTTCTTGGAGGAAATACAGAAAATACAGCTTTAGCTTTCAAATCTTGTTCCCAAGAAGAGTTCAAAACGTGCAAGACCAGGCAAGCTGATCAGATGATTTTGTAAAAATCTTTTCCTCCAAAGTCTTAATACTTTCTGAATAAGTCATAGATTTTCTTTAACGTGATAAACCACTGGAATTTGAAACTTTTTATTTGTCCTTGCTAGGGATGAAATGACATGGAAGGGCCTTAAAATATTTCTATTTAATCACAAAAAGACTTCTCCAAAAGTGACGGCCTAGAATACGTGCAGGAGGTGTGACCGAGCAATGCAAGGAACATCTGGAGGTGGCAGTTCAGGACATGATGTTCTCCAGCTCCCAGAGCACCCCAGCTTACAGGAGTACAGCACCAGCATAAGCTCCTCTTAGCCCACAGTCTTTCTGGCAGTAAGATTGGTACTTAACCTCTTACAGACAGCACAGGATTTCACTGCATGGATTTTAGTACAACTGAGGAGATTGAAAAGAAAAAGAAAAAAAAGAAATCAGTTACTGAAAGCCATCTTCTTTGATTAGAAAATCTGAGCAAAGGACAGCAAACATAAGAAAATAATAAAAAATAAGTAAAATAGGTTGATTACAGACCCTAAGTACCACGTGTCCATTTGCCTCTCACTGCATCTCCCCCTGGTTCGAGGATGTCTGTCCTTTCCACCTTGGGAGTCAGCCCTTCCCAGACTGAGGTCGTCCCTCTGCGCAGGGCAGTTCCTGACCCAGGAGTTTCAGAGGACAGACTCTGCTTCTGTATTTCAGGATCTGGATCCTGGCTGCCTCTAACTGGAATTTCCACTTCTCAGTTCTTGCACAGGTCACAGCTGGAAAATGGCATTTAGTGACGTTTTTAAGTCTCAAGTGAATTTATTGCAATTTTAGAATAGTTATGGAAACACAACTATCTCCAGAGACAACAATATTTTGTTGTATAACCATGTAGCCCTGTAATACAGTTTTGCCATTGATGGTTACAGACCATAAGCTTTGTACTGAATTTGCAAGGCCTCAGGACTGGGGTCTGTCAGACTTGGCCTGTTGGAACTTTTCTTGACCTGCCTGCTGTTTTGTTTTATTTAGTTTAGCTGACAGCAATTTCTCTGATTGACAGGTATCTGTGGCCAATTTATTCTACTCTTGTTTATCTTTGCGTAGTACAACCACAGTTTTCTGTAGATAGCAGTAACAAGCAGTTATTGCATGTAGGAGGAGGTATTTGGGGCTCTAACACAATGGTGTAACACAGTGAAATACAGAGCTGGTACGGTAGCAGAGGCAGGTGACACAGGATGCGGTGTAGAGGAGTACAGGCATGGGATGATCAGAGATGGGGTGCAGGCTGGCACTGGAGGCCCCATGGCTAAAAACAACTCGCTCATGGTCAGTTAAAGACATGCAGATCTGGAGCTGGGCAAAACTGGTCCCAGGGGTAAGATAGAGAATTGAGAAGTAGCATCTAACATACATAAAAGGCACCATATACAGTAAATTCATATGCAACATGGAGCTGCAGACCAATGAAGAAAGACGAAGGTCTAAAAGTGCATTAACAACATATGAAAATGACCCCAAGTGCATCTCCATGAGGAAGAAGAAAAGAGCAACATCAACCTCATGCTCCTCCCAGCGAGGGGCTCCAGAGGCTGACGACGTACGGCGTCATCCTCTCCAGCAGGCCAAAGCTACTGGCCTGAAGACCCAGAGGAGCAATGGGAGAGCGAGCTCCAAGAAAAGGCATAGAAACTAAGTGTGTGTGTTATAATTTTAATTGTATTATTATTATTATTGAACTTTTTCTGTATAGAAGTATTCTAATGCATTAATATTCTATCTTTTTCTGTAATAATTAGATTTAGACTAAAAATGATTCATGAATTAGCCTGTTAAGATTTAGACTATAACAACAATAAATTCTTGGCTTTACTTACACATATGGTGTGCTTCCTCTTTGCCCATAAACACAGTTTCGAGCATAACAGTTGGTTTGTTATTTCACCCACAGAAGGAAAGGAAATGTTTATTAATGTTTCAGGAGTTCCCGACCCAAGGCAGACAAGGCCTTTGCGCTCATTGCCCGCCCGGTACCTAGCGTGCACGGCTACACCGGAACTAGCCCTCTTTAAAAGCCAATCACCAGGTCTTATTTTCCTTCCCTAAATTCTTTTGCAGACACTGTCTCTCAAACAAGCAAGATGTTTTGAGTCACGAGCCCCGGTGGCAAGCGGTGGCCACTGCTGAGTTTGGAGGCAGCGGGGGAGTCCCTGCCTTTGGCCAAGTGCTGCTGGTCCCAGCCCCTGCTCTGGGTCGGTGCCTCAGAGCTATCTCCGTTGTCCACGCCACCCACTATCGAGCCCGGCCTGTACCAAGATAAAAGTCATAGAGGAAAAAAAGCATTTAATTTAAGCATTTGGGCTGGGGAGTCTGAGGTAGGAAGACTTGGTAATAACCGTGTCACCCGTTGGCTATAGCAATGGGAGGATACTGATTTA